>NC_136702.1:23697952-24297952 GCF_947650265.1 Symphodus melops
ACCCTGGTTTGAATACATTTGGGGTCTTTTTTTTAAGGGGGGGGGGGACTTGACCACTAAGCCCAGTTCGGGGTTGTTTTGGATTTGCTCTCATAGTTTGCTTCAGCCTGCGGTGAGAGTCACAACTGCACTCGATAAAAGAACTTGAACCAGGTTGGAATCTTTTCCAGAGATCCTTCGATCTGAAATGTGTTTCTCAGACGACGGATCGTCAGACACTCGAGCTGCTGATCTCCCGCTGCCTGCACTCATCAGTTTGGTTTCGTTGTTATACGATGAGGTAGATAAGCCACTCCCCCCGCTCTGTGAGGAAACGCATCAAAAAAACAGGCGTCTGTTTCTGGATGCTTTCTGACCGAAGCCCTACGCAGACGTTTCTTGATACCTCATCTTATTTATCTCGTTCTCTCAGGGTCTTAATGCTGAATTTCCCGTCTTAACGAGTCGATTTCTTGAGATCTGGAGGCTGAAATGAGGTCTTCATGACATGAGTCCTTATCCACAGAGAACGCTGATTAAACGGAGTTCTATATAAATGTTAAAATTCTAACAACGAGCCCAAAGAGATGAGAGGGATTTCACTGCTGCCAGCTGAAGCAATCCAAAGGTGCCGTCCTTTAAGTTTGAATAAAGGCAGCGTTCCTCTGTCAGTCTTAAAAGGTTTGATTCCTGCAGGAGGGTCTCCCCCCCCTCCCCCCCCCCCGATCCAGAAGAACTCACCCAACAAATCAGAGTTTGATTCATTTTATTGAGTTGTGGGTTCAGTTGATGTAACGTTTGGAGGGATGATGAGCTCCTCTCTCTTTTTATTTAAACATTTATTCTAAATAAATTAAATGAAAGTAATAATGAGGTGCAGCTGATTGTGCCCGGACACGGTGAGAGACTCACACTTTGTCTTCGTCGGCTTTATTTAATGATATGAATGTACAGACGTCACATGATGTGTTTTCATTTGATGTATAGGTACTGACACACAACAGATTCCTGTCTGCACTCAGCCTTCCCCCTTTTTCTTTCTCCTGGACACTTTGACCCCGCCTCCTTTCCTTCTGATCTCGACCTCCATCCACAGCAGGCTTTAACTCAACAGCCAATCACTGTCGTCCTGTCCGGTCCTGGAAACAGAAGAGAGGGGACGCCCTGCAAACTGTTCACCATGCATGTTTCCACAGTCCTTCTTCTTTTGGTCTCTGTCGCTCATGTAATATTCAAGCCTGTATTTATATATTTTATTTGTTCTCCGATGAGGAACTGTACAGAACGTTTCTTTTGTTTACTTCCACCTGTGATAGATTTGCAACAATGTAAAGAAATTGTTTGCTCTAGAAATAAACAAAGAACTTGATGTACCTTTTTTTTCCGTCCTTCTTTTCTTGACGTCACTACGAAACAAAGATGGCCTCCACTAGTTGTTCCATGATGCTAAATGGCTGACATGGTTCTCACTCTCACTGTTTAATAAGTACAACGGTCTGTCAGGGCTTCAGCACCAGGGCAGGAGCTCGGACAAGAAGAAACGCACTCGTTATGGAGTCGGCCTGTTTTACAAAGTGGAGCTAACGGTGCAGAGATAATATCCACATGGTTTGAAGGCTGAGCTTTGACTTGTGTGTCAACTCTGAAGAAAACCTTCCTTCAGTCTCGGTGCGAGTCGTTCACCTGTTGAGCCTCAGACTGACTCGACAGCTCGTCAGTCTGAAGCGTCACATGAGGAAGCTGAGGTGTAAATATGTAACGGCTGCAGTGTGGAGAGCGAGCGTGTCCATCATGTGTGACACACTCGTGTGCTGTGAGGCCGCGGTGTAAGCTTCATGCTCGTCGACACATTTCTTCATGTTCACTGTCCAACGTGCAAGAACACATTGACAGCAGTCACACTGACGTACAGGCAGTGTTTCAAAATCAAAGCGTTGCTGGTTGGACCGCAGCTTTTTGATGAAGGCATTCTTCTGTTGTGCACATATTTAATCCATGACATGTGCAAAGTGTCTTTCTACAGTTTAAAGTTCAAACACATGACGTTGTTCAACATTAAATACCTGTCTGCCTTTTGGGGAAAAGCCTGAATAAAGGATTTTTAGACTCATGAGATTTTCAGGGAGTCTCAGCAGGTCAGTTGTGGCGCCCCCGGTGGACAAAGCTGCACATCTTCTCTCCTTGCTGATCTTGTCCTGTACTGTGTGCGGTGTTACTGGCATTCAAAATGACAGTATGGCTCCAGCTCTCTACCTGTGCGACTGAAAACTTAGGGCCAGTCAGCATTTCCAACATGGCGTCTTCCATCAATGCTTGAACACTCTGTTGTAGTTTCACTGAAGCCAAACATGACGCTGACTCTGAAGTTTGTTGAGAAAAATGTTGATGCCGATCACTCGAAGCTTGTATGTCTCTCTAGTGTTGAACCTTGTTCTGTGACCTCCGGGGGGGGGGGGGGGGGGGGGGGGGGGTCGGCCTACTGACAACAACATATCCCAGTTGTCCATCTGTTTACAAGCCCATGCGTCTGAGCGCTGAGGTGTGCTGAGCGTCAGTGTGTAAACATTAACAGACTCTCTGCAGATATCTCTGCTCCTTTTCGGGAGCTTAACAAAAATATTGGAGTCAAGCTGCAGAGCTTTGTACGCACCTTCGTTCACCTGTGTGCACAAAAAGAGATGATGTTTCTGTTTCTGTCAGTCGTGTACTCTTAACAGCAAACGCTCTTTGTAAGGGAAACTATAGCTGCCATAAAGTGACTGTAACTCAACTGATATCTTCTTTTTATGATGGGAAACATCAGAGCTTCTTTCATCTCTGTTCTTAGATATGTAGTCATGTTCACAGCTACTCCCCCCTCTCTGTGTCGCCTCCAAGCAGCCCATCTTGTTTGTTTTTCAAAGTTTACCCACAAAGATGTTTACCTACCGAGAGGTCACGAGAAGCTGCTATGAATGCATCAACCCAGCTCGACATTAGGAGTGAGGAGGTGTGCCTGCCTGCACTCTCCGCCTCTCAAAGGTCACCCAAGGTATGCTAATGATGGTCCCCGGTGACATCACAGGGGGGGGTTATAAGTAGGGAGGCAGCGGACTCTGGCTGCAAACCTCTCTGAGCTGAAGCAAGCAGGCACGCGCGTCTGTCTCCTCTTCCCTTCCTCTGGTCCTGGGATACAAGAAGACACTGAACTGGAAATTATGCTGTTCTGCCATTCCCAGCCTGAGTCCTACCACCAGCACTCTGCTAGTTACATTAGGTAAAGCACATGTCAAGACACTTTTTCACAGAGGAAAGGTTAATCCACAACAGATTGAATCAAAGTGCCACGGCAGTGAAGTGGAAGCAGTGTGGCTTCTTGTTGTTTTAGACGTGCAGATTTGCAGTGACTCCGAGGACATGAAAATGTTTAATAATTCACTTTAAAAATGCACTTCAGAATCCACATTTACACCTCAAACATAGAACATATGTCAGTGCAATGCAGCTAAATGAGCGACACTGTGTTTTGTAACGTCAACCTTTTGCACCTTTGTTCATCGGACTTAATGATTAGATAAAAGAACAATCACCTTTATTGTCGTCCACGCTCAGCCCCACGTCTCTCTACCTGGACTCTTGCAGAGAGGCTTTGGCACCCTTCTTGAAAAACGAAGAAGAGAGGCTTATGGCTGAAACCGGTGCCAAGAGGACGCCGTTCCAGTACATTCTGTGTGCAGCCACCTCACCGGCTGTAAAACAGCAGGAGGAGCGTCTCACCTATCTCAACCAAGGTAGCTATGTGGATGTGCATGTCCACTTTGACTCGATGCACTGGAGCTCATTTTGTCACGTGTAATCCAAGAAGCTGCAGGGTTGCATTAGTGCTGATGCAAGCTTTAAAAAGCCTGATGCATCTTTGGATTATTCTCCGTATCAGTGTGAACCGAAGCAGAAAACAAGTAGAGTCTGCAAAGATGTGACGTCATCTAACATCTCCTCTGTCAGCAACAGTTTAACCTCTCCAAATGAACAACAGAACTTCTCTTTGCTTTCTCTGACAGTCACATCTTTGGACATTATGCACATGCTCTGAATCATTGGATGCAAAAAGAGGCCACAATAAAAACAAAACATTCAACAACTGATGAACTAAAACACAAAGGATTCTGTCTGAATTTTATTAGAAATAGACTTTAAATGAAAATATTTTATTTACTCAGAAAGACGTTATTCTGACTGACATTTTTCCTGATACTAAAACATTGACATAAAAAACCTTTTAGGGATAGTTTACATTTGGCGCCCCCTGTGGACAACAGTAGTATACGCAGCGTTTTGCCGATCTCGCTGCGGCTGGCCTTTGCATTTGTTTTGAAAGGATTCAGATTTGACGGATTCGTAGAGATGACAGAATCGAAGTCGTTCACTAAAAAAGAACCGCTTCATGACAAAACAAGTAATTAAACGATTACAAAGATTTTTGTCGAAGCTTTTGTAGCATCACAACTCGATTAGATGTTTTGTCATTTGCAAGCTTTTTTACTATTATGGCCTCGTTTTACTTCCGCAGACTTCCTGCCGATTGTCGCTCATGATCAAGTACCGTGCAGACGACGCTGTTCACATAAATACAAACAAAGCTTTCTACTGTATAATACCTGTTTTAAATAAAGTTTGAATTGGGACTTGAAAAGCATTGCAATGATTCAGCGTTGACCTTGTTCTTTGGATTTGTGCAACATGAGCTCCTAAATGTGTCAGCTTGGATCTTTTTAATCTGACGTCTTGTCTTCACTTCTCAGCTCTGATAAATCGTTCTTCCCTCCCAACTAAACCCTTCTGATTATTTACGCCTCTCTTGTTGAACTCAGTGACATTTCTTGGTGTGATTTGTTTACTCTTACTGATCTACTAGTTTCCCTGCTTATCTGCTGTTATCTGCTAATTTGGTTGGGTCAAAAAATTATGTAATCATTCTTTTAAAAAAAAAAAATGTGTCAATGGGCTAAGATTTACATCGCCGTGTAAACAAAGGCAACGAATGTTTCACCAGCATGATTACTTATCACTGTGATGGTGAAGAAGCTCCGATAGTCCCAGGAGAGGATGAGAGAGTCGATCTTTATGGTCACTCATAAAGATAACGTAAACATGAAGAGGACATCATGAAAACAAGAGTGAAAAACACACACACAAAAAAAAAGCTAAATTAGGCAAATAAAAAATTCTAGAATGTTTTTGCTGATTCAAATTTTTTTAAAATTAATGAAAACCTCCTAAATTTTACAGTTTTTTAAAAAGAATTCTGCCTTTTATTTTATTTATTTTTTTGTAGAACTTTTTTCTGAGAATCGAAGCATCTTAACGATAATTTTCAGACTTTCAATTGGATCTTTTTATTGATTTAATTTATTTTTAATATTTCATTTTATTGATGATTGATGTTTCTGATTCAGGATTCTTAAGTTAAAACACGTGTACTTTTTTAGAAAGGAGAATTTGATCTTTTTTCAAGTGAAAATTTGAAATTCTGAATTAAAAAACTTAGAAATCTTTCAAATGTGTCCTCTAGATATTGTTAACGTGTTCGATGGCATTTCTTACAGTATGAAGTTTCATCGTCTCTGGCCTTTATTTCCTGACTTAACGTTTTCTTTTTTAAATGATTTACATTATATTTGATTTATATTAATTTCTATCTCCACTGCCCCTTCTTTTTTCTGATTGACTCATTTCCCGTTTTTATAAAGTTTTAATCAGGTTTTTCTTAATGTTTTAAAATGTAGGTCAGTCCTACGAAATCCGTATGCTAAACAGAAAACTAGTGGAGTATACAGATATAAGCAGCAAATATGTAAAGGTAGGTGTAAGGCACCGTGTGTGTGTTTATATGTGACCTCTCTCTCTCTCTCTCTTCTTTCTCCTCTCGATGTTTTGATGTGTTCACTGTGCTGGTTTGTCACAGGTCTCTCGACCCTCCCTTGGTGGAGTGTGCACCGTGAAGAGCTCGGTACTATCACCCAAACTTTCCCTTTTCCTGTTTCCTCAAATGAACAAACCCTGCATACACACACAACTTGTCTTCACTTCACAATAAACACACTCTGCGTGGTTCATGCTGGCTCCTCTGGAGCTCCTCATACACACACACACACACACACACACACACACACACACACACACACACACACACATCCTGAAAATGTATGATGTGAGGACAGCACATGATCTTTCTCAGGCCTCGTGTCCACCTGGCGTTTTTTTTCTCTCGCTGAGGGTTTGCATCAAGCGTTTGAGCTTAGAAACCTCATCCATCCTGTCTCCATGGCAACGGTCTATTAAAAACGGCCGCTGTATAAACAACACTGCTCTGTTGGTGTCTTTACTACAGCTTTGGTTTTACTCCAGCAGACACTGAGCTAAGATGGATGTGGGTACACGACACGATACATAGGAGGTCCACAAAAAAAAAAAGGGGGGGGGCCACATCATAGCTACATTTGACGTTGGTGACGCCAACAGCGACTTTCTGAATAGTTGAATGATTTTTTACCTTCAGCGCTCGGAGCGGCCGCACAAAAAAAGGGGAAGCTCTCAGAAAAAAAGACGCAGAGTGCTGCGCCAGGTGAACACAAGGCTGTGTTCGGCTTCCTTAAAGATAATTCCTCTCATACCACGTACATATACGATGACCTTTCAGAAGGGACTCCTTCACTGCAGAGACATTTGTGAACACACTCATTAAGGGCAGGGAGGGACAGTCTCAGTCATATATTTCTTCTGTGTGGGTGCATCCGCTCGCCATGTCTCCGTGGTCAGGCTGCCATCGCCTTCACTGAGACGCTAATGCTAGCAGTAGCATCCTGGAAACACAAGAATCCTGAAACAGGTGGCTCCTCTGCAAACACCTGACGTCCCGGGTCCAGGGCTTTTTAAAGTTCTGAGGCTCACGCATGCATGCTCCCTGCCCCATAAATGTGCCAGTGGTGGGCTCCATGTTTTTACAGGCTGTTAACCCAATCTGCTGATGTGTCACCACGGCGGGCAGGTTTTTTTTAAGACTGGCTCGAAAGGGAGCAGAGTACTAAAAGGAAAGATCATGAGACCAGGAGACCCTTTAAAGTCCCAATCTGATCCTGAGAGAAGCTTTCTGCACGCTGACATATTTATTCAATCACACATCGATACGAAGGCAGCGTCAAAACATTTCAGTGTATTTAAATACAAACAGAGAGGGGGCCTTAATTTTCCATCAGCCAATCAGATTGATAATCCATTCTGCTGTTTGTTCGGTGACTTTGTAAAAACACTTTGAATGTCACCAAACCAGACGTTATAAAGTGCTCACAGATCCCATTGGATGATGGCCTTGTACTCGTGCATGTGGAGGCCCTGATTCGTAGGCAGGACGTCAGTGTGTGTGCCTCATCGTCCTGATGGACGTGTGCAGATGCTCTTTAAAGAATGACCTGTGTATGTTCTATCGGTTCATAGAGGGGAACGTTTTCACACTTTGCCCAGCAGTCCAGCTGTTCGGCTGTGTGTGACGGCGGCCCCGCTCAGGCTGTCGCTGCCCTCTGGCCTAAACGCCTGCTCCTGCCTCTTCACAGAGCATCGTTCGAGTGGTGTTTCATGACCGTCGACTGCAGTATATGGAGCACCAGCAGCTGGAAGGATGGAGGTGGAACAGACCCGGGGACCGGATCTTGGATATAGGTGAGAGAACTTTATAAAAGACAGACTCACCAAAGATCCCTGATCAAGCATTATTAACGTCCAAAGTGTTGACATTTATTTGGTCAAGGCCCGTCCTGGTGTCCTTTGCAACTTTTCCCAGTATCAGTCTTAGCTCAACTTCTTTCAGTATGCACTTTATGGCAGAGACAAACATCAGGGCAAGTCCAGGACCAGGACCAGGACCAGGACCAGGGCCAGGCACTGAGAAAATGAATGTAAACCGTCTGACTGATTGTTTGCAGATATCCCGTTGTCAGTGGGAGTAATGGAGCCTCGATCTCACCCTCTGCACCTCAACACCGTCGAGTTTCTCTGGGATCCTGTGAAGAACGCTTCTGTTTTCATCCAGGTACAATTTAAAGAGAAATCTCTGGAGAAACATTTCAAAGCCGAACCCTTCACAATAAACGACCCCTCTCTGCCGTCGACTTCTCAGGTCAACTGCATTAGCACCGAGTTCACCCCGAGGAAGCATGGCGGGGAGAAGGGAGTCCCCTTTCGTATCCAGGTGGACACGTTTACCATCAATGAACACAGGGAATACATGGAGCACGTCCACTCTTCCAGCTGCCAGGTCAAAGTGTTCAAGGTAAGACGCTTTCATCCTGTACCTGCTGTATCAACCACAAGGCACGCCGTCCATCATAAACACACCTTCACATGTTTACAACTGGATTTCTTCTTCTTCGTGTCTGTCTTTTTTGGCAGCCGAAAGGAGCCGATCGCAAACTGAAGACGGACAGGGAAAAGATCGCTAAAAAGACGCCTCAGGAAAGAGAAAAGTATCAACTGTCCCACGAGACCACCGTGCTGAAAGAGGTGTGTCTCAGTCCACGTTACATAACGGCTCCGAGCTCAGAGGGCGCTTTGTTTGCTCTCTCTGTAATCTTTTTGACCCCACAGATACACTCTTGTCTTGTGTGGAAGTTTATGTAATCTCCTCAGCGCTGAAGCTACAAAATAATGGATTTATGTTTGACTTTGCTTCACCTGCCAGTCAGAAAAGGTTCCTTCACTCTTTAAACCGGGGCTAGAGGTCTGACTGTTAATGTGTTGCTTTGCCTGTTTTGAGTCCTTCCTTCAGAAGCGTGCTGAGCTCTGTCAATGATTGAGACCCCAGATGTGACTTTTAGTTAGTCTTTGGAAATCAAGTGACTCAGCAGATTCTCTGAGGTGTAAAACCTCCAAAAGTCAGAGATGGAAAAAAGTGATCCTTTTTTTTTTTTTTTTTCAAAGCATTCAAAAGTCTTCATTCAAAGACTGCACAGGTAAAACTGGGATGGCGCCCCCTGGTGACCAACTTCTACCTCTTTACTGTTTGTAGATGTTGTCCTGTAAATGTAGACCGAGCAGCAGTGCTTTCAGGCAGTACAAGTAGTAACACACTGTTGAAGTAATCAGTGTAGCACACAAAGGTCTATCGCTCATATCATTCATAAAATCCAACAGGATGAGTTATTACTCCGCCCCCACACACACACACACACACACACACACACACACACACACACACACACACACACTGTAAAGTGTGTGCCGATAAGGACATTGACTTTATCAGCACTTTTTGTATCAGGATGTAAACATGTTGATTTCTGCCGTCAATAGTATGGGGGGGGGGGGGGGGGAATGAGCCTTAGACCTCTGTCTAACTGTGCATCGATAATTAGTAATCAAACTCTTCTTTGCTTCTTTGTTCTTTCTCTGCCTCCTCTACCAAGTGTTCTCCTTGGCCTGATGCTCTAAACTTTACCAACCACAGCAGCAGCAACGCTCCATCACCAGTTTACCACAGCTCCCCGACATCCTGCAGCTTCACTGATGGGTGAGTCAGCATTCAAGCACAGCGTCACCATACGTGTTCTGCAAGCGACCATTTTGTTTTGTCCTGTAGACCTGTAGACCTGTAGTCCTGTAGTCCTGTAGACCTGTAGACCTGTAGTCCTGTAGACCTGGAGACCTGTAGTCCTGTAGACCTGTACACCTGTAGACCTGTAGACCTGTAGACCTGTAGACCTGCAGACCTTTGAACACTGGTGAAGTTTGTAACTCGTCTATTGTCTGGCTTAGTTTCAGGAGATTTCTTGGTTTCATTCTTGGCAGTGTACGACGTAAATTATCTTTCTATGCTTCGGTTAAAAGGTGAATTTTGTTAGTTTGTCTGTTTGCTGTGAGGAGAATAATGTAACTTTAGTCATTAAGAGCAAAAAAAAAAAAAGTAAGGTCTTCGGTTTAAACAAGCCAAAAGTCCCCGTACACAGGTGTGAGATTACAGAGGCAACAGCTCCCTCTATGGGTGCTCACCAGTGCGTGCGTGATCTGTAAACACAGCTGAAGACAAAAATGTATTTTAAAATGTAATGGACAGATGACACACTCAACCAATCACCTGTTCTTTCCTCCTCATGTTGCATGTTTTTAAAGGAACTGTTCTCCAAACCAGCAGGGGGAGCTGCTCATGCCCAGCTGTTCAGATGTAAGTAACAGTAAAACAGTGTGGTGTTAATGTTGCTCTCTTATTCCTTTTAGGCCATTATTTGGAGACAGTGGGTGCTGTGCTGCTATACTCATTTCAAGGGCTCTTCTTCTTTTTGACATGTAGCACCTTCTGCCCACGACCTCGCTGCAGGACGCTCAGCAGTGGCTTCACCATCACAGGTTCTCGCCTTTCTCACGGCTCTTCTCCAACTTCTCAGGTAACTGAGGGCCAAAAAATATATATCAAAATCCATGGGACTTTTATTCAGTACTAACTGACTCACTAATTCAGTGATGAAATGCAGGAAATGATCTGTTGTTGTTGCAGGTGCAGATCTGTTGAGGATGAGCAAAGAAGATTTGATCCAGATCTGTGGCCCTGCTGATGGTATCCGTCTTTTTAACACCATGAAAGGAAGGTGAGGCATTACTCTTAACACACCGCTCATTCTCTTTAGTGCTGGGCTTGTTGTTTTATTAGAAACTCACACTGCCAACTACTGGACTGGCATGTGCATTACAGCTTTATCAGTGTTTTTTTTTGTGGATGTGTGCACTTTTATAAAAACATCTTCAGTGGATCGTTCTTTTGTAAACGTGGCCTCGAGAAAAACAAGTCTGTCAGTGTTAGTGGGAGACGGACTAATGCAAAAGTCATTACCTCCATGCAAACTGTTCACATCTGTGTGTTGTTGTTCTTAACAGATAATATGACAAACAGTGATATAATGAATGGAAACATACATTAATAACACCGTTTATACCAAACGTTTAAAAGACAAGTGTAGCTTGGGTTCTGTTTCGGTGAACAACAAGACACACAATCCATCTTGTGTGGCGTTGACTCGTGTTGTACCTCGCACTCTGCTCGTACCTCTCAGGTGTATGCAGCCCCGCCTGACTATCTACGTGTGTCAGCAGCAGGCCAGAAATCAAACTCCCACCAAACCAGGCGGTGGAGACGGTGAGTGAAGCCAAACACCTGGAAGCAGTCAAATACAGCAGCTCTACAAAGCTCATGATACAGAAGAAAGGTTGATTGTCATCATGTTCATACTTGAGGTCACTAAAGTTCAAACACACGTCACTTTTAAAATCACGTTTCTTAAAGGCGAGGTTGATCATTTTCTCCTGATCCACTTTTTAAGATTTTAGTTGAAATTGTCTTTAGGTCCTGTCAGAAATGAATAACTCATGTTCTCTGAAAAAGGAAAATCTGTCACCTGTAGCAGTTCAGCCAATCACAGCCTCCCTGTCTCTCTGCTCCTTCTCTACCACTTGTTTGAGTTTGTCATTTTGCTGTTGTGAGTACTAAAATAAACCTTTTGTTTACACGTATGGTGATAAAGTTCAGTGTGTGCTTACCCCTGAATGAGTCATGAGATGATGTAATCACCTTATGGACCAATGGCGCTAGTGCATGTAAGCGAGGGGCGTGGCTTAAGAGGGAGCACAGAATGAGATTCAGAATCGTACATTTACACATACGAGGAATTTGTCTTGGTGTATTGGTGCAAAAATAAAAAAACAGTTCAAATACATAATTAGACTGAATAGTAATTACTTAAATAAAGTCAAATAGAATATAAGAAGCAATTACCAATAACATTGAAAACAATGTCAATTATAAAAAATAATAAAAAACACAATGGGTACAAGGGTGCATGAAAATAAATGTAAGGTCCAGTAATTGTTAATGTAAGGCATAAAAAAGAAACTGTGATGTGCTCTGAGTGAACCTGAACAGAGGGGAGGGGTGCAGATGGAGCATGGGGGGAATGCTACTTTCAAATTCATAAGAGTTTTTAAAACTGACCGACCCTGCCTTTAATTAAATCTGAACTTTTAACACAAAAAGATCTGATCACATTTATTGCACCGACTTGTATCGGTCTATTTGAACACACTTTATTATCATTTCTAATATTTCAAACGGGTGATCGTGTCTTTGAGAGTTTCTGAAAAATGTTCTGGAGACAAATTAACTGTAGCTGTGACAATATTTGTCTTTACAAGAGAATATCAATAAAATTCAAAGTGACACGTGGAGTCACATTGACTTGTGTCCTTAAGTTTCCTCTCTCTCTCCTCTCTGCAGTCTACCACGCTCTGTACCTGGAGGAGCTCACACTGCTGGACCTGTCTGAAAAGATCGCCATGCTGTACAGCATCACTCCACAGCAAATCACACACATCTACAGACAAAACCCCTCCGGCATTCACGTGCTAGTGTCCGACGAGGTAACTTGACATAAAGGCTCGAAGGAAAAAAAAAAAGGCCCAAAAATATATTTAGAAATAAACAAAACATTTGGAGAGAAAAGAGACAGACTCTCAGGTGGAACAAATTCCACCTGTCCTTCCAGCGTTGATTAGCAAGCTTAAAACAGAACCTGTGGAAGGCTGGTTGGACGGATAACTTCGGTTTAATGATGACGATGATGATGATTTGGAAATGCAAATAAGATGTCAACATTCATCCATTCATTCTCCTCAGATGGTTCAGAACTTTAAGGAGGAAACGAGCTTCATCCTCAGCACTATAAGGGGTAAAAACTGTCAACCTTATATTTCCTGAGTGGCCGAGCTTTGGGAGTTTCACTGATCTTTCACCGTTTTGTTCTCGTTCCCAGATGGAAGCACAGACGGCTACCACGTTGTATTGAAATGACCAACAGACGCTCAGCAGGTGCCACGTTTCACCAGTGGAAGTGTGCAGAATACATTTCAGTAAAAGAAGAATATCAGAGTTTGTAGCTTCAGCCCTTTTTCTCAAACATTTTTGGAATCAGATCATGTTTGCATGGAATTTGGGAATGCAAACTTGTCAATCCATTTTGGGACAAAGTCAAGGAACACTTGGGTAAGGGGGTTGGATATGACGATACCTAAGTCATCAAGGATCTGCCTGTGAGAGGATCAAACTGAATTGACTTGTTGTGATAAACGTTGGGATGAAACTGCTACAGGTTATGGAAAAGTACGTACGTCACCCCCACAATTTAAGCAATGGATGGAACTTATGTCAGAAATTGTGTCTGATGAACAAGTGTTACCAAGACTCAATAATGAAGGGGAGACTTTCCACAGGTTATGGGGCCACTTTTTTTGTTTGAACGCGTAGTACCATTGGTGGATGGTAATAATAGAGATGTTGTACTGTGTATTCTTTAGTCATTGAACTGTTGTTTTGGTTCCAACTACGTCCTCAGTTGGGACTTTGGGCGTACTGATGTACAACAACAATGCTGTCCATTTTGTTTGTTGAATGTCGAATTAAAATAAAAAGTTGGATTACAAAAAAAATATTTTGGAATCAGTCCGTAACGCCTGAGAAGTAACCCCGGAGGGTAAACATGTTTTATCATGTCCATTAAAAAAGATGTTTTTCCAAAGTACAGGCTCGGATACTTCTTGTAAATGTCTGACAATAATACAGAAAACTTCCTTTAACCACAGAGTGGGATGCTTTTTTCCCAAACCAGAAACAACCATTTCATTCATCTTAAGGCCTTCACAATCCACAGATGGAAATGTTTTCTTTATCATGCAGCAGCTAAGTTTGTGCTGCCTTGATCAGTTAGTTAGTTTTATTGAGCAGCTTTTAAATGCTCTAAATGTTAAATTTACTCCTTTATACCTGCTTACATTTATTGTTTTATGAAAGAAAAGTATGTGACTCAAAATGTCACACGATGTCACGTTTTGATGAAAAGTGATCATCATGGCTGTCGCACTTTATGAGAAGCTGTGATGATGCAGTCCTTTTTCTGAGACATGTCTCTATGATGAGTTTATCTCATTTTTCACTTTGCCTTGATATTCGTAAAAGTGCATTCAAGTACATAAATAGGCCTGTTATGAGGGAAAGTAAAACTTCAGAATAAGAGGCCTTTATTTTATTTATTTCAGAGGAAACAATGTTCATTAGATAAGATTAAAGTAATCAGAAACCCTTTATTTCTATTGGCCCATTAGCTGTAAGCACCACCACAGAAACATGTTGACTTCCTGTTTCAGTTCTTGTGCTAAAACCTCTCTCCTTCAAGTTCAGTTGAGATCTTTAAACATTAAAGTGTTGTATTTGTGAACAGTACAAACATGACTTCCCCTCGTGTCTCTCAAGAAAACGCATGTCACATAAACGGCTGCGTCTCAAAAAACAAAAGGCGATCAATCGAATGCCTGCTATCGGTGAATTCATCTGCACTGTGAAAATGTGTGATTTAAAGGTAAACAGAAGTCAAACATGGGAGAACTTGTTTTTGTGTGATGTTCCTCGGGTACAAATACTTCTACTCTTGACATGGACAAGGAAGTCACGCTATGCTTGTTGGCATCGTGAAATAACATTCATGTCCACACCTTGTTGTGTTGAATAGTTTCAGTTCCATTTCAGGATAAACTGGATACAGGTAATTATTTCAACTTTTATCCTCGACTAACCCTCGACAGCTGACTTCTATTCTGTGACATGATCTGATCTGTTAGCACTTGTTTCTTTAACCACTGTGGTCTTGAAGGTTTGCATAAGGCCCATTGAAACTGATAGAAAGTCATAACAGTGAAGAAAAAAAGAAAATAAAGTCTATTACAGTTGTTTAATGGACATCATAGCAGCTCCTGGAATCTGTGGTGTTCAGCCATTCAATCACAAGAAGACACGACTTATTCTAAAATCTAAGCCTCAAATTATCTGTAAGGAAACAACTACTGCACCTACATAGATGTTTATTTCATGTGTATTTATATGTTTCTCAGGAAACGTCCTCGTGAATAGTTCTCCCTCAAAGTTGATTATAGTCATTTCTGTGTTAAAACCTCACTTCAGTCTATCCGGCCTTCAAGTTCAGTTGAGTCTTTTAAACATACTATATACCAGTGGTTGGTAACTAGTGGCCACTGCCAATAATGCCTGGCCCGCCATCCATCGATCTATCAGCCAGCTCCTCCAAAACAGCCACCATTACTTCTTTAAAACCTTCTGCATCAGTGAATGGTTTGTTGTGCCGGGTGAGAACCTGTGCTGCTTTAAGGAACGCATTTGTCACTTTTTGCTGCACTGTGAGTCTTTGAACCGGGACCCTGCTGCTGTGCGCAAATCCAGCTGTTAGTGCGCTAAGTTTCTACTTCCGTGCCTCTTTCTGGAATGGATAAACTTCTCTGAAGTCGCCATGCTTCGTTTCATGGTGCCTTCGGGTCTTATTCCTTGCAAACTGCAACAACCTCATTGCAGATGAGAGACTGGTGTCATGGTTTGGTTTTGTTCTGCATTTAATCCTGTTTTAGTTTTCATTATTTCCCTTGTGTTCTGTGTATCTATGTTCCTAGTGTGTTTTACTTTAGTCCCTAGTGTGTTTCCCTGTGTCCTTGTGTCCTCCTATGTTGCCTGTTAGTTTATTTCCTGTCTTGTGTTTTAAGTCTAGTCTTTAGTGTTTCCTGTTTTATTTTGTATATCTGGTTTTGGTGGTGGTGTCAGTGTTGGGTTTTACTTTGTACGTGTCCTCAGTGTTCTGGTCTTGTGTTCTTTGTTCCTTGTGTTTCCCGCCTTAGTGATTACCCTGATGTTCCTCACCTGTCTCGTTAGTCTCACCTGTGTCTGATTACCCCTTGTCTGTTTAGTTTCTGTGTCTGCCTCAGTTTCTTGTTGGTTCATTGTATTGTCATGTCATTGTCTCGTGTTCTTGGAATGTGTTGCTTCTCCCTGCTCCCTGTGTTTTCTCCGTCGTGGTTTTTTGGATTTTGTTTTTTCTCAGTAAGTTTTTGTTTTTGCCTTTTTGTTAAAATAAATTATTATTTTCTGCAATTGGGTCCTCCTCCCTGTTTCCTACCTGCTAACCCGTGACAGAATGAACCAACCAATCATGGACCCAGCAGAAGATTTAGATTCCATGGACTGTTTTTCAAAAATTCGTTATTTTCAAAACATGTTGCTCTCGATACGGAGCACTTTTGAGTCTGAGCGTTCTCCATTTGATGGCACCCGCCTGGCCATTTTTACTGGCACTCGTGGGGGCCAGAAGAGGAGAAGTGGACGCCATGGTTCCCGGTTGCCCAGCATTCCAGTGATTCTGCCCTTGTGCTTCCCAGACCCACAGCAGCCTAAACCTCAGTCCAGGCTTCGGCCTCATGGTGCCTCAGAGCCTCTGCTTCCTGTACCCGTTCCGGCAAAGCGCTGCCTGCTTCCTGTTCCTGCAGAACGCCGTCTGCCACCAGTTTTGGCATAGCGTTGTCTGCTTCCGGTCCCTGTTCCAGCAGAGCGCTGTCCGTTTCCTGTCCCCTTGCCTGCGGAGCGCCGTCTGCTTCCTGTTCCCGTTCCGGCAGAGCGCCGTCTGCTTCCTGTTCCCGTTCCAGCTGAACGCCGTCTGCCACCAGCTTCCGCAGAGTGTTGTCAGCTTCCTGTCCCCGTGCCCGCTGAACGCCGTCTGCCACCAGCTTCGGCAGAGCGTTGTCAACTTCCTGTTCCCCTGCCTGCTGAACGCCGTCGTCATCATGTTGAGGTTCCCTCGGCATACGGGCCGACACCCGACGACGAGTCCTCGCTGGTCCGGCCGACGCCCGACGACGTCTCCTCGCTGGTCCGGCCGACGCCCGACGACGTCTCCTCGCTGGTCCGGCCGACAACTGACGACGTCTCCTCGCTGGTCCGGCCGACAACTGACGACGTCTCCTCGCTGGTCCGGCCGACAACTGACGACGTCTCCTCGCTGGTCCGGCCGACAACTGACGACGTCTCCTCTGCGGTCCGGCTAACGCCTGAGCTTCCCTCGGCAGTCCGCCTGACGCCCGACTATGTTCCCTCTGTCATCCGGCCGATGCCTGAGCTTCCCTCGGCGGTCTGGTCAACGTCCGACGACATTTCCTCGGCGGCCCAGTCAATACCTGAACTGTCTGCCAGGTCTGGTCGGCCACCTGGCTGCCCATCTGAACTCTCTCCCGTGCCTGCCCGGCCTCCGGGCCGCTCACCTGAACTCTCTCCCGTGCCTGCTCGGCCTCCGGGCCGCCCATCTGAACTCTCTCCCGTGCCTGCTCGGCCTCCGGGCCGCTCACCTGAACTCTCTCCCGTTCCTGCTCGGCCTCCGGGCCGCTCACCTGAACTCTCTCCCGTTCCTGCTCGGCCTCCGGGCCGCCCACCTGAACTCTCTCCCGTGTCTGCTCGGCCTCCTGGCCGTCCCCCAGATCTTTCCCCTGTGTTTGTTCGGCCTTGTATGCCTGAAGGTCCGGAGTCCCTCCTCCAAACCCCCTCCACGGCATAAAAAAGAAACTGTGATGTGCTCTGAGTGAACCTGAACAGAGGGGAGGGGTGCAGATGGAGCATGGGGGGAATGCTACTTTCAAATTCATAAGAGTTTTTAAAACTGACCAACCCTGCCTTTAATTAAATTTGAACTTTTAACACAAAAAGATCTGATCACATTTATTGCACCGACTTGTATCGGTCTATTTGAACACACTTTATTAACATTTCTAATATTTCAAACGGGTGATTGTGTCTTTGAGAGTTTCTGAAAAATGTTCTGGAGACAAATTAACTGTAGCTGTGACAATATTTGTCTTTACAAGAGAATATCAATAAAATTCAAAGTGAGACGTGGAGTCACATTGACTTGTGTCCTTAAGTTTCCTCTCTCTCTCTCCTCTCTGCAGTCTACCACGCTCTGTACCTGGAGGAGCTCACACTGCTGGACCTGTCTGAAAAGATCGCCATGCTGTACAGCATCACTCCACAGCAAATCACACACATCTACAGACAAAACCCCTCCGGCATTCACGTGCTAGTGTCCGACGAGGTAACTTGACATAAAGGCTCGAAGGAAAAAAAAAAAAGGCCCAAAAACATATTTAGAAATAAACAAAACATTTGGAGAGAAAAGAGACAGACTCTCAGGCGGAACAAATTCCACCTGTCCTTCCAGCGTTGATTAGCAAGCTTAAAACAGAACCTGTGGAAGGCTGGTTGGACGGATAACTTCGGTTTAATGATGACGATGATGATGATTTGGAAATGCAAATAAGATGTCAACATTCATCCATTCATTCTCCTCAGATGGTTCAGAACTTTAAGGAGGAAACGAGCTTCATCCTCAGCACTATAAGGGGTAAAAACTGTCAACCTTATATTTCCTGAGCGGCCGAGCTTTGGGAGTTTCACTGATCTTTCACCGTTTTGTTCTTGTTCCCAGATGGAAGCACAGACGGCTACCACGTTGTATTGAAATGACCAACAGACGCTCAGCAGGTGCCACGTTTCACCAGTGGAAGTGTGCAGAATACATTTCAGTAAAAGAAGAATATCAGAGTTTGTAGCTTCAGCCCTTTTTCTCAAACATTTTTGGAATCAGATCATGTTTGCATGGAATTTGGGAATGCAAACTTGTCAATCCATTTTGGGACAATGTCAAGGAACACTTGGGTAAGGGGGTTGGATATGACGATACCTAAGTCATCAAGGATCTGCCTGTGAGAGGATCAAACTGAATTGACTTGTGATAAACGTTGGGGATGAAACTGCTACAGGTTATGGAAAAGTACGTACGTCACCCCCACAATTTAAGCAATGGATGGAACTTATGTCAGAAATTGTGTCTGATGAACAAGTTTTAGCAAGACTCAATAATGAAGGGGAGACTTTCCACAGGTTATGGGGCCACTTTTTTGTTTGAACGCGTAGCACCATTGGTGGATGGTAATAATAGAGATGTTGTACTGTGTATTCTTTAGTCATTGAACTGTTGTTTTGGTTCCAACTACGTCCTCAGTTGGGACTTTGGGCGTACTGATGTACAACAACAATGCTGTCTATTTTGTTTGTTGAATGTCGAATTAAAATAAAAAGTTGGATTACAAAAAAATATTTTGGAATCAGTCCGTAAGTTTATTTCAGAGGAAACAATGTTCATTAGATAAGATTAAAGTAATCAGAAACCCTTTATTTCTATTGGCCCATTATCTGTAAGCACCACCACAGAAACATGTTGACTTCCTGTTTCAGTTCTTGTGCTAAAACCTCTCTCCTTCAAGTTCAGTTGAGATCTTTAAACATTAAAGTGTTGTATTTGTGAACAGTACAAACATGACTTCCCCTCGTGTCTCTCAAGAAAACGTATGTCACATAAACGGCTGCGTCTCAAAAAACAAAAGGCGATCAATCGAATGCCTGCTATCGGTGAATTCATCTGCACTGTGAAAATGTGTGATTTAAAGGTAAACAGAAGTCAAACATGGGAGAACTTGTTTTTGTGTTATGTTCCTCAGGTACAAATACTTCTACTCTTGACATGGACAAGGAAGTCACGCTATGCTTGTTGGCATCGTGAAATAACATTCATGTCCACACCTTGTTGTGTTGAATAGTTTCAGTTCCATTTCAGGATAAACTGGATACAGGTAATTATTTCAACTTTTATCCTCGACTAACCCTCGATAGCTGACTTCTATTCTGTGACATGATCTGATCTGTTAGCACTTGTTTCTTTAACCACTGTGGTCTTGAAGGTTTGCATAAGGCCCATTGAAACTGATAAAAAGTCATAACAGTGAAGAAAAAAAGAAAATAAAGTCTATTACAGTTGTTTAATGGACATCATAGCAGCTCCTGGAATCTGTGGTGTTCAGCCATTCAATCACAAGAAGACACGACTTATTCTAAAATCTAAGCCTCAAATTATCTGTAAGGAAACAACTACTGCACCTACATGGATGTTTATTTCATGTGTATTTATATGTTTCTCAGGAAACGTCCTCGTGAATAGTTCTCCCTCAAAGTTGATTATAGTCATTTCTGTGTTAAAACCTCACTTGAGTCTATCCGGCCTTCAAGTTCAGTTGAGTCTTTTAAACATACTATATACCAGTGGTTGGTAACTAGTGGCCACTGCCAATAATGCCTGGCCCGCCATCCATCCATCGATCAGCCAGCTCCTCCAAAACAGCCACCATTACTTCTTTAAAAACTTCTGCATCAGTGAATGGTTTGTTGTGCCGGGTGAGAACCTGTGCTGCTTTAAGGAACGCATTTGTCACTTTTTGCTGCACTGTGAGTCTTTGAACCGGGACCCTGCTGCTGTGCGCAAATCCAGCTGTTAGTGCGCTAAGTTTCTACTTCCGTGCCTCTTTCTGGAATGGATAAACTTCTCTGAAGTCGCCATGCTTCGTTTCATGGTGCCTTCGGGTGTTATTCCTTGCAAACTGCAACAACCTCATTGCAGATGAGAGACTGGCTTTGAATTTATAAACTCAAGTAAGGATGAATGCACACTTTTCTTTCCACTCTTCTTACGTCCTACCTTCACCATCAACTTTTTTTTTTCTGATTTTGACAGTAACATTTTTTCCTTTGAGCTAGCGATCTCTGTCTCACACAACATTGTCTCAGCATAAAAACAAGGATCAGGATGTCACGCGAGAACAGGTTGTGTGATGAAGTGATTAAAGACAGCAAATTAGTGTTATGTTCGTGGGCGTCATTAAATGACGTGACATCTCCTCATATTGTTGTGTTGAATAGTTTCAGTTTCGTTTCAGGTTAAATGAGATTCAGGTACGTAGGGTTAAGCTTACAGGAAGTCTTTGTTTTATCTAATGCCAATCTTTATCCTCTGATCTGATGATCTAATATCTTAGCACTTTGGTCTTAAAGAGGAAGAAGAAACAATTTGTCAGTTATACTAAAACATTAACTTCCAAGCAAAAGAAAGTAGGAGGTTGTTTTTTTTAAACTCTTACTTTATTTTCATCTTCCAACTTAATTTAATTTAATTATAGTGAAAAAAAAAACCTTTGTTTTCTATACCTGGCACATGAAGGTACTCCACCCTGTTGGAGGGTGTGCACCTGACACAAATAGTTTGGTTTCTTTAGAAGTGATCGCCTTTATAAGGACAGAAGTCATCTTGTCGTCGTGGCAGAATTGATTTTCTTTTTCTAACAAAGAAAGTCAAGGCAATTCAAAGTGCTCACACAAGACATCAAAAGCAATCTGAAAGAAACTTTAACATGGGTAAGTAATTTTTTGAATTCTTAAGAAGGCCAACTTTTTCTTATATTTGACAATTGCTAAAAAAAAAATTCAAAAAAACTTGGATAGGGAGGTAAACATCTAAATAATGAAAAAAGAGAAATACTTAGGGACACGAGTAACCCAGCTTGGTTGATGTCTGACTTTTCTGTTTTATCTAAGACATGTATGAGGTTTATTTTAAAATGTATATTATATATCTTTTTTTCATTTTTATGATTAATTAATTCAACTTATAACTTAAAACCTACTTGTTGTATTTGTGTGTGTTGGGGGGAAGTGAAGCATTCAGTTTTTGTGAACTGTAATGTAGCCATGGCCTTCATCTGTAACCTAAACATTGACCGATCGATCTGGTTTCAAGATAAGAACGGAAACAGTCATAGAGATTTCTATGGATTAAAAACACTAATCAAACAGGTTCAATCACACGTATCTATGAGCACCAACAGAGCTCCTCTTGTAATAAAGGAATTTTAATAGTTTTTGGTTATTGACAAGATTAAAGATTATTGAAAAATGTCACCAAACTTTGAGCCTTAAAAAGTGTGTAATCTAAATGACGGCTATCTGGTTGGCATGTTAGACAAACAAAAAGTACTAAAGAGCCAAACCCAGCACAGTCATTTCTTCAAATGAAATTGTGACTCATGTTTGAACGATAGGGGTCAACTAGAGACTTTTGAACTTGATGCGATTATTTTCAAAATTAAAAATTGTTCAAACCTTCAGCTTTTAGCCGAGGCGACGCCTAAGTCTGGTGATTTTCTAAAAACACAAGTTGTTGCTTCTCTAATAATCTATGTTCAATCTTGATCTTAGTTTGATTTGTTTGGTAGCCAGAACACATATATGTGCCAGTATTCAGTTGTTGTCATAGCATCACCAATAGGCCAGATACAGTTGGGGTACATCAGGCAGTGTTTCATTAGTTGATAGTATGACAGCAGAAGATTCATTTGTTGTGAACTTGTGACTCCTCCTTTTCCATGTTGGTGCTCACTAGATGAGCGGGCCAGCTCAGTCACAAATTCAATGTTAATACCAACAGACTTTCAAATCACTCCACAATGGCTGCAGGTCATTAAGGTTAGAAAATAGACGTGACAGAAAGTAAACCAACATACCAAAAATAGATCAAGGATCATTGTCTATCAAAGCTCCTCTCCATTAGTATCAGTCTTTCTTAAATCATGTAAAGTACAGGAATTTAAATTGTCAACTATTCAACCTTACAAAAGACTTTCCTGTATCCTCGTCTTCTCACCAAATATTAGTGCATTAAAACAAGAACACTTAGTAGAATAGATCTGTTGCTTCTGTCAGGCATGCTTTAAACACATCACACACTATATTTGTGTCAAAATGTTTTTAGGTCATCAGTTCCAGGTCCGGCAGTTTGCTGACAGTTGATTAACATTTTCCAGTCCAAAACCGAGTCGCTCAAATGTTTAAACCCTCGTTACACATCAATAACATAAAGTGTACATTTAAAGCTGACGGTTCGAATAATGCTCTGTAGATTGTAAAAAACATAAAACAGAGTGAAAGCAAAGAATCAAAATGTTGACCCAAATATGTTTGGACATTTGTTAAACCTGACTTTGCTCATACTTGAGCTTTCTCTTAGTGGTCATGATTTATGACAGGTGTGGTAGATATCATGGATGTTTAATAAGTATTAAAGTAAAACTTAACTGTAGTCATTTTTATGTTTTATGTGCAAACAGTACTTAGTTCCTTTATTATTATTTTTTTCATTTTTTTTGTGGCATTAGTTTTCTCTGATTGTGAAGAAGAAAGTGACACCATCATGGGGGATCAAGATGAACCTCAGGTAAAAACAAAATTCTGTTCATTTTTTTTTTTTTAAAGTGTGTTTGTCCTAACACAAATGTCATATGTGTTGAGGAATTTGATATAATTGGATTAAGTTACAGCACGTTTTAATTTCAGGGGGAAGATCTGCCTCCTGACATCAAGGATTTGAGTAAACAACATGTTAAAGAATGGGTGGATGGTGTGGATCCCAGTGATGCAGAAATTCTGTTGCAAGAGGTTTTGCTCATAGCTTTAAAATACTTTAAAATTAGTGATGAGACTTTTGAACTAGCAAAACGTAATAAAAAACGTTGCTCTGGAGGTTCCTGCAAACCTGACCCATTTTGTCGTTTCCATGAGTCACATTGGGTCAACAATCTTGATGTCCAAGAATCTGATGCCTCAGATCTCATTAAACCCTGGCACAAGTATATAGATATTAACAAGACACTAGATAGAAATAATTTCATTCATTATTTTTTTGATGAGGTTATTCCCTTTGCGTTTGCCTGCATGAATAGCCGCACCAATGGCACCATCCATTTTGTAATAGGGGACGGTAAAGACAAGGAGAACAATGTTAAACATGTGTTGGAAGTTATTGTAAATGATAAAGAGAAATTTGATGACGAACTTAAAAAGGCCATTGATCGTTATTGTGAGGATAAATACAGATGGATTGCTCATACTTGCATCAAACCACCTCGATTTGTTGGAGTTCTCAATAACAACTCACCAGACAAATGTGTTATAGAAGTGGACATTGTTCCTTACTCTACGATCTGTGAAAATAAATTCTTTAAAACTTCTTTAAACATAATAAATGAAAATAATTCCAAGAAAGAAGTAAAAACAGTCAATACCAAAACAAATTCAAAACAGCTCTTCATCCGAGATGGAGATAGCATTAAAGATATCTTACATACAATCGAATACAACAAGTTCAAAGACGGTCTGCCCCAACTATCTCAACGACGAAAACAAGCAGAAGAGCAGCATTTCATCCAACAATTGATTACTTTGGTCCAACTCCTCATCCTATTTATTCAGGATATGGATATGACACGCTTAAAAACTAGTGGTGTGATTTTTGGAGAAGCAAAACTTATAATTGATGCCAGAGATGAGGTGGTGAAATTAAAGAAAGAGAAATCAACAACTTCTACAAATTTCCCTGGAGGTCCTTGTAAACCTTACCCATTTCAGAGTGACCATCATGAATATAGGGAGGGCAGCATTCTTGATGTCACCGAATCTGGTCCTTTAGACTTCATTGATCCGTGCCACGAGTTTAAAGGTTTCTACAACACACCAGATAGATACAAAATAATTAAGTTCATTTATGAGGTTATTCGCTTTGCAGCTGCCTGCATGAATAGCCGCACCAATGGCACCATCCATTTTGGAATAGGAGACAATAAAGACAAGGAGAAAAAGTTCAAACATGGCCAGGTGTTGGGAGTTGTTGTAAAGGATAAAGAGGCTTATATCGAGGAACTTAGAAAGTTCATTGATTGTTGTTTTTTAGATCAAGACAAACAGATTGCTCATGATTGCATCAAAACACCTCGGTTTGTTAGAGTTCACAATAAATATGGGACATCATCAGACACATATGTCATAGAAGTGGACATTGTTCTTGACTCTAAGATCTGTGAAGACAACGTTTTCTTTACTACATTAGAAGAGTTGAAACAGACAAAGGAACACATGGACAATAAAAATGCCAAGAAAGAAGGTACTGAAACAGTCACTGCTGAAACTAAATCAAAACAGCTATATATCCGAGACGGAGGTAGCAGTAGTAATATCCTCCGGAAAACCAATACAGACAAATCTATGAGAGAGTTCATCAGTAGGGTGCCCAAACTATCTCAACTACGAAAACGAGCGGAACAGCTTTATTTAGTCCAACACCTCAGAATCTTATTATTGAGTCCTACATGTAGCCCCAACATGAATCTAGCATCACATAAGGTCCACACCAGTGATAAAATATAAGCATGCAGGTGATATATCTCTTAAATAATGATTATTTAGCGCATACAGGTACTCTTGTTTTTCTACCTATTCAATTTAATTAAAAAATTTTTTTTTTTTAATAATAATAATAATAATAATAATGGCTATATAATAATAATCATAATAATAATGATGATAATAAGCATTATTATTATATTATTATTACATTTAGCCCCAACATGAATCTAGCATCACAAAAGGTCCACACCATCCAAACCCTCTCCACATCGGTAACAAAGGACAAAGGGACTCCAGTGTGTGGATCTTCCATCACATCACATATCCTGGGTAAGAAAACAAGATAAGATAAGACATCTTAATCATCCACTGGTGAAAAATATCTACAATCATAGCAATGAGTAGATTTATGTTGCAGGTCTGCCTGGTCACTCTGATATCAAACTCTAAATTCTTTGAAAATAACTGCCATGCTTGATGATTATAAATAATTGTACATTTTCAATGTGATATTGTCATAACTTTAATAAGTGACTTAAATAATCTCTCAGCTGTCACATGACGATGAGGAGCAGGCTGACAATGAGAAAGAAGATGAGAAAGATGAGGAGGAGAAAGACGTAAGTTATTGAATACCAATTTAATCTGTTCAAACATACAGTAAAAGCATCAAGCCTGAGTGACTGACTACAATGATATATGGTACACTTTATATCACAGGGTCCGGTTTCCAGGACAGCCAGAGTTTCTGCACTTGGATAAGTTTTTGCAAAAGAGGATTGAGAGCTGAGGAGAATCCACAGCACCAACAATCCAGCAAAAGATCAACAGTTGTCAGCCACAAAGTCAATCTGTGGCTGGATCCTGGACTGCAAGCACTTTCATGTCCATTTGTTCTGTCATGATGTTTTTGATGTCGAGTGAAGCACTTTGAATTGCCTTGTCAGGGGCGGCTGTGGCTCAGTTGGGACGTGTCCGGTGTGTCCTTGGGCAAGACACTTAACCCCGAATTGCTCCCCCTGCTTGCTGCATCAGGGGTGACAAATAAAGTTTAAAAAAATAAATAAACTTGCATGTTTGTAGTTATTGTACAACAATTGTACATTTTAATTTTTACACAAAATATATCGATCGATCGATTCATTTAAAAAAATAAACATTGACAAAGTTACCATATTTGGTTCAAATGCCACAATAGCAGGATCAGTATGTAGGGTGATCTCTTCTGATTGGCTGAGAGAGGATCACATGATTCTCGACCTTACTGAGGTGCAGAAGGGCGGCCATATGTAATGTGTACCTAAATCACAAAAAAATAGTCACTTGCCCAATAAAGGGTTAAAGAAAAAATCAAGGTAAATATTGCTTGAGGAGATATTTCTATTGCACGTCATTTCCAAACATTCTGTACCTGGTATAAGATTCTTTAGATTAAATTAAAAGTGTATTTTGTAAGCATTATGTGTTAGATATCAAATCAAAGCTAAAATGTAAAGCTAGCTTGTGTTTTTTTTCCACAAAATATTGTAAAACATTTCATTTACAGCCATAACAAAGAAAAATATGTAAACAGTGGACAGTTAACCAAACGAATAGAAGAGAAGACCGAAAAAGCAACGCAGGTCTACCTCTCCACAAATACACCACTACACTCCCCAGATTCCCTGCAACCAGAACATGACGTTGATTCACCCATAGGCATATTATACCATATTATATATGCCTCATAACGTGCTGGAACGCATCAAACGTCCAGACCAGACCACCACCATATTGGATGGGTCTCCTCAGTCTACGATAGCACCAGAGTCAATAGGAATCAATGGAGAGCGAGCCACTATGCCGGTATTTTATGCAGTTTACAGTTGCAATAACCAGTGCAGTTTTTATAACAGGTTGCGTGGGGTTACTTTTTACTTTGAAAATCAGTTAGAAATTCTGGGAGTTCTGATGATTATTGTAATTGAGGATAGACCTTCCTCAATAGTAATGAATGCAGAGCGGGCACATTGGAGACCCATTCAAGATGGCGGTTGCGCTGATACGTCAGCTCCAATAGGCAGCATCAGTCTACGAGGCGTCCAGGTATATTATGTCTATAGATTCACTGGCCACATCACCTTCTGCCAGACCTCAAACACAAAAACCCAAGCTTGCATTCAGATTATCCCTCCTTTCTCCTTTCACTTTCCTTTCATCCTTAACCCCGGAAGCATTTAAGTGGCGGCCATGAGCCGTACAAATTCTTTGAATGTTAGGGAAAGGTGGGTCAATGCTTCCTTTTTAACCTTCTTTAGCATGGGAAACTCTGGACCAGATAACAAAGTACTGCCCCACGATTCCCTGCAGCCACTACTTTTAAAGGTCCCATATTCTTCTTTTTCTGGTTTTAGATTCTCTTGAGTGTTTTTCAGGTGTCTTGTGCAGGTTTAAGCACATCTGTGTGCAAAAATTCAAAGTCTGCAGAAACACAGCTTCTCCTACCTCCTCCTGCTAGCAGTAGCTTTAGCTGCATGAAACGCTCAGTCCCTAGTCCCCCCTCGTTGAAAATGTGTGGAGTGACATCACAAGACAAAGTTGTTACTGATCCAAGCCCATTGGCTCGTTGTAGAAAGCACAAGCTCCCCTCGGACTGACTGTAGCGTTCCAAATATGGTTTAAAGCATCTTTTTACAATGAATGAATCTAATTTGGGTTTTTATTTAATTGCCTAAATTGATTTTTATCCACTCAAATTTTGCATTTTATCAGCAATATTTAAAATGTGTGTTTATTGTTTACAAATCAAGATTTTCTATATCAACATTTAACTAACACATACATACCAATTTTAAAATGGTATAAAATTGCAAATCTAGTTAACATATAGTTATATATGTATTTGGTGGTGTTACACATAATTTACAACTTTTTTTGGATGTGGCGGTCAGTCAGTCATGCTCATCTACTTTTTATATCAACATTATAATGTTTTATGTTTGTTTATATTTATCTGTTATATTATGAAGTGTAATGTTACACAAACTGACTGATTTCTAGTTCAGTTTATTCAGTTATTTTAGATCATGTACTTCCTGCTATGCATCATTTGTTTACCTGTCCAGGGAAAACACGTGCAAATGAAGCTAAAGCTAACTCAGGTGCAGGTGTGCTGCTTCTGAAAATATAAACAATAAATAAATAACATTTGTTCATTAAAGGTCAGATTGTAACGGGCAGTGTATGGACCCAGTTACAGCACTACAGGAAACTAGCAGATATAGTGACACTTTAATGTTTTGATGAGGTGATGAGGTGGGTGTGGCTGACAGGTAGAGAGAGAGGGAGGCAGACTGAATGGAAAAATACTTTCCATTCAGACATTTAATTTTTTCATTGAATAATGACACTCTCACAAACCCGTTATTAATACAGGGCTGTGCTCTGTCTCCTCCCTCGTGGTAGTCTAACTCTTGAGTGTTGAAGGTACCCCATGGTGCAGGCCAAATGGAATTGTTTTATATCTGTCGATGATGAGGTTGTGAGGTGGATCGTCTCTCGACCGGAGAGTCCACAGTCCGCGGTCCCCTGCTCCTGTGACCACACAGGAAACACTTGAAATCATCTAATCAAATATTCACTTTTTACAAAAACTTTGCCACATTTTCACAAATGTAGGATTTTTATTTTACATATCGGCCGACACGCGCGCAAACAGACAAGCGTGCGTGCGCGCGCAGACAAGCACGCACACACACACACACACACACACACACACACACACACACACAGCGTAGGCTACACTGTAGTTTAAGTTTCGTTTCTCTTCCATGGAAGAGGCTGGGTTTCCGTGTTGGTCATCATTGATGTTCTCTCCTCTCTGCAAGGAAGCACGAACAGGAGTCTCGCTCCTCTTTTCTCGAAACTTCTGCTGCATCAGCGCTGTTTAAGAGTGAAGACGAACTTTCAAAGAGGTAAGTAGTGAAGTATTGAGTCATTTTAGATAAAACAACGTGTAATGAAGAACAGTATCCACAGTGATATGATGTTGGGTCTGACTTCGTGTTTCTACATTTCTGTCAAATCTACCTTCCTGTTTTCTACGCTGATATTTAATCGGTTTACAGCAAAAAGGGCTCTCATACAACTTAACATGTATATTTAGATTTCTTTGTTCACTTGAGTATGTTGAAATTGTGTATCCAGAAACTTCTTCCTGGTTTTCATTTAGCCACAGGCTGCCCCAGAGAGAGCACTGCCAGTAAAATGCCAGTCATGATATTTCCTGTAAGACAAAATGAGGTTGAACATACCTGTGGTGTTATTTTAGTCATGTTGTGATATGGGCAGGTAAGCAGATGAGACACACAATATGAAATGTTGGATGTTAAGTTAACACAATGTTCAGTTATAAATATGGCATTTGTTTTCTTCTACACTTAAATGTAGTTCAGTTTGATAATAATATACAGAAGTGCTTTGATACAAATACTTCTGGTTGATTTAGATCCATAGTGTTAAACTGGCCTCTCCCTTTTTTATTTTATAGTCATGTGGCACGCATGTAGGATGCATCCCATTGAATATGAGTAATGGTTTAGCGTTGACCTTATGAGCTGACACACCTGCTAAAAATTGAAAGTTAAGGAGACACACAATCGTGTTGAAACTGCTGAATGAGGTCAAATTACTATGACTAGTATGAAGCGGCTATAAGACCTTGTAACTCTTATTGTGATGCTGTTGAATTTTGAGTTGCTGGTAAGGGCGTAGAGGCCAGAAGCAGGTAGCCTTTAGCAGAAGTCCTATATAGCTGGTTAGCCACACCTCGTTGAATGACAATATACTGAGATACTTCATGCACTTTAATCTATGAAATTTACATCACCATACCATACTGGGTTCAGCGCGCATGCTAAATCACACACTTTAGCAGTAGTAAACTACTATGTGCCGACTCATTGCTGAATTAGAGAGAGCTCTCACGGGTTTACCTGCCGCCGGATGACTGTTAGACGACTTTCAATTATAAGACAACAGAGCGCCACCTGTGGTGCTGTTTGAATTACCATGATAGTCCATAAAGGCTGAAAGAGCAATATTTTAAGAGTGCATATAGCAGAGATCGAGTATATCCTGTGTAAATATCTCTCTGAGTCATGGCTGTCCGCCAAGAGAGCGACGCCTGAGGCCAGGAAGGTGTGGGGGTGCTACCACTTACTCACAGTCTAGCAGCACAGCAAATCTCACAGCTCTTAACTCACATGCAGAGTGGAGGACCTCACCCTGGTTACCTAGCCTCTAAACAAAGTGGCTCAGTGACTGAACTAATTAAACAACCAAAACCAAGTAAACACAGTCAAATTACAGTTGGTGGCAGTAAGAGTAACTAAACTAATAAACACAAAGTCTGAAAGAATATAAAACAAAACAAACAAATGCTATAAAAGGAAACACGTACAAAACTAAAAGGTACAACAAAAGGAGGGCAAAACAGAAGGAGGAGCAAAACAGCAGCAGTTTAAGCCTCCTAAAATAAAAAGAAGCCATTAATAATAAAACAAAAAAAATGTTTCAGCTTACAGGTTTTAAAAGATTGCACCACTGTACTGACCACCACAGGGAATTAGTCAGGGCAATCTGGGGAGCAGAGAATGGGCCAACTATTACCACTGCAGCACAAACTGATTGCATTCACCATTAAAACAAGCCAGTTCAACATCAAATGAAAGCAGTACTCACCAGCAGCAACACCAAAGAAATGACAGACAGGAGCAAGAGCCTGAGCAATGTCTCAGGCATCCAGGTGCCTTGCTGACCTGATTAGTGAACAGGGGGGAAGAAAGGCTGCATTCAATGTCTACATGTTTGGAGTCTACCATAATCAGTTAACAAAAAATGAATCAGAAACCATTTATTCCTATTGGCCCATTAGCTGTTAGCACCACCACCTCAGAAACATGTTGACGTCCTGTTAGAAACATGTGGTTTTGAAGCTACAGTTGTTCTTGTGCTAAAACCTCTCTGGCCTTCAAGTTCAGTTCAGATCTTTGAACATATATCAGGGGCCCTGACAGATCTTTACTTGTGAACAGTAAATACATCTCTCGTGTCTATCAAGAAAACGCATGTCACATAAACGGCTGCGACTCAAAAACCACAAGGCGATCGATCAAATGCCTGGTTTATCTACACTGCAAAGAATGCAATTGTTTGTGATTTAAAGGGAAACAGAAGTTAAACATGTTGTCAGTTGTTGTCATAGCATCACCAATAGGCCAGTTACAGTTGGGGTACATCAGGCAGTGTTTCATATAAAAAATAGAGACTTAACTGTAGTCATTTTTATGTTGAATGTGCAAACAGTACTTAGTTCCTTTATTAATTTCTATTTTTATTTATTTTTGTAGCATTAGTTTTCTCTGATTGTGAAGAAGAAAGCAACACCATTATGGGGGATCAAGACAAAGTTCAGGTAAATAAAGGTTTCATTTAATTGAAAATGAAGTGTTGAGGGATTTGATTTAAATTGGACGAAAGTAACAGCACTTCTTCAATTTCAGGGGGAGGATCTGCCTCCTGACATCAAGGATTGGAGTAAACAGCATGTTAAAGAATGGGTTCTCAAGGTGGATGGTGTGGAAGACAGTGTTGCAGAAATACTGTTTCAGCAGGACATTAATGGACCTAGTCTTTTGCTTATAGATTCAACAGACTTAATAACTATGGACGTGACTTTTGGACCAGCAAAACTCATCATTCATGCCAGAGATGAGGTGGTGAAATTACAGAAAGAGGAAGCAACAACTTCTACAAATTTCCCTGGAGGTCCTTGTAAACCTTACCCATTTCAGAAATACCATCTTGAATATAGTTACAGGGAGGGCAGCATTTTTGATGTCACAGAATCTGGTGTTTTAGACTTCATTGAACCGTGCCACGAGTTTAAAGGTTTCTACAACACAACAGATGAAAGTAAAATCAGCAAGTTCACTTATGAGGTTATTCGCTTTGCAGCTGCCTGCATGAATAGCCGCACCAATGGCACCATCCATTTTGGAATAGGAGACAATAAAGACAGACAGAAAGAGTTCAAACATGGCCAGGTGGTGGGAGTTGTTGTAAAGGGTAAAGAGGCTTATGACGAGGAACTTAGAAAGGCCATTGATCGTTGTTTTTTGTATAAACACAAACAGATTGCTCATTATTGCATCAAAAAACCTCGACTTGTTGAAGTTCTCAATAAATATGGGACATCATCAGACAAATGTGTTATAGAAGTGGACATTGTTCCTCACTACAAGCTCTGTGAAGACATCTTCTTCCAAACCACATTAAAAAAATAAAAGAAGAAGAATTCCAAGAAAGAAGATGCCAAAACGGTCAATACCAAAACAAGCTCAAAACAGCTCTTCATCCGAGAAGGAAGTAGCTGTAAAAATATCTTACCTATGAAAGAGTACGCCCAGTTCCTCGGCATTCTGCCCCAACTATCTCAACTACGAAAAGAAGCTGAAGAGAAGGTAAACCCCAGAATCTTATTGAGTCCTACATGTAGTACACCATCCCTCTCCATGTGTGCAGCAAAGATCATGGATTTCAGCGTTTGGATCAAACGCCATCTTCCAACTTCCATCACGAAGTCAGCTTGCAAGGAAAAGCAGGGGTCTCCTGGGTACGAAACCAAAAAGACATCTTGATCATCCACTGGTGAAAAAAATCATAGCAATGAATAGCAGTAAAATATGAATATTGCACTTAGCTCATGTTGTTTAATTATTACATTTAGGCAGGATCAAATACATTTACATTGATTTCAATGGGTCCTTTATGTTTCAGGTCGTCGTCGTTGCCACTCTGACGTCGTGGTTTCGAAGGACTCTCTTGACATCTCCAAGGATCAATAAAAAAGGCAGGTTTTTGATGACTTACTTTGGGTCCTTGTTCACATTGCACCTCCAAAACTGATCCACATATGTAGTTTGTTTTTTTGCCAGTCTGGAAACAAAAAGTTACCTGAGATCTTAGTTTTCTACGTCAGTTTCAAATTTCATACGCAGATGGTTTCAAATTGGATTAAAATCTGACTAGTGTTTGGGCAAGACACTGAAGATACCGAATTTTACCCCCTACTTCGTTGCAGGTCGTTTCTCTTGTCGTCAAACGCTGCTCTTTTTGTCTTGCGCCGGTTGTGCGTCGTATGGATGTATGGCGGCGACAGTCCTCAACTCCAGCCTGTGGCCCCTTTCCCGGATTTTTGAACATCTGCTTCTAACCTCATACGCAGGTGGCAGATCCGACTCAATCTGAACATCGCGGTCGCTTCAATCGGTGTCACTCACAACGCGACGCCGCGACGAAAATAACGACAACGACGTAGATCCAACAAGTGGCGTCCAGAGTCCCCAATGCGGTGATGCATTGAGGCAATGCCCCCTGGCACAACTCCAGGCTGTGGCCCACACGTCGACACCCCCGCGTACTCCCGGTTTTCTGACCCAATCAAGATTCAAGATTCAAGATCGATTGTCTCTCGCTAATAAAGTCTAAATCTTAAAAAAAAAAAAACATCTCTTGTCATCTGTTGTATTTCCTCGGCGTAACCTATAAGGGCGGTAGTAGGGTCGCCGGTTCAAGTCCCGGCACGGACCAAGTCCGAGAGATGCCAGTCCATTTCCTGAGCACTGCCGAGGTGCCTGAGCAAGGCACCGAACCCCAAAAACTGCTCTGGAGCGCTCACTGTGGGCAGCCCCCTCACTCTGAGACCTCTCCATTAATGCATGTCACTAGAACCATGCTATGTGTGTGTTCATTAGACAGACTGTAAAACCGAATTTCCCCTCGTGGGATTAATAAAGTATATATAAAAATAAAATTTACCACAGAAATCGCTTTGATCGATTAACATAAGAGAGTCAGTCAGTGAGATCGGATTTTGATCAGATTTGGGCGGCAGTTTGAACAAAGCTTTAGATGTGCGAACCACAGTTTTCCCCTTGGGGATTACTAAAGTATATATATAAAAAATACAACTGTTCAATTCATTTGCATTCCAGTTACTAACCTCTCCTTTTTCTGGGAGCTCCTGAGCTCTCTTAGGTTCCTCCGGACCCTTGGTGAGGTGGCCTGTCCCCCCCCCCTTTTTTTGTTTTCCTATCCTACTCTTCTTTCTGCATCTTGTCCCATCTCCCCCATCCCATTTCAAGCCCAGCACAGTTTAGCAGATGGCTGTTCCGTCATGATCCGGGTCTGCTGAAGATTTCTGCCTGTTAAAAGGAAGTTTTTTCTTGCCACGCCATGACGGATTAAGCTGGGCTCTTGTAATATAGCCATCAGTAAGGTCCTTTACCTGCTTTTTGTAAACATAACAATGAGCATGGTCTTGTTACCTGCTCTTTTGTTAATGTTAACAGACAAACAGTAAGGTCCTTTACCTGCTTTTGTAAAGTGTCTCGAGATAACGCCTGTTATGAATTGATGCTATATCAATAAAGATTGATTGATTGATTTGATCTGCTTGCTGACTTTGTAAAAATAATCCTCAAAGATCCTATTGGATGATGCCATAATTCTCATCTTAAAATATTTATCTCTGAATTGCATGTGGAAGCCCTGATTCGTCGGCAGGAAGTCAGTGTTTGTGCCATATCTTATTGTCCTGATGGACGTGTGCAGATGCTTTTTAAAGAATGACTTCTGTATGTTAAGGAGTTAAAATATGTTAACTTAGGTTCGGTAGCAGGACCAAACCTAAACCACACCTCCCATTACCAAACAAGCCTGTTTATACTAAGCCATCCTACTCTACACCGAAAGAGTACTCCTACACCTTCGATGACAGGTAGACAGACCCTGCAGCACGCTGACACGCTGACTGCATTGAAACTGCTAAATAGCTTACTTACCACGGATCCCAAGTTTCGGTGGCACGATTCTAACGAAGACATGCATGATGAGTTGTTCCAAATCGGTTGCCATCCACCCAGTGAACTGCAGTCAGACAGCAGTTCAGCATCTTAGTAGATCAGTTTTTCAGGCCGTGCCTAGCATACTGCCGCTCTGCCATCTCTTTAAACCCCCGGAAGGATCCCACCAACTCCCAGCCGGTCCCTGGCTTCATCTCCACCGTCAACGGGGCACCCAAACCAAAGAAGCCACATGCATAGCCACAGCACCTGGAACCATTCCTCTCCTCCACACTCCTGCAGAAGCCAGCTGCCCATCATGGTGCCGTGTGCCGGTTCACAGTGGTGGAGCTAGACTTTTGTCCTTGGGGTGGCCAGGGGGAGGCCAAGGCTATTTCAGGGCTTCCACAGACTATGACAACGAATTTGTTTCTCGATCAATGAAATGCAATCTGAGTCTCTTAATGTTGAAATGTACATACTAAGCACACAGGAGATGAGATTTGTGTGTATAATTCAGTTTAATTTGCAGCTTATTTATTTACAAAATCATTTTGACAAAAAAAGGTGAAAATACTCACATAGAGTTAACCACTCACTCACACTGTTACACACAGACACACACACACACACACATGCTACTCACTCAAAAAAAAGACATCAATATATCAATTATACTTATTTGACACCATTTTTGAACATAGTGCAGGTTTTAACTATGACCAGGGGTACTGTCTGACAGCCAAACTATCCTTGGTCTAAGTAGAACATATGAGCTTAGTCATGACCAGATACACTGTCTAAGTACCAAACTAACTTATGCAGGTTCAGAAAAACAAAATCCTGCAGTTGTGGTGAGAAGTTGCAAAATGTTTCACAAAGTCATCCATGTTAAGGGCACATGCCCTTCGTGACTCGATACTAAGAGTTTCAAGGTGACTTAACGTGTCATCAGCGAGTGTTGCTCTTTGTGGTAGATAGCGCAAATACTGTACATGAGGGACTTAGCAGTCAACTGCTTTCAAAATGCAACTTCCTCTTGACAAGACGTACGGTGCTGTGATATTTAAATCATGTTTTTATGATGACACACACACACACACACACACACACACACACACACACACACACACACATGCTACTCACTCAAAAAAAGACATCAATATATCAATGATACTTATTTGACTTATTTGTCTGACACCCAAACTATCCTTGGTCCAAGTAGAACATATGAGCTTAGTCATGACCAGATACACTGTCTAAGTACCAAACTAACTTATGCAGGTTCAGAAAAACAAAATCCTGCAGTTGTGGTGAGAAGTTGCAAAATGTTTCACAAAGTCATCCATGTTAAGGGCACATGCCCTTCGTGACTCGATACTAAGAGTTTCAAGGTGACTTAATCTGTCATCAGCCAGTGTTGCTCTTTGTGGTAGATAGCGCAAATACTGTACATGAGGGACTTAGCAGTCAACTGCTTTCAAAATGCAACTTCCTCTTGACAAGACGTACGGTGCTGTGATATTTCAATCATGTTTTTATGATGACACACACACACACACACACACACCCACACACACACACACACACACACACACACACAGTGTACACTGTGGTTTAAGTTTCGTTTCTCTTCCATAGAAGAGGCCAGGTTTTCGTGTTGGTCATCATTGATGTTCTCTCCTCTCTGCAAGGAAGCACGAACAAATGTCCCCAGTGATGTAATGTTAGGTCTGATTTCATGTTTCTACATTTCTGTCAAATCTTGTTTTCTACACTGATATTCAATTTGTTTACAGCAACAACAAAAAAAAAGCATTATGTGTTAACTATCAAATCAAAGCTAAAATGTAAAGCTATGTTGTAAAAATTTAATTTAAAGCCATAACGAAGAAAAATATGTAAACAGTGGACAGTTAACCAAACAAATAGAAGGCGGCTGTGGCTCAGTTGGTAGAGTCGTCGCCCCTCAATCGGAAGGTTGAGGGTTCGATCCCCAGCTCCTACGAGCAACATGTCCGATGTGTCCTTGGGCAAGACACTTAACCCCAAATTGCGTTAACCCCAAATTCATACGCCCGTCTGTGGCGTATGAATGTGCGTGGATGGATAGATACTGGATGGGCCACATATCCAGCCCATAAGTGTGAATGGGTGTGAATGGGTAGGTGTGCTCTGTGGTGTAAAAGCGCTTTGAGTAGTCGGAAGACTAGAAAAGCGCTATACAAGCTCAAGTACATTTACATTTACATTTAGAAAAAAAAAAAAGCAACGCAGGTCTACCTCTCCACAAATTCACCACTACACTCCCCAGATTCCCTGCAACCAGAACATGACGTTGATTCACCCATAGGCATATTATACCATATTATATATGCCTCATAACGTGCTGGAACGCATCAAACGTCCAGACCAGACCACCACCATATTGGATGGGTCTCCTCAGTCTACGATAGCACCAGAGTCAATAGGAATCAATGGAGAGCGAGCCACTATGCCGGTATTTTATGCAGTTTACAGTTGCAATAACCAGTGCAGTATTTATAACACGTTGCGTGGGGTTACTTTTTACATAGAAAATTTATTTTGGTTATTTTACCATTCATAATATTACATCATAGCTAAATCTCTACCATTTGTACCAAACCAAACTGTGTGCATAGGAAACTCTGGACCAGATGACAAAGTACTGCCCCACAATTCCCTGCAGCCACTACTTTTAAAGGTCCCATATTCTTCTTTTTCTGGTTTTAGATTCTCTTGAGTGTTTTTCAGGTGTCTTGTGCAGGTTTAAGCACATCTGTGTGCAAACATTCAAAGTCTGCAGAAACACAGCTTCTCCTTCCTCCTCCTGCTAGCAGTAGCTTTAGCTGCCGGCAATCGTGACTGAGAACATTCTGACCTGAGCGAGCCCGGGGAGGCCAGGCACACAAGCACACACAAACATATGACGCACGCTCCCTGCACACACCGTCTTCCCTCCCACCCTTACACACTCTGCTACTGTATGTTTGTGTTAAGGGCAATGTTTTTTCCCTGCATTCAATCTGTGCCTCCCTCTAGAGGCATAGCATGGAAGTAGTGTTTTTTATTGTTTTTTTTTTTTTTTTTAACTTGTAGTTGTATCAATGACAAATAAATCTGATTCTGATTCTGCATGAAACGCTCAGTAGCATTCCAAATATGGTTTAAAGCATCTTTTTACAATGAATTAATCTAATTAGGTTTTTATTTAATTGCCTAAATTGATTTTTATCCACTCAAATTTTGCATTTTATCAGCAATATTTAAAATATGTGTGTTTATTGTTTACAAATCAAGATTTTCTATATCAACATTTATCTAACACATACATACCAATTTTAAAATGGTATAAAATTGCAAATCAAGTTAACATATAGTTATATATGTATTTGGTGGTGTTACACATAATTTACAACTTTTTTTGGATGTGGCGGTCAGTCAGTCAGTCATGCTGATCTACTTTTTATATCAACATTATAATGTTCTATGTTTGTTTATATTTATGGACTTAATCTGATATATTATGAAGTGCAATGTTACACAAACTGACTGATTTCTAGTTCAGTTTATTCAGTTATTTTAGATCATGTACTTCCTGCTATGCATCCTTTGTTTACCTGTCCATGGAAAACACGTGCAAATGAAGCTAAAGCTAACTCAGGTGCAGGTGTGCTGCTTCTGAAAATATAAACAATAAATAAATAACATTTGTTCATTAAAGGTCAGATTGTAACAGGCAGTGTATGGACCCAGTTACAGCACTACAGGAAACTAGCAGATAGTGACACTTTAGTGTTTTGATGAGGTGATGAGGTGGGTGTGGCTGACTGGTAGAGAGAGAGGGAGGCAGTCTGAATGGAAATTTTTCCATTCAGACATTTCATTTTTTCATTGAATAATGACACTCTCACAAACCCGTTATTAATACAGGGCTGTGCTCTGTCTCCTCCTCGTGGTAGTCTAACTCTTGAGTGTTGAAGGTACCCCATGGTGCAGGCCAAATGGAATTGTTTTATATCTGTCGATGATGACGTTGTGAGGTGGATCGTCTCTCGACCGGAGAGTCCACAGTCCGCGGTCCCCTGCTCCTGTGACCACACAGGAAACACTTGAAATCATCTAATCAAATATTCACTTTTTACAAAAACTTTGCCACATTTTCACAAATTTTTATTTTACATATCGGCCGACACGCGCGCAAACAGACAAGCGTGCGTGCGCGCGCAGACAAGCACGCACACACACACACACACACACACACACACATCAACACACACACACAGCGTAGGCTACACTGTGGTTTAAGTTTCGTTTCTCTTCCATGGAAGAGGCTGGGTTTCCGTGTTGGTCATCATTGATGTTCTCTCCTCTCTGCAAGGAAGCACGAACAGGAGTCTTTCGCTCTTCTTTTCTCGAAACTTCTGCTGCATCAGCGCTGTTTAAGAGTTCACCACGGAGTGAAGACGAACTTTCAGAGAGGTAAGTAGTGAAGTACTGAGTAATTTTAGGAAGATAAAACAACGTGTAATGACGAACAGTATCCCCAGTGATATGATGTTGGGTCTGACTTCCTGTTTTCTACGCTGATATTTAATCGGTTTACAGCAAAAAGGGCTCTCATACAACTTAAAATGTATATTTAGATTTCTTTGTTCACTTGAGTATGTTGAAATTGTGTATCCAGAAACTTCTTCCTGTTTTTCATTTAACAGGCTGCCCCAGAGAGAGCCATGGTATTTCCTGTAAAATGACGTTGAACATTCCTGTGGTGTTATTTTAGTCATGTTGTGATATGGGCAGGTAAGCAGATGAGACACAAAATATGAAATGTTGGATGTTATGTTGACATAATGTTCAGTTTTAAATGTGGCATATCTTTTTTCTTCTACACTTAAATGTAGTTCAGTTTGAAAATAATATACAGAAGTGCTTTGATACAAATATCCAATCCAACTCTATTTAATTGAGCACTTTAAAACAACCACAGCTGACCAAAGTGCTGGACAATAAAACAAAAAGTTAAAAAAGGCATAATACACAATACAGAATAATTTAAAAGATATATATATATATAAAAAAAAAAAAAGAATTCTGGTTGATTTAGATCCATAGTGTTAAACTGGCCTCTCCCTTTTTTATTTTATAGTCGTGTGGCACGCATGTAGCATGCATCCCATTGAATATGATGAATGGTTTAGCGTTGACCTTATGAGCTGACACGCCTGCTAAAAATTTAATGTTAAGGAGACACACAATCGTGTTGAAACTGCTGAATGAGGTCAAATTACTATGACTAGTATGAAGCAGCTATAAGACCTTGTAACTCTTATTGTGATGCTGTTGAATTTTGAGTTGCTGGTCAGGGCGTAGAGGTCAGAAGCAGGTAGCCTTTAGCAGAAGTCCTATATAGCTGGTTAGCCACACCTCGTTGAATGACAATATACTGAGATACTTCATGCACTTTAACCTATGAAATTTACATCACCATACCATACTGGGTTCAGCGCGCATGCTAAATCACACACTTATGCACACTGTTAAATTAAATGCCACACAAGCATTTAAGATCATGGTAATGTATAGATTTATGCAAAAAGGAGCTATAAATCTTGTTTGGGGGATTATTGTATTGTACACAGAGGGGAGGGGGGACAGCGGGTGTGTATTGTAACCAATGTCTTGTGTCCTGCCTGTCTGTATACTGCTACTGGATGCCCTGAATTTCCCTCGGGATCAATAAAGTATCTATCTATCTATCTATCTATCTATCTATCTATGTCACGTGTTAGCAGGCAGAATACAGGGAGGAGGACCCAATTGCAGAAAATAAAGGTTTATTTAACAAAAAGCAGCCTTAAAATCAAAAGGCAAAAATACAAAACAAAAACTTACTCCACACGAAATCCGAAAAGCAGGGAACAAACGATCAACGACAGACTACCAATACTCACGACAACTGACAAGACACTGACATTGACAACTAGACAATTCCAGCAGAAATTGTGAGGGTGGTTGCCGTGTGTGCGTGAGAGTCTGTGTGTGCGTGCATGTGTGGGACAGCAGTAAGAACGGTGCCATCTAACAGCTGAGACAGAACTCTGTCACACTGAAACAATGATGTCATCACTCTTAACTCTGAACACCTGCTGCTCACTTGACATTCAGCTTTGATCTGCCAGAACATTCCATCAATGTATTTGAATGGGCGTACCACTGCTCGCAAAACCTCAAATATCTTGAAAACTAAACATGGTATCACCGATCCGTTTGGACTGTGAGCGACATAACAAATAGGCGCACGTTTTGATGTATTGTATTTTCATCTAGCATTCAGACTGTGACCACAGTGGCAATTTCAAAACATGAGTGAATACTGGGAAATTCTGGACATCACTTAGAGTGAGAGCCCAATGTGTGTGTATGTGGTGCGTGACTGTCAAACAAATGTCTCTCCTGGGAGACTGGAACATTTTATGTTTTTATTTTTTGCTTTATGAGTGAGAGGACACTCAGAGCTTTCTTTTGATGTATTTTGTTTATATATGCGAGCAACAATGACTTCAGGATGGCGATTTACAAATATGTTTCCAAAACTGAAGTTTTTGGCCGTTACACTCTAGGATTTCAAATTTTGCCATCTGCTTTGAATGGGGCAAATTTTGGCCAATTTTTTGTCACTTAAACTCGATTTGTGTCCAAACCGTGTGCCCGAGGTTTCCACAAAGTAATAGCACACTTTTTGGGGCCGAGACGCTCGTTTTGATACCTTTCTTATGTGTGTGGCGCAAACGCTGTGGGAGGAGTAGCGCGGCCCGTTTTTAGGATATAATAAGAAGAATAACTAGACAATTCCAGCAGAAATTGTGAGGGTGGTTGCCGTGTGTGCGTGAGAGTCTGTGTGTGCGTGCATGTGTGGGACAGCAGTAAGAACGGTGCCATCTAACAGCTGAGACAGAACTCTGTCACACTGAAACAATTATGTCATCACTCTTAACTCTGAACACCTGCTGCTCACTTGACATTCAGCTTTGATCTGCCAGAACATTCCATCAATGTATTTGAATGGGCGTACCACTGCTCGCAAAACCTCAAATATCTTGAAAACTAAACATGGTATCACCGATCCGTTTGGACTGTGAGCGACATAACAAATAGGCGCACGTTTTGATGTATTGTATTTTCATCTAGCATTCAGACTGTGACCACAGTGGCAATTTCAAAACATGAGTGAATACTGGGAAATTCTGGACATCACTTAGAGTGAGAGCCCAATGTGTGTGTATGTGGTGCGTGACTGTCAAACAAATGTCTCTCCTGGGAGACTGGAACATTTTATGTTTTTATTTTTTGCTTTATGAGTGAGAGGACACTCAGAGCTTTCTTTTGATGTATTTTGTTTATATATGCGAGCAACAATGACTTCAGGATGGCGATTTACAAATATGTTTCCAAAACTGAAGTTTTTGGCCGTTACACTCTAGGATTTCAAATTTTGCCATCTGCTTTGAATGGGGCAAATTTTGGCCAATTTTTTGTCACTTAAACTCGATTTGTGTCCAAACCGTGTGCCCGAGGTTTCCACAAAGTAATAGCACACTTTTTGGGGCCGAGACGCTCGTTTTGATACCTTTCTTATGTGTGTGGCGCAAACGCTGTGGGAGGAGTAGCGCGGCCCGTTTTGAGGATATAATAAGCGGAATAATAATAATATTAACAATTGTAGTAGTGTGGTTTGCCTTTCAGGCAACCACCCTAACTAGAAAATTTGCATTTCCCTGCGGAAAATGCGTGTGAATGCTTCCTGCGGAAATTTTGCAGAAACACGGCTGAATGAAGAAGAATAAGCAGAAGTAGAGGAGAATTAGCAGAAGATGAAGATAAAGTGGAAGAAGTAGAAGAAGAGGAAATAGCAGAAGAAAAGTGGAAGAAGAGGAAATAGCAGAAGAAAAGTGGAAGAAGAGGAAATAGCAGAAGAAAAGTGGAAGAAGAGGAAATAGCAGAAGAAAAGTGGAAGAACAAAAACCGTAGTAAAAGGAGAAAAGGAAGTAGAAGAAAGTGAAAGTATCTGTACAAGAACAAGAAATAGTGATAGAAGAAAATGTAGTAAAAGAAGTGGAAGCAGAAAAAGAAGTAAAAGCAGAAGAACAAGAGGTAGAAGAAGAGGAAATAGCAGAAGAAAAGTGGAAGAAGAAAAACAGTAGTAAAAGGAAGTAGAAGAAATTGAAAGTATCTGTACAAGAACAAGAAATAGTGATAGAAGAAAATGTAGTAAAAGAAGTGGAAGCAGAAAAAGAAGTAAAAGCAGAAGTAGAAGAAGAGGAAATAGCATAAAAACAGTAGTACAATTAGAACAAGTAGTAAAAGTATCTGTAGAAGGACAAGAAATAGTGATAGAATAAGAAAATGTAGTAAAAGAAGACATGTACGCAGAAAAAGAAGTAAAAGCAGAAGAACAGGAAGTTGAAGCAAAAGTAGACCATTTACAGTATGAAGTTCAATGCATGTGTGTGCGTGTGTGGGGGTGTGGGTGTTTGTGTGTAACTGCAACCAAGAGTAACAGCACTCAGCTGGCAGCTTAGACTGAGAAAACGGGGAAAACATCTCCCTATTCAGTGCAGACTTTCAGGGGTAAAATGAAGAGTTGGTGGCTGAATGATGATTTTATGAGCAAGAGGAGAGGTAGCTGAACGCGTTGATGTAATTTTTATGTCTGGGATCCAAGAAATGTGGGAACCACAGCGATGTAAAAACTTGGTCAAGAGAGATCTGTTTCCAAATGAATCGGAGAATCTTAACATTATCGCAGATGGAGAGTTTTTTGGACCACCTGCCGCTTTGAAGCTCACAGTGTCCAAACCGTTGCTCCGTTTGTCCTGAAATCCTAATGTGAGTGAGAGGACAAGTTTTCCTACGTTTTGAGGGTAAATTTAGTCATGTGGTGTGAAAATTGTGGTCGCTAGAGCAATTTGTTCGGGAGATTTTGAACCCATCTCCCAACTCTGCCACACTCTAACGATGATGTCACGCACTCTAGCTCTGAACATTCCACCACATAGACACCCATTCAAAAACGGGGAAGACAGCAAAAAACATCACAAAACAGTTGGAGGTATAGTTTAAAAAGTATAAAAGATAGCAAAACAATGTAAATGTAGTAAAAGTAGTGGAAAAACGTGTGAACGTTTTAACGTAAAAATGAAGTCTCTACGTGGAACACAGCAAAAGTTATAAGGCTGAGAAGAAGGTGAAACAGTGGAAAAAAATCCCATTCATTTCAATGGGGAAATTTTTTTTGAAAATTTGTGGAAAAAGTGAAATAACTTAAAAAGTAAAAGTAATAAAAACGTGAAAAGATATAGCACACCTGTCCAGAAGAAGCAGAACAGTATGAAAGTTGAACGGTGAAAGTAGCACAAACGGTTGAAGAGTAGAAGCGAAGCAAAAAACGTACGGAAGTAGAATAATAATAATAATAATAATAAAGATTTGGATAACAATAGTGTGAATGCTTGAGCATTCACACTAACTAGACAATTCCAGCAGAAATTGTGAGGGTGGTTGCCGTGTGTGCGTGAGAGTCTGTGTGTGCGTGCATGTGTGGGACAGCAGTAAGAATGGTGCCATCTAACAGCTGAGACAGAACTCTGTCACACTGAAACAATGATGTCATCACTCTTAACTCTGAACACCTGCTGCTCACTTGACATTCAGCTTTGATCTGCCAGAACATTCCATCAATGTATTTGAATGGGCGTACCACTGCTCGCAAAACCTCAAATATCTTGAAAACTAAACATGGTATCACCAATCTGTTTGGACTGTGAGCGACATAACAAATAGGCGCACGTTTTGATGTATTGTATTTTCATTTAGCATTCAGACTGTGACCACAGTGGCAATTTCAAAACATGAGTGAATACTGGGAAATTCTGGACATCACTTAGAGTGAGAGCCCAATGTGTGTGTATGTGGTGCGTGACTGTCAAACAAATGTCTCTCCTGGGAGACTGGAACATTTTATGTTTTTATTTTTTGCTTTATGAGTGAGAGGACACTCAGAGCTTTCTTTTGATGTATTTTGTTTATATATGCGAGCAACAGTGACTTCAGGATGGCGATTTACAAATATGTTTCCAAAACTGAAGTTTTTGGCCGTTACACTCTAGGATTTCAAATTTTGCCATCTGCTTTGAATGGGGCAAATTTTGGCCAATTTTTTGTCACTTAAACTCGATTTGTGTCCAAACCGTGTGCCCGAGGTTTCCACAAAGTAATAGCACACATTTTGGGGCCGAGACGCTCGTTTTGATACCTTTCTTGTGTGTGTGGCGCAAACGCTGTGGGAGGAGTAGCGCGGCCCGTTTTGAGGATATAATAAGCGGAATAATAATAATATTAACAATTGTAGTAGTGTGGTTTGCCTTTCAGGCAACCACCCTAATAACTAGAAAATTTGCATTTCCCTGCGGAAAATGCGTGTGAATGCTTCCTGCTGAAATGTTGCGGAAACACTGCTGAATGAAGAAAAATCAGCAGAAAAAGAGGAAAATTAGCAGAAGATGAAGAAAAAGTGGAACAAGTAGAAGAAGAGGAAATAGCAGAAGAAAAGTGGAAGAAGAGGAAATAGCAGAAGAAAAGTGGAAGAAGAGGAAATAGCAGAAGAAAAGTGGAAGAAGAAAAACAGTAGTAAAAGGAGAAAATGAAGTAGAAGAAAGTGAAAGTATCTGTACAAGAACAAGAAATAGTGATAGAAGAAAATGTAGTAAAAGAAGTGGAAGCAGAAAAAGAAGTAAAAGCAGAAGAACAAGCAGTAGAAGAAGAGGAAATAGCAGAAAAACAGTAGTAAAAGGAGAAAAGGAAGTGAAAGTATCTGTACAAGAACAAGAAATAGTGATAAAAGAAAATGTAGTAAAAGTAGGAATAGTAAAAGTAGAACAAGTAAAATAAGAAAGCAAAAGTGTCTGTACAAGAACAAGAAATAGTGATAGAATAAGAACATGTAGTAAAAGAAGTGGAAGCAGAAAAAGAAGTAAAAGCAGAAGAACAAGCAGTAGAAGAAGAGGAAATAGCAGAAAAACAGTAGTAAAAGGAGAAAAGGAAGTGAAAGTATCTGTACAAGAACAGGACACATCGGACATGTCACTCGCAGGAGCTGGGGATCGAATCCTCAACCTTCCAATTGAGGGGCGACGACTCTACCTACTGAGCCACAGCCCCCAATCATGAAAAAAAGCATTTACAGTATAAAGTTCAATGCATGTGTGTGCGTGTGTGGAGGGGAGGGTGTTTGTGTGTAAGTGCAATCAAGAGCAACTGCATTCAGCTGGCAGCTTCGACTGAGAAAATGGGGGAACATCTCCCTATTCAGTGCTCATTTTAAGGGGTAAAATGAAGAGTTTGCTGCTGAATGATGATTTTATGAGCAAGAGGAGAGATAGCTGAACGCGTTGATGTAATTTTTATGTCTGGCATCCAAGAAATGTTGGAACTACAGCGATTTAAAAACTTAGTCAATTTTTCTTTCATTTGACATTTTTCGTTTCTTTTAACATTATCGCAGATGGAGAGTTTTTTGGACCACCTGCCGCTTTGAAGGTCACAGTGTCCAAACCGTAGCTCCGTTTGTCCTGAAATCTTAATGTGAGCGAGAGGACAAGTTTTCCTACGTTTTGAGGGTCAATTTAGTCATGTGGTGTGAAAATTGTGGTCGCTAGAGCAATTTGTTCGGGAGATTTTGAAATAATCTCACAACTCTGCCGCACTCTCGCGATGATGTCACGCACTCTAGCTCTGAACATTCCACCACATAGACACCCATTCAAAAACGTAAAAAACTGTAAAAAACATCACAAAACAGTTGGAGGTATAGTTTAAAAAGTATAAAAGATAGCAAAACAATGTAAATGTAGTAAAAGTAGTGGAAAAACGTGTGAACGTTTGAAAGTAAAAATGAAGTCTCTACGTGGAACACAGCAAAAGTTATAAGGCTGAGAAAAAGGTGAAACAGTGGAAAAAAATCCCATTCATTTCAATGGGGAAAAAAATTGTGAAAATTTGTGGAAAAAGTGAAAGAACTTAAAAAGTAAAAGTAGTAAAAACGTGAAAAGATATAGCCATAATGAGCAGAAAAAGCTGAACAGTATGATAGTTGAACGGTGAATGTAGCACAAACGGTTGAAGAGTAGAAGAGCAGTGAAAAACGTACGGAAGTGGAATAATAATAATAACTAGAAAATTTGCATTTCCCTGCGGAAAATGCGTGTGAATGCTTCCTGCTGAAATGTTGCGGAAACACTGCTGAATGAAGAAAAATCAGCAGAAAAAGAGGAAAATTAGCAGAAGATGAAGAAAAAGTGGAACAAGTAGAAGAAGAGGAAATAGCAGAAGAAAAGTGGAAGAAGAGGAAATAGCAGAAGAAAAGTGGAAGAAGAGGAAATAGCAGAAGAAAAGTGGAAGAAGAAAAACAGTAGTAAAAGGAGAAAATGAAGTAGAAGAAAGTGAAAGTATCTGTACAAGAACAAGAAATAGTGATAGAAGAAAATGTAGTAAAAGAAGTGGAAGCAGAAAACGAAGTAAAAGCAGAAGAACAAGCAGTAGAAGAAGAGGAAATAGCAGAAAAACAGTAGTAAAAGGAGAAAAGGAAGTGAAAGTATCTGTACAAGAACAAGAAATAGTGATAAAAGAAAATGTAGTAAAAGTAGGAATAGTAAAAGTAGAACAAGAAAAATAAGAAAGCAAAAGTGTCTGTACAAGAACAAGAAATAGTGATAGAATAAGAACATGTAGTAAAAGAAGTGGAAGCAGAAAAAGAAGTAAAAGCAGAAGAACAAGCAGTAGAAGAAGAGGAAATAGCAGAAAAACAGTAGTAAAAGGAGAAAAGGAAGTGAAAGTATCTGTACAAGAACAGGACACATCGGACATGCTGCTCGCAGGAGCTGGGGATCGATCCCTCAACCTTCTGATTGAAGGGCGACGACTCTACCAACTGAGCCACAGCCGCCAAACATGAAATAAAGCATTTACAGTATAAAGTTCAATGCATGTGTGTGCGTGTGTGGAGGGGAGGGTGTTTGTGTGTGTAAGTGCAATCAAGAGCAACTGCATTCAGCTGGCAGCTTCGACTGAGAAAATGGGGGAACATCTCCCTATTCAGTGCTCATTTTAAGGGGTAAAATGAAGAGTTCGCGGCTGAATGATGATTTTATGAGCAAGAGGAGAGATAGCTGAACGCGTTGATGTAATTTTTATGTCTGGCATCTAAGAAATGTTGGAACTACAGCGATGTAAAAACTTAGTCAATTTTTCTTTCATCTGACATTTTTCGTTTCTTTTAACATTATCGCAGATGGAGAGTTTTTTGGACCACCTGCCGCTTTGAAGGTCACAGTGTCCAAACCGTAGCTCCGTTTGTCCTGAAATCTTAATGTGAGCGAGAGGACAAGTTTTCCTACGTTTTGAGGATAAATTTAGTCATGTGGTGTGAAAATTGTGGTCGCTAGAGCAATTTGTTCGGGAGATTTTGAAATAATCTCACAACTCTGCCGCACTCTCGCGATGATGTCACGCACTCTAGCTCTGAACATTCCACCACATAGACACCCATTCAAAAACGGGGAAGACAGCAAAAAACATCACAAAACAGTTGGAAGTATAGTTTAAAAAGTATAAAAGATAGCAAAACAATGTAAATGTAGTAAAAGTAGTGGAGAAACGTGTGAACGTTTTAAAGTAAAAATGAAGTCTCTACGTGTAACACAGCAAAAGTTATAAGGCTGAGAAAAAGGTGGAACAGTGGAAAAAAATCCCATTCATTTCAATGGGGAAAAAAATTGTGAAAATTTGTGGAAAAAGTGAAATAACTTAAAAAGTAAAAGTAGTAAAAACGTGAAAAGATATAGCACACCTGTCCAGAAGAAGCAGAACAGTATGAAAGTTGAACGGTGAAAGTAGCACAAATGGTTGAAGAGTAGAAGCGAAGTAAAAAACGCACGGAAGTAGAATAATAATAACTAGAAAATTTGCATTTCCCTGCGGAAAATGCGTGTGAATGCTTCCTGCTGAAATGTTGCGGAAACACTGCTGAATGAAGAAAAATCAGCAGAAAAAGAGGAAAATTAGCAGAAGATGAAGAAAAAGTGGAACAAGTAGAAGAGGAAATAGCAGAAGAAAAGTGGAAGAAGAGGAAATAGCAGAAGAAAAGTGGAAGAAGAGGAAATAGCAGAAGAAAAGGGGAAGAAGAGGAAATAGCAGAAGAAAAGTGGAAGAAGAAAAACAGTAGTAAAAGGAGAAAAGGAAGTAGAAGAAAGTGAAAGTATCTGTACAAGAACAAGAAATAGTGATAGAAGAAAATGTAGTAAAAGAAGTGGAAGCAGAAAAAGAAGTAAAAGCAGAAGAACAAGAGGTAGAAGAAGAGGAAATAGCAGAAGAAAAGTGGAAGAAGAAAAACAGTAGTAAAAGGAAGTAGAAGAAATTGAAAGTATCTGTACAAGAACAAGAAATAGTGATAGAAGAAAATGTAGTAAAAGAAGTGGAAGCAGAAAAAGAAGTAAAAGCAGAAGTAGAAGAAGAGGAAATAGCAGAAAAACAGTAGTACAATTAGAACAAGTAGTAAAAGTATCTGTAGAAGGACAAGAAATAGTGATAGAATAAGAAAATGTAGTAAAAGAAGAAGTGGAAGCAGAAAAAGAAGTAAAAGCAGAGGAACAGGAAGTTGAAGCAAAAGTAGACCATTTCCAGTATGAAGTTCAATGTATGTGTGTGCGTGTGTGGGGGTGTGAGAGATGTTTCCAAATGAATCGGTGAATCTTAACAGATATATAACATGACAGATATATAACATGTCCATAACAGATGGATAGTTTTTTGGACCACCTGCCGCTTTGAAGCTCAGTACCCATACTTTCATTTACTCAGCTAACAAGTGACCTGCTTCACCATAGGGCAGGTGCCGAAAAGTGCTTTAAAGTTTACCGACTTGCAGCACCACGGACAGCACTATGTTAAGACGTGCTTACATGCATGTGTGTGTGTGTGTGAGAGACAGAGTGAGAAGTAAAATACTGCTGAATGTTGAAGAAAAAGTAGAATAAGCACAGGAAAAATTTAGGTACAAGACAAAGTAATTTATTTGTGTTGAACATGTATAAACGTAAAAATTGCCAGAGAAAGTGGAGTTTTTGCATATCATGCAGAAGATGAAGAAGCAGTATAATATTTGTAATAGTGTAATACAATAATAACACAAGTAATAATGTTGCTGTGTCCACAAAATGGTCTGTATTTGGTCAATATGAAATGAAAACTGCTAGATTACTTCATTTTGTTTCATTTAACAAGAGAAAAGAAAAACAAACAAACAATAATGCTTTTCTGAAATTAAAAACAAAACACAAAAATAATAAAGCTTTTCTGTAAGTAAAACAGCTAAACAAAACATTTTTCTAAAATGAAAAAAAAGAGGGAATGAAAACCAAATAATTTTGTAATATATTCATATAGAAAGGTGATGGAAATGTAATCTAAAAACATAGTACAATAAAACTAATAAACATAGGAAGACATGATACAGGATAGCTCAATATTGGCATTTAGCAAGAGGTGCAATCATAAATAAGTTGTATAAATACAGCAATAATAGAACGATACAGATATGTGATACTGTATAGATTAATATTTCACGTCCAATGTAATCTTAAATGAATGATTATTAACAAATAAATGAAAAGAACAATATAAATAAAAATATAAATTAATACAAAATGTAGAAAATGATGAAGAATATATCAATTAGTCTTCTGATTTGAGAACATATGAATGATGAGGCATGACAATAAAATAAATGAAATCAAATAAAAATCAAATAAGCACTAATAAGATTCACAAAAAATAATAATGTAAAAACATAAACACAACACTAAATAAAACTAAGGCACTGTTTGTTGGTCAGTGTTTAATGAAAAAAGGGAATACTTAGTTCATTGAACTAAACCATGTGTCGCAGACATGCAGTCTTTAAAATTAAAAGTTGTTTTAAATATGACTTTATCAGACCACGGTTTAACAGGGATCAGGTTAGGTTAAGTAAAAACATGGGAAAACCTTTACACTAACCAGCTGAAACCCTAAACTAAATAATAATAAAAACATTAAAAAAAACCCTGAATCAGCCTGTTCCTTCAGGCTAAAGGTAGAGTCCTGTTTTTTTCTTAATGTACATCACACCACAATGATGGGATAAATAAGTTACCTAAAACAAGCCATACATTCATACTGCAAAATAATACAATTTTTAGTGCTGCTAAGTATTTGTATTTATGCACTGTCATCCCTAAATCCGGTTATCATTTTCTTTAAATGTACTACAGTATTCCCACTGGTCAGTCTGTTCTTTCAGCTTAAAGGTAGAGGAGGGGCCCAGATTTAATATTGTGTTTACAAGCCTCAAAGAAGACTTCTACTGACTCCACCCACATACTTCAGTTACTTCAGATGCATTTAGCAAATGAACAAACGTGTTATTCCCTTCATCTGTGTTAATAGTCTTCTGAATAGAAAACAGATGAATGATGAGAGGGAGAGTAGGCATGAAAATAAAATAAATTTACAAAAAAACACATCAAAAATAGCAATACTAAAAAAAAGTTCAAATTGGTTTGTCTTATCAAGAGAAGCAGTCATTTCTTCACACCAGTGTTCTGTAAATGGTAATTTGTCAATCTTTCATTTAAAGAAAAAATAAATAAATCAAAATGTCAGTTTATGAGTGGAGGTGTAAAGTTCTGAAATGTTTGACCTTTTGACTTGTCTGTTGACTGTAGAAATGTTGCTTGCAGTTCTTTGGTCAGCGTCTGATGTAAGGACAACATCACAGTATTAACAGAGGTGAAGAAGAGGAGCAGAGCCTTAAATAGAAGAAAAAACAGTCAGAAAGTTAATTTCCTCATTAGTTTGTTCAAGTTTGTCATCATTTTCTCCTGATAGATTGTTTACCTTTTGAACAAAGCCTGACGCTGCAGTGATGAGGAACCTTCAGTCTGAGAGTGATGATAGATCTGCAGCTTGTGTCACTGTTGCACATCACTTGTTTAATTTTCACCATCAGTTAGACTCTGCTGAGCTACAATGGATACATGATGGATTCACAGATCGTGACGCGGAGCCAGTTCTGACAAAGGAAGCAGAAGGTTGTTTTAAAAATCTAATGATACAAAACACGATTAAAAGTTGCATGATACACAAAAAATAAATACCTTAGTGCAGATAAACGCATTTGTGACCAGTAGCCGTTGCACATAGAGAAACTGAATGAAATGTGCTTCCTTGACATGTCATGATCTCAGTGCAATTCTCTTTGTCTTCACTTCATACTGGTTGAAGCACTTTGGATGAAGACCTGAAGGAAGACAACAAATGATATTTAGAGTTGTTTAAGTCAACAGCAACAACAATACACCTGACAGATAAATAAATGCACACAAAATTAAACAACAAAAGGAAATAATACATTAGAATTGAGAAATATTACCTTGTGATCTGTTGTGGAGACACTCGGCCACTGGACATGCGTTGTTTTAGGGAGGAGGGACCGCTGTTGATTCTGCTGCATCCTTTCTGCTTCAGCCTCGGCCCCTGCTGGTTGTTGAGAGATTCTCCAACAGTGACGACCAGCGTGTAAACTTTCTTTAAGCTGACGGAGGTGATGCATCCTCGTGTTGCGAGTTGCTTCCTTGTAGTTGATGAGGGCTGATAGTGCTGGCTTAAAATCAGCAGACATGGCAACCCGTGTGTACAGGAGGAGGGGTGCAGGGGTAGACTGCTCTCGCCAATGTTTTGAATTTGGTATGCAATGTGATATCTGTGTGATTCTAGGTGTCAGTGTTACATATTCCTCTATTAAAACTAGCTTTCAATTGAAAACCAGGGTAAATGTGATGATTCAGACCACTTTGAACGTAGGAAAACAAATGAAAACATGAGCTAAAGAATACACTCATACATATACAAACTTCAAAAGATTAAAAAAATGAAATAAAAAGCAAAAACAGAATTCTTTTAAAACAAAAATGTAAGCCATGACTTTATAGCTATAACTTTACTATAACTTTATAAGATTGTTGTTTAACAGGGGTCAGATTAGCCCAACACAAAGTAAAAACATGTGAAAACCTCTTATACACTAACCAGCTGAAACCCCAGACTAAATAAACCTAAAAATACAAAAAGTCAACCTGTTTTTTTGGGTTAAAGGTATGAATTAGTCCGCTCGATGGTTCAGATTGAAGAAGTAGGGTTTTGTGAGGCTATCTATAGAGGGCTGAGCATATGAAAGAACTCTCCACCTCCAGGAGAAGAAAAAGAAACTTACAAAGGCTATAGTATCTGCAAGGCCACCCACCTCGCTAAAAAGTTGTCAAAGAAAATTGGGTGGAAATAAACTGTTTTGGGGTTTCAGCTGGAAGCTATGAGTAGTAAAGTTAAACTTACAGTTGTCTATACATCTAATTAGGGTTTTGGCCTGTGCATTTATCAATCCTCACCCACCAGCCCTTAATGTCAAGTCAAGCCAATTTAAATCAAGTTGACTTGACTTGACATTAACTTGATAAATGCACAGGCCAAAAGAAAGTTCTGTAAAAAGTTGACCCATAATAACTTTTACCCAAACACATTTCATACTTATCAACTAATGGTCTAACATGTAATCTGCAAAAACATTTGTCTTACCTGAGTCTTTAAGCCTGGAAGAATATACTGATTTGTTATTACCATAGAGACACGTCCAGCAGTTTGTTCTCAGGAGATTATGATGATGACAATGATTTCCAATCCATTAACGACAATGATTTCCAGTTGAGGAGGAATACTCGGGTCCACCCACCCTCCCCCCCAGCCTCACTGAGACTGAGGCAGCCTGGCGAGGTGTTTAGCCAGACAGCCAGAGCTTCCTCCTTCTGAAAAATACTAGTCAGTCCAATTATTCACATTGTTTTCTTTTTACATAGTCTATGTGATATTTACATATTTACACCTTTTAAAAACGTATTCTTTAAAATCAAACTGTTTTTAGAAAAAATGATCTTTTACTCTTAAGAGTTACAAGTTTAATCAAAACGGTTAAATTGTCCTTAAAAAATCATCAAACTGAATTCTTTCATGAGCTGTTAGAGGAAACTGCACAGTAAACAGGGTTGTGGTAACTGTAATAGCTCTGCATGACACCCGAGTGGAGACATTGCTGTGGTCGTGAGATAAAAATGGGGTCCAGGAGGGTACCTTTATCTGTTGTGGCAGCGGTGATCAGTTGAGCATATCCCTTGGACTGAAAGAGCTCCAGAATCAGCTTCTTGGTGTTCGATAGCAGGTTCTCGTTGAAATCACCACAGACAATGATGGGATGGCAGTCCATGATCTCCAGTGAGTCCAAAAGACACCCCAGGTTTGTCAGAAATGATGCAACGCTGTAGTTGGGAGGTCTGTACACGGCAGCAATCAGTGCCCTCACCGGAGCTTCAACCTTCAAAGCCACAAACTCAAGGTCAGTTACATTATTTATGTACCGTTTTTCATGGGCCTGCAAGTGGTTCTTTACATAAACGGCAACTCCACCACACGCTCTGCTGGCAATTTCTGGCACATTTGCATATGACACGTGTCTGTTGCGTGTGAACATCCTGTAGCCCTCTAAAAGGAGACTGTCTGCAACTGAGGAACCTTGTAGGTGGGTTTCTGTAAGACACAAAACATCAGCAAGACACAGTTCATGATGGCTCTTGATATCATTGACATGACATGGCAATCCTTCTGTGTTGTGGTGAACAATGGTGATACTGTCATGTCTGCTCAGTGTCTGTTGAATCTGATAAAGTGGCATCACATGGTCCAAGTTTACTTGTCTCATGGCTTCTAAGGCTGCATTGACTTGTTGGTTTGCATAGATTTTACTGTCATCCAAGTCCAGCATGTACAGTCCTGTGAGAGAGGTCACTCTACTGATAGCGACATACGCCATGCCTGGTTCAAAAATGTGTTTCAGCGAAACGACAGCCGATTCCCTGGTCATTCCTTGCACCTTGTGTATTGTACATGCAAAAGCAAGTTTCAAAGGAAACTGTCTACGCACCACTCCTTTTTGTTTCAGACTCTCCTCCGATCTCTCTATGTACACCAGACCATCATCTCCTGCTCTGTTACGATAACTCCTGCCAGCTGTTTCATCATCCATCTTGAGGCCAAGCCTAGTGACATGAGTACAGCCATGTTGTTCAGTGGATACAACTCTGCCCAGTGTAGCAAATGATCCGTTCACCAAACCTTCACACACTTCTATGTTTCTTGTGAGCATGACTCGAGCACCTTCAGCAACAGTCAGTGTGTCTGGCAAATCATTTCGGCCTCCTTTCGATGGTACACCTTGTCGTGTCATGTGTCCAGTGTGTGGGTCCTTTTTAAAGTCATCTGCATCGATGGTGGTGACATGGGAATGGAGCAGGGACAAAGTTGCAGAGTTGTGTGCGTCTACTTGTTTATTGGTCGCAAAAATGTGCAGGACATCAGTTGGACAAAGTTCTGATCGAGTCACAGTCCGTGACAGCAAAGCTCTGTCTGCTACAGAAAGCTCTTCTGTTTTTCCCTTCACACGGATCCTGTTCAACATCTCTGCAAAGACAACGTCGTCCTTCTGTCGCATGATCTCTGACAGAGTGATCATCTCAAAGTTTTCCTGCCACAGGTCAATCTCAGATGGGTCATACACGCAAAGTGGTTTGGACTGTCGTACTGGCGGTAGCTGATAAAAGTCTCCCACAGTTATAACTGACATGCCTCCGAAGGGTCTGTGATTACCTTTGATCTGTTTCAGTCTCACATCCACATAGGCAAACAGGGACTTTGACACCATGGACACCTCGTCAATGACAAGAATTTCCGCATTCAAAAGCTCACATCGGACTGCATCTAGTTGGTTGCCAAGACCTTGAAAGGGTGGTTTAAGGCTTCTGGGCAGCTTGAGGAGAGAGTGCAGTGTTGTACCAGAGATGTTAAAGGCTGCAGTTCCAGTGAAAGCAGTCAACAGCACAGTGGGGTTTGATATGTCATCTTCCTCAGCACGTGTGGGCAGTTTGCACAGTATCTTGGATGCCTCCGAGTAGATGCATTTAATCAGGTGTGATTTACCGGTTCCAGCTCCACCGTTTACATAATAGAAGAACTGCTCTGGGTTTAGTCCACAGACACGTTTTATGCACCAGTCCCTGACAGCATAGAACACACTCGCTTGTTTCCGGTTCAGACTCTGATACATCTGGCGTAACAGTGTGGGATTGATCACAGGGGGCTCTCTTACGGCTCTGACTTCTGTAACAGCATTAGCCTGTCTACTGTAGTCGGGTACATTCTCTTGTACATTTTCACCATCGGCTTCTCTGGCTTCCAGTTCATCAATACACTCCATCCTCACCACTTCAGATTCTGGTGCTAAGTTAGACCACTCATCTATCACGTCTCTGTTTTCTTCATAGTCCTGGATAGCACTCTCAATTTCGTCACTGTTTTTTTCATATCTCTTTTTGTTTCTGTCCACAATGTTTCTTACACACTCAGGACGGGGAGAATATGGCAGCTGAACTATACCACTGTTGTGAAAGGACTCGTACGTAGGTAGAGACACTCTTTTCAGCTCCAGCTCTGATCTGTGAGGAAGATACAGTTTAAGCAACGTGCCATAATACTGCTCAGGATATTTCTCTTTGGATATGCGACGATATCTGATGACTGCTGGTTTATCGGCTTCTCTCCTCTGTACGTGGCCCATCTCATTCAGCAGAGGAACAACATTTTTACCTTTAATCTGTTGTCCATACACAAATCTGCAGCAAGAGCCAAAGTCTGCCATGCACATCTGCTCAAACTCTGGTGTTTCAGGTCTGGCTTTGTATTTGTCCGTGAAAGATGTCATCCACACATTTAAACTCTCTGGAGTTGTGTTTTCAAGGCTGGAGCGCGGGAGACTCATTTTAACTGGGTTGTCATCTGTCGGAATGAACACCACACCACGGGAAGACTTTTTCATGTTGAGTCCAGTGCAACGGGCAACAGCTTCCTGTGCAGAAACCTCTCTCTTTTTGGAATATGCCTGCATGATTTCCCTCATTTCATCACAGTCATTGACACAGTCTCCCTTTGAGTTTTCGATGAGTGCTTGCAGATATCGACTCACAGAGTTCTCACTTTTACACATGTATGTGCAGATGTAGTGTATCAGACCGTAATAAGAAAGTATGAACTGTAGGTCCATGTTGGCCGACCACACTTCAAGCAGGTGAGGGTTGTAAGGATTTACCCAGCAGTCCTTTGGATCACGTTGGAGTATGATATTGCTGGTATGGCTCATCATGTGCAGGTGTTGCTCATATTCATTCATGGTTAAGTCACATCGAGCGAGGACCTCTGCTAAACTCAGGGAGGCAGTTGCAGGCTCATTAAGCAGCTGAATCAGTGGAGCTAGCTTTCTCTTTGCTGTTTCAAGTCTTACTGAACCCTCGTCATCTCCAGGTCTTGTGATCATAGTCTTTCTGCACGGTTGCTTAGGGAAACCAAACCTGCACCCAGATCTTGCACCTTTGAAACAAGTCTTTGAGTGGCTTTTGCTGTGAATTTGCACTTCTGTGACTATCTTGTACAGTTCAGGTTGTGTATTTGGGTCAGGTAGCTGAGCAGTGATGTATTTGGACACAAACTCGCACACAGTCTGATCACTGTCTTTCTCAAACACAGGAGCACCTTCTACCCATAGTAGGCCATGTATGTGAGGACTTCCTCTGTGTTGGAACTCAAGGCGGTAGAAAAAGTCAAAAACATTGCCCAGGGGTTGTGCAGGGGACAAGATCAAATCTCTGAACAGTGCCTCAACACGTTTATCAAACATGCGCATTGTTGTCACAGGATTGCTTCTCAGAATGTCACACTTGGTGGACCAGTCCAGCTCATCAAAGTTCACTTCCTCACCCTGCTGTGCTTTTATGGCTATAATCACCTCAGGCCAACGCATTTCTGCTGCTGAAAACGTGCAAAAGAACGTAGGGATTCCCAGCTGTCTGATCATAGCAAACAGGTCTTTGGTTGTTTTGTCCCAGTATGCTGGTGTTCCTCTCAGTGGCTGCATAAATCGAATTGCATCTCTGTTCCTCACAAGTTTCTCCACCTCATATTTGTCTCTCAGCATTCTTGACGTTATTTTACGTCCGTCTCTGGTGAAAGGTTTTCCTTTACGCAGCTGTATTGACATGCTTGAAGTGGCCAAGTATATCTCTGTCACAAACTGGGCAAAGAACAAATAATTTGTGTCTCTGGCAAAGCGATCATCAACACCAAACAGCCTTGCTTTGAAATAACCACTGGGTGTCAGTTTAATAGGTCGGTTTTCATCCAGGGTATTTTGACCAGTTGGAAACTGAACAGGAAAAGCTTTTCCCTCCAAGTTCTTTTCTTTAAAAAAACTGACTGGATTGTTTCCCTCTGCAGGTGCTACAGAATAAATCCCTTCACTGTAACATAATATCTCCTCTGAAACATCACGTGGCTGAAGGCATGATTCCAGAATGATTCCACCACTATTCTCATTTTCATGTTGTGCCTCGTCATCATCACCATCATCATTTTTCTGTGTCTGATTGTCATCACAAAGCACTGTGTTGTTCTGTTGCTCATTTTCAGGATCATTATCAGCCTCACACATTGCATCACTCTCAAGTCTGTCAATTTCCATCAGATCCTCTTCATCATAATCATCATCATCCATTGATTCATCATCATCATCATCATCTGCAAGTGTTGGGTCGCATAACTCCTCCTCATCTCTGATGGTGACATCATCATACTCTGGGTGAATGTGTTTTAGTTTATTCAGAGCTTGCACTAACTTAGACCAGGTTACAGTCTGGAACAGCTGATGACCTTTGTAACACAAACGTCTTTTCAGTTTCACTCTCAACACCTGAGACTCGCTCCTCAATCTGGGCAAAGCATTGACTGTTTCTTGAACCTCAGACGGGACACACACTACATTACCATGTATAGCTCTCTGCTGACCTTTAGGAAGAGGAATGATTTTTGCAAAAGCTATGCACTTTGCTATGAGATGTCTCTCCAGAATGTTGAGGTCACACAGCTCTGTCGGTATGTCATCCAACCACAAGTTGTTCGCGACAGCAAGTTTTGGCATGGCTCCACTTTTCAGGTAATCATGGCAGGTGTGACAAATCCACTCTGTCTTTCTTTCATCGGGCACTTTGCATTGATTACTCCTGCAGTCATCGTCACAGATGTGAACATATTTTCCTGTGAGGCAGGCTGCAACAACATTTGGATTCTTTACATAGTTGGACCTCTTGCATGGTTTTACTTGGTTTGGAAATGAGGCTTTGTGACACACAGTGCACACGAACGTTGGACCAGCTTTTATGTGAGACTTGAAAATAGTCATGGCCTCCTTGATCAAAGCATTGTCACTCTCTCTGTCACTGTCATGGCTTTGTCTACTCATCTGTCTGTATTTCCTTGTTATTTTCAGGGCACATCTTATTTTATGCATGGTCCTGAATGCAAGATTGTTCTTGTACCTGTCTTTCATAATTTTCCTCATGATATGTCTGTGTTTGAGACGGAAGGCTTCATTATGGGCATAACGTTGAGTCATATAAGATCGCTGCCTCAGCCTGAAATCATTATTGTCTCTATATCTCCCAGTAATATTTTGTTTTTGCCTCAGTCTAAATTCAGGATCATTAGCATATCTTCTCTTAATAAATTGTTTTTGCTTTTGTCTGAAATCAATGTTTTCTCTATATCTCATGATAATACTTTCCCTTTTCTTCAGTTGTATTGCAGGTTTGTTTCTGTATTGGTTGGTATCATATTCTTGTTTTCTTTGAGTGAATTCTTCATCAGAACGTTTCTCACGTGAATAAGATTTTTTCTTTGCCCTATATGATTCATCTGAAGCATATTTTTCTCTCTCTCTTCTCTTTTGAATCTCTTTTCTTTGCGATACATTTTCTGATCTCAATAGTCTCCTCCTGTATCTTTCTCTTCGCTGCTTGTTCATTTTTGACAGTCTGATGTCATGTAAGACATTATCAGTGGCAAAAGAACTTACCAAAGGAACAGTTAAGTTTGGTTCACTCTGAGGACAAACTTGTGAGTTGAGTTCAGTAACTGTTTCTTGTTCAGTTGGAGTATCAGGGACCATGATACAGACCTGTGATTGTCTCTCAGATGACACAGAAGTTATTTCAGTTGAGATTCCCTTTAATGAGTTATGAGAAACATCATTTACTGTGACAGAATCATGGCTGCTTTGGATCAGTGGTTCTGGTTCCGTGTCCATGTCAGCAAACACTTCATGTACAGTGTTTTCAGGAAGATCAGCGTTTGTAACACTTGCAGTTGATTGGTCATGAGGGGCATCATCGAGCAGGGTGGTTGATTCTGTGCGAGCTGTGGGCTGAATATCTGTAGCTGGGACGGCGTTACTCAGGTCGATGTTCACATCGTGAAATCCAACAGGCTTTAACTCGTAGTTGGAGGATGCTGCTGTGCCCAACATCTTGTGATACTTGATGAGCCTGTCAATCATATCACTCAGACGTGTGAATGTTACCATCACTGCTGTACCAGGAGTTGGTGTACGCTGGTTTAGAGGCAAACCTTTGGCTGTCCTAGCATGTGGATCAAAGAAACCGTATCTGCCTGACCTGGTTCTGAATACTGCAATGCACAAGGAAGTCATCAACAGCAACGCATACTGCACATCTGATAACAAGCAAGACAATCCAGCCTCAAGATCAAGAAAGTAATCAACTGCTCCAGCAGGAGGATCTCCAAATGAACCGTACCTGGAAAGTTGTGACATGTCCACAATGAGTGTGCCATGGCGTGCAGAAACACAGTCAGGAAGTTCATCCGTGGTCAAATGAATGTGGTTAGGAACCCTTTTTCTAACCTGTGCATACATGACATCACCTTTGTCCAAAACAAGGTCCAGGTCTGCTCTGCTGAGGTTTTCATTCTCGTTCAGAAAAGCAAGAAATGTGAGTGAGTTACAGGTACATTGCTTATTTCTGGTTCTAGAGCTGTATTTCATTGAAGCCTGGCTTCTGGATGCACTGACACATTGTTCATCACCTCCAGTGTTTACACTGTCTGCATGAGTTGGGCCTGCTACAAACGTGTCCTGTCTCTTTAAAATATCTGCATAAGATACCTGGGTGGAGTCAGGCTGAACAGTTTGACCTGTGCTGCTGATCTGCTGAGACGGAGAAGGACCTGCAGTATGTGGATCAGAGTGACTGTCTCTCTTCACAAAGCCTGCTTGAGATACCTGTGATACATGTTGCTCATCACTTGGACCTACTTTGTTCTCCTGCAAAGACTGAGCTGGATCACGTACTCTCTTCACCATGTCTGCATAAGATACCTGTGGTACACATGATGACATTTGACCTTGTTTCTTACTCTCAGGATCAGGTGCTGTGGCTCTCTTTACCTCCTCACTGCTCTGAGAAACTTTTACACACTTCATATCACCTGACTTCTGTCTGCGGAGGCTTTGGGCTTGAGCTCTCTTATTCTTCCTTGGCATTGTGCTGCTTTAACTCTTTTATACGTTAGCTGATAATATGATACTCTAATAGAGTAACTTTTCAAAGTTTTTATTTTAAATCAGGAACACAGTGGTGGTGATGGATGAGTGATCCTGTGGTAGAACTCTCAGTCTGCAGAAAGGGAACAGCCACTCCAAATGTCTCCCTGCAAGATATCTTTTATTTTACAGATCAAGTTATATCACAACAGAAAACCTTTGACAAATGAATTACTAAACAATGTGTGTGAAAATAGCTGCTGTATCAAGTAGTTTTACTTTTATGATTATTTATACTGATATCAACAAAAACTGATGAGTGTGAATCAATTTGCAATCAAACCTTTGATACAAACCAAACGGGTCTCTTCAGCAACAACGTTCAGGAACAACTACAGTTCTTTTTATGTTTTCTTTTCTTTTTATTATTATCAAATTATTGAATATATCAACAAGGATATATCAAACCAATCAAAGAACTGATGTCTGTCAGAAAAGACAAATTTGGAACTTTAATGGATCAAATTTGAAACAGCAGTAACTTAAATTATGTAAAGCCCAATCGTAGTTCAATAAAAAAAATTTAATGTAGTTTGTATCCAATAGAATATTGAACAAATGTTTTCAAATTAATTTGAAGACTTACAAAATGTAAGATAATGCCAATAAATATTCAGATTAATGACAGGAAAGAGTGAGAGAGAAAAATGTGAACAGAGAAATTCACAGACCCAAAAATAGCTGGTACCAAATAACCAGTTTCACCAATATGCTCAATCTCTGAAATCAATGATCAAAACCCAAATATTCAATCTGTATTCAGACAGAGCCAAGGGATGTATAGAAAAGATAGGGAGCACCTGTAATGTAGATAGAGGTAGATTGGACAGAAGACAGTAAGATAGAATCTCTCAAAATAGATAGAGGTAGATGGGGACAGAAGACAGTAAGATAGAATCTCTCAAAATAGATAGAGGTAGATGGGGACAGAAGACAGTAAGATAGAATGTCTCAAAACTAGATAGAGGTAGATGGGGACAGAAGACAGTAAGATAGAATCTCTCAAAATAGATAGAGGTAGATGGGGACAGAAGACAGCAAGATAGAATGTCTCAAAAATAGAAGCAGATGGATGTAGATCAGCACACCTGTAAGACAAAAAGGAAACAGACATTAGGTTGATGTTAAATACATTTTATATATACTGTAACTATAACAGTTTATGAATCATGTAGTTTATTGTGTGAACTTACCACTGAGTCTGTGACCAAAACAGATGAGGGGGAGGAGAAGAAAGAAGGGGGAGAGACTTTTAGTTTATTATGAAATCACCAACACCTCACACATTCAGTTGTTGAATTTGTTCAAAACAGTGGTGCCATGAAATGTGTCTTTATAACCACAAGAACTTAGTTCTCCAGAATATTCTGAAATCTTGAGTGAAATCTTTTTGATCCAGATATTTGTCTCATCAGGATCCCACAATCCTTCTTACCTTGGTCCTGTTTAAAAACTGGACAGGATCAATCTTATTCACAAACTGACTCTTTAAGATGACTGAATCCAGATGACCAGAGCTGTAAATGGGACTTCAGACATCCCTAAGATCCACGACCACTTCATAAAAGTCTATCACATTCAGACTGACTGACTCTCTCTCTGTGTCTGTGTGTGTGTGTGTGTGTGTGTGTGTGTGTGTGTGTGTGTGTGTGTGTGTGTGTGTGTGAGAGTGAGAGAGTGAGAGAGAGAGAGAGAGAGAGAACTTACTGCAGACTGGCTGCCTCACGATGGTGGTCTGCTGTCAGATGAAGTACAAAAGGTGTGGGGTGGAATGGGGACAAAGTGACATTTCCAAGTTAATATCATGAACACTAACATCTTATTCCAACTTCTATCAATAATCAACTACTAACTTTACCAACTCGACTGTTAAGTTTCATTTGGAAAGTGTCAATATGTGTTTTCTATTGTTTAAGGGCAACTTTTCAACTGTTTACATTCTCAATAATAAGTGATTTCTGGCTGAGGCCAAATGGCAATAAGATGACTTAAAATGTGTCATGACGTCAAAACTATAATTCATGCACGTGAACTCACATTTCAGGGTTTGGAAGTGAAGGTGTCAACGACGGTCTGCGGTTAAGAGAAGGAGACAGAGAGATATTTTATTTCACTGTAGAAACACCTCACAGCTCATTCAAACATCTTCAGGACCTGAATTCTTGTCTTTATTTCATGTTATTTATTGTGAACTGTAACGCTGAGCCAACAACCACTTCAATGAACTTTAAACACTGACATTTAGTGGATCAAATTTTCTTGAGGAATTTGTTTTTTAGGCAGCGAGTCAGTTTTGAAGACACGAGTGAAATATAAATCAGTATATTATAATAATCATGTTGGTATCAAACATGTGACTATAGATCACAGAGAAAGGAAACAAGTGTCGCTCTAAAGTGTCTTTACTGTAAGGTAGTATTAATAATGATTCTCTCCTGGTGTATGAAGACAGCTGTGGTTAAACTTTAAATAACTTCATTTACTTGTTAGGGTCTTCAGCTGTGTATAAAAGCATCACATGAACGACAGCACAAACAAAAACACACCTATCAAAGTCAGTGAAGAGGACACTGAGGAAGTGAAGCTTGTTAGCCTAACGTCCACCAGACTACAGGACGGTTTTTGATGATGAACGTGTGGGTCAAAATATGATTCACTTTGTCTTATTAAAATGCATTTCCTATATTTACAGTACGTAGGAAGCCATACTAGCAAGAAAAGATATATTACATGTTAATATGGTGAGGTTCAGCAACGCGAAGTAATGACACAGTTTGGCAGCAAAACACTTTTTCCTCAGTGTTCTTACCGATCAGATTTGAGCTGGATGTCAACGATGGTCTGAAAAGACTAAGAACAGAAAAAGTGCTGTTAACACAGGTTAAAATTACAGAAACATGTCACTGCTTGAGCCAAGTAGTTTCAGGGTGGATTCTTTATCTGAACATGTTGAATATATAAACATTGAATAGGGCCAACTAAATCCTCCTTGTTTCTGCAGCTTCATTAGATCTTCAGCCTGTCCATTAATATGACACAATTCTGTTAATCAGCTGAGACAATAAGGTAAGACGTCCAAGACTGAAAAAGATAATAGTGATGAGTAGTGCAAAAGATGCTAAAGTAAACAAATGCTTTAGTTATCTTTACAGTATTTATATTAAAGAGTGTGCCTAGATAGTAATATGTACATTCACAGTGACAGTTCTATTCCAGAGTTATTTCACATACAGGCTACAGATAACATACAAGTCACACATTAAGGGTAAGTTGCAGAATCAGAGGCTAAACGGTGTTACCGTAAATTCCGTACTATTGAGCGCACCTGGATATAAGCCGCACCGGCTAAAAATAAGTAAATAAATGTATTTGTACATATATAAGCCGCACTTGATTATAAGCCGCAGGTGTCCACGCTATAACAAGAGCTATTTACACAGACGTAGGCTACCGGTAACATCCGCAAATACTGTAGCGTCCGTACGGACGTTAAAGGACGACGAGAGCGTTCAATAATAACTTTTAATAACCCGATCACTGTCGGCCGTGACCACGCCGTTTACAGCAGAGAGCAACACATAACTTGCCGTAACAATCCAACTCTCTCCCCCAGCGTTCTCTCATACAGCCACTCAACACGTTCTCGCTGGTGCATTCACTGACTCTCCACATAATCGGAATTATGAACACATTATCAACTACTGACTTTACAACATGAACCGTTACAATACGAAGCCTAGCCGACGGTGTCTGTAACACGGCTGAAGAAAAAGATGACCGTAATATATTTCACAAGAAAAAGTCCATCCATTCACTGCCTCAGAATGACTTCATTACTCACTTCCTCAGTCTCTGTTGTCGCTGTCAGTGTCATCTTAACGTGCAGCAGCTCTGTTAGCTTCTTTGACAGCCAGGTCGATCGCCTTTAACTTGAAAGCTGCATCATATGTATTTCTCCGTGTGTTTTCCATCATGAGGGTGCGTGCATGAAGCGCAAAATGACTGATATTAAGATCCGACGTGACGAAGTCAAATGTTTTTGCGGCAAAAGCTCATTGTCCCCCATAAAAAATCCATGCATTAGCCGCACCGGAGTAGAAGCCGCAGTGCTCGAAGTGTGAGAAAAAAGTAGCGGCTTATAGTCCGGAATTTACGGTAATTGTATTTTGAAAAGGCAAACGTTTGTCAGACAGTCTCGTGTCAACAAAAATATTCTACTACTGCTCGAGAGGCAGCACATGGCCAAAATCTGTAAGAGTTTCACATTTTAGTGACGTAAAATCAGGATTCACGTGTGTATACTTACTCTTCTGATGGAGGAGGGAGTCCAGTCAGGTTTTAAAAGTGCAGGAGGTGATGGTACATGGCATAGTGGTGTTGGAGGAAGAGAAGAAAAAGACATTTTAATGTAATGTTTGAGTGGGTTTATTACCAAAAGCTCAACAATAAAAACTCTACAATAAAGCTGTATGACAAACGTACATTTGTGTGAGGACACAAGTTGTTCTTGGTACATGAAATAAACCATTGCGGCTCTTAAAATAAAACACTACACAGGTAAACTAGTCTGTACTGAAAGATACCCATAAATAAAAGTTGGATGACATTTAATACATGTAGTTAATCTAAATATAAGCAGTAAATTTTGTATTACTTCACGTTTTATTTCAATGTGATCACCGCTGCGATCCAGAGAGAAAAATGTCTACCAGACCTCGGAACGCACGTGATGCACGCTGTCAGACAGGACGGTTAAGAGTTGAAGGTTAGCCATAAGACTCGTGGGTTTTAGTTAGTTTTGTCTCTTACAGAATACAATGGTAGTTTGTTTGTATTTGGCAGTGTACCAACACATAGTTCATGAATGGCATTATGAGGAATTATTATGAGGAACATTGATTGGTTTACCTGTGCGCCGACGTGAGTGGCCGCACTTTCAGTACTTGAATTTCCCTCGGGATCAATAAAGTATCTATCTATCTATCTATCTATCTATCTATCTATCTATCTATCTATCTATCTATGTGTTGAGAATCATTTCCCGCTGAGTCACTGGCAGCTAGCCACAAGCTAACTAGCTAAAGTAGGACTCTCCGGTTGTAATGTGAAATATTTAAACTATCCCTTTACCCCCGTGGTAACAGTGGGTAATAGACAATATTGTGCCTCATTTCTAAAACCCATAATGTGTTTGTGTACCGTCAAAGTCTTCAGTAGTCAGGAGAGACGGATTTTCATGACTTACCTCAAGAATAGACGCATGGGAGAGAGACTCTAACGCGCTTGCGCAGATGACGCAGTCAGTGAGCGAGGCCTTCAATGTCACTCGTAATGTAAGAATTTACTAACATCGACTCCATGCGATGATTTTACAGATGTTTTATCTATTGAATTCTGTCTATCTTTATATATATATATGTCTTTGTGTGTGTGTGTGTGTGTGTGTGTGTGTGTGTGTGTGTATATAGATAGATAGATAGATAGATAGATAGATAGATAGATAGATAGATAGATAGATAGATAGATAGATAGATAGATAGATAGATAGATAGATAGAACATCTATGTATAACTCCTCACCCTTTTCATGACACAATAAATAAGTTAAAATGTCATGAAAATAAGTTTTGGAAATTGTCCCCCTTCTTCCCAAGGCGATCCGGCTGTGAGTTTGACAAGTGAGCTAGAAAAAACATTGCAGATGCAGGACGCGAACCCGGACCTCTTGGGTGACAACTCTGAGCAGTACCTCTCAGCCAACTGTAGTCATTTAACAAATGGACGTCAATGTATATTTAACTGGCTGAATATCGAAAACGCACGTCCATCAGTTAGACACAGCACATGCGAAAGTTTTGTCAGAGGGCAAAAATCACAATCTGCTTTATTGACTAGTTATGTTTAAGACAAGGAATTTCACTTCTGGAGACTTTGCTCTATCTAGAAAATGTAAACATTAAATAAAAACAATTTACGAAAAACATGGTGGGTTCCCTAACGTGGTGCTGCAAGTAGGTATCCTTTAAATCACTTTTCAGCACCTGAACCCATGGTGAAGCAAGCCACATGTTGGCTGAGTGAGTGAGTGAGTGAGAGAGAGAGAGATCTAATCGGCTTGTATTATCATCATCATCATTACTATTATCATGTGGTTGAAGTTAATGTGTTTTCATTGTACAGTCACTTTGTCCAAGTAAACACAACCCTTAAACAATAACAGTATTTATTTTTCACAAAAACAATAACACATTTTAACAGAAAATTGAACAATTTCCAAAAGAATTAACAAAAAATATATAGATTTGCCCATCTTTCCACCTCTTCTTCGTCCCCCTCTTCCTCCTTCTGCTTCCCCTTTTCCTCCCCCTCGCCAATTTTTTTTCCTTCAAAACAAACATTACAATAGCAGATTTTTTGTCCATTCTTCCTCCTCTTTCTCGTCCTCTCCCTCCTCCTTCCCCCCTTCCTCCACCTCCCCCTCCTTCATCTGGTCTTCGTCCTCTCCCTCCTTCTTCCCCTCTTCCTTCTCCTGGCCCTCTTTACTCTCTTTCCCTGCAGTTTTTGCTTCAACCACCACCCCCCCTTTAACTACAATTTGGATGGGGAATGGGATGCTTTTCATTTGTGAAAAAAGGGGACTCCACATTTCTTCAGAGATCTGGGGCATTTGGTCACTCTCAAGGAGCAGATGAAGCCAACCTGGCTTTCCTGGGACATCATCTGCCCCCAGGCAGTTCACCTCCTGGCTGGCGCTGGCCTCCTGGTGGCAAGAAATAAACACAAGATAAAGCTGCCTTTTCAAGACAGCGATTGTTGCAATTTCCACATCCTCTGAATAACCGCTAATTTGTGCCTCATGGCAAGCTATTAATCAAAATGTAGGTGTTTTTTAAATGACAGCTTTCTACAATGTCTGCAATTTTTGATTAAATGGTCAGCCATTTTAGACACTATGTGTCTGTTGCATATTGCTCCTTTCATTTTAATTGTACACAAACTTAAAAAAACAACCTTTTTAGTCATTTATTTTTTGAATTTGCACTTTTGAAAAAGTTCCCTCAACTCTGATGATTATACATGTCACTGTGACAGATTTGTTAAGTCCTGCAGACCTCGTCTGTTTTCTAACTATAGCAAACAAACAGGTGAAATGAGACGTTATCAAAAATCAGAGGAGTGGAGTGTCTATTCGCTCCATTTCCTCCTCCTAACATTATAAACTAGATAAGAGACTTAATAAAAACCTACCACTACGGTCGTGTAATGGGTTGACTGGCATCTCAAACCAAACCCACTGTCTCTGGACTTGAGATGGGTCACCTCCACCCACGCACCCACCTCCAAACGAAAAAGGGCTGCCTCCCTCCACAGATTTATAGCAACCCTTTGATTGTCCTTAAATAAATAGAACAACAGGATTGTGATTTATGACGCAGATTTTTATGTGATTTTATCATTTACAATGATAGGATAAATGAGTTACCTAAACAGGCCAAACATTCATATTACAAAATAATAACATTTTTTATCAAAAGTGCTGCTATGTATCTGTCTACTGCATTTTCCTCCCTAATTTCCCTTTTCCTTGAAGACATCTTTGCACATGTTCTCTCCTTAAAGGATGACTCTAACTTCCATCAGTACATTACAGGTGCTTTGATTCTCTCTATTTCACTCCAATGCTGAAGCTGTCCTGCTGCTAACAATAAACAATAAGAGGCTGAGAGTGACAGAGAGACAAGGGGTCAATGAGAGACAGATTGAAAGCCCTTTTAGTACTACACACTATTTATTACTCTAACTTACTTGTTCGAGGACTATCTCCCTCATGGGGACCCTGTCCCGACCAACAGGGATCGGTCTGATGCTGGACACCTGAATGGAAGAAATGTTTTTTGGTATTAAACAATTACCACGAAAATATCACCAAAATCCTATCTATCAGTGTGTGCAAGTGTGTGTGTCTCTTTGTGTGTTTGTTAAACTGACCTCCACCACCGTCCCCTTCAGGGAGAAGAGCCCCTGCAGCCCCCTGATTTCTGCCCACAATTTTTCAGGGCTCAGTGGGTTAAGTAACAGCCGACCCTGCTCCCTTAATGTTTCTTGAACGACAATGGGGCAACTTTTAAAGAGCCTCGTCTCAGTCGTTACATTGAGTCCATATGGAGGGACTTTTCCAAGGAGGGAATACCCCCGCAGCACATAACCCACTCCTAGTGAGTATTTTAAATGGCAGGCCTCATATAGGGTGATTTTTTTCACAGTATGTCCATCGCTGATGATGGCAATCCTGTTTTTTTTTATCAGGGAGGGGACAACAACCCCTCCCTCGAAGATCCATGACAGTGTTTTATTTTCTTGTGTGTCACACAAAAAAACAATGTGCAAGGGTGGGGGTTTGTAACCTGGAGCCTGTCTTTCTTCACACACAGCACTTATCTTCATCTACATGAGAATAGAGAAAAAAGACATTTTGTTAAAAAAAAATTGAGAAAACTTTCGCTTTCAACATACATACTGTAATAACAACAATAATAACAAAAGTTGTAATCATTTATAATGTCATTTAAAGGATTTATTTAGTTAAAAAAAAACTTTATTTGTCCCCAGGGGACAATGTAAAGGCACACAGAGCAGTAAATGTACACTAAAATTAGACAGAAAAAATAAAGTGTCAACAAAAAGTAAAATGTGAAAAATAAATTAGCTTTGTACATTACACAAATACAATTCAGAAAAGTTTTCAATTAAATTAATCTTAATTAATAATGTTTTATTTGAAAGTTCATCTATACTGTTACTATTTTAACATAATATAATACTATTATTTAACCCATCCCATTTTTTTTTAACACATCCACCATTTTGTAAATTCTTCATGACTAATTCAAAGCAGCCTTGGAACACAGTCTGTATGTGATTGGCCCAAGCTACTGTTACTATGTGACATCATTGATCACCAGGACCCTGTGCCTTGTGTCATGGTCATCCCTCATATGACTGGCCGGAGATAGATATGGACTTGAACCGACTCTTTATTAATGTGCTAGCTTGTCTATGTATTTCCACATTTACTCATATTTGACAATTATTTTTAAATAGTTAATATATTGAGCTGTTAGGAAGATTACATTGGACTATTGTAAAATCAAACCAGTGTTTGAGTGAAGTCAAAAGAGTGGCAACTTGCTTAATTTTAAGTTTAAGTTCTAACTTTGTTTTCTTGGATTTTTCTCAACATATAAATACTACATATCTTAATCTGTATTATATTCCTCACAATGAATACACAATAATATATACACATCCGACAATAAGCTAACATTTCTAGCATAAAGGCTATAATTAGAAAATCTTCTCCTTACCATTGTTGCTGTCTTGAAGGATGATCAAAGACTGACAGGTGCCTTTCAAGCAGTTGAGAGCAGAACAGACCGTTTGTACACGATTGGTCAAAGTTTATGTTGCTATGTGAAAATTGTTTGTCAAGACAATGAAAGTAGCCAATCAATACACTATCTCAAAAACCATCATATATCAAAGTACATTTTAGTTTTTGATGTTACCCACTCCACCAAAACATTCCACCGGACACAGACCCAACTGTTAAAAACTTCACACAACAGTTGAGGTCCCATTTGGAAAGTATAAAAGGTAACAAGGAAAGTGAAATTAGTATAAATAGTGGAAACATTTATGAATGTATTAAAGCAAAAATTAAATCTCTACGTGGAACACAGCCAAAGTTATGAGGCTTTGAAGGAGGTTGAAATGTTTAACATTTCTCTATTCATTTGAATTGGGACTCATTTTGTAGAGACTGCAGGAGAAGTGCTATTACCATTGTAAAACACAATGTAAGTGTAGGAGAATAGTATACAATCAACACAATGCTTTTGGAGCATGAGAATATAGAAGAAGAAAAAGGTATAATACTATTAGCAGTGTGACAGAGAAGAAGAAGGTCTAATACTATTAGCAGTGTGACAGAGAAGAAGAAGGTATAATACTATTAGCAGTGTGACAGAGAAGAAGAAGGTATACTACTATTAGCAGTGTGACAGAGAAGAAGAAGGTATACTACTATTAGCAGTGTGACAGAGGAGAAGAAGGTATACTACTATTAGCAGTGTGACAGAGAAGAAGAAGGTATAATACTATTAGCAGTGTGACAGAGAAGAAGAAGGTATACTACTATTAGCAGTGTGACAGAGAAGAAGAAGGTATAATACTATTAGCAGTGTGACAGAGAAGAAGAAGGTATACTACTATTAGCAGTGTGACAGAGAAGAAGAAGGTATACTACTATTAGCAGTGTGACAGAGGAGAAGAAGGTATAATACTATTACACAAGGAGACTGTGTAAGGAGGAAACATTGGCAGAAGAGCTATAAACAATGAAGTGTGTGAGACACTCACATTTCAAGTAATAGTATGTTTAAAAACATTGTGAGTCAGTAGCGCAGTGGCAGTGCCTGCGTCACTAAGCTTAGAGGCCAAAGTCCAGGCAGCCTGGGTTTGACTCCAGCATACCTGTCCCTTCTCTCTCCCTGACTTTAAATTCAATCCACTTTTTCTCCCTCTTCAAATTGAAGCCCAAAAAATAAATCTTTAAAAAAACCCATCACAACTAATTGTAGTATTGCTTTCATTTATTTTTGACAAGAAACAGAAGACCATACATGGGTAGTAGCCTGATAGTCCCCTCTCTGTAAGGTGTGTGTGTGTGTGTGTGTGTGTGTGTGTGTGTGTGACATTGACATTTGAAATTCAATTCACACAGACACCTATACACACACACAGACACACAGACACACACACACACACACACACACACACACACACACTTAGACTTCCTTTATTGTCATTCAGAGTTGAACTTTGCAGTACAGATAAGAACAAAATTTCGTTGCATTAGCTCGATGTAGTGCAGGATAAAAGAGAGCAGAGAGTATTTGCATAAAGAGTGTTGTGTAGTATACAAAATAAGGTGCAGAATGTTTGCATTTCCAAAGAAGGTGCAGATATAAATATAACATAAAAAACAAGAGCTGTTGTAAGATTATTGTACAGATAAATATTATTGCACGTTTATTTGTCAGTTTAATTATCTTTATAGTCCAGAGAGGTAAACCAGTTTGGAGGGTTGACGGGGAATGAGAGGTAATACGGTTTCTGGGTTTGGAGCGGGAATGAGGGGATTGTTTTGTAGTGTTCAAGAGTCTTATGGCCTGAGGGAAGAAGCTGTTACAGAACCTGGAGGTTCTGCTACGGAGGGTGTGGAACCTCTTTCCAGAGTCCAGCAGAGAAAACAGTCCTTGGTGGGGGTGGGAGGGGTCTGGACTGATTTTCTGAGCCCTGGTCAGACAGCAACTTTTTGCAATCTCCCAGATAGGAGGAAGAGGAGTGCTGATGATCTTTTCTGCTGTCCTCACCACTCTCTGCAGAGACTTCCAGTCTGAGGCACTGCAAACTCCAGACCAGACAGAGATGCAGTTGGTCAGGAGGCTCTCTATAGTGCCTCTGTAGAAGGTGGTGAGAATGGGGGGAGGGAGCTGTGCTCTTTTCATCCAGTGCAAAAAGTGTATGCGCTGCTGAGCTCTTTTTACAAGAGCTCCGGTGTGTAGGGACCAGGTCAGATTGTCAGTTATCTGCACACACACACACACACACACACACACACACACACACACACACACACATTGAATGAATAGTAATGATAAACACTACCCAATGAGCCAAATGCTCAAGTGAACAAAAACACCAAATCCACAGAGATATAGGCTATTCTTAATTGGAAAGTGCTGTCATGGTGCTGTAAGTGGAAAATTTTAAAGCACTTTTCAGCAACTGTCCCATGGTGAAGTGGATCACTTGTTAGCTGAGTCATTGGAAGCATTGGCACTGAAGGAAACTGTAACATTACTCGATGATTTTTTTTTAACCATGAATTCTATGTTTCCCTCATGGATTATGAGGAAGAGCGCATCAGTAAGTAGTGTATGTGGCACATGTGGTTGCTTAGCTTCCTCAATGGGTGCTCGGACCCCGAAGCACCCCTAAATTTAAAAAATGACAGTTCATGTTGATTGATCATTGGGTTAGGAGAGAGAGAAAAAGAGAGAGAGAGAGAGAGAGCGAGAGCGAGAGAGCGAGAGAGAGACAGAGAGGGGAGAAGAATGTAAAATACTATAAGTGCATGAGCTATAAACAGCATGAAGCTGAATAAAAAAGTAAAACTACAAGAAGAAGCATGAATAGTAGAAGAGTATAGGAGAAAGGTTAGAACAAGAAGAAGAAAAAAGTAAAAGTATCTGTAGGAAAACAAGAAATAGTGATAGAGAAAATGTAGTAAAAGAAGAAGTGGAAGCAGACAAAAAAAGTAAAATCAGAATAACAGGAAGTAGAAGAAGAGGAAATAACAGAAAAAAACAGTAGAAAAAGTAGATAAGAAGTAGAAGAAAGTAAAAGTATCTGTAGGAGAACAAGAAATAGTGATAGAAGGAGAACATGTCGTAAAAAAAGTGGAAGCAGAATAAATAAGTAAAAGCAGAAGAACAAGAAGTAGAAGAAGAGGAAATAGCAGAAAAAACACACAGTAGTAAAAGTATAACAAGAAGTAGAAGAAAGTAAAAGTATCTGTACGAGAACAAGAAATAGTGATAGAAAGAGCAAATGTAGTAAAAGAAGTGGGAGCAGAAAAAATAAGTAAAAGCAGAAGAAGAAGAAGAAGAAGTAGAAGAAGAGGGAATAGCAGAAAAAAACAGTAGCAAAAGTAAAACAAGAAGCAGAAGTAAAAGTATCTGCAGAATAACAAGAAATAGCAATGGAAGAAGAAGATGTAGCAAAAGCAGAAATACAAGAAGCAGAAGAAGAGGAAATAGCAGAAAAGACAGCAAAACTAAAACAAGAAGCAGAAGAAGTTATTTGCAGAAGAAGAAGAAATAGTAATGGAAGAAGATGTAGCAAAAGCAGAAATACAAAAAGCAGAAGAGGAAATAGCAGAAAAAGACCGTAGCAAAACTAAAACAAGAAGCAGAAGAAGTAAAAGTATCTGCAGAAGAACAAGAAATAGTAATAGAAGATGTTGCAAAAGCAGAAGAAGGGGAAATAGCAGAAAAAGACTGTAGCAAAACTAAAACAAGAAGCAAAAGTATCTGCAGAAGAACATTGGACATGTTGCTCGCAGGAGCTGGGGATTGAACCCTAAACCTTCCGATTGAGGGGCGACGACTCTACCAACTGAGCCACAGTATAAAGTTCAATGCATGTGTGTGCGTATGTGGAGGGGAGGGTGTTTGTGTGTATAACTAATCAAGAGTAACAGCAGTCAGCTGGCAGATAAGACAGTGAGAAAACGGGGGAAACATCTCCCTATTCAGTGCTTATTTTAAGGGGTAAAATGAAGAGTTCGCGGCTGAATGATGATTTTATGAGCAAGAGGAGAGGTAGCTGAACGCGTTGATGTAATTTGTATGTCTGGGACCCAAGAAATCTCGGAACTACAGCGATTTAAAAACTTAGTCAATTTTTCTTTCATTTGACAATTTTCGTTTCTTTTAACATTATCGCAGATGGAGAGTTTTTTGGACCACCTGCCGCTTTGAAGCTCACTGTGTCCAAACCGTAGCTCCGTTTGTCCTGAAATTTTAATGTGAGCGAGAGGACAAGTTTTCCTACGTTTTGAGGGTAAATTTAGTCATGTGGTGTGAAAATTGTGATCGCTAGAGCAATTTGTTCGGGAGATTTTGAAACAATCTGACAACTGTGCCGCACTCTAAGCGATGATGTCACGCACTCTAGCTCTGAACATCTCACCACATACACACCCATTCAAAAACGTGGAAGACAGCAAAAAACATCACCAAACATTTGGAGGTATAGTTTAAAAAGTATAAAAGATAGCAAAACAATGTAAATGTAGCAAAAGTAGCAGAAGAACGTGTGAACGTTTTAAAGCAAAAATGAAGTCTCTACGTTGAACAGAGCAAAAGTTATAAGGCTGAGAAGAAGGTTGAAAAGCTGAAACGTTTCCCATTCATTTCAATGGGGCAGAATTTTCTGGAAAAAGTGAAATAACTTAAAAAGTAAAAGTAGTAAAAACGCGAAAAGATATAGCACACCTGTCCAGAAAAAGCTGAACAGTATGATAGTTGAACGGTGAAAGTAGCACAAACGGTTGAAGAGTAGAAGAGCAGCGAAAAACGCACGGAAGTGGAATAATAATAATAAAGAACTGGATAACAATAGTGTGAATGCTTTCAAGCATTCACACTAATAACTAGAAAATTTGCATTTCCCTGCGGAAAATGCGTGTGAATGCTTCCTGCTGAAATGTTGCGGAAACACTGCTGAATGAAGAAAAATCAGCAGAAAAAGAGGAAAATTAGCAGAAGATGAAGAAAAAGTGGAACAAGTAGAAGAAGAGGAAATAGCAGAAGAAAAGTGGAAGAAGAGGAAATAGCAGAAGAAAAGTGGAAGAAGAGGAAATAGCAGAAGAAAAGTGGAAGAAGAGGAAATAGCAGAAAAGTGGAAGAAGAGGAAATAGCAGAAGAAAAGTGGAAGAACAAAAACCGTAGTAAAAGGAGAAAAGGAAGTAGAAGAAAGTGAAAGTGTCTGTACAAGAACAAGAAATAGTGATAGAAGAAAATGTAGTAAAAGAAGTGGAAGCAGAAAAAGAAGTAAAAGCAGAAGAACAAGAGGTAGAAGAAGAGTAAATAGCAGAAGAAAAGTGGAAGAAGAAAAACAGTAGTGAAAGGAAGTAGAAGAAATTGAAAGTATCTGTACAAGAACAGGACACATCAGACATGTCACTCGCAGGAGCTGGGGATCGAACCCTCAACCTTCCGATTGACTCTACCAACTGAGCCACAGCCGCCAATCATGAAGAAAAGCATTTACAGTATAAAGTTCAATGCATGTGTGTGCGTGTGTGGAGGGGAGGGTGTTTGTGTGTGTAAGTGCAATCAAGAGCAACTGCATTCAGCTGGCAGCTTCGACTGAGAAAATGGGGGAACATCTCCCTATTCAGTGCTCATTTTAAGGGGTTAAATTAAGAGTTGGTGGTTGAATGATGATTTTATGAGCAAGAGGAGAGTTAGCTGAACGCGTTGATGTAATTTTTATGTCTGGGATCCAAGAAATGTGGGAACTACAGCGATGTGAAAACTTTGTCAAGAGAGATCAGTTTCCAGATGAATCGGTGGATCTTAACATTATCGCAGATGGAGAGTTTTTTGGACCACCTGCCGCTTTGAAGCTCACAGTGTCCAGACCGTTGCTCCGTTTGTCCTGAAATCCTAATGTGAGCGAGAGGACAAGTTTTCCTACGTTTTGAGGGTAAATTTAGTCATGTGGTGTGAAAATTGTGGTCGCTAGAGCAATTTGTTCGGGAGATTTTGAACCCATCTCCCAACTCTGCCACACTCTAACGATGATGTCACGCACTCTAGCTCTGAACATTCCACCACATAGACACCCATTCAAAAACGGGGAAGACAGCAAAAAACATCACAAAACAGTTGGAAGTATAGTTTAAAAAGTATAAAAGATAGCAAAACAATGTAAATGTAGTAAAAGTAGTGGAGAAACGTGTGAACGTTTTAAAGTAAAAATGAAGTCTCTACGTGGAACACAGCAAAAGTTATAAGGCTGAGAAAAAGGTGGAACAGTGGAAAAAAATCCCATTCATTTCAATGGGGAAAAAAATTGTGAAAATTTGTGGAAAAAGTGAAATAACTTAAAAAGTAAAAGTAGTAAAAACGTGAAAAGATATAGCACACCTGTCCAGAACAAGCAGAACAGTATGAAAGTTGAACGGTGAAAGTAGCACAAACGGTTGAAGAGTAGAAGCGAAGCAAAAAACGTACGGAAGTAGAATAATAATAATAATAAAGATTTGGATAACAATAGTGTGAATGCTTGAGCATTCACACTAATAATAAAGATTTGGATAACAATAGTGTGAATGCTTTCAAGCATTCACACTAATAATATTAACAATTGTAGTAGTGTGGTTTGCCTTTCAGGCAACCACCCTAATAATAATATTAACAATTGTAGTAGTGTGGTTTGCCTTTCAGGCAACCACCCTAATGAACCGACAAGAAACTCAGGCACACACAGAGACTAAATAGACGTGGGGTAATCAGACACAGGTGAGACTAACGAGACAGGTGAGGAACATCAGGGTAATCACAAAGGCGGGAAACACAAGGAACAAAGAACACAAGACCAGAACACTGAAGACAAGTACAAAGTAAAACCTGATACTGACACCACCAAAACCAGATATACAAAATAAAACAGGAAACACTAAAGACTAGACTTGGAAACATTAAACACCAAACTAAGAAACTGAAAACACAAGTAACAGGAAAACAAGCCTACAGACAACGTAGAAGAACACAAGGACACAGGGAAACACACTAAGGACTAAAGTTAACCACAAGACTAAGAAACATTAAAGCACCCAAGGGAAAACAATCAACACGAGGAAACAAGTACACTAAGGACAGAATGAAACAAAACCAAACCATGACAATCTATCTATCTATCTATCTATCTATCTATCTATCTATCTATCTATCTATCTATCTATCTATCTATCTATCTATCTATCTATCTATCTATCTATCTATCTATCTATCTATCTATCTATCTATCTATCTATCTATCTATCTATCTATCTATCTATCTATCTATCTATCTATCTATCTATCTATCATAAGCCGACTCAGGCGCAACCGTTACCAAACTTCTCTGTTTTGGATGATCAGGCCGCGCGCTAACAGACTGTTAGTATCACTCCACAATGGCTGCAGGTCATTAAGGTTAGAAAATAGACGTGACAGAAAGTAAACCAACATACCAAAAATAGATCAAGGATCATTGTCTATCAAAGTTCCTCTCCATTAGTATCAGTCTTTCTTAAATCATGTAAAGTACAGGAATTTAAATTGTCAACCAAACTTTACAAAAGTCCTTGTCTTTTTGCCAAATATTAATTCATTAAAACAAGAATACTTAGTAGAATAGATCTGTTGCTTATGTCATGTTCAAACACATCACACATTACATCCATCCATCTATCCATTTTCTGCCGCTTATCCGGGGCCGGGTCGCGGGGGCAGCAGTCTATGCAGAGACACCCAGACTTCTCTCACCCCAGACACCTCCTCCAGCTCTTCTGGTGGGACCCCGAGGCGTTCCCAAGCCAGCCGAGAGACATAGTCTCTCCAGCGTGTCCTGGGTCTACCCCGAGGCCTCCTCCCGGAGGGACATGCCCGAAACACCTCCCTAGGGAGGCGTCCAGGGGGCATCCGGACCAGATGCCCCAACCACCTCAACTGACTCCTCTCGATGTGAAGGAGCAGCGGCTCTACTCCGAGCTCCTCCCTGGTGACCGAGCTCCTCACCCTATCTCTAAGGGTGCGCCCAGCCACCCTATGGAGGAAGCCCATTTCGGCCGCTTGTATCCGAGATCTCGTTCTTTCGGTCCTGACCCAAAGCTCATGACCATAGGTGAGGGTAGGAACGAAGATCGACCGGTAAATCGAGAGCTTCGCCTTTCGGCTTAGCTCCTTCTTCACCACGACGGACCGATACAGCGACCGCATGACTGCAGACGCCGCACCGATCCGTCTGTCGATCTCGCGCTCCATCTTCCCCCCACTCGTGAATAAGACCCCAAGATACTTAAACTCCTCCACCTGGGGCAAGGACTCCCCACCGACCCGAAGAGGGCAAACCACCTTTTTCTGGTCGAGAACCATGGCCTCAGATTTAGAGGTGCTGATCCTCATCCCAGCCGCCTCACACTCGGTAGCGAACCGCCCCAGTGCGCGCTGAAGGTCCTGGTTCGTTGGAGCCAACAAGACCACATTATCCGCAAAAAGCAGAGACGAGATCCTGTGGTCCCCGAACTGGACCCCCTCTGGCCCCTGGCTGCGCCTAGAAATTCTGTCCATAAAAGTAATGAACAGAACCGGTGACAAAGTCACACATTACATTTGTGCCAAAATGTTTGTTAGGTCATCAGTTCCAGGTCCAGCAATTTGCTGACATTTTTAGGTCTTCAAATGTTGAAACCCTCTTTAAACATAAAAAACTTCATGTGTAGATATGAAGTAGATATGACAATTTCACGTTTGAATAACGCTCCAAAAATTGCTAAAACATAAAACAGTAAAAACAAAGAATCTAAACGTTGACATTTGTTAAACCTGACTTTGCTCATACTTGAGCTTTCTCTTGCAGCAGGTCATGATTTGTGACAGGTGTGGTAGATATCATGGATGTTTAATAAGTATTATAGTAAAACTTATGTGCTAACAGTACTTAGTTTCTTTACTAATTTTTTTTTTCATTTATTTTGTGTCATTAGTTGTCTCTGATGAAGAAGAAAGCAACACCATCATGGGGGATCAAGATGAACCTCAGGTAAAAACAAAATTCTGTTCAAATTTTTTTTTTAAAGTGTGTTTGTCCCAACACAAATGTTGTCATATGTGTTGAGGAATTTGATATAATTGGATTAAGTTACAGCACATTTCAATTTCAGGGGGAAGATCTGCCTCCTGACATCAAGGATTTGAGTAAACAACTTATTAAAGAATGGGTGGATGGTGTGGATCCCAGTGTTGCAGAAATTCTGTTGCAAGAGGTTTTGCTCATAGTTTTAAAATACTTAAAAATGAGTGTTGAGACTTTTGAACTAGCAAAACGTAATATGCATGCCAGAGATAAGAAATTACTTGAGGTAAAATTACAGAAAGATTATATAAATTCAAAAAGTTGCTCTGGAGGTTCCTGCAAACCTTACCCATTTTGTCGTTTCCATGAGTCACATACATACTGGGAGGGCAGCATTCTTGATGTCCAAGAATCTGATGCCTCAGATTTCATTAAACCCTGGCACAAGTATATAGATATTAACAAGACACTAGATAGAAATAATTTTATTAATAATTTTATTGATAAGGTTATTACCTTTGCGTCTGCCTGCATGAATAGCCGCACCAATGGCACCATCCATTTTGGAATAGGGGACGGTAAAGACAAGGAGAACAAGTTTAAACATGGCCAGGTGTTGGGAGTTGTTGTAGAGGATAAAGAGATATATGTTGAGGGACTTAAAAAGGCCATTGATCGTTATTTTGAGGATGACTACAGATGGATTGCTAATACTTGCATCAAACCACCTCGATTTGTTGGAGTTCTCGATAAAAATGGGACACCACCAGACAAATGTGTTATAGAAGTGGACATTGTTCCTTACTCTACGATCTGTGAAAATAATTTCTTTAAAAGTACTTTAAAAATAATAAATGAAAATAATTCCAAGAAAGAAGTAAAAACAGTCAATACCAAAACAAATTCAAAACAGCTCTTCATCCGAGATGGAGATAGCATTAAAGATATCTTACATACAATCGAATACAACAAGTTCAAAGACGGTCTGCCCCAACAATCTCAACTACGAAAACAAGCAGAAGAGCAGTATTTCATCCAACAATTGATTACTTTGGTCCAACACCACAAAATCCTATTTATTCAGGACATGGATATGACACGCTTAAAAACTAGTGGTGTGACTTTTGGAGAAGCAATACTTATCAGTCATACCAGAGATGAGGTGGTGAAATTAAAGAAAGAGGAAGCAACAACTTCTACAGATTTCCCTGGAGGTCCTTGCAAACCATACCGATTTCAGAGTTACCATCATGCCCATAGATACAGGCAGGACAGCATTCTTGATGTCACAGAATCTGGTGCTTTAGATTTCATTGATCCGTGCCACGAGTTTAAAGGTTTCTACAACACAACAGATAGATACAAAATAATTAAGTTCACTTATGAGGTTATTCGCTTTGCAGCTTCCTGCATGAATAGCCGCACCAATTGCACCATCCATTTTGGAATAGGGGATGATAAAGACAAGGAGAAAAAGTTCAAACATGGCCAGGTGGTGGGAGTGGTTGTAAAGGATAAAGACGCTTATGATGACGAACTTAGAAAGGCCATTGATCGTTGTTTTTTAAATCAAGACAAACAGATTGCTCAAATTTGCATCAAACCACCTCGATTTGTTGGAGTTCTCAATAAATATGGGACATCATCAGACACATATGTCATAGAAGTGGACATTGTTCCTGACTCTAAGATCTGTGAAGACAACGTTTTCTTTACTACATTTCAATCAGGAGAGACTTAATTAAGAATGAACAATTATTTATTACAATGAAATGTGCAACAATTGTAGAATGAAATGTGCAAAGTCTTTTGGGGGCTAGACTCCGTCATGACGACTTCATGAGCTCCGAGGGGTAGTGAGGCCGACGCGGGATAGGATGCCCCCCTGTGGAGTCTAGACACTGGTGGTGGTGAAAAGGATGGAGGCTGAGAAGAGGAGTGGGTTTCAGCCGGGGCCTGGACTCTGCTGAGCTGGAAGGAGGTGACTGGGGTGGAGGAGGGTTGCGGCGTATGCCTGCAGCTACGGGATGACTGGAAGAGAGAGAGTTTTTAAACTATTGACAGCAAGCCATTGATTGGTAGAGAAAGTTCGTGGCAGAGTCTGGTTGGTTAATTCCAGGATGATACACGCCCATGATCACCTGCTTGCCAGAGAGAGATACAGGTGGTAGTAGGGGGTGTGGTTTAAGAATGAATGAAGAGGTGAATGAATGAAAGAATAACACCAGTCTTCCTGTCTGAACTTACGCTGAGCTCCATTTCAATCAGGAGAGACTTAATTAAGAATGAACAATTATTTATTACAATGAAATGTGCAACAATTGTAGAATGAAATGTGCAAAGTCTTTTGGGGGCTAGACTCCGTCATGACGACTTCATGAGCTCCGAGGGGTAGTGAGGCCGACGCGGGATAGGATGCCCCCCAAAATAAAGTGAGAAAGACAAAGGTAGAATCATTATAGGTTTTACCTTATGGCTGCCTGGAGTCTGTGGGAAACATTTATGAGTTAGATGATGAACATTGATTAATTGTTAAATACGATCAGAGAGTATTCACCCTGTGTAGTTATTGTATGGTGACTTACCTGATCATGCGCCAGTCTAGGTTCTCACCTGACGTGGCTTTGCATGACCCTTTTAAGCTGCCCTATAGTCGTGTGGCACGCATGTTGGGCTCGCCGGCCGCAGACAAGTAGCCCGGCACGACTACTGTACCTGACCTATAGCCATCTGGCCCGGCGTGTATTGGATCTGACAGACCCGACACGTGGCCAGCATGACTGCTAATCTGCCCTGTAATCGTGTGACCTGCATGTAGGGTTCAGCGACCGCTGACATGTTGTCCGGCACGAAAACGAGGACTGACCAGCCGCCAACCGACCTGCGCATCTAGGTCCGTTTGACCGACACGTGGCCTAGAAGACTGCTAGCCGCCCTTAGACATGTGGCCCGGCACGTAGGGTTCAGCGACCGCTGACGTGTGGCCCGGCATGACTCTTAAGCCTACCCTGTAGCCATCTGGCCCGGCGTATCCGGGGTCTGCCGAGACCCGATACGTGGCCAGCATGACTACTAAGCTGCCCTGTGGTCATGTGGCCCGGCATGTTTGGTTCGGGACCGCAGACATGTGGCCTGGCATGACTCTCTAATGGTCTGACATAGTAGCCATCTGGCCCGGCGTGTATTGGATCTGTTAGACCCGACACGTGGCCAGCATGACTGTGAGAAGAATGAAGACTGTAAATGTGACGCCCGTGATTTAGAAGGAAGTTAGACTTAACCTTATAAAACATCATGAAATACACCACCACCAGTTATATGTTTTCTTACCATTTGATAGCGCTTTAGTCATCTTTGGCTTACCGAACCGCCAGATATCTGGACGAATATAGGACTGGAAGTCAGGGGAAGATCATCATCCGAGTTGTCGAGGAGAAAAGAACACCTGGATTGACTGCTGATGTGGAGCCGACTATTCTAATGGAATTAGCTGAATAGCCATGAACTTAACTTAGTGCAATGTGATTCAATCAGCCAGCGCAAGCAAGCTAACCAGAGCTTCATGAGCGAGGCAGCATACTCAGAAATTCTTTTAGGTGCTACCATGGCAACATGCGTGGAAAAATAGCTGTAGATGTTAAAGTCATGAAGAAGTGATTATGAAACATTTGTAATCGTTAATGATGTAGAATAAAGAAATACAAGATGCATAAAAATAGGAGTCGAATCTTGATGCTCAGGAACCTGTGATGACAAGGTTGAGATGCTGCAAAAAGCAAACCATGTTAGCATCCTTGGTACACATGTAACTGCTGACGAAGTTTGCAGGTCCAGGAAGGTCTGAACGAATTGAAGACCAAGATATGGAATTTCAGTTTTATGATGGATGATTAGGATTGTATTGGACATGACTTATAGCAATGAATGACCGTCCTGCTGCCATGATGACTGAGTTCTCGTTGCTGTTGCGATTGAACGATTAGGATGCATTGTACAACTGAATAGTTGTAACCTGATTTATGACAAAACAGACGAGTTCATCAACAAGCGTTTACTCGGATTAATAACAGTTTACAAATCTGCAGTCCATGCTGAAGTTGAGACAGATTTGACTGAGACAGAATTTTCGTAATGTGCAGACCCACCGAGTCATCCGATTTGTGTTCTGATTAACCTAAATGTAAATGGCCTGTAGACAATCATGCCGATGCAGAGTGTAGTTCCCCCCAAAACCTAGAGGGATGCACTGAAATAAGATGAAGGTTTAGCATTGACTTTATGAGTAGACACAGCCCGCTGGAATTGATGTTAGAGAGACGCGATTGTAATGCGACCCGCTGAATGAGGTCAAATTACCATGACTAGTATGAAGGGGCTAAAGTACCTTTTGCTTAAATAGTAAGTTAGTGATTTCTGATTTACTTCGGGATTACATATTCTTGCATGAGTTCATCGGTCTGCGGAAGTTGCTTCCGACCACGTGCCAAATAGTGTGCCTTAACTGGACGACCACCTACTGTTCGTACTTGCAACGCTTATAATTGTGATGCAGGTCAATTGAGCTGCTGGTTGGTATATGTGGAGAAGCCAGAGCTGGGAGCCATGAGCAGAATCCTATATGGCTGGTTAACTACTCCTTGTTGACTGACAATATAGTGAGAACTCCATGTGTGCTTTAATCTATGATTATCATCACCTAAATTAGGTTCAACACGCATGCTAAATCACTTATACTTTAGCAGTAGTAAACTACTCTGTGCGGACTCATTGCTGAATTAGAGAGAGCTCTCACAGGTTTATCTGCCAGCCGGACAACTGCCGGAGTGAAATGACATTCAATTATAACACAACTATTTTTGAATTACCGCGATATCTGGCCATTACCTGGTTTAAAGACTGAATTAGAACATTTTTAGAGTGCATATAGCAGAGATCGAGTATATCCTGTGTACTTGTCTCTCTTAGTCTTGCTGTCCTCCAAGAGAGCAACGCCTGAGTCCCGCTAACTCTGACGATGACTGAGCTGTAATTACAGGATCTACATTTGGTTTACAAGGGCTGCCCAGCCGCTAGTCCCTTTGTGCATGAAGTTGTTAAACTGCAGATTTATAGACAGAAAAACACTACGCTCGCCATTAAATTTGAATGTCTTGAAACATTTAAGATTATGGTAATGTACAGAATTATGCAAAGTGGGGCTATAAGCCTACTCGGGTGCAACTGCTAGCCTGTTAATGTGACGATGCAGTTTGAGTTGTTTTGGATTCATGCTAATGCCCGATGGCGACATCTAGTGGATTAGAGTGACCATCCTTCTTCTGAACGAAGCACTTGAAAGTCTGTAGAGACTTCTTTGTCTGCATTTACATTTTATCTGCATTTACGTTTTGAAGTATTTCAGCATATCCCATTCAAGTCCATTCTAATTGATAGTGTTTGCATGAACTAGTCAAGCTGCGTCAAGTTTGACCCTCCTTTAGCAACATGTATTCGAATACATGTTCCGTAACTTGAAATCAGATTTAATTTGGGTGACAAACGAGGTAAATGATCATGCCAAGTATGGCTTGTTAGATCAAACAGATTACTCATAATTGATTAAATATGAATTAATTCCAGACGTCATAATGCAAATCCTCACAAGTATTTATGCCGCCCTAGTATGACTAAATCTGATGAACGTTGAAAAGACACAGCAATATGTTGAATATACCCAGGCATAAGTAAAATAAAAATAAAATGGACTACTAGCCTGTTCATGCTGGAAACATATTCTTGAATGACTGGCATCCGTGCTATAAATAAATTAATAACACCCTGAGTAAACGAAAAGTCTAACATCTGAGGACAAATCCCGTTGTGCAGTGATTAAAGGGGACTTTTAAAGAGCTTTTCTGACAGATCTGAGTTTAAATGGTTAAAGGAATAGAGCATGAAAATTGGTTCACGAGAATTACGCTTATTGTGTAACATATATGATTATTCTTACTGCTAAGATGCCATTAGTTCACTACTCCGACCGTTTATTTAAATAATTGAAAATCGTTTAAAACGAGAGAGGAATGCATTTGTGATTGATGCCACGAGCCCCGACGCACGTGAAGCTGAGCAATTAACTGATGAGCAGATTGATCAGCCGATCTAGCAGAATTTCATACATGACTTATTGGGCCGAGTGGCTGACTGACGTGATACTGTGTGAGACATTACATGAAAAGAAAGTAGTCTTTCTCAGCTGATGAGAAAAACGGAGGAATATGCGCTGTGGCTGCAGCTCGTTGTAACCGGGCATTCCTGAGTATGCAGGCTGATCACCTGCGCTGTCACACACGTGAATTGCGTAAGGGGCCGGGTCGTGATGAACCCATTAACGCATATAAACAGTTTTGATTAGTTAACCACGGTTTAAGGATTAACCCGACAATGTAATTATGTGTTTTCTCAAGTTATTGTGACACAAACAAGCTTAGTCGTGCCAACCATGATGCCCGCTTCTTTACGAAATAAAAGTTAACAAGGATGTGCCTGAGACCGCTGTAAACATGATGATGTTTTTACTCTGCCTTTGACACCAAGCTGCGGGGGCCAGCAGCTGCGTGGATTAATGCAGCATGAACATTATTCTTGAAGCAGGCTGTATTTTGAGTGAGAATGCCGTCACTGTGAAATGAAATATAAGCGACTGTGAGAGACATGATGCAGCTTTGAGGTAGTTACCGAACTTCACAGATTTTGGATGATGAGGTTGCTTCCTGCTCCTGCGTGTCCTTTCATTGCCCGTGAGGCTGAGGTCATTCGAGTGGAGATGACTTTCTCCTTTTTGAGTTGCATCTGATTTAGGCAGCGTCTCTCGCTACCCGCAAATTCAGCATGAAGAGCGTATTGCGGCGTATGCCTGCAGCTACGGGATGACTGGAAGAGAGAGAGTTTTTAAACTATTGACAGCAAGCCATTGATTGGTAGAGAAAGTTCGTGGCAGAGTCTGGTTGGTTAATTCCAGGATGATACACGCCCATGATCACCTGCTTGCCAGAGAGAGATACAGGTGGTAGTAGGGGGTGTGGTTTAAGAATGAATGAAGAGGTGAATGAATGAAAGAATAACACCAGTCTTCCTGTCTGAACTTACGCTGAGCTCCATTAGAAGAGTTGAAACAGACAAAGGAACACATGGACAATAAAAATGCCAAGAAAGACGGTACTGAAACAGTCACTGCTGAAACTAAATCAAAACAGCTCTATATCCGAGACGGAGGTAGCAGTAGTAATATCCTTCGGAAAACCAATACAGACAAATCTATGAGAGAGTTCATCAGTAGGGTGCCCAAACTATCTCAACTACGAAAACGAGCGGAACAGCTTTATTTAGTCCAACACCTCAGAATCTTATTATTGAGTCCTACATGTAGCCCCAACATGAATCTAGCATCACAAAAGGTCCACACCATCCAAACCCTCTCCACATCGGCAACAAAGCTCAGGGACTCCAGTGTGTGGATCAAAAGATCTTCCATTACATCACATATCCTGGGTAAGAAAACAAGATAAGATAAGACATCTTAATCATCCCCTGGTGAAAAATATCTACAATCATAGCAATGAGTAGCAGTAAAACATCAACTATGTACTTAGCTCATATTGTTTCATTATCATTACATTAAGACAGGATCAAATACATTTATATTGATTTCAATGGGTCCTTTATGTTGCAGGTCGACTTTGTCACTCTGATTTCCTGGATGTCCTGGAGGTCACAGACAATGACTTAAACAACGCTGAGGAGTTCATCAGTGTGATGCACGTTCTGCACACATCTACCCTGTGTGTGTTCAGTAACACACATGCTACACGTGGACAGATCCTATCGATCCTTCAAAAACTGGAGAACCATTTCAGATGTCAAGAGGAGGATTCCCTCTTTGTGACTAACATCAAGGACAAAGTCTGGGGTGGCCTACGCTACCAGGTACAAAATACCAACAAAAAAATACCCCTACTTATTGTTAATTTATCTAAAATATTTTCCTCTGATAAATGGCTAACATGATATTCCCAAACTGTAAAGTTAATTCCCTTTTCTGCGTGCAGGACAATGATGTGATGACATCTCCTGAGGAGGCCGCTACAATCGACCCCAGATTCAAAGGAAAGGTGACAACTGATGTCTGGGAGCGACCGACTTTTGCCGTAGCATTAAAAGTCTGGAGCAATAATCACAATGTAAGTTCTTTGAAAATAACTGCCATGCTTGATGATTATAAATGATTGTACATTTTCAATTTGATATTGTCATAACTTTAACAAGTGACTTAAATAATCTCTCAGCTGTCAGAGGACGATGAGAAGCAGGCTGACAATGAGAAAGAAGATTGAATACCAATTTAATCTGTTCAAACATAAAAGCATCACGCCTGAGTGACTGATTACAATTATGTGGTACACTTTCTAATGCAGGGTCCAGTTTCCAAGAAAGCCAGAGTTTCTGGACTTTGAGGACACTTGGACTTTGCAGAAGAGGACTGAGAGCTGAGGAGGAACCTTGTCGCAAACACGAGGATCTGCAGACTGGCCGAGTGGCTTGTCCTCGTTTTGATCGTCCTGTCCAACATACTTTGTCTGTCGGCAGCCCTGCTCCCGTACACGACTTCTGAGCTCCTCCAGCTGTGGTTCCGTCTACCTGCTCCACTGCCAATACTGCATCTGTTCCCTGGCATCGTTTGTCCCCGCACTCAGAAATACGTCCACCGCGGGTCTCGCTGGAGCTTCCACATCAATAACTCCTCGGCCATCAACTCCTTCTGGTCCACATCTCGCCATCGTCGAAGAAGCTCTGGCTGGAAAGCAGACTGCGGTGTGTTAGCCAACCTAGCCAAGACACCCAATTGGACCCTCAGCTCATCTTCCTCCCTCAGCCTCCTCATCCCTCCTGCCCGCATGACCACCATGGGGTCCAGAGCCTGCAGTCGCTCTGCCCCCCAGCTGATTTCCGGGACATTATTATAATTATAATTATGTCTCTTGCCTTGTCCCTCACTCGTCTTGCATTGTCCTGCATCACCTAATAATTTTTTTTTAAAAGTGATTTGAGTAGGGATTTTCTGAGGGTGGAAGTTTCGGTGTTTCACAATTCAGTTACATGTTTTACATTTGTAACCAACAGTTGGAGGTTTTGTGTACAACCATAAAAATATGCATTCTATCAAAATATTTTCAGGATTCTGGGAAAATCTCACGAGTCCTTCAAATCTGGGATCTGAAGGAGATGGTAAAAATGCTATGGAATGTCCAAATGGTTCTTCTCCTCGATTGTGAAGTGATTGTTGTAGTGATTTTTAAAGTTTCTTGTGTTTTTCTTTCAATAAATTTGGTGAAGCTTAGTGTTGTTAGGTTTTTCTTTAATTGCTTACATCTATTTTGATCGATTCACATCTTGCATTTCATCAGACATATTTAAAATAAATGTTTACTGTTTACAAATCAAGATTTTCTACATCAACATTTAATTAAAACATACCAATTGTAAAATGGTGTAAAATTGCAAATCGAGTTGTAACCGAGGGACTGCAGATGTATACTAGCTATGAGCTAAATCTGGTGCAATACATCAAATGGCAACATTTATGTTTAATATTGCGCATGGTCCCTTTACAAATAAAGTTCATAACAATAATAATAGTTAACATATAGTTATATATTTATTTGGTGGTGTTACACATAATTTACAACTTTTAAACAAGACATTTTTTTTGGATGGGGCGGTCAGTCAGTCATGCTGATCTCCTTTTTAAACCAATATTATAATGTTTTATGTTTGTTTATATATGCTATATAAGTCTTGAGTCTAATTGCTAATGCTAACTGCACATGTTTAACATATAATTATGTTTATTCTTAGTCACATAGGGGCTGCTAAATCTTGTTTGGGGGATTATTGTATACAGAGGGGAGGGGAGACAGCGGGTGTGTATTGTAACTAATGTGTTGTGTCCTGCCTGTCTGTATACTGCTACTGAATGCCTTGAATTTCCCTCGGGATCAATACAGTATCTATCTATCTATCTATCTATCTATCTATCTATCTATCTATCTATCTATCTATCTATCTATCTATCTATCTATCTATCTATCTATCTATCTATCTATCTATCTATCTATCTATCTATCTATCTATCTATCTATCTATCTATCTATCTATCTATCTATCTATCTATCTATCTATCTATCTATCTATCTATCTATCTATCTATCTATCTATCTATCTATCTATCTAGCTATCTATCTAGCTATCTATCTATCATTCTTGATATAAAAGAATCTGGTGCTTTAAACTTCATTGAACCGTGCCATGAGTTTAAAGGTTTCTACAACACAACAGATAGATACAAAATAATGTTAGTCATAATAATTTGTGACTAACATCAAGGACAAAGTCTAGGGTGGCTTACGCTACCAGGTACAAAATACCAACAAAATAATACCCCTACTTATTGTTAATTTATCTAAAATATTTTCCTCTGATAAATGGCTAACATGATATTCCCAAACTGTAAAGTTAATTCCCTTTTCTGCGTGCAGGACAATGATGTGATGACATCTCCTGAGGAGGCCGCTACAATCGACCCCAGATTCAAAGGAAAGGTGACAACTGATGTCTGGGAGCGACCGACTTTTGCCGTAGCATTAAAAGTCTGGAGCAATAATCACAATGTAAGTTCTTTGAAAATAACTGCCATGCTTGATGATTATAAATGATTGTACATTTTCAATTTGATATTGTCATAACTTTAACAAGTGACTTAAATAATCTCTCAGCTGTCAGAGGACGATGAGAAGCAGGCTGACAATGAGAAAGAAGATTGAATACCAATTTAATCTGTTCAAACATAAAAGCATCACGCCTGAGTGACTGATTACAATTATGTGGTACACTTTCTAATGCAGGGTCCAGTTTCCAAGAAAGCCAAAGTTTCTGGACTTTGAGGACACTTGGACTTTGCAGAAGAGGACTGAGAGCTGAGGAGGAACCTTGTCGCAAACACGAGGATCTGCAGACTGGCCGAGTGGCTTGTCCTCGTTTTGATCGTCCTGTCCAACATACTTTGTCTGTCGGCAGCCCTGCTCCCGTACACGACTTCTGAGCTCCTCCAGCTGTGGTTCCGTCTACCTGCTCCACTGCCAATACTGCATCTGTTCCCTGGCATCGTTTGTCCCCGCACTCAGAAATACGTCCACCGCGGGTCTCGCTGGAGCTTCCACATCAATAACTCCTCGGCCATCAACTCCTTCTGGTCCACATCTCGCCATCGTCGAAGAAGCTCTGGCAGGAAAGCAGACTGCGGTGTGTTAGCCAACCTAGCCAAGACACCCAATTGGACCCTCAGCTCATCTTCCTCCCTCAGCCTCCTCATCCCTACTGCCCGCATGACCACCATGGGGTCCAGAGCCTGCAGTCGCTCTGCCCCCCACCTGATTTCCGGGACATTATTATAATTATGTCTCTTGCCTTGTCCCTCACTCGTCTTGCATTGTCCTGCATCACCTAATAATTTTTTTTTTAAAGTGATTTGAGTAGGGATTTTCTGAGGGTGGAAGTTTCGGTGTTTCACAATTCAGTTACATATTTTACATTTGTAACCAACAGTTGGAGGTTTTGTGTACAACCATAAAAATATGCATCCTGTCAAAACATTTTCAGGATTCTGGGAAAATCTCACGAGTCCTTCAAATCTGGGATCTGAAGGAGATGGTAAAAATGCTATGGAACGTCCAAATGGTTCTTCTCCTCGATTGTGAAGTGATTGTTGTAGTGATTTTTAAAGTTTCTTGTGTTTTTCTTTCAATAAATTTGGTGAAGCTTAGTGTTGTTAGGTTTTTCTTTAATTGCTTACATCAATTTTTATCAATTCACATCTTGCATTTCATCAGAAATATTTAAAATAAATGTTTACTGTTTACAAATCAAGATTTTCTACATCAACATTTAATTAAAACATACCAATTGTAAAATGGTATAAAATTGCAAATCGAGTTGTAACCGAGGGACTGCAGATGTATACTAGCTATGAGCTAAATCTGGTGCAATACATCAAAGGGCAACATTTATGTTTAATATTGCGCATGGTACCTTTACAAATAAAGTTCAAAATAATAATAATAGTTAACATATAGTTATATATTTATTTGGTGGTGTTTCACATAATTTACAACTTTTAAACAAGACATTTTTTTTGGATGTGGCGGTCAGTCAGTCATGCTGATCTCCTTTTTAAACCAACATTATAATGTTTTATGTTTGTTTATATTTATGGACTTAATCTGATATATTATGAAGTGTAATGTTACACAAACTGACTGATTTCTAGTTCAGTTTATTCAGTTATTTTAGATCATGTACTTCCTGCTATGCATCATTTGTTTACCTGTCCAGGGAAAACACGTGCAAATGAAGCTGAAGCTAACTCAGGTGCAGGTGTGCTGCTTCTGAAAATATAAACAATAAATAAATAACATTTGTTCATTAAAGGTCAGATTGTAACGGGCAGTGTATGGACCCAGTTACAGCACTACAGGAAACTAGCAGATAGTGACACTTTAATGTTTTGATGAGGTGGGTGTGGCTGACAGGTAGAGAGAGAGAGAGGCAGTCTGAATGGAAAAATACTGAGAGGCAGAGCAGAAAATATGTCAAAAATGACCACATGATGTTACGATAGTTCATCCACTCTTGTACCTTAAAACGAGGCAAATCAGATAATCTTATGGGACTTTGATAAGTGTGATTTGGGAACGTTTCCTTTCCACAATCCTCCTACACAGAGGACTGGCTCCTAAGACCCAGCTGGGCCCTCTTAAACATTCCTCTGTTAAAAACAACAGGCAGTAGGGTTGTCAGGAAGTTACTGTAAAACTATCCTGCTGAAATGTTTGCTTCTGTTATTTTTAACCTTAACCTTATCCATTGGTCCACTTTCTGTGATTTATGTTCTAGTTGTTTTTGTTATTACTAATGTTTATTATTGATTGTGCATTGTTATTGTTGCATTTTCATTGAATAATGACACAATTAATACAGGGCTGTGCTCTGTTTCCTCCCTCTCGTGGTAGTCTAACTCTTGAGTCTTGAAGGTACCCCATGGTGCAGGCCAAATGGAATGGTTTTATATCTGTCGATGATGGGGTGGCCTTGTTGTGAGGTGGATCGTCTCTCGACCGGAGAGTCCACAGTCCGCGGTCCCCTGCTCCTGTGACCACACAGGAAACACTTGAAATCATCTAATCAAATATTCACTTTTTCCAAAAACTTTGCGAAAGTGTAGGATTTTTATTTTACATATAGGCCGACACGCGCGCAAACAGACGAGCGTGGGTGCGCGCAGACAAGCACGCACACACACACACACACACACACACACACACACACACACACACACACACACACACCCACACACACACACACACACACACACACAGCGTAGGCTACACTGTGGTTTAAGTTTCGTTTCTCTTCCATGGAAGAGGCTGGGTTTCCGTGTTGGTCATCATTGATGTTCTCTCCTCTCTGCAAGAAGCACGAACAGGAGTCTCTCGCTCTTCTGTTCTCGAAACTTCTGCTGCATCAGCGCTGTTTAAGAGTGAAGACGAACTTTCAAAGAGGTAAGTAGTGAAGTATTGAGTCATTTTAGGAAGATAAAACATAACGTGTAATGAAGACCAGTATCCCCAGTGATATGATGTTGGGTCTGACATCGTGTTTCTACATTTCTGTCAAATCTACCTTCCTGTTTTCTACGCTCATATTTAATCGGTTTACAGCAAAAAGGGCTCTCATACAACTTAACATGTATATTTAGATTTCTTTGTTCACTTGAGTATGTTGAAATTGTGTATCCAGAAACTTCTTCCTGGTTTTCATTTAGCCACAGGCTGCCCCAGAGAGAGCACTGCCAGTAAAATGCCAGTCATGGTATTTCCTGTAAGACAAAATGAGGTTGAACATACCTGTGGTGTTATTTTAGTCATGTTGTGATATGGGCAGGTAAGCAGATGAGACACAAAATATGAAATGTTGGATGTTAAGTTAACACAATGTTCAGTTATAAATATGGCATTTGTTTTCTTCTAAACTTAAATGTAGTTCAGTTTGATAATAATATACAGAAGTGCTTTGATACAAATACTTCTGGTTCATTAAGATCCATAGTGTTAAACTGGCCTCTCCCTTTTTTACTTTATTCATCGCTCCTTATGGCACAAGAACACCCCACTTCTATTTGTCACACGTCATACTCTCCCTGGCCTGTTTCTGCTTAATCTGGATCTCATCTCATATTATGCAACAATTTTTCCAAAAGAATCATATTGAATATTGCCAAAACTGTTACTCATAAAATAAGAATACCTCCAATGGCCTGTTGTAAATATTTTCAGTGCATGTAGTGTGTTTCACTTGAGTACATGTTACACGTAACATGTGTAACGCTCCGGTGTGTATGAGGGGTGAATCCCTTCTAAATTCATGCACTGCAGGGGACTTAAAAAGTTAGGATGTCAGGTGTGGCGACATACTGCACCTAACTCACGCACGCTAACTGACTTACTTGCGCCTGAGCGCGTCAGAATTTTTTCTGTGTACATGTCATGCAGACGCTGCTACATAGTGAAGCTCGTCTGACCACAGTAGCTTCAGTCTCGCCACACCTTACACTACACCTAACTACTTTAATGAGGTCAGTTTAGGCAGGCAGGCGATAGACTGCAGTGCATGTATTTAGAATGGATTCACCCCTCATACAGTGTGCGTTTTTGTGCAGTTATGTAATGTTGGTGTGTGCCCCTCGATGCTCACAGTCAGACAGCAGAGAGAGGAGCAGGGAGAAGTTGCTGCTGCAAAATAAAAAGCGCTTAACACCTGCACACACACACACACACACTCTCTCTCTCTCTCTCTCTCTCTCTCTCTGTCTCTCTCTCTTTTTCTCTCTCATGCACGCAGCAGTTGTATGAATAAATAAAAAGAAGTCGGAAACATACTTGGGCGGCAAGAAATCTACTTGGACGAACCACCCAGGTGTCGTCTCTGTATGGAAAACTCTGCGGTGTTAGCTGGAGGCAAAAAGAAGCAGGCGACGTAGGAGTCATAAAATGTCTTATTGTGTTGTTGCTTTAACAGAATAAAAAGGAGTAAATGATGTCTTGAAACTGAAATTTGACCAGCCACCACTGCTCGTCAACCACATGTAACATGTTGCTTACCTCATAACATAGCTAACATAACAAGTGTGGCTAATGGTCATCAGTTATGTAGTTAGGTCGACAACCACTTTCAATTAAATTCTGTTTACTATCCATACCCAGCAATGCAAGCGCAGTTCATCATCAAGATGTACTTGTTTGTTTTATTGACAATAACTGATGCAAGCCTTGTACATGGTGGTCGTGGGACTTTGCTGCTGGCTGGGCAGAACTTCGGATGACGGTGTGTAGTTTTGCAAAGACGATGTCGGACTCTGTAGTTTTCTCTGGTCCTCTCCCTAATTTGACTAGTGATGACATGTATAGCCGCATGTCTTCATTCAACCGCTGGCTATCGAGGTGGTGTCCAGTAAACGATGTGGGCTTCATAGATAACTGGCAGTCCTTTTGGGGAAAGCCTGGTCTGCTATCTAGAGATGGCATCCATCCTACTCTGGTTGGTGCAGCTCTATTATCTAGAAACGTAGCAGAGTTTATTAGTCCCAAACACTGACAACTCATCAGAGTTCAGACCAGGATGCAGAGCTGCAGTCTTACACACTTCTCTGCGCTTCCTTTAGATCTGTTTACCTGCCACTATAGCTGTCCATGTGACTGTAAATCTAACTGTAACTCAGTTAGATCTTCTTATAGCTGTAACCCTACTTATACTATAGATACTGTGTCTGTTCTCCGCCCCACACCTGTCATAAGCAATTCAACCTCAATAAAAGAGGTGTAAATCATAACAATTTAATCAAAATCAAAACTACAAATACGATTTAGCAAAAAAATCTAACAATTAAATGTGGCCTACTAAACATTAGATCCCTGGCATCTAAATCTCTCCTAGTAAATGATCTAATTTCAGAGAATCATATTGATCTACTTTGCTTAACTGAAACCTGGCTTTCTCAGGATGAATATGTTAGTTTAAATGAATCCACCCCTCCCAGTCATTTGAATACTCATATAGCTTGAGACACTGGTCGAGGTGGTGGAGTAGCAGCTATTTTTAATTCTGGTCTTATAATCAATCCTCGACCAAAGCTGAATTATACCTCTTTTGAAAGTCTTGCACTCAGTCTTTCACATCCAGTCTCTAGAACTTTTCAGCCAGTTCTAATTGTTATAGTTTACCGGCCTCCTGGCCCATGTTCAGAATTTCTATCAAACATAGTTCTTAGCAGTGATAGAATAATTGTTGTAAGGTATTTCAATATCCATGTGGACATTGTTAATGACAGTTTTAGCACGGCTATTGGCTTCACCCAGGGTGTAAACAAACCTACTCATCGATTTAACCACACCCTGGATCTTGTTTTAGCTTATGGTATTGAAATTAATAATTTGTCGGTTTTCCTGGAAGATTCTCTGTTATCAGACCATTTCCTAATAACTTTTGATTTCTTCTTACCAACCTTAACTCCTCTTAATAAAAAAGTGCTCTCTAGAAGTTTAAATGACAATGCTGTAGCTAATTTTAAGGAAGCTATTTCAACTGCCTTTGTTTCAGTACCATCCTCTAAGCTTGTTGAAAACTCCTATAATCACTTTAGTCCCTCTTAGCTTGATCAGTTTGTAGATAGTGCGGTGGATTCACTTAGAGTTACTCTGGATTCAATCGCCCCCCTAAAACAGAAGCCAATCAAACGACAGAGATCAGCTCCATGGTACAAGTTAGAAACCCGTACTCTAAAACTAACGTCACGTAAATTTGAAAGAATGTGGCGCTCCACCAAAACGATAGAATCTCGTTTAATTTGGCAAGATAGTCATAATAGATATATGAAAGCTCTACGGCAGGCCCGCACGGCCTATTACTCGTCTCTTATTGAAGAAAATAAAAACAACCCTAGATACCTCTTCAGCACTGTAGCCAGGCTGACAGAGAGTCATAGTTCATTTGAGCCACCAATCGTTTAGCCCTTAGCAGTAATGATTTCATGAACTTTTTAATTGATAAAATTCTAAACATTAGAGACAAAATTAGCAACTTACTACCTTTACTCAGTGCAGATTCCTCCTATAATTCAGATACAGCAGAAACGGTTCCAAATTCTGATACTAACCTCGACTGTTTTTCTCCAATTAACCTCTCAGAACTAAATTCGATTATTTCTGCGTCTAAGTCAACTTGTCTTTTAGATCCAATCCCAACCAAGTTGTTTAAGGAAGTCTTTCCCCTAGTTAGCAGCTCCATACTAGATATGATCAATATATCTTTAGCGGCAGGTTATGTACCCCAGTCATTTAAAGTAGCTGTAATTAAACCGCTCCTTAAAAAGCCTACTCTTGATTCAGGAACTCTAGCTAACTATAGACCTATATCTAACCTTCCTTTTATCTCCAAGATCTTAGAGAAAGTGGTAGCTAATCAGTTGTGTGATTTTCTCCACAACAACAGCTTGTTTGAGGAGTTCCAGTCGGGATTTAGAGCTTACCATAGCACTGAGACTGCACTAGTTAGAGTAACAAATGATCTTCTGTTAGCCTCAGACAGGGGACTTCTATCTGTGCTTGTCCTGTTAGATCTTAGTGCTGCTTTTGACACAATTGACCATCAGATTCTGTTACAGAGACTAGAACAATTGTTTGGAGTTACAGGGACTGCTTTAAGTTGGTTTAGATCCTATTTATCAGACAGATCTCAGTTTCTGCATGTTCATGATGAGTCCTCTATGTACACCAAAGTTAGCCATGGAGTGCCTCAAGGATCAGTGCTTGGGCCGATTCTCTTTACATTATATATACTTCCTCTAGGTAGTATTATGAGAAAACACTCCATGAACTTTCATTGCTATGCAGACGATACTCAGCTCTACATAGCAATGAAGCCAGAAGACACCAACAAGCTTCGTAAACTAGAAGCCTGCGTCAAGGACATCAGGTCCTGGATGACCAGAAACTTCTTACTGCTCAACTCAGACAAGACTGAAGTTATAGTGATTGGACCTAAGAACCTTAGAGAGACTTTCTCTGATGATATGACGCCCCTTAGTAGTATTAGCGTAGCCTCTAGTACCACTGTTAGGAACCTAGGAGTTCTGTTTGATCAGGATATGTCCTTTGATTCATACATTAAACACATTTCAAGGACAGCTTATTTTCACCTTCGTAATATCTCTAAGATCAGGCAGATCCTGTCACAAAATGATGCTGAAAAATTAGTTCATGCATTTGTTACCTCCAGGTTGGATTACTGTAATTCTATTTTAGCAGGGTGCTATGGTAAATCTCTAAAGACCCTTCAACTCGTCCAAAACGCTGCAGCTCGTGTTCTGACTAGAACTAGGAAAAGGGACCACATGACTCCTGTATTGGCTTCTCTCCATTGGCTCCCTATAAAATCTAGAATAGAATTTAAAATCCTTCTGCTCACCTACAAAGCTCTAAACGGTCAGGCACCATCCTATCTTAAAGAGTTGATTGTACCGTACTATCTGACAAGAACATTACGTTCCCAGAATGCAGGCCTGCTCGTGGTGCCTATAGTCTCTAAAAGTACTATGGGAGGTAGAGCCTTTAGTTATCAGGCACCGCTCCTTTAGAATCGTCTACCAGTTGGGGTCCGGGAGGCAGACACATTAGGTACTTTTAAGAATAGACTTAAAACTTTTCTTTTTGATAAATCTTATAGTTAGGGCTGGCTTAGGACCAGCTCATAGTTATGCTGCTATAGGCCTAGACTACCGGGGGAACTGGCACCAGGATCTCTTATCTCTCTCTCCCTCTATCTCTCCCAGCTTTCACATCTTATTACTGCTTGTCACTATCTTTATATTCTAACCTCTCCTTTTTTCTGGGAGCTCCTGAGCTCTCTTAGGTTCCTAAGCAAAGTTATACAGTTCATCTTATATTAATTATATTTGGTCATTTAATTGACTTTCTCTTGCAGCACTGATGGTCAGCATTTTGTGAGAACTGTGACGTCTATCATGGATCTGGACAAATTCAGGTAAGGCAAGAATCGATTTATTTTAATGTTTTAATAAAGCAAAGATCAATAAAGAGATCTCCTATTTTAATTTTAGACTATTGATGTATCAAATTTGAATGGCACATTTTTATGAAAAAAATGTAAATGGCGTGTATAGGACAGGGAGTATTTGAGGTGTGGCCAGTTTAGTGTGTTATCCTTTATTTAACCACAAACAGCTGCTCTGTTTAAACAACACAACTGAGATTTGTAGAGAATCAACAATCCAACGTTTTGGATCGGTGCCTGTAGTACTGCACTGTAACGTTATATCTCCAGGTATCTGCAGTAAAGCTTTTAGCCTGAAACCTGCAGTTCTACATTGTGGGATTATATTACATCTCGTCATATCTCCAGGAGTCTTCTTATAAATGTCATACTTTCTTGAAGATGCCAGGCAAAACGTCTTTAAAAATTTAATTTCATGATGACATACTGTTTTGTGAACCCAAGTGTTTTGTTTGTTAATATTTACACTCCTGCTGCATTAGTGGTAGAGATTTGGGAGAAGTGTGGCAGTTACTAAGGATTTTGTACTTTTATAGCATTGAGAACTTTATTGTTATTGCTCTTTTGAATTATTTTGTAGCATTAGTTTTCTCTGATTGTGAAGAAGAAAGCAACACCATTATGGGGGATCAAGACGACCTTCAGGTAAATACCAGTTTAATAACATCAGCTTACTATTATTCTTCTATATTTCTGAATTCATGATATAGTGTTGAGGACTTGACTTTGAGGGAAGTAACAGCACTTCTTCAATTTCAGGGGGAAGATCTGCCTCCTGACATCAAGGATTGGAGTAAACAGCATGTTAAAGAATGGGTTCTCAAGGTGGATGGTGTGGATGACAGTGTTGCAGAAATACTGTTTCAAGAGGACATTAATGGACCTAGTCTAATGCGTATGGATACGACACGCTTAAAATCAGTTGGTGTGACTTTTGGACCGGCAACGCTTATCATTGATGCCAGAGATGAGGTGGTGAAATTACAGAAAGAGGAAGCAACAACTTCTACAAATTTCCCTGGAGGTCCTTGCAAACCTTACCCATTTCACAGTTACCATCATGCCCATAGATACAGGCAGGACAGCATTCTTGATGTCACAGAATCTGGTGCTTTAGACTTCATTGAACCGTGCCACGAGTTTAAAGGTTTCTACAACACAACAGATGAAAGTGAAAAGAGCAAGTTCACTTATGAGGTTATTCGCTTTGCAGCTGCCTGCATGAATAGCCGCACCAATGGCACCATCCATTTTGGAATAGGAGACAATAAAGACAGACAGAAAAAGTTCAAACATGGCCAGGTGTTGGGAGTTGTTGTAAAGGGTAAAGAGGCTTATGACGAGGAACTTAGAAAGGCCATTGATCGTTGTTTTTTGTATAAACACAAACAGATTGCTCATACTTGCATCAAACCACCTCGATTTGTTGGAGTTCTCAATAACAACTGGACATCATCAGACAAATGTGTTATAGAAGTGGACATTGTTCCTGACTCTAAGATCTGTGAAGACAACTTCTTCCAAACCACATTAAAAGAGTTGAGACAAACACAAGAAGACATGGACAAAAATAATGCCAAGAAAGAAGGTACTGAAACAGTCACTGCTGAAGCAAAATCAAAACAGCTCTATATCCGAGACGCAGGTAGCACTAAAAATATCCTTCCAAAAACCCAAACTGCCAAATTTATGAAAGAGTATGAACAGTTCATCGCTCGGGTGCCCCAACTATCTCAACAACGAAAACAAGCAGAAGAGAAGCACCTTGAGGTGATAAAAAGAAGTACTCAAGGCTCTCGATTAAGTAACATGATAACTGGTGGATCACTGTCTTTAGATAAGTCACACTTTCAGTGCTATGTGATCGTGACTAACAAATCACACCCAATCCAGTTAGATTCATTGGAATTTCTTGTTGAACTCAACCCCACAGCTGTTTTAGACTTTGATCCAGAATCGGACACGCAGGGACTACAGCAGTACTTTGAACAGCAGAGTTCTGTCAATGTACATTTGCCAGTAAAGTATAAAATCACAGAAGGAGTTGGGGACATTGCTAGCAAGTTAAAATTAACTCGAGACACCAGCTGGGTGTTCTGCAATGGAGGTATTGAGAATGAGAGACCCTCAGACATAGATCAGTGGCTTAAGGAAAAGGGAGCATCTGTTAGAGATGTGGTTTCTTTCTTGTGCCGGAAAGATGTTCTGCCAAACCAAAGATTCCTCGTCATTTTCTTACTTTTGTCAACAGTGAGTGAGAAGATGGATCCCCTTGTTGAGGCTTTTATGTCATTCTACCAGGAGCTCAAAGGAACAGAGCAAATCCTTTGTTTATGTGAAAATGAAAATGCATTTTCCTCCTGGAAAGACCTTATTGAGGTACGGTGCGGGATTAACATCTCTGAGAGATGCATTTATGAACTCAGTTTTCCTGAGGTCAATGGCACCGTACTTAGTCTTTGGTCAAAAAATCGTAGATTGCGTCGCTTCCTACCCTGTGGTGGGGAAAGCAAAGTGCCTCTTGACAAGAAAGTAGAGCGTAGCTTAGATACCTTGGAGATCTTGTGTGTGAACCAGTGTGAGGGAGGAAACGAGGACAAACTCCAAAAAGAGGAGAACTTTTACAGAGGGGGAAAAGTGTCATGGTGGAACTTCTTTTTCTCAGAAGAGCCCGGATCAACACCGTTTATCAAACGGGACATGTTTGACTACATTGTGAAAACAGTCATACCAGATTTGTGCTCCCTGACAAAAGCCTGCGTGTTGTTCCACCTCATGCATGTAGCCGGATGTGGTGGGACAACTTTGGCCATGCACATTTTATGGGCTCTTCGAGACCAATTCCGTTGTGCTGTCCTCAAAAACCCAGAGGCTGATTTTGCTAAAGTCGCAGAACAAGTAGTCAAACTTTTAATGATTGACAATGAGGAGCAACAGCCACGACTCCCTGTTCTGCTGATGATAGATGACTTTGATGACAAGGACAGAGTATTTGACTTGCGGCAGCTCATTGAAAAAGAATGTGCAGAGAAAGGTATCCGGTCTAAGACTGCACAGGTAGTTGTCCTTAACTGTATGAGGTCAGAGTCCCCTGAACCCATTCCACAAACTGCAGACTCGGTATTCATTGGAAATAAGCTCTCTGATAAGGAACAGAGACTGTTTGAGAACAAACTTGCAGAAATAGAGAAAACACACAGGAATTTTGAAACGTTCTATGGATTCATGATCATGAAGGAGAACTTTAATTCTGAGTATGTTGAAGGCGTGGCCCGCAACACCCTGAAGAGCTTCAGTATGAATCAGAAACATGCACAACTCTTGGCTGTTCTAGTCCTTCTTAATGTTTACTGCAAGGGTTCCTCTCTCTCCATCTCTCTCTGTGAAGAATTTCTTCATCTTGAACCAAAACCAATTTGTGGTTCTGTCAAAGTCGAAGAAGGATTTGAGAAATTCTCTCCTTTAATTGCACGGTCCCTCGTTCAGGACAAGTTGGTGTTTGAAGCTGTAAAAATCCTCCATCCAAGTATTGCAGTGCACTGTCTGAAGGAAATTACAGAAACACACAATGTGAGCAAGGCTGAAATTACTGACTTTCTGCTGACCACACAAAAGCTTTATGAAAGCACACAAGGCAGAGACAAACTCTTGCAAGATGTTCGCCACATTTTGGTGAAGAGATATCATTCTGTGGAGGAGGACTCTCAATTCTCTCCACTCATTCAAGAAATTGCAAATGAAACTCCAGGACAGGAAGAGATGTTGCTACGAAATGCATCCAAAATATTTCCCAAAGATGCTGTTGTCTCTCAGTTACTGGCCAGGTACTACTACCTCAAAAAGAAGAATTTCTTAGAGGCCAGAGTTTGGGCACTAAGAGCAAGAGATCTATTCAAAAACAGCTCGTATATAGCAGACACAGCAGCACAAGTTATCAAGCATGAAATGATGAATGCCATGTCAAACAACAAGGAAGCACATTTGAGCCCTGAAAACTTGAAAAGTTTTCTTAAAATGGCTCAGTCAGCAATAGAGGCATTCAAAGAAACACAGAACCTTGCAAAAAAAGAATCCTTTCAGCGATCGAAACCCTTTAATGTTTCAGGATGCCTGGGAGAGATTCAGGTTGGATGTCTTGTCATTGAGATTCTAGAAAATAACCCAATATTTTCTTTCCGCAATGTCCGCCATGACATATTGAGTCAGGTTCTCTCTGGACAACTTAAACTTCAGGGTTTAGAGAAAAATGATCCAAAGCAGGACAGACACAGGCGCTACTACTCTGTACTCAGAGAGTTTGAGGATGTACTGTACAACCTGAAGTACAGGATGAAGGCAAACTTTGACCTCTTTGAGAATGTATCTGTTCACTTTGGCACCAGGTTTGGAATGAAAGACAGTCGAGAACAGCGAACACAAGCTGATCTTTTCAAGTGTTTTGAAAAATATGCAAAGCTTTTCTGCAAGACTGAGTCTGCAGCGCTTTGGAAGGTAACACCAATCGGGCTGGAACTCCATCGGGCACGACAGTCCCTGGAGATCGAAAAAGCTGACAACTTCTCTGGGATACTGCGTTGTCTCTCAAACGAAAGCTCTCGTGCAGCAGTTGAGAATATTGGCCATCTCTATAGTTTTGTTTGTAAACTCAATCCTACTGTCAAGGAGAAAATCAACTTTATCTACATCAATGTTGTGTTGAGTTGTCTGGGGTCACGACACATTCAGCCATACAACACACTAGTTGATTACCTTCGCCAAATTCTGAGTGATCAAATCCCATTGAGTGATACTTTGCCTCTGTGCTTCATCACAGTTTTGCTGTTGTGGCCACATCAGAACCTGCGTTTGAAAGAATGTGCAGGTCTTGGGAAGTACATCTCACTGATGAAAAACGCTTATTACTCAGAGATGAAGGAAGTGATGAATGGAAAAAGGCCGGTCCTTCACTTTTTCCTGGGGAGGAAGCAGGGTTATCAACAACTCGTACACTTAGGAGAAATCCAACGGTGCATCAAGGTCGAGCAGGATCAGTTTGCTTCTGTTTGGGAAAATGGTCACATCTGGAAAGAGAAGAAGGTGAAGGATCTCCTTCGCAGGGTCACTGGTAGGGTGAAGGGAAACTTGATACTGGCAGACACTTGTGTCTCCGATCTGAAGGTAGAAGTCTCACCAGTGTTTAGAAGTGAACTTAAAAGGCATGCCCAGGGATCAAGAGTTTCATTCTTTGTTGGTTTCTCGATGAACGGACCTTTAGCACTCGACATAAACTAAAAGCACAAAAGCAACCGTGTGTTTTTCTCTTTGATCATTGTGTATCCTTGTGTTTTACAGACCCTTGTATTTGATTTTTGGAAAAGAATTCCATAGACTCCATCTTTTGTTAGCATTGAAACGTCTACAAGACTTTGTAAATATGAACCCATTTTTTAAAACTGAAATATTAGTTTTCTCTGTTGTCTCTTCACATTACGACATGAAGCATAATAACCCGTTCGTTCCGAGAGATGAAATCGTTTTTCTCAAAATTTGCAAGTAATTGTTTGTATTGTACATTTACTTTTGGAAAACAAAGAGAGAGATATGCAAACGTTTGTAGCACGTTACCTATGTATCGTTGATCCTGTGTGTACCAATATTCATTCACTATTCATTAACTTGAAGCCTTTTATAACATTTGAATGATCTTTTTCTTTTCATTTTATATTTTTCAGTCTTTGATTCTGAGTACGGTATTGTTGATTATTCATAGCAGACAGATTGTTTTATACCAATGTAACTTTTATCATGTGAGGCCTTTTAACAAGGCTTTGTTAAAGAGCATTTAATGAAAAAGCTGCCTAATGTAACTTCACTGTTCAAATGTTTACTTTAAGATCTATGTAAGGGTGTGAAGTGTTGTGTGTAGTATCTTTACTCCTGTTTTTTATTAGATATTTACTGTTTGCACTGAGATATCTTGTAACAATGTTGTACTTCTCCTGTTGTGTTTGATTTGTGTTAATGCATCCTGTATCATTGATGATTGGACTCTTTGTGTCCATGCTGGTCATAAGTCTGCCTGTGTGATGATGTTACAGAACATATATGAATTAACTTCCTGAACTTTCTCTCTGAACTCTGCACTTGTTTTTTAAATAAACAGGTTGATATTCAACGATTGGTTCATCAAGTTCAGTCACATAATTGTAAAACAGGACACACAGCGTTTTTATTATGACATGCCAAAGTTACTGTTGTGATCATTACACAGAGCATAAAGATTCACATTCAGTACGTAAATATTTGACATAGGTTTAGCTCTCATGTCTGATTAGTGTCATAGCTCTGGGTGTAATTACCTGAGTCACACACCAGAGGGCGGTACAATGCTTTCTTGGGTTATGTTGATATATGATAGATAGCTTTTTGTTTAATGAGACGACGTCGTTTCTACACAATGAAGAGATGAGCTGAGGTCACCTTCTGGATCAACAGCGCTCGTGTTTGCAACAGTTTCGTTAATAAATATTTGGCACATGACCAAATTATAGTCATTACATGATATTAATGATGAGGCCACGGCTTGAAGAGGGGACAATGCACGAAGGGGGCACTACATCGAGACCATTTCTTAGTTACTTCTTTTTAGTACTTTAGAAATATAAAGTCTAGAAAAGGTCCATGATTTAAAACACTGAGCTGATGATCAAACTCCGACCGTCTGGTCGAGAAATGACCGGCTCTACCAACTGATCCACAGCAAAGCAAGTGTGAGTGTATTTCCTTTTCAGATATTGCCAATAACAAAAAATCAAATATAATGAGCCTTCTAAATACACAAGAGAATGACCACGTAGTCCAGCCTGTTTTATTTCTAACTTCATTATAAGGAAAACTCTACCCCTCTACCTACTGTTGAATGTAATATTTCCTCATGTTCAATCTGAATTTGTGATTAACTGACACAGCAGACATTGTGAGAGCATTTCCTTAAAATGAGTTGAATATTGAATCAAAGGAACAGAGCAAATCCTGGAAAGACCTTATTGAGGTACGGTGCGGGATTAACATCTCTGATAGATGCATTTATGAACTCAGTTTTCCTGAGGTCAATGGCACCGTACTTAGTCTTTGGTCAAAAAATCGTAGATTGCGTCGCTTCCTACCCTGTGGTGGGGAAAGCAAAGTGCCTCTTGACAAGAAAGTAGAGCGTAGCTTGGATACCTTGGAGATCTTGTGTGTGAACCAGTGTGAGGGAGGAAACTTTTGGCTGAGGCGACGCCCAAGTCTGGTGATTTTCTAAAAAAACAAGTTGTTGCTTCTCTAATAATCTCTGTTCAATCTTGATCTTAGTTTGATTTGTTTGGTAGCCAGAACACATATATGTGCCAGTATTCAGTTGTTGTCATAGCATCACCAATAGGCCAGATACAGTTGGGGTACATCAGGCAGTGTTTCATTAGTTGATAGTATGACAGCAGAAGATTCATTTGTTGTGAACTTGTGACTCCTCCTTTTCCATGTTGGTGCTCACTAGACGAGCGGGCCAGCTCAGTCACAAATTCAATGTTAATACCAACAGACTTTCAAATCACTCCACAATGGCTGCAGGTCATTAAGGTTAGAAAATAGACGTGACAGAAAGTAAACCAACATACCAAAAATAGATCAAGGATCATTGTCTATCAAAGCTCCTCTCCATTAGTATCAGTCTTTCTTAAATCATGTAAAGTACAGGAATTTAAATTGTCAACTATTCAACCTTACAAAAGACTTTCCTGTATCCTCGTCTTCTCACCAAATATTAGTGCATTAAAACAAGAACACTTAGTAGAATAGATCTGTTGCTTCTGTCAGGCATGCTTTAAACACATCACACACTACATTTGTGTTAAAATGTTTTTAGGTCAACACTTCCAGGTCCGGCAGTTTGCTGACAGTTGATTAACATTTTCCAGTCCAAAACCGAGTCGCTCAAATGTTTAAACCCTCGTTACACATCAATAACATCATGTGTACATTTAAAGCTGACGGTTCGAATAATGCTCTGTAGATTGTAAAAAACATAAAACAGAGTGAAAGCAAAGAATCAAAATGTTGACCCAAATATGTTTGGACATTTGTTAAACCTGACTTTGCTCATACTTGAGCTTTCTCTTAGTGGTCATGATTTATGACAGGTGTGGTAGATATCATGGATGTTTAATAAGTATTAAAGTGAAACTTAACTGTAGTCATTTTTATGTTTTATGTGCAAACAGTACTTAGTTCCTTTATTATTATTTTTTTCATTTATTTTGTGGCATTAGTTTTCTCTGATTGTGAAGAAGAAAGTGACACCATCATGGGGGATCAAGATGAACCTCAGGTAAAAACAAAATTCTGTTCAATTTTTTTTTAAAGTGTGTTTGTCCTAACACAAATGTTGTCATATGTGTTGAGGAATTTGATATAATTGGATTAAGTTACAGCACGTTTTAATTTCAGGGGGATCTGCCTCCTGACATCAAGGATTTGAGTAAACAACATGTTAAAGAATGGGTGGATGGTGTGGATCCCAGTGTTGCAGAAATTCTGTTGCAAGAGGTTTTGCTCAAAATAAAATATAAATACAAATTAAAATACTTTAAAATGAGTGTTGAGACTTTTGAACTAGCAAAATGTAATATGCATGCCAGAGATAAGAAATTACAGAAAGATTATATAAATTCAAAAAGTTACTCTGGAGGTTCCTGCAAACCTTACCCATTTTGTCAACATACATACTGGGAGGGCAGCATTCTGGATGTCCAAGAATCTAATGCCTCAGATTTCATTAAACCCTGGCACAAGTATAAAGATATTAACAAGACACGAGATAGAAATAATTTAATTCATTCACATGTTGTAATAGGGGACAGTAAAGACAAGGAGAACAATGTTAAACATGTGTTGGAAGTTATTGTAAAGGATAAAGAGAAATTTGATGACGAACTTAAAAAGGCCATTGATCGTTATTTTGAGGATAAATACAGATGGATTGCTAATACTTGCATCAAACCACCTCGATTTGTTGGAGTTCTCAATAACAATTGGACATCATCAGACAAATGTGTTATAGAAGTGGACATTGTTCCTTACTCTACGATCTGTGAAAATAAATTCTTTAAAACTTCTTTAAAATAATAAATGAAAATAATTCCAAGAAAGAAGTAAAAACAGTCAATACTAAAACAAATTCAAAACAGCTCTTCATCCGAGATGGAGATAGCATTAAAGATATCTTACATACGAGCGAGTACAACAAGTTCAAAGACGGTCTGCCCCAACTATCTCAACGACGAAAACAAGCAGAAGAGCAGTATTTCATCCAACAATTGATTACTTTGGTCCAACTCCTCAAAATCCTATTTATTCAGGATATGGATATGACACGCTTAAAAACTAGTGAATCTGGTGCTTTAGATTTCATTGAACCGTGCCACGAGTTTAAAGTTTTTGCAGCTGATATCCAATTCCTTTTACCATCAGTAAGGATTAAGGTGTTTAAATTAAACTTCTCATCAGACAAATGTGTTAAAGAAGTGGACATTGTTCTTGACTCTAAGATCTGTGAAGACAACGTTTTCTTTACTACATTGGAAGAGTTGAAACAGACAAAGGAACACATGGACAATAAAAATGCCAAGAAAGACGGTACTGAAACAGTCACTGCTGAAACTAAATCAAAACAGCTCTATATCCGAGACGGAGGTAGCAGTAGTAATATCCTCCGGAAAACCAATACAGACAAATCTATGAGAGAGTTCATCAGTAGGGTGCCCAAACTATCTCAACTACGAAAACGAGCGGAACAGCTTTATTTAGTCCAACACCTCAGAATCTTATTATTGAGTCCTACATGTAGCCCCAACATGAATCTAGCATCACATAAGGTCCACACCAGTGATCAAATATAAGCATGCAGGTGATATATCTCTTAAATAATGATTATTTAGCGCATACAGGTACTCTTGTTTTTCTACCTATTCAATTTAATTAATTTTTTTTTTTTTTTTAATAATAATAATAATAATAATAATGGCTATATAATAATAATCATAATAATAATGATGATAATAAGCATTATTATTATATTATTATTACATTTAGCCCCAACATGAATCTAGCATCACAAAAGGTCCACACCATCCAAACCCTCTCCACATCGGTAACAAAGGACAAAGGGACTCCAGTGTGTGGATCTTCCATCACATCACATATCCTGGGTAAGAAAACAAGATAAGATAAGACATCTTAATCATCCACTGGTGAAAAATATCTACAATCATAGCAATGAGTAGATTTATGTTGCAGGTCTGCCTGGTCACTCTGATATCAAACTCTAAATTCTTTGAAAATAACTGCCATGCTTGATGATTATAAATAATTGTACATTTTCAATGTGATATTGTCATAACTTTAATAAGTGACTTAAATAATCTCTCAGCTGTCACATGACGATGAGGAGCAGGCTGACAATGAGAAAGAAGATGAGAAAGATGAGGAGGAGAAAGACGTAAGTTATTGAATACCAATTTAATCTGTTCAAACATACAGTAAAAGCATCAAGCCTGAGTGACTGACTACAATTATATATGGTACACTTTATATCACAGGGTCCGGTTTCCAGGACAGCCAGAGTTTCTGCACTTGGATAACTTTTTGCAAAAGAGGATTGAGAGCTGAGGAGAATCCACAGCACCAACAATCCAGCAAAAGATCAACAGTTGTCAGCCACAAAGTCAATCTGTGGCTGGATCCTGGACTGCAAGCACTTTCATGTCCATTTGTTCTGTCATGATGTTTTTGATGTCGAGTGAAGCACTTTGAATTGCCTTGTCAGGGGCGGCTGTGGCTCAGTTGGGACGTGTCCGGTGTGTCCTTGGGCAAGACACTTAACCCCGAATTGCTCCCCCTGCTTGCTGCATCAGGGGTGACAAATAAAGTTTAAAAAAATAAATAAACTTGCATGTTTGTAGTTATTGTACAACAATTGTACATTTTAATTTTTACACAAAATATATCGATCGATCGATTCATTTAAAAAAATAAACATTGACAAAGTTACCATATTTGGTTCAAATGCCACAATAGCAGGATCAGTATGTAGGGTGATCTCTTCTGATTGGCTGAGAGAGGATCACATGATTCTCGACCTTACTGAGGTGCAGAAGGGCGGCCATATGTAATGTGTACCTAAATCACAAAAAAATAGTCACTTGCCCAATAAAGGGTTAAAGAAAAAATCAAGGTAAATATTGCTTGAGGAGATATTTCTATTGCACGTCATTTCCAAACATTCTGTACCTGGTATAAGATTCTTTAAATTAAATTAAAAGTGTATTTTGTAAGCATTATGTGTTAGATATCAAATCAAAGCTAAAATGTAAAGCTAGCTTGTGTTTTTTTTCCACAAAATATTGTAAAACATTTCATTTACAGCCATAACAAAGAAAAATATGTAAACAGTGGACAGTTAACCAAACGAATAGAAGAGAAGACCGAAAAAGCAACGCAGGTCTACCTCTCCACAAATACACCACTACACTCCCCAGATTCCCTGCAACCAGAACATGACGTTGATTCACCCATAGGCATATTATACCATATTATATATGCCTCATAACGTGCTGGAACGCATCAAACGTCCAGACCAGACCACCACCATATTGGATGGGTCTCCTCAGTCTACGATAGCACCAGAGTCAATAGGAATCAATGGAGAGCGAGCCACTATGCCGGTATTTTATGCAGTTTACAGTTGCAATAACCAGTGCAGTTTTTATAACAGGTTGCGTGGGGTTACTTTTTACTTTGAAAATCAGTTAGAAATTCTGGGAGTTCTGATGATTATTGTAATTGAGGATAGACCTTCCTCAATAGTAATGAATGCAGAGCGGGCGCATTGGAGACCCATTCAAGATGGCGGTTGCGCTGATACGTCAGCTCCAATAGGCAGCATCAGTCTATGAGGCGTCCAGGTATATTATGTCTATAGATTCACTGGCCACATCACCTTCTGCCAGACCTCAAACACAAAAACCCAAGCTTGCATTCAGATTATCCCTCCTTTCTCCTTTCACTTTCCTTTTATCCTTAACCCCGGAAGCATTTAAGTGGCGGCCATGAGCCGTACAAATTCTTTGAATGTTAGGGAAAGGTGGGTCAATGCTTCCTTTTTAACCTTCTTTAGCATAGGAAACTCTGGACCAGATGACAAAGTACTGCCCCACAATTCCCTGCAGCCACTACTTTTAAAGGTCCCATATTCTTTTCTGGTTTTAGATTCTCTTGAGTGTTTTTCAGGTGTCTTGTGCAGGTTTAAGCACATCTGTGTGCAAAAATTAAAAGTCTGCAGAAACACAGCTTCTCCTACCTCCTCCTGCTAGCAGTAGCTTTAGCTGCATGAAACGCTCAGTCCCTAGTCCCCCCTCGTTGAAAATGTGTGGAGTGACATCACAAGACAAAGTTGTTACTGATCCAAGCCCATTGGCTCGTTGTAGAAAGCACAAGCTCCCCTCGGACTGACTGTAGCATTCCAAATATGGTTTAAAGCATCTTTTTACAATGAATGAGTCTAATTAGGTTTTTATTTAATTGCCTAAATTGATTTTTATCCACTAAAGTTTTTGCATTTTATCAGCAATATTTAAAATATGTGTGCTTATTGTTTACAAATCAAGATTTTCTGCATCAACATTTAACTAACACATACATACCAATTTTAAAATGGTAACATATGTATTTGGTGGTGTTACACATAATTTACAACTTTTGTTGGATGTGGCGGTCAGTCAGTCATGCTGATCTCCTTTTTATATCAACATTATAATATTTTATGTTTGTTTATATTTATGGACTTAATCTGATATATTATGAAGTGTAATGTTACACAAACTGACTGATTTCTAGTTCAGTTTATTCAGTTATTTTAGATCATGTACTTCCTGCTATGCATCCTTTGTTTACCTGTCCAGGGAAAACACGTGCAAATGAGCTAAAGCTAACTCAGGTGCAGGTGTGCTGCTTCTGAAAATATAAACAATAAATAAATAACATTTGTTCATTAAAGGTCAGATTGTAACAGGCAGTGTATGGACCCAGTTACAGCACTACAGGAAACTAGCAGATAGTGACACTTTAATGTTTTGATGAGGTGGGTGTGGCTGACAGGTAGAGAGAGAGAGGGAGGCAGTCTGAATGGAAAAATACTGAGAGGCAGAGCAGAAAATACGTCAAAAATGACCACATGATGTCACGATAGTTCATCCACTCTTGTACCTTAAAATGAGGCAAATCAGATAATCTTATGCACTGTCTGTCCTGTCACTGTCTGTCCTGTTGTCTCACATGTATCTCCCTGTGCCTGTGTTCACCCTCTGTCGGCGCGCTGCCCTTAAAACTGTACACTGTGGAAAAGAAAAGGTCAGAAAACTCTTTAAACCAGGGCTAGAGGTCTGACTGTTAATGTGTTGCTTTGCCTGTTTTGAGTCCTTCCTTCAGAAGCGTGCTGAGCTCTGTCAATGACTGAGACCCCAGATGTGTCTTTTAGTTAGTCTTTGGAAATCAAGTGACTCAGCAGATTCTCTGAGGTGTAAAACCTCCAAAAGTCAGAGATGGAAAAAAGTGATCCTTTTTTTTGTTTTTTTTCCAAAGTGTCCAAAAGTCTTCATTCAAAGACTGCACAGGTAACACTGGGATGGCGCCCCCTGGTGACCAACTTCTACCTCTTTACTGTTTGTAGATGTTGTCCTGTAAATGTAGACCGAGCAGCAGTGCTTTCAGGCAGTACAAGTAGTAACACACTGTTGAAGTAATCAGTGTAGCATACAAAGGTCTATCGCTCATATCATTCATAAAATCCAACAGGATGAGTTATTACTCACACACACACACACACACACACACACACTGTAAAGTGAGTGCAGATAAGGACATGGACTTTATCAGCACTTTTTGTATCAGGATGTAAACATGTTGATTTCTGCTGTCAATAGTATGGGGGGGGGGGGGGGGGAAATGAGCCTTAGACCTCCGTCTAACTGTGCATCGATAATTAGTAATCAAACTCTTCTTTGCTTCTTTGTTCTTTCTCTGCCTCCTCTACCAAGTGTTCTCCTTGGCCTGATGCTCTAAACTTTACCAACCACAGCAGCAGCAACGCTCCATCACCAGTTTACCACAGCTCCCCGACATCCTGCAGCTTCACTGATGGGTGAGTCAGCATTCAAGCACAGCGTCACCATACGTGTTCTGCAAGCGACCATTTTGTTTTGTCCTGTAGACCTGTAGACCTGTAGTCCTGTAGTCCTGTAGACCTGTAGACCTGCAGACCTGCAGACCTGTAGACCTGTAGACCTGCAGACCTGTAGACCTGTAGACCTGTAGACCTGTAGTCCTGCAGACCTGTAGACCTGTAGACCTGCAGACCTGCAGACCTGTAGACCTGTAGACCTGCAGACCTGCAGACCTGTAGACCTGTAGACCTGCAGACCTGTAGACCTGCAGACCTGCAGACCTTTGAACACTGGTGAAGTTTGTAACTCGTCTATTGTCTGGCTTAGTTTCAGGAGATTTCTTGGTTTCATTCTTGGCAGTGTACGACGTAAATTATCTTTCTATGCTTCGGTTAAAAGGTGAATTTTGTTAGTTTGATTGTTGGGCCCAAATTCATGGTTATATGAGGATCTAAATGTTAGAATTAAAACCAATAGGTTTTCTTTGCAGGTGGCAACACAGGCTGTCATGGCTGCCAAACAGTCGTTCAAATGATATGGATGAAAAGGGACATATGTTTCTGTCAGTGAGAGGCTCTGATTTGTGCACCATTGAAGAAAGACTCCTTACAAAAACACAATAACAGGACAAACCGGGCAGTGGGACATGTTTTGTTTCTGTTTGCTGTGAGGAGAATAATGTAACTTTAGTCATTAAGAGCAAAAAAAAGGCAAGTAAGGTCTTCGGTTTAAACAAGCCAAAAGTCCCCGTACACAGGTGTGAGATTACAGAGGCAACAGCTCCCTCTATGGGTGCTCACCAGTGCGTGCGTGATCTGTAAACACAGCTGAAGACAAAAATGTATTTTAAAATGTAATGGACAGATGACACACTCAACCAATCACCTGTTCTTTCCTCCTCATGTTGCATGTTTTTAAAGGAACTGTTCTCCAAACCAGCAGGGGGAGCTGCTCATGCCCAGCTGTTCAGATGTAAGTAACAGTAAAACAGTGCGGTGTTAATGTTGCTCTCTTATTCCTTTTAGGCCATTATTTGGAGACAGTGGATGCTGTGCTGCTATACTCATTTCAAGGGCTCTTCTTCTTTTTGACATGTAGCACCTTCTGCCCACGACCTCGCTGCAGGACGCTCAGCAGTGGCTTCACCATCACAGGTTCTCGCCTTTCTCACGGCTCTTCTCCAACTTCTCAGGTAACTGAGGGCCAAAAAATATATATCAAAATCCATGGGACTTTTATTCAGTACTAACTGACTCACTGATTCAGTGACGAAAAGCAGGAAATGATCTGTTGTTGTTGCAGGTGCAGATCTGTTGAGGATGAGCAAAGAAGATTTGATCCAGATCTGTGGCCCTGCTGATGGTATCCGTCTTTTTAACACCATGAAAGGAAGGTGAGGCATTACTCTTAACACACCGCTCATTCTCTTTAGTGCTGGGCTTGTTGTTTTATTAAAAAACTCACACTGCCAACTACTGGACTGGCATGTGTATTACAGCTTTATCAGTGTTTTTTTTTTGTGTGGATGTGTGCACTTTTATGAAAACATCTTCAGTGGATCGTTCTTTTGTAAACGTGGCCTCGAGAAAAACAAGTCTGTCAGTGTTAGTGGGAGACGGACTAATGCAAAAGTCATTGCCTCCATGCAAACTGTTCACATCTGTGTGTTGTTGTTCTTAACAGATAATATGACAAACAGTGATATAATGAATGGAAACATACATTAATAACACCGTTTATACCAAACGTTTAAAAGACAAGTGTAGCTTGGGTTCTGTTTCTGTGAACAACAAGACAAACAATCCATCTTGTGTGGCGTTGACTCGTCTTGTACTTCGCACTCTGCTCGTACCTCTCAGGTGTATGCAGCCCCGCCTGACTATCTACGTGTGTCAGCAGCAGGCCAGAAATCAAACTCCCACCAAACCAGGCGGTGGAGACGGTGAGTGAAGCCAAACACCTGGAAGCAGTCAAATACAGCAGCTCTGCAAAGCTCATGATACAGAAGAAAGGTTGATTGTCATCATGTTCATACTTGAGATCACTAAAGTTCAAACACACGTCACTTTTAAAATCACGTTTCTTAAAGGCGAGGTTGATCATTTTCTCCTGATCCACTTTTTAAGATTTTAGTTGAAATTGTCTTTAGGTCCTGTCAGAAATGAAAAACTCATGTTCTCTGAAAAAGGAAAATCTGTCACCTGTAGCAGTTCAACCAATCACAGCCTCCCTGTCTCCCTGCTCCTTCTCTACCACTTGTTTTAGTGAGTTTGTCATTTTGCTGTTGTGAGTACTAAAATAAACCTTTTGTTTACACGTATGGTGATCAAGTTCAGTGTGTGCTTACCACTGAATGAGTCATGAGATGATGTAATCACCTTATGGACCAATGGCGCTAGTGCATGTAAGCGAGGGGCGTGGCTTAAGAGGGAGCACAGAATGAGATTCAGAATCGTTTTTTATTGGTAAGTACATTTACACATACGAGGAACTTGTCTTGGTGTATTGGTGCAAAAAAAAAAAAAACAGTTCACATACATAATTAGACTGAATAGTAATTACTTAAAGTCAAATAGAATATAAGAAGCAATTACCAATAACATTGTAAACAATGTCAATTATAAAAAATAATCAAAAACACAATGGGTACAAGGGTGCATGAAAATAAATGTAAGGTCCAGTAATTGTTAATGTAAGGCATCAAAAAGAAACTGTGATGTGCTCTGAGTGAACCTGAACAGAGGGGAGGGGTGCAGATGGAGCATGGGGGGAATGCTACTTTCAAATTCATAAGAGTTTTTAAAACTGACCAACCCTGCCTTTAATTAAATCTGAACTTTTAACACAAAAAGATCTGATCACATTTATTGCAGCGACTTGTATCGGTCTATTTGAACACACTTTATTAACATTTCTAATATTTCAAATGGGTGATCGTGTCTTTGAGAGTTTCTGAAAAATGTTCTGGAGACAAATTAACTGTAGCTGTGACAATATTTGTCTTTACAAGAGAATATCAATAAAATTTAAAGTGACACGTGGAGTCCCATTGACTTGTGTCCTTAAGTTTCCTCTCTCTCTCTCCTCTCTGCAGTCTACCACGCTCTGTACCTGGAGGAGCTCACACTGCTGGACCTGTCTGAAAAGATCGCCATGCTGTACAGCATCACTCCACAGCAAATCACACACATCTACAGACAAAACCCCTCCGGCATTCACGTGCTAGTGTCCGACGAGGTAACTTGACACAAAGGCTCAAAAAAAAAAAAAAAAAAAGGCCCAAAAATACATTTAGAAATAAACAAAACATTTGGAGAGAAAAGAGACAGACTCTCAGGTGGAACAAATTCCACCTGTCCTTCCAGCGTTGATTAGCAAGCTTAAAACAGAACCTGTGGAAGGCTGGTTGGACGGATAACTTCGGTTTAATGATGACGATGATGATGATTTGGAAATGCAAATAAGATGTCAACATTCATCCATTCATTCTCCTCAGATGGTTCAGAACTTTAAGGAGGAAACGAGCTTCATCCTCAGCACTATAAGGGGTAAAAACTGTCAACCTTATATTTCCTGAGTGGCCGAGCTTTGGGAGTTTCACTGATCTTTCACCGTTTTGTTCTCGTTCCCAGATGGAAGCACAGACGGCTACCACGTTGTATTGAAATGACCAACAGACGCTCAGCAGGTGCCACGTTTCACCAGTGGAAGTGTGCAGAATACATTTCAGTCAGTCAAAGAAGAATATCAGAGTTTGTAGCTTCAGCCCTTTTTCTCAAACATTTTTGGAATCAGATCATGTTTGCATGGAATTTGGGAATGCAAACTTGTCAATCCATTTTGGGACAAAGTCAAGGAACACTTGGGTAAGGGGGTTGGATATGACGATACCTAAGTCATCAAGGATCTGCCTGTGAGAGGATCAAACTGAATTGACTTGTTGTGATAAACGTTGGGGATGAAACTGCTACAGGTTATGGAAAAGTACGTACGTCACCCCCACAATTTAAGCAATGGATGGAACTTATGTCAGAAATTGTGTCTGATGAACAAGTTTTAGCAAGACTCAATAATGAAGGGGAGACTTTCCACAGGTTATGGGGCCACTTTTTTGTTTGAACGCGTAGCACCATTGGTGGATGGTAATAATAGAGATGTTGTACTGTGTATTCTTTAGTCATTGAACTGTTGTTTTGGTTCCAACTACGTCCTCAGTTGGGACTTTGGGCGTACTGATGTACAACAACAATGCTGTCCATTTTGTTTGTTGAATGTCGAATTAAAATAAAAAGTTGGATTACAAAAAAAATATTTTGGAATCAGTCCGTAACGCCTGAGAAGTAACCCCGGAGGGTAAACATGTTTTATCATGTCCATTAAAAAAGATGTTTTTCCAAAGTACAGGCTCGGATACTTCTTGTAAATGTCTGACAATAATACAGAAAACTTCCTTTAACCACAGAGTGGGATGCTTTTTTCCCAAACCAGAAACAGCCATTTCATTCATCTTAAGGCCTTCACAATCCACAGATGGAAATGTTTTCTTTATCATGCAGCAGCTAAGTTTGTGCTGCCTTGATCAGTTAGTTAGTTTTATTGAGCAGCTTTTAAATGCTCTAAATGTGAGATTTACTCCTTTATACCTGCTTACATTTATTGTTTTATGAAAGAAAAGTATGTGACTCAAAATGTCACACGATGTCACGTTTTGATGAAAAGTGATCATCATGGCTGTCGCACTTTATGAGAAGCTGTGATGATGCAGTCCTTTTTCTGAGACATGTCTCTATGATGAGTTTATCTCATTTTTCACTTTTCCTTGATATTCGTAAAAGTGCATTCAAGTACATAAATAGGCCTGTTATGAGGGAAAGTAAAACTTCAGAATAAGAGGCCTTTATTTTATTTATTTCAGAGGAAACAATGTTCATTAGATAAGATTAAAGTAATCAGAAACCCTTTATTTCTATTGGCCCATTAGCTGTAAGCACCACCACAGAAACATGTTGACTTCCTGTTTCAGTTCTTGTGCTAAAACCTCTCTCCTTCAAGTTCAGTTGAGATCTTTAAACATTAAAGTGTTGTATTTGTGAACAGTACAAACATGACTTCCCCTCGTGTCTCTCAAGAAAACGCATGTCACATAAACGGCTGCGTCTCAAAAAACAAAAGGCGATCAATCGAATGCCTGCTATCGGTGAATTCATCTGCACTGTGAAAATGTGTGATTTAAAGGTAAACAGAAGTCAAACATGGGAGAACTTGTTTTTGTGTTATGTTCCTCGGGTACAAATACTTCTACTCTTGACATGGACAAGGAAGTCACGCTATGCTTGTTGGCATCGTGAAATAACATTCATGTCCACACCTTGTTGTGTTGAATAGTTTCAGTTCCATTTCAGGATAAACTGGATACAGGTAATTATTTCAACTTTTATCCTCGACTAACCCTCGATAGCTGACTTCTATTCTGTGACATGATCTGATCTGTTAGCACTTGTTTCTTTAACCACTGTGGTCTTGAAGGTTTGCATAAGGCCCATTGAAACTGATAGAAAGTCATAACAGTGAAGAAAAAAAGAAAATAAAGTCTATTACAGTTGTTTAATGGACATCATAGCAGCTCCTGGAATCTGTGGTGTTCAGCCATTCAATCACAAGAAGACACGACTTATTCTAAAATCTAAGCCTCAAATTATCTGTAAGGAAACAACTACTGCACCTACATAGATGTTTATTTCATGTGTATTTATATGTTTCTCAGGAAACGTCCTCGTGAATAGTTCTCCCTCAAAGTTGTTTATAGTCATTTCTGTGTTAAAACCTCACTTGAGTCTATCCGGCCTTCAAGTTCAGTTGAGTCTTTTAAACATACTATATACCAGTGGTTGGTAACTAGTGGCCACTGCCAATAATGCCTGGCCCGCCATCCATAGATCTATCAGCCAGCTCCTCCAAAACAGCCACCATTACTTCTTTAAAACCTTCTGCATCAGTGAATGGTTTGTTGTGCCGGGTGAGAACCTGTGCTGCTTTAAGGAACGCATTTGTCACTTTTTGCTGCACTGTGAGTCTTTGAACCGGGACCCTGCTGCTGTGCGCAAATCCAGCTGTTAGTGCGCTAAGTTTCTACTTCCGTGCCTCTTTCTGGAATGGATAAACTTCTCTGAAGTCGCCATGCTTCGTTTCATGGTGCCTTCGGGTCTTATTCCTTGCAAACTGCAACAACCTCATTGCAGATGAGAGACTGGTGTCATGGTTTGGTTTTGTTCTGTATTTAATCCTGTTTTAGTTTTCATTATTTCCCTTGTGTTCTGTGTATCTATGTTCCTAGTGTGTTTTACTTTAGTCCCTAGTGTGTTTCCCTGTATCCTTGTGTTCTTCTATGTTGCCTGTTAGTTTATTTCCTGTCTTGTGTTTTAAGTCTAGTCTTTAGTGTTTCCTGTTTTATTTTGTATATCTGGTTTTGGTGGTGGTGTCAGTGTTGGGTTTTACTTTGTACTTGTCCTCAGTGTTCTGGTCTTGTGTTCTTGGTTCCTTGTGTTTCCCGCCTTAGTGATTACCCTGATGTTCCTCACCTGTCTCGTTAGTCTCACCTGTGTCTGATTACCCCTTGTCTGTTTAGTTTCTGTGTCTGCCTCAGTTTCTTGTTGGTTCATTGTATTGTCATGTCATTGTCTCGTGTTCTTGGAATGTGTTGCTTCTCCCTGCTCCCTGTGTTTTCTCCGTCGTGGTTTTTTGGATTTTGTTTTTTCTCAGTAAGTTTTTGTTTTTGCCTTTTTGTTAAAATAAATTATTATTTTCTGCAATTGGGTCCTCCTCCCTGTTTCCTACCTGCTAACCCGTGACAGAATGAACCAACCAATCATGGACCCAGCGGAAGATTTAGATTCCATGGACTGTTTTTCAAAAATTCGTTATTTTCAAAACATGTTGCTCTCGATACGGAGCACTTTTGAGTCTGAGCGTTCTCCATTTGATGGCACCCGCCTGGCCATTTTTACTGGCACTCGTGGGGGCCAGAAGAGGAGAAGTGGACGCCATGGTTCCCGGTTGCCCAGCATTCCAGTGATTCTGCCCTTGTGCTTCCCAGACCCACAGCAGCCTAAACCTCAGTCCAGGCTTCGGCCTCATGGTGCCTCAGAGCCTCTGCTTCCTGTACCCGTTCCGGCAGAGTGCTGTCTGCTTCCTGTCCCTGTTCCGGCAGAGCGCCGTCTGCCTCCTGTCCCCGTTCCGGCAGAGCGCCATCTGCTTCCTGTCCCCGTTCCGGCAGAGCGCCGTCTGCTTCCTGTTCCCATTCCAGCTGAACGCCGTCTGCCACCAGCTTCGGCAGAGCGCCGTCTGCCTCCTGTCCCCGTTCCGGCTGAGCGCCGTCTGCTACCTGTACCTGTTCTGGCAGAGCGCTGTCTGCTTCCTGTTCCTGCAGAACGCCGTCTGCCACCAGTTTCGGCAGAGCGTTGTCTGCTTCCGGTCCCTGTTCCAGCAGAGCGCTGTCCGTTTCCTGTCCCCGTGCCTGCGGAGCGCCGTCTGCTTCCTGTTCCCGCTCCGGCAAAGCGCTGCCTGCTTCCTGTTCCTGCAGAACGCCGTCTGCCACCAGTTTCGGCAGAGCGTTGTCTGCTTCCAGTCCCTGTTCCAGCAGAGCGCTGTCCGTTTCCTGTCCCCGTGCCTGCGGAGCGCCGTCTGCTTCCTGTTCCCGTTCCGGCAGAGCGCCGTCTGCTTCCTGTTCCCGTTCCAGCTGAACGCCGTCTGCCACCAGCTTCGGCAGAGCGTTGTCAGCTTCCTGTCCCCGTGCCTGCTGAACGCCGTCTGCCACCAGCTTCCGCAGAGCCTTGTCAGCTTCCTGTCCCCGTGCCTGCTGAACGCCGTCTGCCACCAGCTTCCGCAGAGCGTTGTCAGCTTCCTGTCCCCGTGCCCGCTGAACGCCGTCTGCCACCAGCTTCCGCAGAGCGTTGTCAACTTCCTGTTCCCCTGCCTGCTGAACGCCGTCGTCATCATGTTGAGGTTCCCTCGGCATACGGGCCGACACCCGACGACGAGTCCTCGCTGGTCCAGCCGACACCCGACGACGTCTCCTCGCTGGTCCAGCCGACAACTGACGACGTCTCCTCTGCGGTCCGGCCGACACCCGACGACGTCTCCTCTGCGGTCCGGCTGACGCCTGAGCTTCCCTCGGCAGTCCGCCTGACGCCCGACTATGTTCCCTCTGTCATCCGGCCGATGCCTGAGCTTCCCTCGGCGGTCTGGTCAACGTCCGACGACATTTCCTCGGCGGCCCAGTCAATACCTGAACTGTCTGCCAGGTCTGGTCGGCCACCTGGCTGCCCATCTGAACTCTCTCCCGTGCCTGCTCGGCCTCCGGGCCGCTCACCTGAACTCTCTCCCGTGCCTGCTCGGCCTCCGGGCCGCCCACCTGAACTCTCTCCCGTGCCTGCTCGGCCTCTCGGCCGTCCCCCAGAGCTCTCTCCCGTGTCTGCTCGGCCTCCTGGTCAACCCCCAGAACTCTACTCTGAGTCTGTTCGGCCTCCCGGCCGTCCCCCAGAGCATCTCCCGTGCCTGCTCGGCCTCCTGGCCGTCCCCCAGATCTTTCCCCTGTGTTTGTTCGGCCTTGTATGCCTGAAGGTCCGGAGTCCCTCCTCCAGACCCCCTCCACGGCATAAAAAAGAAACTGTGATGTGCTCTGAGTGAACCTGAACAGAGGGGAGGGGTGCAGATGGAGCATGGGGGGAATGCTACTTTCAAATTCATAAGAGTTTTTAAAACTGACCAACCCTGCCTTTAATTAAATCTGAACTTTTAACACAAAAAGATCTGATCACATTTATTGCACCGACTTGTATCGGTCTATTTGAACACACTTTATTAACATTTCTAATATTTCAAACGGGTGATCGTGTCTTTGAGAGTTTCTGAAAAATGTTCTGGAGACAAATTAACTGTAGCTGTGACAATATTTGTCTTTACAAGAGAATATCAATAAAATTCAAAGTGACACGTGGAGTCACATTGACTTGTGTCCTTAAGTTTCCTCTCTCTCTCTTCTCTGCAGTCTACCACGCTCTGTACCTGGAGGAGCTCACACTGCTGGACCTGTCTGAAAGATCGCCATGCTGTACAGCATCACTCCACAACAAATCACACACATCTACAGACAAAACCCCTCCGGCATTCACGTGCTAGTGTCCGACGAGGTAACTTGACATAAAGGCTCGAAGGAAAAAAAAAAAGGCCCAAAAATATATTTAGAAATAAACAAAACATTTGGGGAGAAAAGAGACAGACTCTCAGGCGGAACAAATTCCACCTGTCCTTCCAGCGTTGATTAGCAAGCTTAAAACAGAACCTGTGGAAGGCTGGTTGGACGGATAACTTCGGTTTAATGATGACGATGATGATGATTTGGAAATGCAAATAAGATGTCAACATTCATCCATTCATTCTCCTCAGATGGTTCAGAACTTTAAGGAGGAAACGAGCTTCATCCTCAGCACTATAAGGGGTAAAAACTGTCAACCTTATATTTCCTGAGTGGCCGAGCTTTGGGAGTTTCACTGATCTTTCACCGTTTTGTTCTCGTTCCCAGATGGAAGCACAGACGGCTACCACGTTGTATTGAAATGACCAACAGACGCTCAGCAGGTGCCACGTTTCACCAGTGGAAGTGTGCAGAATACATTTCAGTCAGTCAAAGAAGAATATCAGAGTTTGTAGCTTCAGCCCTTTTTCTCAAACATTTTTGGAATCAGATCATGTTTGCATGGAATTTGGGAATGCAAACTTGTCAATCCATTTTGGGACAATGTCAAGGAACACTTGGGTAAGGGGGTTGGATATGACGATACCTAAGTCATCAAGGATCTGCCTGTGAGAGGATCAAACTGAATTGACTTGTTGTGATAAACGTTGGGGATGAAACTGCTACAGGTTATGGAAAAGTACGTACGTCACCCCCACAATTTAAGCAATGGATGGAACTTATGTCAGAAATTGTGTCTGATGAACACGTTTTAGCAAGACTCAATAATGAAGGGGAGACTTTCCACAGGTTATGGGGCCACTTTTTTGTTTGAACGCGTAGCACCATTGGTGGATGGTAATAATAGAGATGTTGTACTGTGTATTCTTTAGTCATTGAACTGTTGTTTTGGTTCCAACTACGTCCTCAGTTGGGACTTTGGGCGTACTGATGTACAACAACAATGCTGTCCATTTTGTTTGTTGAATGTCGAATTAAAATAAAAAGTTGGATTACAAAAAAATATTTTGGAATCAGTCCGTAACGCCTGAGAAGTAACCCCGGAGGGTAAACATGTTTTATCATGTCCATTAAAAAAGATGTTTTTCCAAAGTACAGGCTCGGATACTTCTTGTAAATGTCTGACAATAATACAGAAAACTTCCTTTAACCACAGAGTGGGATGCTTTTTTCCCAAACCAGAAACAGCCATTTCATTCATCTTCAGGCCTTCACAATCCACAGATGGAAATGTTTTCTTTATCATGCAGCAGCTAAGTTTGTGCTGCCTTGATCAGTTAGTTAGTTTTATTGAGCAGCTTTTAAATGCTCTAAATGTTAGATTTACTCCTTTATACCTGCTTACATTTATTGTTTTATGAAAGAAAAGTATGTGACTCAAAATGTCACACGATGTCACGTTTTGATGAAAAGTGATCATCATGGCTGTCGCACTTTATGAGAAGCTGTGATGATGCAGTCCTTTTTCTGAGACATGTCTCTATGATGAGTTTATCTCATTTTTCACTTTTCCTTGATATTCGTAAAAGTGCATTCAAGTACATAAATAGGCCTGTTATGAGGGAAAGTAAAACTTCAGAATAAGAGGCCTTTATTTTATTTATTTCAGAGGAAACAATGTTCATTAGATAAGATTAAAGTAATCAGAAACCCTTTATTTCTATTGGCCCATTAGCTGTAAGCACCACCACAGAAACATGTTGACTTCCTGTTTCAGTTCTTGTGCTAAAACCTCTCTCCTTCAAGTTCAGTTGAGATCTTTAAACATTAAAGTGTTGTATTTGTGAACAGTACAAACATGACTTCCCCTCGTGTCTCTCAAGAAAACGCATGTCACATAAACGGCTGCGTCTCAAAAAACAAAAGGCGATCAATCGAATGCCTGCTATCGGTGAATTCATCTGCACTGTGAAAATGTGTGATTTAAAGGTAAACAGAAGTCAAACATGGGAGAACTTGTTTTTGTGTTATGTTCCTCGGGTACAAATACTTCTACTCTTGACATGGACAAGGAAGTCACGCTATGCTTGTTGGCATCGTGAAATAACATTCATGTCCACACCTTGTTGTGTTGAATAGTTTCAGTTCCATTTCAGGATAAACTGGATACAGGTAATTATTTCAACTTTTATCCTCGACTAACCCTCGATAGCTGACTTCTATTCTGTGACATGATCTGATCTGTTAGCACTTGTTTCTTTAACCACTGTGGTCTTGAAGGTTTGCATAAGGCCCATTGAAACTGATAAAAAGTCATAACAGTGAAGAAAAAAAGAAAATAAAGTCTATTACAGTTGTTTAATGGACATCATAGCAGCTCCTGGAATCTGTGGTGTTCAGCCATTCAATCACAAGAAGACACGACTTATTCTAAAATCTAAGCCTCAAATTATCTGTAAGGAAACAACTACTGCACCTACATAGATGTTTATTTCATGTGTATTTATATGTTTCTCAGGAAACGTCCTCGTGAATAGTTCTCCCTCAAAGTTGATTATAGTCATTTCTGTGTTAAAACCTCACTTCAGTCTATCCGGCCTTCAAGTTCAGTTGAGTTTTTTAAACATACTATATACCAGTGGTTGGTAACTAGTGGCCACCGCCAATAATGCCTGGCCCGCCATCCATCCATCGATCAGCCAGCTCCTCCAAAACAGCCACCATTACTTCTTTAAAACCTTCTGCATCAGTGAATGGTTTGTTGTGCCGGGTGAGAACCTGTGCTGCTTTAAGGAACGCATTTGTCACTTTTTGCTGCACTGTGAGTCTTTGAACCGGGACCCTGCTGCTGTGCGCAAATCCAGCTGTTAGTGCGCTAAGTTTCTACTTCCGTGCCTCTTTCTGGAATGGATAAACTTCTCTGAAGTCGCCATGCTTCGTTTCATGGTGCCTTCGGGTCTTATTCCTTGCAAACTGCAACAACCTCATTGCAGATGAGAGACTGGTGTCATGGTTTGGTTTTGTTCTGTATTTAATCCTGTTTTAGTTTTCATTATTTCCCTTGTGTTCTGTGTATCTATGTTCCTAGTGTGTTTTACTTTAGTCCCTAGTGTGTTTCCCTGTGTCCTTGTGTCCTCCTATGTTGCCTGTTAGTTTATTTCCTGTCTTGTGTTTTAAGTCTAGTCTTTAGTGTTTCCTGTTTTATTTTGTATATCTGGTTTTGGTGGTGGTGTCAGTGTTGGGTTTTACTTTGTACGTGTCCTCAGTGTTCTGGTCTTGTGTTCTTTGTTCCTTGTGTTTCCCGCCTTAGTGATTACCCTGATGTTCCTCACCTGTCTCGTTAGTCTCACCTGTGTCTGATTACCCCTTGTCTGTTTAGTTTCTGTGTCTGCCTCAGTTTCTTGTTGGTTCATTGTATTGTCATGTCATTGTCTCGTGTTCTTGGAATGTGTTGCTTCTCCCTGCTCCCTGTGTTTTCTCCGTCGTGGTTTTTTGGATTTTGTTTTTTCTCAGTAAGTTTTTGTTTTTGCCTTTTTGTTAAAATAAATTATTATTTTCTGCAATTGGGTCCTCCTCCCTGTTTCCTACCTGCTAACCCGTGACAGAATGAACCAACCAATCATGGACCCAGCGGAAGATTTAGATTCCATGGACTGTTTTTCAAAAATTCGTTATTTTCAAAACATGTTGCTCTCGATACGGAGCACTTTTGAGTCTGAGCGTTCTCCATTTGATGGCACCTGCCTGGCCATTTTTACTGGCACTCGTGGGGGCCAGAAGAGGAGAAGTGGACGCCATGGTTCCCGGTTGCCCAGCATTCCAGTGATTCTGCCCTTGTGCTTCCCAGACCCACAGCAGCCTAAACCTCAGTCCAGGCTTCGGCCTCATGGTGCCTCAGAGCCTCTGCTTCCTGTACCTGTTCCGGCAGAGTGCTGTCTGCTTCCTGTTCCTGCAGAACGCCGTCTGCCACCAGTTCCAGCAGAGCGCTGTCCGTTTCCTGTCCCCGTGCCTGCGGAGCGCCGTCTGCTTCCTGTTCCCGTTCCGGCAGAGCGCCGTCTGCTTCCTGTTCCCGTTCCAGCTGAACGCCGTCTGCCACCAGCTTCGGCAGAGCGTTGTCAGCTTCCTGTCCCCGTGCCTGCTGAACGCCGTCTGCCACCAGCTTCCGCAGAGCGTTGTCAGCTTCCTGTCCCCGTGCCCGCTGAACGCCGTCTGCCAACAGCTTCCGCAGAGCGTTGTCAGCTTCCTGTCCCCGTGCCTGCTGAACGCCGTCTGCCACCAGCTTCGGCAGAGCGTTGTCAGCTTCCTGTCCCCGTGCCCGCTGAACGCCGTCTGCCAACAGCTTCCGCAGAGCGTTGTCAGCTTCCTGTCCCCGTGCCCGCTGAACGCCGTCTGCCACCAGCTTCGGCAGAGCGTTGTCAACTTCCTGTTCCCCTGCCTGCTGAACGCCGTCGTCATCATGTTGAGGTTCCCTCGGCATACGGGCCGACACCCGACAACGAGTCCTCGCTGGTCCGGCCGACGCCCGACGACGTCTCCTCGCTGGTCCGGCCGACGCCCGACTATGTTCCCTCTGCGGTCCGGCCGACACCCGACGACGTCTCCTCTGTGGTCCGGCCGACACCCGACGACGTCTCCTCTGCGGTCCGGCCGACACCCGACGACGTCTCCTCTGCGGTCCGGCTGACGCCTGAGCTTCCCTCGGCAGTCCGCCTGACGCCCGACTATGTTCCCTCTGTCATCCGGCCGATGCCTGACCTTCCCTCGGCGGTCTGGTCAACGTCCGACGACATTTCCTCGGTGGCCAGGTCAATACCTGAACTGTCTGCCAGGTCTGGTCGGCCACCTGGCTGCCCATCTGAACTCTCTCCCGTGCCTGCTCGGCCTCCGGGCCGCTCACCTGAACTCTCTCCCGTGCCTGCTCGGCCTCCGGGCCGCCCACCTGAACTCTCTCCCGTTCCTGCTCGGCCTCCGGGCCGCCCACCTGAACTCTCTCCCGTTCCTGCTCGGCCTCCGGGCCGCCCCCAGAGCTCTCTCCCGTGTCTGCTCGGCCTCCTGGTCAACCCCCAGAACTCTACTCTGAGTCTGTTCGGCCTCCCGGCAGTCCCCCAGAGCTCTCTCCCGTGTCTGCTCGGCCTCCTGGTCAACCCCCAGAACTCTACTCTGAGTCTGCTCGGCCTCCTGGCCGTCCCCCAGATCTTTCCCCTGTGTTTGTTCAGCCTTGTATGCCTGAAGGTCCGGAGTCCCTCCTCCAGACCCCCTCCACGGCATAAAAAAGAAACTGTGATGTGCTCTGAGTGAACCTGAACAGAGGGGAGGGGTGCAGATGGAGCATGGGGGGAATGCTACTTTCAAATTCATAAGAGTTTTTAAAACTGACCAACCCTGCCTCTAATTAAATCTGAACTTTTAACACAAAAAGATCTGATCACATTTATTGCACCGACTTGTATCGGTCTATTTGAACACACTTTATTATCATTTCTAATATTTCAAACGGGTGATCGTGTCTTTGAGAGTTTCTGAAAAATGTTCTGGAGACAAATTAACTGTAGCTGTGACAATATTTGTCTTTACAAGAGAATATCAATAAAATTCAAAGTGACACGTGGAGTCCCATTGACTTGTGTCCTTAAGTTTCCTCTCTCTCTCTCCTCTCTGCAGTCTACCACGCTCTGTACCTGGAGGAGCTCACACTGCTGGACCTGTCTGAAAAGATCGCCATGCTGTACAGCATCACTCCACAGCAAATCACACACATCTACAGACAAAACCCCTCCGGCATTCACGTGCTAGTGTCCGACGAGGTAACTTGACATAAAGGCTCGAAGGAAGAAAAAAAAAAAAAAAAAAGGCCCAAAAATATATTTCAAAATAAACAAAACATTTGGGGAGAAAAGAGACAGACTCTCAGGTGGAACAAATTCCACCTGTCCTTCCAGCGTTGATTAGCAAGCTTAAAACAGAACCTGTGGAAGGCTGGTTGGACGGATAACTTCGGTTTAATGATGACGATGATGATGATTTGGAAATGCAAATAAGATGTCAACATTCATCCATTCATTCTCCTCAGATGGTTCAGAACTTTAAGGAGGAAACGAGCTTCATCCTCAGCACTATAAGGGGTAAAAACTGTCAACCTTATATTTCCTGAGTGGCCGAGCTTTGGGAGTTTCACTGATCTTTCACCGTTTTGTTCTTGTTCCCAGATGGAAGCACAGACAGCTACCACGTTGTATTGAAATGACCAACAGACGCTCAGCAGGTGCCACGTTTCACCAGTGGAAGTGTGCAGAATACATTTCAGTCAGTCAAAGAAGAATATCAGAGTTTGTAGCTTCAGCCCTTTTTCTCAAACATTTTTGGAATCAGATCATGTTTGCATGGAATTTGGGAATGCAAACTTGTCAATCCATTTTGGGACAAAGTCAAGGAACACTTGGGTAAGGGGGTTGGATATGACGATACCTAAGTCATCAAGGATCTGCCTGTGAGAGGATCAAACTGAATTGACTTGTTGTGATAAACGTTGGGGATGAAACTGCTACAGGTTATGGAAAAGTACGTACGTCACCCCCACAATTTAAGCAATGGATGGAACTTATGTCAGAAATTGTGTCTGATGAACACGTTTTAGCAAGACTCAATAATGAAGGGGAGACTTTCCACAGGTTATGGGGCCACTTTTTTTGTTTGAACGCGTAGTACCATTGGTGGATGGTAATAATAGAGATGTTGTACTGTGTATTCTTTAGTCATTGAACTGTTGTTTTGGTTCCAACTACATCCTCAGTTGGGACTTTGGGCGTACTGATGTACATCAACAATGCTGTCCATTTTGTTTGTTGAATGTCGAATTAAAATAAAAAGTTGGATTACAAAAAAAATATTTTGGAATCAGTCCGTAACGCCTGAGAAGTAACCCCGGAGGGTAAACATGTTTTATCATGTCCATTAAAAAAGATGTTTTTCCAAAGTACAGGCTCGGATACTTCTTGTAAATGTCTGACAATAATACAGAAAACTTCCTTTAACCACAGAGTGGGATGCTTTTTTCCCAAACCAGAAACAGCCATTTCATTCATCTTAAGGCCTTCACAATCCACAGATGGAAATGTTTTCTTTATCATGCAGCAGCTAAGTTTGTGCTGCCTTGATCAGTTAGTTAGTTTTATTGAGCAGCTTTTAAATGCTCTAAATGTTAGATTTACTCCATTATACCTGCTTACATTTATTGTTTTATGAAAGAAAAGTATGTGACTCAAAATGTCACACGATGTCACGTTTTGATGAAAAGTGATCATCATGGCTGTCGCACTTTATGAGAAGCTGTGATGATGCAGTCCTTTTTCTGAGACATGTCTCTATGATGAGTTTATCTCATTTTTCACTTTTCCTTGATATTCGTAAAAGTGCATTCAAGTACATAAATAGGCCTGTTATGAGGGAAAGTAAAACTTCAGAATAAGAGGCCTTTATTTTATTTATTTCAGAGGAAACAATGTTCATTAGATACGATTAAAGTAATCAGAAACCCTTTATTTCTATTGGCCCATTAGCTGTAAGCACCACCACAGAAACATGTTGACTTCCTGTTTCAGTTCTTGTGCTAAAACCTCTCTCCTTCAAGTTCAGTTGAGATCTTTAAACATTAAAGTGTTGTATTTGTGAACAGTACAAACATGACTTCCCCTCGTGTCTCTCAAGAAAACGCATGTCACATAAACGGCTGCGTCTCAAAAAACAAAAGGCGATCAATCAAATGCCTGCTATCGGTGAATTCATCTGCACTATGAAAATGTGTGATTTAAAGGTAAACAGAAGTCAAACATGGGAGAACTTGTTTTTGTGTTATGTTCCTCGGGTACAAATACTTCTACTCTTGACATGGACAAGGAAGTCACACTATGCTTGTTGGCATCGTGAAATAACATTCATGTCCACACCTTGTTGTGTTGAATAGTTTCAGTTCCATTTCAGGATAAACTGGATACAGGTAATTATTTCAACTTTTATCCTCGACTAACCCTCGATAGCTGACTTCTATTCTGTGACATGATCTGATCTGTTAGCACTTGTTTCTTTAACCACTGTGGTCTTGAAGGTTTGCATAAGGCCCATTGAAACTGATAAAAAGTCATAACAGTGAAGAAAAAAAGAAAATAAAGTCAGTTACAAAGTCAAACAATTTGTCAGTTATATTAAAACATTAACTTCCAAGTAAAAGAAAGTAGGAGGTTGTTTTTTTTAAACTCTTACTTTATTTTCATCTTCCAACTTCATTTAAATTAATAATAGCGAAAAAAAAAACCCTTTGTTTTCTATACCTGGCACATGAAGGTACTCCACCCTGTTGGAGGGTGTGCACCTGACACAAATAGTTTTGTTTCTTTAGAAGTGATCGCCTTTCTAAGGACAGAAGTCATCTTGTCGTCGTGGCAGAATTGATTTTCTTGTTGTCTGCAAACAGCCTAACAAAGAAAGTCAAGGCAATTTTAGAAATTCAATAACAAGGCAATTCAAAGTGCTCACACAAGACTTGTTTCTTTAACCACTGTGGTCTTGAAGGTTTGCATAAGGCCCATTGAAACTGATAAAAAGTCATAACAGTGAAGAAAAAAAGAAAATAAAGTCTATTACAGTTGTTTAATGGACATCATAGCAGCTCCTGGAATCTGTGGTGTTCAGCCATTCAATCACAAGAAGACACGACTTATTCTAAAATCTAAGCCTCAAATTATCTGTAAGGAAACAACTACTGCACCTACATAGATGTTTATTTCATGTGTATTTATATGTTTCTCAGGAAACGTCCTCGTGAATAGTTCTCCCTCAAAGTTGATTATAGTCATTTCTGTGTTAAAACCTCACTTCAGTCTATCCGGCCTTCAAGTTCAGTTGAGTTTTTTAAACATACTATATACCAGTGGTTGGTAACTAGTGGCCACCGCCAATAATGCCTGGCCCGCCATCCATCGATCTATCAGCCAGCTCCTCCAAAACAGCCACCATTACTTCTTTAAAAACTTCTGCATCAGTGAATGGTTTGTTGTGCCGGGTGAGAACCTGTGCTGCTTTAAGGAACGCATTTGTCACTTTTTGCTGCACTGTGAGTCTTTGAACCGGGACCCTGCTGCTGTGCGCAAATCCAGCTGTTAGTGCGCTAAGTTTCTACTTCCGTGCCTCTTTCTGGAATGGATAAACTTCTCTGAAGTCGCCATGCTTCGTTTCATGGTGCCTTCGGGTCTTATTCCTTGCAAACTGCAACAACCTCATTGCAGATGAGAGACTGGCTTTGAATTTATAAACTCAAGTAAGGATGAATGCACACTTTTCTTTCCACTCTTCTTACGTCCTACCTTCACCATCAACTTTTTTATTTTTTTTGATTTTGACAGTAACATTTTTTCCTTTGAGCTAGCGATCTCTGTCTCACACAACATTGTCTCAGCATAAAAACAAGGATCAGGACGTCACGCGAGAACAGGTTGTGTGATGAAGTGATTAAAGACAGCAGCCTTATTATGGCCAGGTTACTGTCTGTTTCATAAAGCAGACACAGTATGGATCCAAAGCAGTAACACAGTAATAACAGCCTGTAGCTAATTCATTGATTTTAAATGAATAACTTTATTAAAGTACATTGTTGTGCGAGATGAAATAGTATTAATGAGGGGAAAAAGGTTCTTTTAGTAGGAAAGACAGGTACAGATGTCATTTTGGCCCCTCATTGAGTTGGTCAGAAAACATTTGGCCTGAAGCCAAACTTATTTGCCGACCCCTGCTCTATACAGTATCAGGGGCCCAGAAAGTGTTGTACTTGTTAACAATTAAAACAAGACTTTCTCTCATCATGACAACGAATGTCAGAAAAACCACGAGGGGATCAATCAAAGGCCTGCTATCGGTGAATTCATCTGTACTGCAAAGAAAGCAGTCGTTTGTGAATTTAAACAGAAGTCAAACATGGGAGAACTTTATTTTATGTTCAGCAGGTTACAAATGTTTCTACACCTGACATAGATAAGGAAGTTAGTGTTATGTTCGTTGGCGTCATTAAATGACGTGACATCTCCTCATATTGTTTTGTTGAATAGTTTCAGTTACGTTTCAGGTTAAACAAGATTCAGGTACGTAGGGTTCGGCTCACAGGAAGTCTTTGAGGTGTATCTAATGCCAACCTTTATCCTTTGTTTTCTATACCTGGCACATGAAGGTACTCCACCCTGTTGGAGGGTGTGCACCTGACTCAAATAGTTTCGTTTCTTTAGAAGTGATCGCCTTTATAAGGACAGAAGTCATAGTCATAGCAAACAAGGCAATTCAAAGCGCTCACACAAGACATCAAAAGCAATCTGACAAGAAACTTTAACATAGGTAAGTCATTTTTTGAATTCTTAAGAAGGCCAACTTTTTCTTATATTTGACAATTGCTAAAAAAATAAATAAAAGAAAACTTGGATAGGGAGGTAAACATCTAAATAATGAAAAAAGAGAAATACTTAGGGACACGAGTAACCCAGCTTGGTTGATGTCTGACTTTTCTGTTTTATCTAAGACATGTATGAGGTTTATTTTAAAACGTATATTATATATCATTTTTTTCATTTTTATGATTAATTAATTCAACTTATAACTTAAAACCTACTTGTTGTATTTGTGTGTGTTGGGGGGAAGTGAAGCATTCAGTTTTTGTTAACTGTAAACTAGTTGTTGCTTCTCTAATAATCTCTGTTCAATCTTGATCTTAGTTTGATTTGTTTGGTAGCCAGAACACATATATGTGCCAGTATTCAGTTGTTGTCATAGCATCACCAATAGGCCAGTTACAGTTGGGGTACATCAGGCAGTGTTTCATTAGTTGATAGTATGACAGCAGAAGATTCATTTGTTGTGAACTTGTGACTCCTCCTTTTCCATGTTGGTGCTCACTAGATGAGCGGGCCAGCTCAGTCACAAATTCAATGTTAATACCAACAGACTTTCAAATCACTCCACAATGGCTGCAGGTCATTAAGGTTAGAAAATAGACGTGACAGAAAGTAAACATACCAAAAATAGATCAAGGATCATTGTCTATCAAAGCTCCTCTCCATTAGTATCAGTCTTTCTTAAATCATGTAAAGTACAGGAATTTAAATTGTCAACTATTCAACCTTACAAAAGACTTTCCTGTATCCTCGTCTTCTCACCAAATATTAGTGCATTAAAACAAGAACACTTAGTAGAATAGATCTGTTGCTTCTGTCAGGCATGCTTTAAATACATCACACATTACATTTGTGTTAAAATGTTTGTTTGGTCATCAGTTCCAGGTCCGGCAATTTGCTGACAGTTGATTAACATTTTTAGGTCTTCAAATGTTGAAATCCTCATTAAACATAAAAAACTTCATGTGTAGATATGAAGCCGACACAATTTCACGGTTTGAAACAGTACTTAGTTCCTTTATTAATTTCTATTTTTATTTATTTTTGTAGCATTAGTTTTCTCTGATTGTGAAGAAGAAAGTGACACCATCATCGGGGATCAAGACAAAAATCAGGTAAATACCAGTTTAATAACATCAGTTAACTATTAATCACATTCACATTCCAAAACTCTGCGGTATTAGCTGGAGGCAAAAAGAAGCAGGTGACGTAGGAGTCATAAAATGTCTTATTGTGTTGTTGGTTTAACAGAATAAAAAGGAGTAAATGATGTCTTGAAACTGAAATTTGACCAGACACCACTGCTCATCAACCACATGTAACATGTTGCTTACCTGATAACATAGCTAACATAACAAGTGTGGCTAATGGTCATCAGTTATGTAGTTAGGTCGACAACCACTTTCAATTAAATTCTGTTTACTATCCATACCCAGCAATGCAAGGGCAGTTCATCATCAAGATGTACTTCTTTGTTTTATTGACAAAAACTGATGCAAGCCTTGTACATGGTGGTCGTGTGACTTTGCTGCTGGCTGGGCAGAACTTCGGATGATATGACAAAAAGTTGTTAGTCAAATCATTGTGTTTAAAGTCCTGTTTATGGCAATTCACAAAATAGTTGTACACATCTAAGGATCTGAGGACTTTAACACCCTCAGTTCGTCTACTATACACACACTGATTTTTTAGCAATCCTGTCAGATCATCCATCTGCTGAGTGAGAGCACACAGGTCAGCCAGTCTGCTTCTGTTGTTACTATTAACTTTTTAACAACATCAGACCTGGAGAGAAAGTCACATCATATATTCAGAGAGACTTGTATTTTTTTCTGGCAATGTTGAAAAAAATAGAAGCCAAAACATCCGGCTATCTAGCGTTAGATAATGTATCTGGATGATTGTTTTGCCTCCATTTAAGCTCCGCCCACCAACAAACACTGGTTACTATCTCAAAGAGTCTAAAAGGAAAAAAAACATTTGTTACATAGTAAACTCTTTTTTTACAGCCAAATAGTTGCCCTGGTCAACAGTTTCATTGCAATTTGCTGCATTTTAGATGGACAAAGCTACAGACAGTTTGGTTAGACAAAGTTATACAGTTTATCTTACATTAATTATATTTGGTCATTTAATTGACTTTCTCTTGCAGCACTGATGGTCAGCATTTTGTGAGAACTGTGACGTCTATCATGGATCTGGACAAATTCAGGTAAGGCAAGAATCAATTTATTTTAATGTTTTAATAAAACAAAGATCAATAAAGAGATCTCTTATTTTAATTTTAGACTATTGATGTATCAAATTTGAATGGCACATTTTTATGAAAAAAATGTAAATGGCGTGTATAGGACAGGGAGTATTTGAGGTGTGGCCAGTTTAATGTGTTATCCTTTATTTAACCACAAACAGCTGCTCTGTTTAAACAACACAACTGAGATTTATAGAGAATCAACGATCCAACGTTTTGGATCGGTGCCTGTAGTACTGCACTGTAACGTTATATCTCCAGGTATCTGCAGTAAAGCTTTTAGCCTGAAACCTGCAGTTCTACATTGTGGGATTATATTACATCTCGTCATATCTCCAGGAGTCTTCTGATAAATGTCATACTTTCTTGAAGATGCCAGGCAAAACGTCTTTAAAAATTTAATTTCATGATGGCATACTGTATTGTGAACCCAAGTGTTTTGTTTGTTAATATTTACACTCCTGCTGCATTAGTGGTCGAGATTTGGGAGAAGTGTGGCAGTTACTAAGGATTTTGTACTTTTATAGCATTGAGAACTTTTTTGTAATTGCTCTTTTGAATTATTTTGTAGCATTAGTTTTCTCTGATTGTGAAGAAGAAAGCAACACCATTATGGGGGATCAAGACAAAGTTCAGGTAAATAAAGGTTTAATTTAATTGAAAATGAAGTGTTTAGGAATTTGATTTAAATTTGAGGGAAGTAACAGCACTTCTTCAATTTCAGGGGGAAGATCTGCCTCCTGACATCAAGGATTGGAGTAAACAGCATGTTAAAGAATGGGTTCTCAAGGTGGATGGTGTGGGTGACAGTGTTGCAGAAATACTGTTTCAAGAGGACATTAATGGACCTAGTCTTTTGCTTATAGATTCAACAGACTTAAAAACTATGGACGTGACTTTTGGACCAGCAAAACTCATCATTCATGCCAGAGATGAGGTGGTGAAATTACAGAAAGAGGAAGCAACAACTTCTACAAATTTCCCTGGAGGTCCTTGCAAACCTTACCCATTTCACAGTTACCATCATGCCCATAGATACAGGCAGGACAGCATTCTTGATGTCACAGAATCTGGTGCTTTAGACTTCATTGAACCGTGCCACGAGTTTAAAGGTTTCTACAACACAACAGATGAAAGTAAAATGAGCAAGTTCACTTATGAGGTTATTTGCTTTGCAGCTGCCTGCATGAATAGCCGCACCAATGGCACCATCCATTTTGGAATAGGAGACAATAAAGACAGACAGAAAGAGTTCAAACATGGCCAGGTGGTGGGAGTTGTTGTAAAGGGTAAAGAGGCTTATGACGAGGAACTTAGAAAGGCCATTGATCGTTGTTTTTTAGATCAACACAAACTGATTGCTCATTATTGCATCAAACCACCTCGATTTGTTAGAGTTCACAATAAATATGGGACATCATCAGACAAATGTGTCATAGAAGTTGACATTGTTCCTCACTCCGAGCTCTGTAAAGACATGGACAAAAATAATGCCAAGAAAGAAGGTACTGAAACAGTCACTCCTGAAACAAAATAAAAACAACTCTATGTCCGAGACGCAGGTAGCACTAAAAATATCCTTCCAAAAACCCAAACTGCCAAATTTAAGAAAGAGTATGAACAGTTCATCGCTCGGGTGCCCCAACTATCTCAACAACAAAAACAAGCAGAAGAGAAGCACCTTGAGGTGATAAAAAGCAGTACTCAAGGCTCTCAATTAAGTAACATGATAACTGGTGGATCACTGTCTTTAGATAAGTCACACTTTCAGTGCTATGTGATCGTGACTAACAAATCACACCCAATCCAGTTAGATTCATTGGAATTTCTTGTTGAACTCAACCCCACAGCTGTTTTAGACTTTGATCCAGAATCGGACAAGCAGGGACTACAGCAGTACTTTGAACAGCAGAGTTCTGTCAATGTACATTTGCCAGTAAAGTATAAAATCACAGAAGGAGTTGAGGACATTGCTAGCAAGTTAAAATTAACTCGAGAAACCAGCTGGGTGTTCTGCAATGGAGGTATTGAGAATGAGAGACCCTCAGACATAGATCAGTGGCTTAAGGAAAAGGGAGCATCTGTTAGAGATGTGGTTTCTTTCTTGTGCCGGAAAGATGTTCTGCCAAACCAAAGATTCCTCGTCATTTTCTTACTTTTGTCAACAGTGAGTGAGAAGATGGATCCCCTTGTTGAGGCTTTTATGTCATTCTACCAGGAGCTCAAAGGAACAGAGCAAATCCTTTGTTTATGTGAAAATGAAAATGCATTTTCCTCCTGGAAAGACCTTATTGATGTACGGTGCGGGATTAACATCTCTGAGAGATGCATTTATGAACTCAGTTTTCCTGAGGTCAATGGCACCGTACTTAGTCTTTGGTCAAAAAATCGTAGAATGCGTCGCTTCCTACCCTGTGGTGGGGAAAGCAACAACTGTGGCTGTTCTTCCTGGGGAGGAAGCAGGGTTATCAACAACTGGTACACTTCGGAGAAATCCAACGGTGCATCAAGGTCGAGCAGGATCAGTTTGCTTCTGTTTGGGAAAATGGTCAAATCTGGAAAGAGAAGAAGGTGAAGGATCTCCTTCGCAGGGTCACTGGTAGGGTGAAGGGAAACTTGATACTGGCAGACACTTGTGTCTCCGATCTGAAGGTAGAAGTCTCACCAGTGTTTAGAAGTGAACTTAGAAGGCATGCCCAGGGATCAAGAGTTTCATTCTTTGTTGGTTTCTCGATGAACGGACCTTTAGCACTCGACATAAACTAAAAGCACAAAAGCAACCGTGTGTACCACAATGGTTTTCTCTTTGATCATTGTGTATCCTTGTGTTTTACAGACCCTTGTTTTTGATTTTTGGAAAAGAATTCCATAGACTCCATCTTTTGTTAGCATTGAAACGTCTACAAGACTTTGTAAATATGAACCCATTTTTTAAAACTGAAATATTAGTTTTCTCTGTTGTCTCTTCACATTACGACATGAAGCACAATAACCCGTTCGTTCCCAGAGATGAAATCGTTTTTCTCAAAATTTGCAAGTAATTGTTTGTATTGTATATTTACTTTTGGAAAACAAAGAGAGAGATATGCAAACGTTTGTAGCACGTTACCTATGTATCGTTGATCCTGTGTGTACCAATATTCATTCACTATTCATTAACTTGAAGCCTTTTATAACATTTGAATGATCTTTTTCTTTTCATTTTATATTTTTCAATCTTTGATTCTAAGTACGGTATTGTTGATTATTCATAGCAGACAGATTGTGTTTATACCAATGTAACTTTTATCATGTGAGGCCTTTAACAAGGCTTTGTTAAAGAGCATTTAATGAAAAAGCTGCCTAATGTAACTTCACTGTTCAAATGTTTACTTTAAGATCTATGTAAGGGTGTGAAGTGTTGTGTGTAGTATCTTTACTCCTGTTTTTTATTAGATATTTACTGTTTGCACTGAGATATCTTGTAACAATGTTGTACTTCTCCTGTGGTGTTTGATTTGTGTTACTGCATCCTGTATCGTTGATGATTGGACTCTTTGTGTCCATGCTGGTCATAAGTCTGCCTGTGTGATGATGTTACAGAACATATATGAATTAACATCCTGAACTTTCTCTCTGAACTCTGCACTTGTTTTTTAAATAAACAGGTTGATATTCAACGATTGGTTCATCAAGTTCAGTCACATAATTGTAAAACAGAACACACAGCGTTTTTATTATGACATGCCAAAGTTACTGTTGTGATCATTACACAGAGCAGAAAGATTCACATTCAGTACGTAAATATTTGACAGGTTTAGCTCTCATGTCGGATTAGTGTCATAGTTCTGGGTGTAATTACCTGAGTCACACACCAGAGGGCGGTACAATGCTTTCTTGGGTTATGTTGATATATGATAGATAGCTTTTTGTTTAATGAGACGACGTCGTTTCTACACAATGAAGAGATGAGCTGAGGTCACCTTCTGGATCAACAGCGCTCGTGTTTGCAACAGTTTCGTTAATAAATATTTGGCACATGACCAAATTATAGTCATTACATGATATTAATGATGGGGTACAAGGCCACGGCTTGAAGAGGGGGCACTACATCGAGACCATTTCTTAGTTACTTCTTTTTAGTACTTTAGAAAAATCAAGTCTAGAAAAGGTCCATGATTTAAAACACTGAGCTGATGATCAAACTCCGACCGTCTGGTCGAGAAATGACCGGCTCTACCAACTGATCCACAGCAAAGCAAGTGTGAGTGTATTTCCTTTTCAGATATTGCCAATAACAAAAAATCAAATATAATGAGCCTCCTAAATACACAAGAGAATGACCACGTAGTCCAGCCTGTTTTATTTCTAACTTCATTATAAGGAAAACTCTACCCCTCTACCTACTGTTGAATGTAATATTTCATCATGTTCAATCTGAATTTGTGATTAACTGACACAGCAGACATTGTGAGAGCATTTCCTTAAAATGAGTTGAATATTGAATCAAAGGAACAGAGCAAATCCTGGAAAGACCTTATTGAGGTACGGTGCAGGATTAACATCTCTGATAGATGCATTTATGAACTCAGTTTTCCTGAGGTCAATGGCACCGTTCTTAGTCTTTGGTCAAAACATCGTAGATTGCGACGCTTCCTACCCTGTGGTGGGGAAAGCAAAGTGCCTCTTGACAAGAAAGTAGAGCGTAGCTTGGATACCTTGGAGATCTTGTGTGTGAACCAGTGTGAGGGAGGAAACTTTTGGCTGAGGCGACGCCCAAGTCTGGTGATTTTCTAAAAAAACAAGTTGTAGCTTCTCTAATAATCTCTGTTCAATCTTGATCTTAGTTTGATTTGTTTGGTAGCCAGAACACATATATGTGCCAGTATTCAGTTGTTGTCATAGCATCACCAATAGGCCAGTTACAGTTGGGGTACATCAGGCAGTGTTTCATTAGTTGATAGTATGACAGCAGAAGATTCATTTGTTGTGAACTTGTGACTCCTCCTTTTCCATGTTGGTGCTCACTAGATGAGCGGGCCAGCTCAGTCACAAATTCAATGTTAATACCAACAGACTTTCAAATCACTCCACAATGGCTGCAGGTCATTAAGGTTAGAAAATAGACGTGACAGAAAGTAAACCAACATACCAAAAATAGATCAAGGATCATTGTCTATCAAAGCTCCTCTCCATTAGTATCAGTCTTTCTTAAATCATGTAAAGTACAGGAATTTAAATTGTCAACTATTCAACCTTACAAAAGACTTTCCTGTATCCTCGTCTTCTCACCAAATATTAGTGCATTAAAACAAGAACACTTAGTAGAATAGATCTGTTGCTTCTGTCAGGCATGCTTTAAACACATCACACACTATATTTGTGTCAAAATGTTTTTAGGTCATCAGTTCCAGGTCCGGCAGTTTGCTGACAGTTGATTAACATTTTCCAGTCCAAAACCGAGTCGCTCAAATGTTTAAACCCTCGTTACACATCAATAACATCATGTGTACATTTAAAGCTGACGGTTCGAATAATGCTCTGTAGATTGTAAAAAACATAAAACAGAGTGAAAGCAAAGAATCAAAATGTTGACCCATTGAATGTTTGGACATTTGTTAAACTTGACTTTGCTCATACTTGAGCTTTCTCTTAGTGGTCATGATTTATGACAGGTGTGGTAGATATCATGGATGTTTAATAAGTATTAAAGTGAAACTTAACTGTAGTCATTTTTATGTTTTATGTGCAAACAGTACTTAGTTCCTTTATTATTATTTTTTTCATTTATTTTGTGGCATTAGTTTTCTCTGATTGTGAAGAAGAAAGTGACACCATCATGGGGGATCAAGATGAACCTCAGGTAAAAACAAAATTCTGTTCAAATTTTTTTTTTAAAGTGTATTTGTCCTAACACAAATGTCATATGTGTTGAGGAATTTGATATAATTGGATTAAGTTACAGCACGTTTTAATTTCAGGGGGATCTGCCTCCTGACATCAAGGATTTGAGTAAACAACATGTTAAAGAATGGGTGGATGGTGTGGATCCCAGTGTTGCAGAAATTCTGTTGCAACAGATTTTGCTCAAAATAAAATACAAATACAAATTAAAATACTTTAAAATTAGTGTTGAGACTTTTGAACTAGCAAAATGTAATATGCATGCCAGAGATAAGAAATTACAGAAAGATTATATAAATTCAAAAAGTTACTCTGGAGGTTCCTGCAAACCTGACCCATTTTGTCAACATACATACTGGGAGGGCAGCATTCTTGATGTCCAAGAATCTGATGCCTCAGATTTCATTAAACCCTGGCACAAGTATAAAGATATTAACACGACACTAGATAGAAATAATTTTATTCATTCACATGTTGTAATAGGGGACAGTAAAGACAAGGAGAACAATGTTAAACATGTGTTGGAAGTTATTGTAAAGGATAAAGAGAAATTTGATGACGAACTTAAAAAGGCCATTGATCGTTATTTTGAGGATAAATACAGATGGATTGCTAATACTTGCATCAAACCACCTCGATTTGTTGGAGTTCTCAATAACAATTGGACATCATCAGACAAATGTGTTATAGAAGTGGACATTGTTCCTTACTCTACGATCTGTGAAAATAAATTCTTTAAAACTTCTTTAAAATAATAAATGAAAATAATTCCAAGAAAGAAGTAAAAACAGTCAATACCAAAACAAATTCAAAACAGCTCTTCATCCGAGATGGAGATATCATTAAAGATATCTTACATACAATGGAATACAACAAGTTCAAATACGGTCTGCCCCAACAATCTCAACTACGAAAACAAGCAGAAGAGCAGCATTTCATCCAACAATTGATTACTTTGGTCCAACACCACAAAATCCTATTTATTCAGGACATGGATATGACACGCTTAAAAACTAGTGAATCTGGTGCTTTAGATTTCATTGAACCGTGCCACGAGTTTAAAGTTTTTGCAGCTGATATCCAATTCCTTTTACCATCAGTAAGGATTAAGGTGTTTAAATTAAACTTCTCATCAGACAAATGTGTTAAAGAAGTGGACATTGTTCTTGACTCTAAGATCTGTGAAGACAACGTTTTCTTTACTACATTGGAAGAGTTGAAACAGACAAAGGAACACATGGACAATAAAAATGCCAAGAAAGACGGTACTGAAACAGTCACTGCTGAAACTAAATCAAAACAGCTCTATATCCGAGACGGAGGTAGCAGTAGTAATATCCTTCCAAAAACCAATACAGACAAATCTATGAGAGAGTTCATCAGTAGGGTGTCCAAACTATCTCAACTACGAAAACGAGCGGAACAGCTTGATTTAGTCCAACACCTCAGAATCTTATTATTGAGTCCTACATGTAGCCCCAACATGAATCTAGCATCACATAAGGTCCACACCAGTGATAAAATATAAGCAAAGGCAGGTGATATATCTCTTAAATAATGATTATTTAGCGCATACAGGCACTTTTGTTTTTTTGCGGCCCTCAACAGTTTCCCACATCTAATTTCTGCCCAAATGTGGCCCCTCACCGAAAAAAGGTTGCAGACCCCTGCCCTACCCTTTCCCTCATCCTCCACGTCAACTCTGTTATAAAAACCTAGTACTTCCACCTCCACAACATTGCACCCCCCTACCTATTCAATTTAATTAAAAAAAACAACTTTTTTAATAATAATAATAATAATAATAATGGCTATATAATAATAATCATAATAATAATGATGATAATAAGCATTATTATTATATTATTATTACTTATTATTATTTAGCCCCAACATGAATCTAGCATCACAAAAGGTCCACACCATCCAAACCCTCTCCACATCGGTAACAAAGGACAAATGGACTCCAGTGTGGGGATCAAAAGATCTTCCATCACATCACATATCCTGGGTAAGAAAACAAGATAAGATAAGACATCTTAATCATCCACTGGTGAAACATATCTACAATCATAGCAATGAGTAGATTTATGTTGGATGGTCTGCCTGGTCACTCTGATATCAAACTCTAAGTTCTTTGAAAATAACTGCCATGCTTAATGATTATAAATAATTGTACATTTTCAATGTGATATTGGAATAACTTTAATAAGTGACTTAAATAATCTCTCAGCTGTCACATGACGATGAGGAGCAGGCTGACAATGAGAAAGAAGATGAGAAAGATGAGGAGGAGAAAGACGTAAGTTATTGAATACCAATTGAATCTGTTCAAACATACAGTAAAAGCATCAAGCCTGAGTGACTGACTACAATTATATATGGTACACTTTATATCACAGGGTCCGGTTTCCAGGACAGCCAGAGTTTCTGCACTTGGATAACTTTTTGCAAAAGAGGATTGAGAGCTGAGGAGAAACCACAGCACCAACAATCCAGCAAAAGATCAACAGTTGTCAGCCACAAAGTCAATCTGTGGCTGGATCCTGGACTGCAAGCACTTTCATGTCCATTTGTTCTGTCATGATGTTTTTGATGTCGAGTGAAGCACTTTGAATTGCCTTGTCAGGGGCGGCTGTGGCTCAGTTGGGACATGTCCGGTGTGTCCTTGGGCAAGACACTTAACCCCGAATTGCTCCCCCTGCTTGCTGCATCAGGGGTTTATGACAAATAAAGTAAAAAAAAAAAAAAAACTTGCATGTTTGTAGTTATTGTACAACAATTGTACATTTTATTTTTTTCAAAATATATTGATCGATCGATTCATTTAAAAAAATAAACATTGACAAAGTTACCATATTTGGTTCAAATGCCCCAATAGCAGGATCAGTGACGTAGGGTGATCTCTTCTGATTGGCTGAGAGAGGATCACATGATTCTCGACCTTACTGAGGTGCAGAAGGGCGGCCATATGTAATGTGTACCTAAATTACCAAAAATAGTCACTTGCCCAATAAAGGGTTAAAGAAAAAATCAAGGTAAATATTGCCTGAGGAGATATTTCTATTGTATGTCATTTCCAAACATTCTGTACCTGGTATAAGATTCTTTAAATTAAATTAAAAGTGTATTTTGTAAGCATTATGTGTTAGATATCAAATCAAAGCTAAAATGTAAAGCTAGCTTGTGTTTTTTTCCATAAAATATTGTAAAACATTTCATTTACAGCCATAACAAAGAAAAATATGTAAACAGTGGACAGTTAACCAAACGAATAGAAGAGAAGAGCGAAAAAGCAACGCAGGTCTACCTCTCCACAAATACACCACTACACTCCCCAGATTCCCTGCAACCAGAACATGACGTTGATTCACCCATAGGCATATTATACCATATTATATATGCCTCATAACGTGCTGGAACGCATCAAACGTCCAGACCAGACCACCACCATATTGGATGGGTCTCCTCAGTCTACGATAGCACCAGAGTCAATAGGAATCAATGGAGAGCGAGCCACTAAACCGGTATTTTATGCAGTTTACAGTTGCAATAACCAGTGCAGTTTTTATAACAGGTTGCGTGGGGTTACTTTTTACTTTGAAAATCAGTTAGAAATTCTGGGAGTTCTGATGATTATTGTAATTGAGGATAGACCTTCCTCAATAGTAATGAATGCAGAGCGGGCGCATTGGAGACCCATTCAAGATGGCGGTTGCGCTGATACGTCAGCTCCAATAGGCAGCATCAGTCTATGAGGCGTCCAGGTATATTATGTCTATGGATTCACTGGCCACATCACCTTCTGCCAGACCTCAAACACAAAAACCCAAGCTTGCATTCAGATTATCCCTCCTTTCTCCTTTCACTTTCCTTTTATCCTTAACCCCGGAAGCATTTAAGTGGCGGCCATGAGCCGTACAAATTCTTTGAATGTTAGGGAAAGGTGGGTCAATGCTTCCTTTTTAACCTTCTTTAGCATAGGAAACTCTGGACCAGATAACAAAGTACTGCCCCACGATTCCCTGCAGCCACTACTTTTAAAGGTCCCATATTCTTCTTTTTCTGGTTTTAGATTCTCTTGAGTGTTTTTCAGGTGTCTTGTGCAGGTTTAAGCACATCTGTGTGCAAAAATTAAAAGTCTGCAGAAACACAGCTTCTCCTACCTCCTCCTGCTAGCAGTAGCTTTAGCTGCATGAAACGCTCAGTCCCTAGTCCCCCCTCGTTGAAAATGTGTGGAGTGACATCACAAGACAAAGTTGTTACTGATCCAAGCCCATTGGCTCGTTGTAGAAAGCACAAGCTCCCCTCGGACTGACTGTAGCATTCCAAATATGGTTTAAAGCATCTTTTTACAATGAATGAGTCTAATTAGGTTTTTATTTAATTGCCTAAATTGATTTTTATCCACTAAAGTTTTTGCATTTTATCAGCAATATTTAAAATATGTGTGCTTATTGTTTACAAATCAAGATTTTCTGCATCAACATTTAACTAACACATACATACCAATTTTAAAATGGTAACATATGTATTTGGTGGTGTTACACATAATTTACAACTTTTGTTGGATGTGGCGGTCAGTCAGTCATGCTGATCTCCTTTTTATATCAACATTATAATATTTTATGTTTGTTTATATTTATGGACTTAATCTGATATATTATGAAGTGTAATGTTACACAAACTGACTGATTTCTAGTTCAGTTTATTCAGTTATTTTAGATCATGTACTTCCTGCTATGCATCATTTGTTTACCTGTCCAGGGAAAACACGTGCAAATGAGCTAAAGCTAACTCAGGTGCAGGTGTGCTGCTTCTGAAAATATAAACAATAAATAAATAACATTTGTTCATTAAAGGTCAGATTGTAACAGGCAGTGTATGGACCCAGTTACAGCACTACAGGAAACTAGCAGATAGTGACACTTTAATGTTTTGATGAGGTGATGAGGTGGGTGTGGCTGACAGGTAGAGAGAGAGGGAGGCAGTCTGAATGGAAAAATACTGAGAGGCAGAGCAGAAAATATGTCAAAAATGACCACATGATGTTACAATAGTTCATCCACTCTTGTACCTTAAAATGAGGCAAATCAGATAATCTTATGCACTGTCTGTCCTGTCACTGTCTGTCCTGTTGTCTCACATGTATCTCCCTGTGCCTGTGTTCACCCTCTGTTGGCGCGCTGCCCTTAAAACTGTACACTGTGGAAAAGAAAAGGTCAGAAAACTCTTTAAACCAGGGCTAGAGGTCTGACTGTTAATGTGTTGCTTTGCCTGTTTTGAGTCCTTCCTTCAGAAGCGTGCTGAGCTCTGTCAATGATTGAGACAACAGATGTGTCTTTTAGTTAGTCTTTGGAAATCAAGTGACTCAGCAGATTCTCTGAGGTGTAAAACCTCCAAAAGTCAGAGATGGAAAAAAGTGATCCTTTTTTTTTTTTTTTTTCAAAGCATTCAAAAGTCTTCATTCAAAGACTGCACAGGTAACACTGGGATGGCGCCCCCTGGTGACCAACTTCTACCTCTTTACTGTTTGTAGATGTTGTCCTGTAAATGTAGACCGAGCAGCAGTGCTTAAAGGCAGTACAAGTAGTAACACACTGTTGAAGTAATCAGTGTAGCATACAAAGGTCTATCGCTCATATCATTCATAAAATCCAACAGGATGAGTTATTACTCACACACACACACACACACACACACACACACACACACACACACACACACACTGTAAAGTGAGTGCAGATAAGGACATTGACTTTATCAGCACTTTTTGTATCAGGATGTAAACATGTTGATTTCTGCTGTCAATAGTATGGGGGGGGGGGGGGGGGGGGAATGAGCCTTAGACCTCCGTCTAACTGTGCATCGATAATTAGTAATCAAACTCTTCTTTGCTTCTTTGTTCTTTCTCTGCCTCCTCTACCAAGTGTTCTCCTTGGCCTGATGCTCTAAACTTTACCAACCACAGCAGCAGCAACGCTCCATCACCAGTTTACCACAGCTCCCCGACATCCTGCAGCTTCACTGATGGGTGAGTCAGCATTCAAGCACAGCGTCACCATACGTGTTCTGCAAGCGACCATTTTGTTTTGTCCTGTAGACCTGTAGACCTGTAGTCCTGTAGTCCTGTAGACCTGTAGACCTGCAGACCTGTAGACCTGTAGACCTGCAGACCTGTAGTCCTGTAGACCTGGAGACCTGTAGTCCTGCAGACCTGTAGTCCTGTAGACCTGTAGACCTGTAGACCTGTAGACCTGCAGACCTGCAGACCTGTAGACCTGTAGACCTGCAGACCTGTAGACCTGTAGACCTGTAGACCTGTAGTCCTGCAGACCTGTAGACCTGTAGACCTGCAGACCTGCAGACCTGTAGACCTGTAGACCTGCAGACCTGCAGACCTGTAGACCTGTAGACCTGCAGACCTGTAGACCTGCAGACCTGCAGACCTTTGAACACTGGTGAAGTTTGTAACTCGTCTATTGTCTGGCTTAGTTTCAGGAGATTTCTTGGTTTCATTCTTGGCAGTGTACGACGTAAATTATCTTTCTATGCTTCGGTTAAAAGGTGAATTTTGTTAGTTTGATTGTTGGGCCCAAATTCATGGTTATATGAGGATCTAAATGTTAGAATTAAAACCAATAGGTTTTCTTTGCAGGTGGCAACACAGGCTGTCATGGCTGCCAAACAGTCGTTCAAATGATATGGATGAAAAGGGACATATGTTTCTGTCAGTGAGAGGCTCTGATTTGTGCACCATTGAAGAAAGACTCCTTACAAAAACACAATAACAGGACAAACCGGGCAGTGGGACACGTTTTGTTTCTGTTTGCTGTGAGGAGAATAATGTAACTTTAGTCATTAAGAGCAAAAAAAAGGCAAGTAAGGTCTTCGGTTTAAACAAGCCAAAAGTCCCCGTACACAGGTGTGAGATTACAGAGGCAACAGCTCCCTCTATGGGTGCTCACCAGTGCGTGCGTGATCTGTAAACACAGCTGAAGACAAAAATGTATTTTAAAATGTAATGGACAGATGACACACTCAACCAATCACCTGTTCTTTCCTCCTCATGTTGCATGTTTTTAAAGGAACTGTTCTCCAAACCAGCAGGGGGAGCTGCTCATGCCCAGCTGTTCAGATGTAAGTAACAGTAAAACAGTGCGGTGTTAATGTTGCTCTCTTATTCCTTTTAGGCCATTATTTGGAGACAGTGGGTGCTGTGCTGCTATACTCATTTCAAGGGCTCTTCTTCTTTTTGACATGTAGCACCTTCTGCCCACGACCTCGCTGCAGGACGCTCAGCAGTGGCTTCACCATCACAGGTTCTCGCCTTTCTCACGGCTCTTCTCCAACTTCTCAGGTAACTGAGGGCCAAAAAATATATATCAAAATCCATGGGACTTTTATTCAGTACTAACTGACTCACTAATTCAGTGATGAAAAGCAGGAAATGATCTGTTGTTGTTGCAGGTGCAGATCTGTTGAGGATGAGCAAAGAAGATTTGATCCAGATCTGTGGCCCTGCTGATGGTATCCGTCTTTTTAACACCATGAAAGGAAGGTGAGGCATTACTCTTAACACACCGCTCATTCTCTTTAGTGCTGGGCTTGTTGTTTTATTAAAAAACTCACACTGCCAACTACTGGACTGGCATGTGTATTACAGCTTTATCAGTGTTTTTTTTTTTTTTTTTGTGGATGTGTGCACTTTTATGAAAACATCTTCAGTGGATCGTTCTTTTGTAAACGTGGCCTCGAGAAAAACAAGTCTGTCAGTGTTAGTGGGAGACGGACTAATGCAAAAGTCATTGCCTCCATGCAAACTGTTCACATCTGTGTGTTGTTGTTCTTAACAGATAATATGACAAACAGTGATATAATGAATGGAAACATACATTAATAATACCGTTTATACCAAACGTTTAAAAGACAAGTGTAGCTTGGGTTCTGTTTCTGTGAACAACAAGACAAACAATCCATCTTGTGTGGCGTTGACTCGTGTTGTACCTCGCACTCTGCTCGTACCTCTCAGGTGTATGCAGCCCCGCCTGACTATCTACGTGTGTCAGCAGCAGGCCAGAAATCAAACTCCCACCAAACCAGGCGGTGGAGACGGTGAGTGAAGCCAAACACCTGGAAGCAGTCAAATACAGCAGCTCTGCAAAGCTCATGATACAGAAGAAAGGTTGATTGTCATCATGTTCATACTTGAGGTCACTAAAGTTCAAACACACGTCACTTTTAAAATCACGTTTCTTAAAGGCGAGGTTGATCATTTTCTCCTGATCCACTTTTTAAGACTTTAGTTGAAATTGTCTTTAGGTCCTGTCAGAAATGAAAAACTCGTGTTCTCTGAAAAAGGAAAATCTGTCACCTGTAGCAATTCAGCCAATCACAGCCTCCCTGTCTCTCTGCTCCTTCTCTACTACTTGTTTGAGTTTGTCATTTTGCTGTTGTGAGTACTAAAATAAACCTTTTGTTTACACGTATGGTGATAAAGTTCAGTGTGTGCTTACCCCTGAATGAGTCATGAGATGATGTAATCACCTTATGGACCAATGGCGCTAGTGCATGTAAGCGAGGGGCGTGGCTTAAGAGGGAGCACAGAATGAGATTCAGAATCGTACATTTACACATACGAGGAACTTGTCTTGGTGTATTGGTGCAAAAATAAAAAAAGAGTTCACATACATAATAAGACTGAATAGTAATTACTTAAATAAAGTCAAATAGAATATAAGAAGCAATTACCAATAACATTGAAAACAATGTCAATTATAAAAAATAATAAAAAACACAATGGGTACAAGGGTGCATGAAAATAAATGTAAGGTCCAGTAATTGTTAATGTAAGGCATCAAAAAAGAAACTGTGATGTGCTCTGAGTGAACCTGAACAGAGGGGAGGGGTGCAGATGGAGCATGGGGGGAATGCTACTTTCAAATTCATAAGAGTTTTTAAAACTGACCGACCTGCCTTTAATTAAATCTGAACTTTTAACACAAAAAGATCTGATCACATTTATTGCACCGACTTGTATCGGTCTATTTGAACACACTTTATTAACATTTCTAATATTTCAAACGGGTGATCGTGTCTTTGAGAGTTTCTGAAAAATGTTCTGGAGACAAATTAACTGTAGCTGTGACAATATTTGTCTTTACAAGAGAATATCAATAAAATTCAAAGTGACACGTGGAGTCACATTGACTTGTGTCCTTAAGTTTCCTCTCTCTCTCTCCTCTCTGCAGTCTACCACGCTCTGTACCTGGAGGAGCTCACACTGCTGGACCTGTCTGAAAAGATCGCCATGCTGTACAGCATCACTCCACAGCAAATCACACACATCTACAGACAAAACCCCTCCGGCATTCACGTGCTAGTGTCCGACGAGGTAACTTGACATAAAGGCTCGAAGGAAGAAAAAAAGGCCCAAAAATATATTTAGGAATAAACAAAACATTTGGGGAGAAAAGAGACAGACTCTCAGGCGGAACAAATTCCACCTGTCCTTCCAGCGTTGATTAGCAAGCTTAAAACAGAACCTGTGGAAGGCTGGTTGGACGGATAACTTCGGTTTAATGATGACGATGATGATGATTTGGAAATGCAAATAAGATGTCAACATTCATCCATTCATTCTCCTCAGATGGTTCAGAACTTTAAGGAGGAAACGAGCTTCATCCTCAGCACTATAAGGGGTAAAAACTGTCAACCTTATATTTCCTGAGTGGCCGAGCTTTGGGAGTTTCACTGATCTTTCACCGTTTTGTTCTCGTTCCCAGATGGAAGCACAGACGGCTACCACGTTGTATTGAAATGACCAACAGACGCTCAGCAGGTGCCACGTTTCACCAGTGGAAGTGTGCAGAATACATTTCAGTCAGTCAAAGAAGAATATCAGAGTTTGTAGCTTCAGCCCTTTTTCTCAAACATTTTTGGAATCAGATCATGTTTGCATGGAATTTGGGAATGCAAACTTGTCAATCCATTTTGGGACAAAGTCAAGGAACACTTGGGTAAGGGGGTTGGATATGACGATACCTAAGTCATCAAGGATCTGCCTGTGAGAGGATCAAACTGAATTGACTTGTTGTGATAAACGTTGGGGATGAAACTGCTACAGGTTATGGAAAAGTACGTACGTCACCCCCACAATTTAAGCAATGGATGGAACTTATGTCAGAAATTGTGTCTGATGAACAAGTTTTAGCAAGACTCAATAATGAAGGGGAGACTTTCCACAGGTTATGGGGCCACTTTTTTTGTTTGAACGCGTAGTCCCAATGGTGGATGGTAATAATAGAGATGTTGTACTGTGTATTCTTTAGTCATTGAACTGTTGTTTTGGTTCCAACTACGTCCTCAGTTGGGACTTTGGGCGTACTGATGTACAACAACAATGCTGTCCATTTTGTTTGTTGAACGTCGAATTAAAATAAAAAGTTGGATTACAAAAAAATATTTTGGAATCAGTCCGTAACGCCTGAGAAGTAACCCCGGAGGGTAAACATGTTTTATCATGTCCATTAAAAAAGATGTTTTTCCAAAGTACAGGCTCGGATACTTCTTGTAAATGTCTGACAATAATACAGAAAACTTCCTTTAACAACAGAGTGGGATGCTTTTTTCCCAAACCAGAAACAGCCATTTCATTCATCTTAAGGCCTTCACAATCCACAGATGGAAATGTTTTCTTTATCATGCAGCAGCTAAGTTTGTGCTGCCTTGATCAGTTAGTTAGTTTTATTGAGCAGCTTTTAAATGCTCTAAATGTTAGATTTACTCCTTTATACCTGCTTACATTTATTGTTTTATGAAAGAAAAGTATGTGACTCAAAATGTCACACGATGTCACGTTTTGATGAAAAGTGATCATCATGGCTGTCGCACTTTATGAGAAGCTGTGATGATGCAGTCCTTTTTCTGAGACATGTCTCTATGATGAGTTTATCTCATTTTTCACTTTTCCTTGATATTCGTAAAAGTGCATTCAAGTACATAAATAGGCCTGTTATGAGGGAAAGTAAAACTTCAGAATAAGAGGCCTTTATTTTATTAATTTCAGAGGAAACAATGTCCATTAGATAAGATTAAAGTAATCAGAAACCCTTTATTTCTATTGGCCCATTAGCTGTAAGCACCACCACAGAAACATGTTGACTTCCTGTTTCAGTTCTTGTGCTAAAACCTCTCTCCTTCAAGTTCAGTTGAGATCTTTAAACATTAAAGTGTTGTATTTGTGAACAGTACAAACATGACTTCCCCTCGTGTCTCTAAAGAAAACGCATGTCACATAAACGGCTGCGTCTCAAAAAACAAAAGGCGATCAATCAAATGCCTGCTATCGGTGAATTCATCTGCACTGTGAAAATGTGTGATTTAAAGGTAAACAGAAGTCAAACATGGGAGAACTTGTTTTTGTGTTATGTTCCTCGGGTACAAATACTTCTACTCTTGACATGGACAAGGAAGTCACGCTATGCTTGTTGGCATCGTGAAATAACATTCATGTCCACACCTTGTTGTGTTGAATAGTTTCAGTTCCATTTCAGGATAAACTGGATACAGGTAATTATTTCAACTTTTATCCTCGACTAACCCTCGATAGCTGACTTCTATTCTGTGACATGATCTGATCTGTTAGCACTTGTTTCTTTAACCACTGTGGTCTTGAAGGTTTGCATAAGGCCCATTGAAACTGATAAAAAGTCATAACAGTGAAGAAAAAAAGAAAATAAAGTCTATTACAGTTGTTTAATGGACATCATAGCAGCTCCTGGAATCTGTGGTGTTCAGCCATTCAATCACAAGAAGACCCGACTTATTCTAAAATCTAAGCCTCAAATTATCTGTAAGGAAACAACTACTGCACCTACATGGATGTTTATTTCATGTGTATTTATATGTTTCTCAGGAAACGTCCTCGTGAATAGTTCTCCCTCAAAGTTGATTATAGTCATTTCTGTGTTAAAACCTCACTTGAGTCTATCCGGCCTTCAAGTTCAGTTGAGTCTTTTAAACATACTATATACCAGTGGTTGGTAACTAGTGGCCACCGCCAATAATGCCTGGCCCGCCATCCATCGATCTATCAGCCAGCTCCTCCAAAACAGCCACCATTACTTCTTTAAAAACTTCTGCATCAGTGAATGGTTTGTTGTGCCGGGTGAGAACCTGTGCTGCTTTAAGGAACGCATTTGTCACTTTTTGCTGCACTGTGAGTCTTTGAACCGGGACCCTGCTGCTGTGCGCAAATCCAGCTGTTAGTGCGCTAAGTTTCTACTTCCGTGCCTCTTTCTGGAATGGATAAACTTCTCTGAAGTCGCCATGCTTCGTTTCATGGTGCCTTCGGGTCTTATTCCTTGCAAACTGCAACAACCTCATTGCAGATGAGAGACTGGCTTTGAATTTATAAACTCAAGTAAGGATGAATGCACACTTTTCTTTCCACTCTTCTTACGTCCTACCTTCACCATCAACTTTTTTTTTTCTGATTTTGACAGTAACATTTTCTCCTTTGAGCTAGCGATCTCTGTCTCACACAACATTGTCTCAGCATAAAAACAAGGATCAGGACGTCACGCGAGAACAGGTTGTGTGATGAAGTGATTAAAGACAGCAAATTAGTGTTTTGTTTGTTGGCGTCATTAAATGACGTGACATCTCCTCATATTGTTTTGTTGAATAGTTTCAGCTACGTTTCAGGTTCAACAAGATTCAGGTACGTAGGGTTCGGCTCACAGGAAGTCTTTGTTTTATCTAATGCCAATCTTTATCCTCTGATCTGATGATCTAATATCTTAGCACTTTGGTCTTAAAGAGGAAGAAGAAACAATTTGTCAGTTATATTAAAACATTAACTTCCAAGTAAAATAAAGTAGGAGGTTGTTTTTTTTAAACTCTTACTTTATTTTCATCTTCCAACTTCATTTAAATTAATAATAGTGAAAAAAAAACCCTTTGTTTTCTATACCTGTCACATGAAGGTACTCCACCCTGTTGGAGGGTGTGCACCTGACACAAATAGTTTCGCTTCTTTAGAAGTGATCGCCTTTATAAGGACAGAAGTCATCTTGTCGTCGTGGCAGAATTGATTTTCTTTTTCTAACAAAGAAAGTCAAGGCAATTCAAAGTGCTCACACAAGACATCAAAAGCAATCTGAAAGAAACTTTAACATGGGTAAGTAATTTTTTGAATTCTTAAGAAGGCCAACTTTTTCTTATAATTGACAAGTGCTAAAAAAAAAAAAACTTGGATAGGGAGGTAAACATCTAAATAATGAAAAAAGAGAAATACTTAGGGACACGAGTAACCCAGCTTGGTTGATGTCTGACTTTTCTGTTTTATCTAAGACATGTATGAGGTTTATTTTAAAATGTATATTATATATCTTTTTTTCATTTTTATGATTAATTAATTCAACTTATAACTTAAAACCTACTTGTTGTATTTGTGTGTGTTGGGGGGGAAGTGAAGCATTCAGTTTTTGTTAACTGTAATGTAGCCATGGCCTTCATCTGTAACCTAAACATTGAACGATCGATCTGGTTTCAAGATAAGAACGGAAACAACAAATGTTTCAGTCATAGAGATTTCTATGGATTAAAAACATTAATCAAACAGGTTCAATCACACGTATCTATGAGCACCAACAGAGATCCTCTTGTAATAAAGGAATTTTAATAGTTTTTGGTTATTGACAAGATTAACAATTATTGAAAAATGTCACCAAACTTTGAGCCTTAAAAAGTGTGTAATCTAAATGACGGCTATCTGGTTGGCATGTTAGACAAACAAAAAGTACTAAAGAGCCAAACCCAGCACAGTCATTTCTTCAAATGGGAGTTATTTTCGACAAAGACATGTCTTTAGTCCAGCACTGTAAACAGCTGTCAAGGAACTGCTTCTTTCAACTGAGGAAGATCTCCAAACTTAGAAACATGGTTTCGCAGAATGATTTGGAGCTCATTATCCATGCCTTTGTGTCTTCACGTTTAGACTATTGCAATAGTTTGTTTTCTTGTCTTAACAAGAAAGAGCTCTCTAGACTGCAATTAGTTCAAAATTCTGCAGCAAGAATTCTGACCCGCACAAATAGGAGGTCCCACATATCCCCTGTTCTGAAAGACCTTCACTGGCTGCCAGTGTCTTTTAGGTTCAGGTTTAAAATCCTGGTTCTGGCCTTCAGAGCCCTACATGGTCAGGCTCCCTCTTACCTTAGTGAGCTGATCCAGCTTTACGCTCCTGTGCGAGCGCTGAGGTCTATGGATCAGAACCTGATGAAGGTCCCTCGAGCTCATTATCACACTAGAGGTGACCGGTCGTTCCAGGTTGTTGCTCTGAGCCTCTGGAATGAACTTCCGTCATCCTTGCGCTCAATTGATTCAGTTGTCACTTTCAAGAGTCAACTGAAAACGTTTTTATTTGTCCAGGCTTTTAATTAGTCTCTTTTAGGGCTGCTATGATTTTTGTACTGTCTGTGTATTACTTGTGATGTTTTTTAAACCCTGTTTGTGAAGCACTTTGTGGCCCCTGCCTGCGAAAAGTGCTATATAAATAAATTTTACTTACTTACTTACTTAAATGAAATTGTGACTCATGTTTGAACGATAGGGGTCTACTAGAGACTTTTGAACTTGATGCGATTATTTTCAAAATTAAAAATTGTTCAAACCTTCAGCTTTTAGCCGAGGCGACGCCCAAGTCTGGTGATTTTCTAAAAACACAAGTTGTTGCTTCTCTAATAATCTACAGTATGTTCAATCTTGATCTTAGTTTGATTTGTTTGGTAACAGTTCAAGCCAGAACACATATATGTGCCAGTATTCAGTTGTTGTCATAGCATCACCAATAGGCCAGTTACAGTTGGGGTACATCAGGCAGTGTTTCATTAGTTGATAGTATGACAGCAGAAGATTCATTTGTTGTGAACTTGTGACTCCTCCTTTTCCATGTTGGTGCTCACTAGATGAGCGGGCCAGCTCAGTCACAAATTCAATGTTAATACCAACAGACTTTCAAATCACTCCACAATGGCTGCAGGTCATTAAGGTTAGAAAATAGACGTGACAGAAAGTAAACCAACATACCAAAAATAGATCAAGGATCATTGTCTATCAAAGCTCCTCTCCATTAGTATCAGTCTTTCTTAAATCATGTAAAGTACAGGAATTTAAATTGTCAACTATTCAACCTTACAAAAGACTTTCCTGCATCCTCGTCTTCTCACCAAATATTAGTGCTTTAAAACAAGAACACTTAGTAGAATAGATCTGTTGCTTCTGTCAGGCATGCTTTAAACACATCACACATTACATTTGTGTTAAAATGTTTTTAGGTCATCAGTTCCAGGTCCAGCAGTTTGCTGACAGTTGATTAACATTTTCCAGTCCAAAACCGAGTCGCTCAAATGTTTAAACCCTCGTTACACATCAATAACATCATGTGTACATTTAAAGCTGACGGTTCGAATAATGCTCTGTAGATTGTAAAAAACATAAAACAGAGTGAAAGCAAAGAATCAAAATGTTGACCCAAATATGTTTGGACATTTGTTAAACCTGACTTTGCTCATACTTGAGCTTTCTCTTAGTGGTCATGATTTATGACAGGTGTGGTAGATATCATGGATGTTTCATAAGTATTAAAGTGAAACTTAACTGTAGTCATTTTTATGTTTTATGTGCAAACAGTACTTAGTTCCTTTATTATAATTCCTTTTTTCATTTCTTTTGTAGCATTAGTTGTCTCTGATGAAGAACAAAGCAACAAGACAAAGTTCAGGTAAATAACAGTTTAATTTAATTGAAAATGAAGTGTTGAGGAATTTGATTTAAATTTGAGGGAAGTAACAGCACTTCTTCATTTTCAGGGGGAGGATCTGCCTCCTGACATCAAGGATTGGAGCAAACAACATGTTTAAGAATGTGTTGGAAATTTGGATGGTGTGGAAGACAGTGTTGCAGAAATACAAGAAAATCCCCAAGAAAGAATATATACATTTGAACAATTCCCATCTTTTTTCCAAACCTTATCCATTTTGTCGTTTCCATGAGTCACATACATACAGGGAGGGTAACATTCTTCATGTCCAAGAATCTGATGCCTCAGATTTGAATAAACGCCAGCACAAGTTTATAGATATGAACAAGACACTAGATAGAAATGATTTTAATGATGAGGTTATTCACTTTGCAGCTTTCTGTTTGAATAACCGCACCAAAGGCACCATCCATTTTGGAATAGGGGACGAGCCAGAATTCACACTTGGCCAGGTGTTGGGAGTTAATGTAGAGGATAAAGAGATATATGTTGAGAGACTTAGAAAGGCCATTGATCGTTATTTACCATCGTTTATATACCAACAGATTGCTCATATTTGCATCAAACCACCTCGATTTGTTAGAGTTATTGATAAAAATGGGACACCATCCGACAAATGGGTTATAGAAGTGGACATTGTTCATTACCCTACGATCTGTGAAGATAAATTGTTTGAAATGATGTTAAAAGAAATAATTGAAATTATTTCCAAGCAAGAAGATTTTAAAACAGACAATACCAAAACAAATTCAAAAAAGCCCTCCAGCCGAGATACAAATATCTTACCTAAAGAGCCATTACATTTCCCTGGAGTTCCTTGCAAACCCTTCCCATTTCAAAGTGACCATCTTGAATATAGTTACAGGAAGGGCAGCATTCTTTATGTCACAGAATCTGGTGCTTTAGACTTCATTGAACCGTGCCACGAGTTTAAAGGTTTCTACAACACACCAGATATATACAAAATAATTAAGTTCACTGATGAGGTTCTTCGCTTTGTAGCTGCCTGCATGAATAGCCGCACCAATGGCACCATCCATTTTGGAATAGGAGACGAGCCAAACTTCAAACATGGCCAGGTGGTGGGAGTTGTTGTAAAGGATAAAGAGGCTTATGACGAGGAACTTAGAAAGGCCATTGATCGTCGTTTTTTAAATGAAGACAAACAGATTGCTCATGATTGCATCAAACCACCTCGATTTGTTGAAGTTCTCGATGAAGATGGGAAATCATCAAATACATATATTATCGAAGTGGACATTGTTCCTGACTCTGAGATCTGTAAAGACAAATTATTCCATACTACATTAAAAGAGTTTAAACAGAAAGAAGGTACTGAAACGGTCACTGCTAAAACTAAATTAGAAGAGCTCTATATCCGAGACGGAGGTAGCAGTAGAAATATCCTTCGGGACAAGGAAGACTTTAAAACGGTCATCGTGCCCCTACTATCTCAACTACGAAAAGAAGCGGAAGAATTAATTAGTCCAACACCCAGAATCAACAAAACCGAACTCCTCCTCATTGGGACAAAATCCACCCTCACTAAGCTATATCTTTTTTTCTTAAATTGTGTTAGACCCGTACTGGGTTTTATACATGGAAATCTGCAGTAATTGAACATGAAAGTACAGTTTACCCCTTTTTTTTTATAATTCATTTATTTATAATTCCCCTGCCCTACCCTTTCCCTCATCCTCCACGTCAACTCTGTTATAAAAACCTCCTACTTCCACCTCCACAACATTGCACCCCCCCTACCTATTCAATTCAATTAAAAAAAACTTTTTTAATAATAATAATAATAATGGCTATATAATAATAATCATAATAATAATGATGATAATAAGCATTATTATTATATTATTATTACATTTAGCCCCAACATGAATCTAGCATCACAAAAGGTCCACACCATCCAAAGCCTCTCCACATCGGTAACAAAGGACAAAGGGACTCCAGTGTGTGGATCAAAAGATCTTCCATCACATCACATATCCTGGGTAAGAAAACAAGATAAGATAAGACATCTTAATCATCCCCTGGTGAAAAATATCTACAATCATAGCAATGAGTAGATTTATGTTGCAGGTCTGCCTGGTCACTCTGATATCAAACTCTAAGTTCTTTGAAAATAACTGCCATGCTTGATGATTATAAATAATTGTACATTTTCAATGTGATATTGTAATAACTTTAATAAGTGACTTAAATAATCTCTCAGCTGTCACATGACGATGAGGAGCAGGCTGACAATGAGAAAGAAGATGAGAAAGATGAGGATGAGAAAGACGTAAGTTATTGAATACCAATTGAATCTGTTCAAACATACAGTAAAAGCATCAAGCCTGAGTGACTGACAACAATTATATATGGTACACTTTATATCGCAGGGTCCGGTTTCCAGGACAGCCAGAGTTTCTGCACTTGGATAACTTTTTGCAAAAGAGGATTGAGAGCTGAGGAGAAACCACAGCGCCAACAATCCAGCAAAAGATCAACAGTTGTCAGCCACAAAGTCAATCTGTGGCTGGATCCTGGACTGCAAGCACTTTCATGTCCATTTGTTCTGTCATGATGTTTTTGATGTCGAGTGAAGCACTTTGAATTGCCTTGTCAGGGGCGGCTGTGGCTGAGTTGGGACATGTCCGGTGTGTCCTTGGGCAAGACACTTAACCCCGAATTGCTCCCCCTGCTTGCTGCATCAGGGGTGACAAATAAAGTTTAAAAAAATAAATAAACTTGCATGTTTGTAGTTATTGTACAACAATTGTACATTTTATTTTTTTCAAAATATATTGATCGATCGATTCATTTAAAAAAATAAACATTGACAAAGTTACCATATTTGGTTCAAATGCCACAGGATCAGTGATGTAGGGTGATCTCTTCTGATTGGCTGAGAGAGGATCACATGATTCTCGACCTTACTGAGGTGCAGAAGGGCGGCCATATGTAATGTGTACCTAAATCACAAAAAAATAGTCACTTGCCCAATAAAGGGTTAAAGAAAAAATCAAGGTAAATATTGCTTGAGGAGATATTTCTATTGCACGTCATTTCCAAACATTCTGTACCTGGTATAAGATTCTTTAGATTAAATTAAAAGTGTATTTTGTAAGCATTATGTGTTAGATATCAAATCAAAGCTAAAATGTAAAGCTAGCTTGTGTTTTTTTTCCATAAAATATTGTAAAACATTTCATTTACAGCCATAACAAAAACAAATATGTAAACAGTGGACAGGTAACCAAACGAATAGAAGAGAAGAGCGAAAAAGCAACGCAGGTCTACCTCTCCACAAATACACCACTACACTCCCCAGATTCCCTGCAACCAGAACATGACGTTGATTCACCCATAGGCATATTATACCATATTATATATGCCGGTATTTTATGCAGTTTACAGTTGCAATAACCAGTGCAGTTTTTATAACAGGTTGCGTGGGGTTACTTTTTACTTTGAAAATCAGTTAGAAATTCTGGGAGTTCTGATGATTATTGTAATTGGGGATAGACCTTCCTCAATAGTAATGAATGCAGAGCGGGCACATTGGAGACCCATTCAAGATGGCGGTTGCGCTGATACGTCAGCTCCAATAGGCAGCATCAGTCTATGAGGCGTCCAGGTATATTATGTCTATAGATTCACTGGCCACATCACCTTCTGCCAGACCTCAAACACAAAAACCCAAGCTTGCATTCAGATTATCCCTCCTTTCTCCTTTCACTTTCCTTTCATCCTTAACCCCGGAAGCATTTAAGTGGCGGCCATGAGCCGTACAAATTCTCTGAAAGTTAGGGAAAGGTGGGTCAATGCTTCCTTTATAACCTTCTTTAGCATAGGAAACTCTGGACCAGATGACAAAGTACTGCCCCACGATTCCCTGCAGCCACTACTTTTAAAGGTCCCATGTTCTTCTTTTTCTGGTTTTAGATTCTCTTGAGTGTTTTTCAGGTGTCTTGTGCAGGTTTAAGCACATCTGTGTGCAAAAATTCAAAGTCTGCAGAAACACAGCTTCTCCTACCTCCTCCTGCTAGCAGTAGCTGTAGCTGCATGAAACGCTCAGTCCCTAGTCCCCCCTCGTTGAAAATGTGTGGAGTGACATCACAAGACAAAGTTGTTACTGATCCAAGCCCATTGGCTCGTTGTAGAAAGCACAAGCTCCCCTCGGACTGACTGTAGCATTCCAAATATGGTTTAAAGCATCTTTTTACAATGAATGAATCTAATTTGGGTTTTTATTTAATTGCCTAAATTGATTTTTATCCACTCAAATTTTGCATTTTATCAGCAATATTTAAAATATGTGTGTTTATTGTTTACAAATCAAGATTTTCTATATCAACATTTAACTAACACATACATACCAATTTTAAAATGGTATAAAATTGCAAATCAAGTTAACATATAGTTCTTTATGTATTTGGTGGTGTTACACATAATTTACAACTTTTTTTGGATGTGGCGGTCAGTCAGTCATGCTGATCTCCTTTTTATATCAACATTATAATGTTTTATGTTTGTTTATATTTATGGACTTAATCTGATATATTATGAAGTGTAATGTTACACAAACTGACTGATTTCTAGTTCAGTTTATTCAGTTATTTTAGATCATGTACTTCCTGCTATGCATCATTTGTTTACCTGTCCAGGGAAAACACGTGCAGATGAGCTAAAGCTAACTCAGGTGCAGGTGTGCTGCTTCTGAAAATATAAACAATAAATAAACAACATTTGTTCATTAAAGGTCAGATTGTAACAGGCAGTGTATGGACCCAGTTACAGCACTACAGGAAACTAGCAGATAGTGACACTTTAATGTTTTGATGAGGTGATGAGGTGGGTGTGGCTGACTGGTAGAGAGAGAGGGAGGCAGTCTGAATGGAAATTTTTCCATTCAGACATTTCATTTTTTCATTGAATAATGACACTCTCACAAACCCGTTATTAATACAGGGCTGTGCTCTGTCTCCTCCCTCGTCTAACTCTTGAGTGTTGAAGGTACCCCATGGTGCAGGCCAAATGGAATGGTTGTATATCTGTCGATGATGACGTTGTGAGGTGGATCGTCTCTCGACCAGAGAGTCCACAGTCCGCGGTCCCCTGCTCCTGTGACCACACAGGAAACACTTGAAATCATCGAATCAAATATTCACTTTTTACAAAAACTTTGCCACATTTTCACAAATGTAGGATTTTTATTTTACATATCGGCCGACACGCGCGCAAACAGACAAGCATGCGTGCGCGCGCAGACAAGCACGCACACACACACACACACACACACACACACACACACACACACACACACACACACACACACACACACACACACAGCGTAGGCTACACTGTGGTTTAAGTTTCGTTTCTCTTCCATGGAAGAGGCTGGGTTTCCGTGTTGGTCATCATTGATGTTCTCTCCTCTCTGCAAGAAGCACGAACAGGAGTCTCTCGCGCTTCTTTTCCCGAAACTTTTGCTGCATCAGCGCTGTTTAAGAGTTCACCACGGAGTGAAGACGAACTTTCAAAGAGGTAAGTAGTGAAGTATAGAGTCATTTTAGATGAAACAACGTGTAATGACGAACAGTATCCCCAGTGATATGATGTTGGGTCTGACTTCGTGTTTCTACATTTCTGTCAAATCTACCTTCCTGTTTTCTACGCTCATATTTAATCGGTTTACAGCAAAAAGGGCTCTCATACAACTTAACATGTATATTTAGATTTCTTTGTTCACTTGAGTATGTTGAAATTGTGTATCCAGAAACTTCTTCCTGGTTTTCATTTAGCCACAGGCTGCCCCAGAGAGAGCACTGCCAGTAAAATGCCAGTCATGATATTTCCTGTAAGACAAAATGAGGTTGAACATACCTGTGGTGTTATTTTAGTCATGTTGTGATATGGGCAGGTAAGCAGATGAGACACACAATATGAAATGTTGGATGTTAAGTTAACACAATGTTCAGTTATAAATATGGCATTTGTTTTCTTCTACACTTAAATGTAGTTCAGTTTGATAATAATATACAGAAGTGCTTTGATACAAATACTTCTGGTTGATTTAGATCCATAGTGTTAAACTGGCCTCTCCCTTTTTTATTTTATAGTCATGTGGCACGCATGTAGGATGCATCCCATTGAATATGAGTAATGGTTTAGCGTTGACCTTATGAGCTGACACACCTGCTAAAAATTGAAAGTTAAGGAGACACACAATCGTGTTGAAACTGCTGAATGAGGTCAAATTACTATGACTAGTATGAAGCAGCTATAAGACCTTGTAACTCTTATTGTGATGCTGTTGAATTTTGAGTTGCTGGTAAGGGCGTAGAGGCCAGAAGCAGGTAGCCTTTAGCAGAAGTCCTATATAGCTGGTTAGCCACACCTCGTTGAATGACAATATACTGAGATACTTCATGCACTTTAATCTATGAAATTTACATCACCATACCATACTGGGTTCAGCGCGCATGCTAAATCACACACTTTAGCAGTAGTAAACTACTATGTGCCGACTCATTGCTGAATTAGAGAGAGCTCTCACGGGTTTACCTGCCGCCGGATGACTGTTAGACTACTTTCAATTATAAGACAACAGAGCGCCACCTGTGATGCTGTTTGAATTACAATGATAGTCCATAAAGGCTGAAAGAGCAATATTTTAAGAGTGCATATAGCAGAGATCGAGTATATCCTGTGTAAATATCTCTCTGAGTCATGGCTGTCCGCCAAGAGAGCGACGCCTGAGGCCAGGAAGGTGTGGGGGTGCTACCACTTACTCACAGTCTAGCAGCACAGCAAATCTCACAGCTCTTAACTCACATGCAGAGTGGAGGACCTCACCCTGGTTACCTAGCCTCTAAACAAAGTGGCTCAGTGACTGAACTAATTAAACAACCAAAACCAAGTAAACACAGTCAAATTACAGTTGGTGGCAGTAAGAGTAACTAAACTCATAACACAAAGTCTGAAAGAATATAAAACGAAACAAACAAATGCTATAAAAGGAAACCCGTACAAAACTAAAAGGTACAACAAAAGGAGGAGCAAAACAGCAGCAGTTTAAGCCACCTAAAATAAAAAGAAGCCATTAATAATAAAACAAAAAAAATGTTTCAGCTTACAGGTTTTAAAAGATTGCACCACTGTACTGACCACCACAGGGAATTAGTCAGGGCAATCTGGGGAGCAGAGAATGGGCCAACTATTACCACTGCAGCACAAACTGATTGCATTCACCATTAAAACAAGCCAGTTCAACATCAAATGAAAGCAGTACTCACCAGCAGCAATACCAAAGAAATGACAGACAGGAGCAAGAGCCTGAGCAATGTCTCAGGCATCCAGGTGCCTTGCTGACCTGATTAGTGAACAGGGGGGAAGAAAGGCTGCATTCAAGGGCTACATGTTTGGAGTCTACCATAATCAGTTAACAAAAAATGAATCAGAAACCATTTATTCCTATTGGCCCATTAGCTGTTAGCACCACCACCTCAGAAACATGTTGACGTCCTGTTAGAAATATGTGGTTTTGAAGCTACAGTTGTTCTTGTGCTAAAACCTCTCTGGCCTTCAAGTTCAGTTCAGATCTTTGAACATATATCAGGGGCCCTGACAGATCTTTACTTGTGAACAGTAAATACATCTCTCGTGTGATTTCTGTGAATACGTTCAGTTTGGTTACATCTTGTAGAGATGACTTTGCTGTTAGCAGACTACGATTTATTCTGAGAAGATATGACCATATTTGAAGAGAAACACGTTATATGAGGTATCACAAAAGTATAATGTATGGCCTCAGTTGACAGTACAATGATGAAGTGTTCCTGAAATAGAGGTTTGACATTTAAAGAGTAAAGGTAATGTGATTCTTCCTACCATGTATAGAAATATCTAAAGTGGGAAGGAATTTGTGACATCTGTTGTGCTGTATATAATGGCTCCACACTGAACATTAAATTGTCTATCTTTCAGCCTGCACAGAGTCTCAGTGTTGTCTGTTAAATCAGAACCACGGTCGTGATATGCTGCGTTAATATTATCCAGTCTGTTGATAGATTCAGCTTTAGGGACATTTATATTATTCAACCCATTATCGTGTCTATCAAGAAAACACATGTCACATAACGGCTGCGACTCAAAAACCACAAGACGATCGATCAAATGCCTGGTTTATCTACACTGCAAAGAATGCAATTGTTTGTGAGTTAAAGGGAAACAGAAGTTAAACATGTTGTCAGTTGTTGTCATAGCATCACCAATAGGCCAGTTACAGTTGGGGTACATCAGGCAGTGTTTCATTAGTTGATAGTATGACAGCAGAAGATTCATTTGTTGTGAACTTGTGACTCCTCCTTTTCCATGTTGGTGCTCACTAGATGAGCGGGCCAGCTCAGTCACAAATTCAATGTTAATACCAACAGACTTTCAAATCACTCCACAATGGCTGCAGGTCATGAAGGTTAGAAAATAGACGTGACAGAAAGTAAACCAACATACCAAAAATAGATCAAGGATCATTGTCTATCAAAGCTCCTCTCCATTAGTATCAGTCTTTCTTAAATCATGTAAAGTACAGGAATTTAAATTGTCAACCAAACTTTACAAAAGTCCTCGTCTTCTCACCAAATATTAGTTCATTAAAACAAGAACACTTAGTAGAATAGATCTGTTGCTTATGTCAGGCATGCTTTAAACACATCACACATTACATTTGTGTTAAAATGTTTGTTTGGTCATCAGTTCCAGGTCCGGCAGTTTGCTGACAGTTGATTAACATTTTTAGGTCTTCAAATGTTTAAATCCTCATTAAACATAAAAAACTTCATGTGTAGATATGAAGCCGACACAATTTCACGGTTTGAATAACGCTCCATAAATTGCTAAAACATAAAACAGTAAAAACAAAGAATCTAAACGTTGACATTTGTTAAACTTGACTTTGCTCATACTTGAGCTTTCTCTTAGTGGTCATGATTTATGACAGGTGTGGTAGATATCATGGATGTTTCATAAGTATTAAAGTGAAACTTAACTGTAGTCATTTTTATGTGCAAACAGTACTTAGTTCCTTTTATTAATTTCTATTTTTATTTATTTTTGTCGCATTAGTTTTCTCTGATTGTGAAGAAGAAAGCAACACCATTATGGGGGATCAAGACGACCTTCAGGTAAATACCACTTTAATAACATCAGTTAACTATTATTCTTCTATATTTCTGAACTCATGATATAGTATATAGTATATAGTAACACCTCTTCTTCAATTTCAGGAAGCAACAACAACTTATCTTTTTTGCTTTCTTTTTCTTTTCAGGAAGCAACAACTTCTACAAATTTCCCTGGAGGTCCTTGCAAACCTTACCCATTTCACAGTTACCATCATGCCCATAGATACAGGCAGGACAGCATTCTTGATGTCACAGAATCTGGTGTTTTAGACTTCATTGAACCGTGCCACGAGTTTAAAGGTTTCTACAACACACCAGATGAAAGTGAAAAGAGCAAGTTCACTTATGAGGTTATTCGCTTTGCAGCTGCCTGCATGAATAGCCGCACCAATGGCACCATCCATTTTGGAATAGGAGACAATAAAGACAAAGAGAACAATTTCAAACATGGCCAGGTGGTGGGAGTTGTTGTAAAGGATAAAGAGGCTTATGACGAGGAACTTAAAAAGGCCATTGATCGTTGTTTTTTAGATCAACACAAACTGATTGCTCAAACTTGCATCAAAACACCTCGATTTGTTGGAGTTCTCAATAAATATGGGACATCATCAGACACATATGTCATAGAAGTTGACATTGTTCCTCACTCCGAGCTCTGTAAAGACATCTTCTTCAAAACCACATTAAAAAAAGAAAAGAAGAAGAGATCCAAGAAAGAAGATGTCAAAACGGTCAATACCGAAACAAGCTCAAAACAGCTCTTCATCCGAGATGGAAGTAGCACTAAAAATATCTTACCTATGAAAGACCAGTTCATAGGTCTTCTGCCCCAACTATCTCAACTACGAAAACAAGCTGAAGAGAAGGTAAACCCCAGAATCTTATTGAGTCCTACATGTAGTACACCATCCAACCCCTCTCCATGTGTGCAGCAAAGAGCATGGATTTTTGCGTTTGGATCAAACGCCATCTTCCAACTTCCATCACGAAGTCAGCTTGCAAGGAAACGCAGGGGTCTCCTGGGTAAGAAACCAAATAAGATAAGACATAATCATCCACTGGTGAAAAACATCTACAATCATAGCAATGAATAGCAGTAAAATATGAATATTGCACTTAGCTCATATTGTTTAATTATTACATTTAGGCAGGATCAAATACATTTACATTGATTTCAATGGGTCCTTTATGTTTCAGGTCGTCGTCGTTGCCACTCTGACTTCGTGGTTTCGAAGGACTCTCTTGACATCTCCAAGGATCAATAAAAAAGGCAGGTTTTTGATGACTTACTTTGGGTCCTTGTTCACATTGCACCTCCAAATCTGATCCACATATGTAGTTTGTTTTTTTGCCAGTCTGGAAACAAAAAGTTACCTGAGATCTTAGTTTTCTACGTCAGTTTCAAATTTCATATGCAGATGGTTTCAAATTGGATTAAAATCTGTGTTTGGGCAAGACACTGAAGATACCGAATTTTACCCCCTACTTCGTTGCAGGTCGCTTCTCTTGTCGTCAAACGCTGCTCTTTTTGTCTTGCGCCGGTTGTGCGTCGTATGGATGTATGGCGGCGACAGTCCTCAACTCCAGCCTGTGGCCCCTTACCCGGATTTTTGAACATCTGCTTCTAACCTCATACGCAGGTGGCAGATCCGACTCAATCTGAACATCGCGGTCGCTTCAATCGGTGTCACTCACAACGCGACGCCGCGACGAAAATAACGACAACGACGTAGATCCAACAAGTGGCGTCCAGAGTCCCCAATGCGGTGATGCATTGAGGCAATGCCCCCTGGCACAACTCCAGGCTGTGGCCCACACGTCGACACCCCCGCGTACTCCCGGTTTTCTGACCCAATCAAGATTCAAGATTCAAGATCGATTGTCTCTCGCTAATAAAGTCTAAATCTTAAAAAAAAAAAAACATCTCTTGTCATCTGTTGTATTTCCTCGGCGTAACCTATAAGGGCGGTAGTAGGGTCGCCGGTTCAAGTCCCGGCACGGACCAAGTCCGAGAGATGCCAGTCCATTTCCTGAGCACTGCCGAGGTGCCTGAGCAAGGCACCGAACCCCAAAAACTGCTCTGGAGCGCTCACTGTGGGCAGCCCCCTCACTCTGAGACCTCTCCATTAATGCATGTCACTAGAACCATGCTATGTGTGTGTTCATTAGACAGAGTGTAAAACCGAATTTCCCCTCGTGGGATTAATAAAGTATATATAAAAAAAAAATTTACCACAGAAATCGCTTTGATCGATTAACATAAGAGAGTCAGTCAGTGAGATCGGATTTTGATCAGATTTGGGCGGCAGTTTGAACAAAGCTTTAGATGTGCGAACCACAGTTTTCCCCTTGGGGATTACTAAAGTATATATATATATATATATATATAAAAAATACAACTGTTCAATTCATTTGCATTCCAGTTACTAACCTCTCCTTTTTCTGGGAGCTCCTGAGCTCTCTTAGGTTCCTCCGGACCCTTGGTGAGGTGGCCTGTCCCCCCCCCCCTTTTTTTTGTTTTCCTATCCTACTCTTCTTTCTGCATCTTGTCCCATCTCCCCCATCCCATTTCAAGCCCAGCACAGTTTAGCAGATGGCTGTTCCGTCATGATCCGGGTCTGCTGAAGATTTCTGCCTGTTAAAAGGAAGTTTTTTCTTGCCACGCTATGACGGATTCAGCTGGGCTCTTGTAATATAGCCATAAGTAAGGTCCTTTACCTGCTTTTTGTAAACATAACAATGAGCATGGTCTTGTTACCTGCTCTTTTGTTAATGTTAACAGACAAACAGTAAGGTCCTTTACCTGCTTTTGTAAAGTGTCTCGAGATAACGCCTGTTATGAATTGATGCTATATCAATAAAGATTGATTGATTGATTTGATCTGCTTGCTGACTTTGTAAAAATAATCCTCAAAGATCCTATTGGATGATGCCATAATTCTCATCTTAAAATATTTATCTCTGAATTGCATGTGGAAGCCCTGATTCGTCGGCAGGAAGTCAGTGTTTGTGCCATATCTTATTGTCCTGATGGACGTGTGCAGATGCTTTTTAAAGAATGACTTCTGTATGTTAAGGAGTTAAAATATGTTAACTTAGGTTCGGTAGCAGGACCAAACCTAAACCACACCTCCCATTACCAAACAAGCCTGTTTATACTAAGCCATCCTACTCTACACCGAAAGAGTACTCCTACACCTTCAATGACAGGTAGACAGACCCTGCAGCACGCTGACACGCTGACTGCATTGAAAATGCTAAGTAGCTTACTTACCACGGATCCCAAGTTTCGGTGGCACGATTCTAACGAAGACATGCATGATGAGTTGTTCCAAATCGGTTGCCATCCACCCAGTGAACTGCAGTCAGACAGCAGTTCAGCATCTTAGTAGATCAGTTTTTCAGGCCGTGCCTAGCATACTGCCGCTCTGCCATCTCTTTAAACCCCCGGAAGGATCCCACCAACTCCCAGCCGGTCCCTGGCTTCATCTCCACCGTCAACGGGGCACCCAAACCAAAGAAGCCACATGCATAGCCACAGCACCTGGAACCATTCCTCTCCTCCACACTCCTGCAGAAGCCAGCTGCCCATCATGGTGCCGTGTGCCGGTTCACAGTGGTGGAGCTAGACTTTTGTCCTTGGGGTGGCCAAGGGGAGGCCAAGGCTATTTCAGGGCTTCCACAGACTATGACAACGAATTTGTTTCTCGATCAATGAAATGCAATCTGAGTCTCTTAATGTTGAAATGTACATACTAAGCACACAGGAGATGAGATGTGTGTGTATAATTCAGTTTAATTTGCAGCTTATTTATTTACAAAATCATTTTTACAAAAAAAGGTGAAAATACTCACATAGAGTTAACCACTCACTCACACTGTTACACACAGACACACACACACACACACATGCTACTCACTCAAAAAAAAGACATCAATATATCAATGATACTTATTTGACTTATTTGTCTGACAGCCAAACTATCCTTGGTCTAAGTAGAACATATGAGCTTAGTCATGACCAGATACACTGTCTAAGTACCAAACTAACTTATGCAGGTTCAGAAAAACAAAATCCTGCAGTTGTGGTGAGAAGTTGCAAAATGTTTCACAAAGTCATCCATGTTAAGGGCACATGCCCTTCGTGACTCGATACTAAGAGTTTCAAGGTGACTTAATCTGTCATCAGCCAGTGTTGCTCTTTGTGGTAGATAGCGCAAATACTGTACAGGAGGGACTTAGCAGTCAACTGCTTTCAAAATGCAACTTCCTCTTGACAAGACGTACGGTGCTGTGATATTTAAATCATGTTTTTATGATGACACACACACACACACACACACACACACACACACACACACACACACACACACACACACATGCTACTCACTCAAAAAAAGACATCAATATATCAATGATACTTATTTGACTTATTTGTCTGACACCCAAACTATCCTTGGTCTAAGTAGAACATATGAGCTTAGTCATGACCAGATACACTGTCTAAGTACCAAACTAACTTATGCAGGTTCAGAAAAACAAAATCCTGCAGTTGTGGTGAGAAGTTGCAAAATGTTTCACAAAGTCATCCATGTTAAGGGCACATGCCCTTCGTGACTCGATACTGAGAGTTTCAAGGTGACTTAACGTGTCATCAGCCAGTGTTGCTCTTTGTGGTAGATAGCGCAAATACTGTACAGGAGGGACTTAACAGTCAACTGCTTTCAAAATGCAACTTCCTCTTGACAAGACGTACGGTGCTGTGATATTTCAATCATGTTTTTATGATGACACACACACACACACACACACACCCACACACACACACACACACACACACACACACAGTGTACACTGTGGTTTAAGTTTTGTTTCTCTTCCATAGAAGAGGCCAGGTTTTCGTGTTGGTCATCATTGATGTTCTCTCCTCTCTGCAAGGAAGCACTAACAAATGTCCCCAGTGATGTAATGTTAGGTCTGATTTCATGTTTCTACATTTCTGTCAAATCTTGTTTTCTACACTGATATTCAATTGGTTTACAGCAACAAAAAACCATTATGTGTTAACTATCAAATCAAAGCTAAAATGTAAAGCTATGTCGTAAAAATTGTATTTACAGCCATAACAAAGAAAAATATGTAAACAGTGGACAGTTAACCAAACGAATAGAAGAGAAGAGCGAAAAAGCAACGCAGGTCTACCTCTCCACAAATACACCACTACACTCCCCAGATTCCCTGCAACCAGAACATGACGTTGATTCACCCATAGGCATATTATACCATATTATATATGCCTCATAACGTGCTGGAACGCATCAAACGTCCAGACCAGACCACCACCATATTGGATGGGTCTCCTCAGTCTACGATAGCACCAGAGTCAATAGGAATCAATGGAGAGCGAGCCACTATGCCAGTATTTTATGCAGTTTCAAGTTGCAATAACCAGTGCAGTTTTTATAACACGTTGCGTGGGGTTACTTTTTACATAGAAAATTTATTTTGGTTATTTTACCATTCATAATATTACATCATAGCTAAATCTCTACCATTTGTACCAAACCAAACTGTGTGCATAGGAAACTCTGGACCAGATGACAAAGTACTGCCCCACAATTCCCTGCAGCCACTACTTTTAAAGGTCCCATGTTCTTCTTTTTCTGGTTTTAGATTCTCTTGAGTGTTTTTCAGGTGTCTTGTGCAGGTTTAAGCACATCTGTGTGCAAACATTCAAAGTCTGCAGAAACACAGCTTCTCCTTCCTCCTCCTGCTAGCAGTAGCTTTAGCTGCCGGCAATCGTGACTGAGAACATTCTGACCTGAGCGAGCCCGGGGAGGCCAGGCACACACGCACACACAAACATATGACGCACGCTCCCTGCACACACCGTCTTCCCTCCCACCCTTACACACTCTGCTACTGTATGTTTGTGTTAAGGGCAATGTTTTTTCCCTGCATTCAATCTGTGCCTCCCTCTAGAGGCATAGCATGGAAGTAGTGTTTTTTTTTTTTTTTTTTTTTTTTTTAACTTGTAGTTGTATCAATGACAAATAAATCTGATTCTGATTCTGCATGAAACGCTCAGTAGCATTCCAAATATGGTTTAAAGCATCTTTTTACAATGAATTGCATTTTATCAGCAATATTCAAAATATATGTGTTTATTGTTTCCAAATCAAGATTTTCTGCATCAACATTTAACTAACACATACATACCAATTTTAAAATGGTATAAAATTGCAAATCTAGTTAACATATAGTTATATATGTATTTGGTGGTGTTACACATAATTTACAACTTTTTTTGGATGTGGCGGTCAGTCAGTCATGCTCATCTACTTTTTATATCAACATTATAATGTTTTATGTTTGTTTATATTTATGGACTTAATCTGATATATTATGAAGTGTAATGTTACACAAACTGACTGATTTCTAGTTCAGTTTATTCAGTTATTTTAGATCATGTACTTCCTGCTATGCATCCTTTGTTTACCTGTCCAGGGAAAACACGTGCAAATGAAGCTAAAGCTAACTCAGGTGCAGGTGTGCTGCTTCTGAAAATATAAACAATAAATAAATAACATTTGTTCATTAAAGGTCAGATTGTAACAGGCAGTGTATGGACCCAGTTACAGCACTACAGGAAACTAGCAGATAGTGACACTTTAATTTTTTGATGAGGTGATGAGGTGGGTGTGGCTGACTGGTAGAGAGAGAGGGAGGCAGACTGAATGGAAAAATACTGAGAGGCAGAGCAGAAAATATGTCAAAAATGACCACATGATGTTACAATAGTTCATCCACTCTTGAACCTTAAAACGAGGCCAATCAGATAATCTTATGGGACTTTGATAAGTGTGATTTGGGAACGTTTCCTTTCCACAATCCTCCTACACAGAGGACTGGCTCCTAGGACCCAGCTGGGCCCTTTTAAACATTCCCCTGTTAAAAACAACAGGCAGAAGGGTTGTCAGGAAGTTACTGTAAAACTATCCTGCTGAAATGTTTGCTTCTGTTATTTTAAACCTTAACCTTATCCATTGGTCCACTTTCTGTGATTTATGTTCTAGTTGTTTTTGTTATTACTAATGTTTATTATTGATTGCGTTCTTGTTGTCATTGTTATTGTTGCATTTTCATTGAATACTGACGCTCTCACAAACCCGTTATTAATACAGGGCTGTGCTCTGTCTCCTCCCTCGTGGTAGTCTAACTCTTGAGTCTTGAAGGTACCCCATGGTGCAGGCCAAATGGAATGGTTGTATATCTGTCGATGATGACGTTGTGAGGTGGATCGTCTCTCGACCAGAGAGTCCACAGTCCGCGGTCCCCTGCTCCTGTGACCACACAGGAAACACTTGAAATCATCGAATCAAATATTCACTTCTTACAAAAACTTTGCCACATTTTCACAAGTGTAGGATTTTTATTTTACATATCGGCCGACACGCGCGCAAACAGACAAGCGTGCGTGCGTGCAGACAAGCACGCACACACACACACACACACACACACACACACACACACACCCTGTCCAAGCGTAGGCTACACTGTGGTTTAAGTTTTGTTCCTCTTCAATAGAAGAGGCTGGGTTTCCGTGTTGGTCATCATTGATGTTCTCTCCTCTCTGCAAGAAGCACGAACAGGAGTCTCTCGCTCTTCTTTTCTCGAAACTTCTGCTGCATCAGCGCTGTTTAAGAGTTCACCACGGAGTGAAGACGAACTTTCAGAGAGGTAAGTAGTGAAGTACTGAGTAATTTTAGGAAGATAAAACATAACGTGTAATGAAGAACAGTATCCCCAGTGATATGATGTTGGGTCTGACTTCCTGTTTTCTACGCTCATATTTAATCGGTTTACAGCAAAAAGGGCTCTCATACAACTTAAAATGTATATTTAGATTTCTTTGTTCACTTGAGTATGTTGAAATTGTGTATCCAGAAACTTCTTCCTGTTTTTCATTTAACAGGCTGCCCCAGAGAGAGCCATGGTATTTCCTGTAAAATGACGTTGAACATTCCTGTGGTGTTATTTTAGTCATGTTGTGATATGGGCAGGTAAGCAGATGAGACACAAAATATGAAATGTTGGATGTTATGTTGACATAATGTTCAGTTTTAAATGTGGCATATCTTTTTTCTTCTACACTTAAATGTAGTTCAGTTTGAAAATAATATACAGAAGTGCTTTGATACAAATATCCAATCCAACTCTATTTAATTGAGCACTTTAAAACAACCACAGCTGACCAAAGTGCTGGACAATAAAACAAAAAGTTAAAAAAGGCATAATACACAATACAGAATAATTTAAAAGATATATATATATATATAAAAAAAAAAAAAGAATTCTGGTTGATTTAGATCCATAGTGTTAAACTGGCCTCTCCCTTTTTTATTTTATAGTCGTGTGGCACTCATGTAGCATGCATCCCATTGAATATGATGAATGGTTTAGCGTTGACCTTATGAGCTGACACGCCTGCTAAAAATTTAATGTTAAGGAGACACACAATCGTGTTGAAACTGCTGAATGAGGTCAAATTACTATGACTAGTATGAAGCGGCTATAAGACCTTGTAACTCTTATTGTGATGCTGTTGAATTTTGAGTTGCTGGTCAGGGCGTAGAGGTCAGAAGCAGGTAGCCTTTAGCAGAAGTCCTATATAGCTGGTTAGCCACACCTCGTTGAATGACAATATACTGAGATACTTCATGCACTTTAACCTATGAAATTTACATCACCATACCATACTGGGTTCAGCGCGCATGCTAAATCACACACTTATGCACACTGTTAAATTAAATGCCACACAAGCATTTAAGATCATGGTAATGTATAGATTTATGCAAAAAGGAGCTATAAATCTTGTTTGGGGGATTATTGTATTGTACACAGAGGGGAGGGGGGACAGCGGGTGTGTATTGTAACCAATGTCTTGTGTCCTGCCTGTCTGTATACTGCTACTGGATGCCCTGAATTTCCCTCGGGATCAATAAAGTATCTATCTATCTATCTATCTATCTATGTCACGTGTTAGCAGGCAGAATACAGGGAGGAGGACCCAATTGCAGAAAATAAAGGTTTATTTAACAAAAAGCAGCCTTAAAATCAAAAGGCAAAAATACAAAACAAAAACTTACTCCACACGAAATCCGAAAAGCAGGGAACAAACGATCAACGACAGACTACCAATACTCACGACAACTGACAAGACACTGACATTGACAATGAACCGACAAGAAACTCAGGCACACACAGAGACTAAATAGACGTGGGGTAATCAGACACAGGTGAGACTAACGAGACAGGTGAGGAACATCAGGGTAATCACTAAGGCGGGAAACACAAGGAACAAAGAACACAAGACCAGAACACTGAAGACAAGTACAAAGTAAAACCCAACACTGACACCACCACCAAAACCAGATATACAAAATAAAACAGGAAACACTAAAGACTAGACTTGGAAACATTAAACACCAAACTAAGAAACTGAAAACACAAGTAACAGGAAAACAAGCCTACAGACAACGTAGAAGAACACAAGGACACAGGGAAACACACTAAGGACTAAAGTTAACCACAAGACTAAGAAACATTAAAGCACCCAAGGGAAAACAATCAACACGAGGAAACAAGTACACTAAGGACAGAATGAAACAAAACCAAACCATGACAATCTATCTATCTATCTATCTATCTATCTATCTATCTATCTATCTATCTATCTATCTATCTATCTATCTATCTATCTATCTATCTATCTATCTATCTATCTATCTATCTATCTATCTATCTATCTATCTATCTATCTATCTATCTATCTATCTATCTATCTATCTATCTATCTATCTATCTATCTATCTATCTATCTATCTATCTATCTATCTATCTATCATAAGCCGACTCAGGCGCAACCGTTACCAAACTTCTCTGTTTTGGATGATCAGGCCGCGCGCTAACAGACTGTTAGTATCACTCCACAATGGCTGCAGGTCATTAAGGTTAGAAAATAGACATGACAGAAAGTAAACCAACATACCAAAAATAGATCAAGGATCATTGTCTATCAAAGTTCCTCTCCATTAGTATCAGTCTTTCTTAAATCATGTAAAGTACAGGAATTTAAATTGTCAACCAAACTTTACAAAAGTCCTTGTCTTTTTGCCAAATATTAATTCATTAAAACAAGAATACTTAGTAGAATAGATCTGTTGCTTATGTCATGTTCAAACACATCACACATTACATCCATCCATCTATCCATTTTCTGCCGCTTATCCGGGGCCGGGTCGCGGGGGCAGCAGTCTATGCAGAGACACCCAGACTTCTCTCACCCCAGACACCTCCTCCAGCTCTTCTGGTGGGACCCCGAGGCGTTCCCAAGCCAGCCGAGAGACATAGTCTCTCCAGCGTGTCCTGGGTCTACCCCGAGGCCTCCTCCCGGAGGGACATGCCCGAAACACCTCCCTAGGGAGGCGTCCAGGGGGCATCCGGACCAGATGCCCCAACCACCTCAACTGACTCCTCTCGATGTGAAGGAGCAGCGGCTCTACTCCGAGCTCCTCCCTGGTGACCGAGCTCCTCACCCTATCTCTAAGGGTGCGCCCAGCCACCCTATGGAGGAAGCCCATTTCGGCCGCTTATATCCGAGATCTCGTTCTTTCGGTCATGACCCAAAGCTCATGACCATAGGTGAGGGTAGGAACGAAGATCGACCGGTAAATCGAGAGCTTCGCCTTTCGGCTTAGCTCCTTCTTCACCACGACGGACCGATACAGCGACTGCATGACTGCAGACGCCGCACCGATCCGTCTGTCGATCTCGCGCTCCATCTTCCCCCCACTCGTGAATAAGACCCCAAGATACTTAAACTCCTCCACCTGGGGCAAGGACTCCCCACCGACCCGAAGAGGGCAAACCACCTTTTTCTGGTCGAGAACCATGGCCTCAGATTTAGAGGTGCTGATCCTCATCCCAGCCGCCTCACACTCGGTAGCGAACCGCCCCAGTGCGCGCTGAAGGTCCTGGTTCGTTGGAGCCAACAAGACCACATTATCCGCAAAAAGCAGAGACGAGATCCTGTGGTCCCCGAACTGGACCCCCTCTGGCCCCTGGCTGCGCCTAGAAATTCTGTCCATAAAAGTAATGAACAGAACCGGTGACAAAGTCACACATTACATTTGTGCCAAAATGTTTGTTAGGTCATCAGTTCCAGGTCCAGCAATTTGCTGACATTTTTAGGTCTTCAAATGTTGAAACCCTCTTTAAACATAAAAAACTTCATGTGTAGATATGAAGTAGATATGACAATTTCACGTTTGAATAACGCTCCAAAAATTGCTAAAACATAAAACAGTAAAAACAAAGAATCTAAACGTTGACATTTGTTAAACCTGACTTTGCTCATACTTGAGCTTTCTCTTGCAGCAGGTCATGATTTGTGACAGGTTTGGTAGATATCATGGATGTTTAATAAGTATTAAAGTAAAACTTATGTGCTAACAGTACTTAGTTTCTTTACTAATTTTTTTTTCATTTATTTTGTGTCATTAGTTGTCTCTGATGAAGAAGAAAGCAACACCATCATGGGGGATCAAGATGAACCTCAGGTAAAAACAAAATTCTGTTCAAATTTTTTTTTTAAAGTGTGTTTGTCCTAACACAAATGTTGTCATATGTGTTGAGGAATTTGATATAATTGGATTAAGTTACAGCACATTTCAATTTCAGGGGGAAGATCTGCCTCCTGACATCAAGGATTTGAGTAAACAACTTATTAAAGAATGGGTGGATGGTGTGGATCCCAGTGTTGCAGAAATTCTGTTGCAAGAGGTTTTGCTCATAGTTTTAAAATACTTAAAAATGAGTGTTGAGACTTTTGAACTAGCAAAACGTAATATGCATGCCAGAGATAAAAAATTACTTGAGGTAAAATTACAGAAAGATTATATAAATTCAAAAAGTTGCTCTGGAGGTTCCTGCAAACCTTACCCATTTTGTCGTTTCCATGAGTCACATACATACTGGGAGGGCAGCATTCTTGATGTCCAAGAATCTGATGCCTCAGATTTCATTAAACCCTGGCACAAGTATATAGATATTAACAAGACACTAGATAGAAATAATTGTATTAATAATTTTATTGATAAGGTTATTACCTTTGCGTCTGCCTGCATGAATAGCCGCACCAATGGCACCATCCATTTTGGAATAGGGGACGGTAAAGACAAGGAGAACAAGTTTAAACATGGCCAGGTGTTGGGAGTTGTTGTAGAGGATAAAGAGATATATGTTGAGGGACTTAAAAAGGCCATTGATCGTTATTTTGAGGATGACTACAGATGGATTGCTAATACTTGCATCAAACCACCTCGATTTGTTGGAGTTCTCGATAAAAATGGGACACCACCAGACAAATGTGTTATAGAAGTGGACATTGTTCCTTACTCTACGATCTGTGAAAATAATTTCTTTAAAAGTACTTTAAAAATAATAAATGAAAATAATTCCAAGAAAGAAGTAAAAACAGTCAATACCAAAACAAATTCAAAACAGCTCTTCATCCGAGATGGAGATAGCATTAAAGATATCTTACCTATGATCGAGTACGACAAGTTCAAAGACGGTCTGCCCCAACTATCTCAACTACGAAAACAAGCAGAAGAGCAGTATTTCATCCAACAATTGATTACTTTGGTCCAACACCACAAAATCCTATTTATTCAGGACATGGATATGACACGCTTAAAAACTAGTGGTGTGACTTTTGGAGAAGCAATACTTATCAGTCATACCAGAGATGAGGTGGTGAAATTAAAGAAAGAGGAAGCAACAACTTCTACAGATTTCCCTGGAGGTCCTTGCAAACCATACCGATTTCAGAGTTACCATCATGCCCATAGATACAGGCAGGACAGCATTCTTGATGTCACAGAATCTGGTGCTTTAGATTTCATTGATCCGTGCCACGAGTTTAAAGGTTTCTACAACACAACAGATAGATACAAAATAATTAAGTTCACTTATGAGGTTATTCGCTTTGCAGCTGCCTGCATGAATAGCCGCACCAATTGCACCATCCATTTTGGAATAGGGGATGATAAAGACAAGGAGAAAAAGTTCAAACATGGCCAGGTGGTGGGAGTGGTTGTAAAGGATAAAGAGGCTTATGATGACGAACTTAGAAAGTTCATTGATCGTTGTTTTTTAAATCAAGACAAACAGATTGCTCAAATTTGCATCAAACCACCTCGATTTGTTGGAGTTCTCAATAAATATGGGACATCATCAGACACATATGTCATAGAAGTGGACATTGTTCCTGACTCTAAGATCTGTGAAGACAACGTTTTCTTTACTACATTAGAAGAGTTGAAACAGACAAAGGAACACATGGACAATAAAAATGCCAAGAAAGACGGTACTGAAACGGTCACTGCTGAAACTAAATCAAAACAGCTCTATATCCGAGACGGAGGTAGCAGTAGTAATATCCTTCGGAAAACCAATACAGACAAATCTATGAGAGAGTTCATCAGTAGGGTGTCCAAACTATCTCAACTACGAAAACGAGCGGAACAGCTTTATTTAGTCCAACACCTCAGAATCTTATTATTGAGTCCTACATGTAGCCCCAACATGAATCTAGCATCACAAAAGGTCCACACCATCCAAACCCTCTCCACATCGGCAACAAAGCTCAGGGACTCCAGTGTGTGGATCAAAAGATCTTCCATTACATCACATATCCTGGGTAAGAAAACAAGATAAGATAAGACATCTTAATCATCCCCTGGTGAAAAATATCTACAATCATAGCAATGAGTAGCAGTAAAACATCAACTATGTACTTAGCTCATATTGTTTCATTATCATTACATTAAGACAGGATCAAATACATTTATATTGATTTCAATGGGTCCTTTATGTTGCAGGTCGACTTTGTCACTCTGATATCCTGGATGTCCTGGAGGTCACAGACGATGACTTAAACAACGCTGAGGAGTTCATCAGTGTGATGCACGTTCTGCACACATCTACCCTGTGTGTGTTCAGTAACACACATGCTACACGTGGACAGATCCTACCGATCCTTCAAAAACTGGAGAACCATTTCAGATGTCAAGAGGAGGATTCCCTCTTTGTGACTAACATCAAGGACAAAGTCTGGGGTGGCTTACGCTACCAGGTACAAAATACCAACAAAATAATACCCCTACTTATTGTTAATTTATCTAAAATATTTTCCTCTGATAAATGGCTAACATGATATTCCCAAACTGTAAAGTTAATTCCCTTTTCTGCGTGCAGGACAATGATGTGATGACATCTCCTGAGGAGGCCGCTACAATCGACCCCAGATTCAAAGGAAAGGTGACAACTGATGTCTGGGAGCGACCGACTTTTGCCGTAGCATTAAAAGTCTGAAGCAATAATCACAATGTAAGTTCTTTGAAAATAACTGCCATGCTTGATGATTATAAATGATTGTACACTTTCAATTTGATATTGTCATAACTTTAACAAGTGACTTAAATAATCTCTCAGCTGTCATAGGACGATGAGAAGCAGGCTGACAATGAGAAAGAAGATTGAATACCAATTTAATCTGTTCAAACATAAAAGCATCACGCCTGAGTGACTGATTACAATTATGTGGTACACTTTCTAATGCAGGGTCCAGTTTCCAAGAAAGCCAAAGTTTCTGGACTTTGAGGACACTTGGACTTTGCAGAAGAGGACTGAGAGCTGAGGAGGAACCTTGTCGCAAACATGAGGATCTGCAGACTGGCCGAGTGGCTTGTCCTCGTTTTGATCGTCCTGTCCAACATACTTTGTCTGTCGGCAGCCCTGCTCCCGTACACGACTTCTGAGCTCCTCCAGCTGTGGTTCCGTCTACCTGCTCCACTGCCAATACTGCATCTGTTCCCTGGCATCGTTTGTCCCCGCACTCAGAAATACGTCCACCGCGGGTCTCGCTGGAGCTTCCACATCAATAACTCCTCGGCCATCAACTCCTTCTGGTCCACATCTCGCCATCGTCGAAGAAGCTCTGGCCGGAAAGCAGACTGCGGTGTGTTAGCCAACCTAGCCAAGACACCCAATTGGACCCTCAGCTCATCTTCCTCCCTCAGCCTCCTCATCCCTCCTGCCCGCATGACCACCATGGGGTCCAGAGCCTGCAGTCGCTCTGCCCCCCACCTGATATCCGGGACATTATTATAATTATGTCTCTTGCCTTGTCCCTCACTTGTCTTGCATTGTCCTGCATCACCTAATAAAAAAAATTTAAAAAGTGATTTGAGTTGGGATTTTCTGAGGGTGGAAGTTTCGGTGTTTCACAATTCAGTTACATATTTTACATTTGTAACCAACAGTTGGAGGTTTTGTGTACAACCATAAAAATATGCATCCTGTCAAAACATTTTCAGGATTCTGGGAAAATCTCACGAGTCCTTCAAATCTGGGATCTGAAGGAGATGGTAAAAATGCTATGGAACGTCCAAATGGTTCTTCTCCTCGATTGTGAAGTGATTGTTGTAGTGATTTTTAAAGTTTATTGTGTTTTTCTTTCAATAAATTTGGTGAAGCTTAGTGTTGTTAGGTTTTTCTTTAATTGCTTACATCAATTTTTATCAATTCACATCTTGCATTTCATCAGAAATATTTAAAATAAATGTTTACTGTTTACAAATCAAGATTTTCTACATCAACATTTAATTAAAACATACCAATTGTAAAATGGTATAAAATTGCAAATCGAGTTGTAACCGAGGGACTGCAGATGTATACTAGCTATGAGCTAAATCTGGTGCAATACATCAAAGGGCAACATTTATGTTTAATATTGCGCATGGTACCTTTACAAATAAAGTTCAAAATAATAATAATAGTTAACATATAGTTATATATTTATTTGGTGGTGTTTCACATAATTTACAACTTTTAAACAAGACATTTTTTTTGGATGTGGCGGTCAGTCAGTCATGCTGATCTCCTTTTTAAACCAACATTATAATGTTTTATGTTTGTTTATATTTATGGACTTAATCTGATATATTATGAAGTGTAATGTTACACAAACTGACTGATTTCTAGTTCAGTTTATTCAGTTATTTTAGATCATGTACTTCCTGCTATGCATCATTTGTTTACCTGTCCAGGGAAAACACGTGCAAATGAAGCTGAAGCTAACTCAGGTGCAGGTGTGCTGCTTCTGAAAATATAAACAATAAATAAATAACATTTGTTCATTAAAGGTCAGATTGTAACGGGCAGTGTATGGACCCAGTTACAGCACTACAGGAAACTAGCAGATAGTGACACTTTAATGTTTTGATGAGGTGATGAGGTGGGTGTGGCTGACAGGTAGAGAGAGAGAGGGAGGCAGTCTGAATGGAAAAATACTGAGAGGCAGAGCAGAAAATATGTCAAAAATGACCACATGATGTTACGATAGTTCATCCACTCTTGTACCTTAAAACGAGGCAAATCAGATAATCTTATGGGACTTTGATAAGTGTGATTTGGGAACGTTTCCTTTCCACAATCCTCCTACACAGAGGACTGGCTCCTAGGACCCAGCTGGGCCCTCTTAAACATTCCCCTGTTAAAAACAACAGGCAGTAGGGTTGTCAGGAAGTTACTGTAAAACTATCCTGCTGAAATGTTTGCTTCTGTTATTTTTAACCTTAACCTTATCCATTGGTCCACTTTCTGTGATTTATGTTCTAGTTGTTTTTGTTATTACTAATGTTTATTATTGATTGCGTTCTTGTTGTCATTGTTATTGTTGCATTTTCATTGAATAATGACACAATTAATACAGGGCTGTGCTCTGTTTCCTCCCTCTCGTGGTAGTCTAACTCTTGAGTCTTGAAGGTACCCCATGGTGCAGGCCAAATGGAATGGTTTTATATCTGTCGATGATGGGGTGGCCTTGTTGTGAGGTGGATCGTCTCTCGACCGGAGAGTCCACAGTCCGCGGTCCCCTGCTCCTGTGACCACACAGGAAACACTTGAAATCATCTAATCAAATATTCACTTTTTCCAAAAACTTTGCGAAAGTGTAGGATTTTTATTTTACATATAGGCCGACACGCGCGCAAACAGACGAGCGTGGGTGCGCGCAGACAAGCACGCACACACACACACACACACACACACACACACACACACACACACACACACACACACACACACACACACACACACAGCGTAGGCTACACTGTGGTTTAAGTTTCGTTTCTCTTCCATGGAAGAGGCTGGGTTTCCGTGTTGGTCATCATTGATGTTCTCTCCTCTCTGCAAGAAGCACGAACAGGAGTCTCTCGCTCTCTTCTTTTCCCGAAACTTCTGCTGCATCAGCGCTGTTTAAGAGTGAAGACGAACTTTCAAAGAGGTAAGTAGTGAAGTATTGAGTCATTTTAGGAAGATAAAACATAACGTGTAATGAAGACCAGTATCCCCAGTGATATGATGTTGGGTCTGACATCGTGTTTCTACATTTCTGTCAAATCTACCTTCCTGTTTTCTACGCTCATATTTAATCGGTTTACAGCAAAAAGGGCTCTCATACAACTTAACATGTATATTTAGATTTCTTTGTTCACTTGAGTATGTTGAAATTGTGTATCCAGAAACTTCTTCCTGGTTTTCATTTAGCCACAGGCTGCCCCAGAGAGAGCACTGCCAGTAAAATGCCAGTCATGGTATTTCCTGTAAGACAAAATGAGGTTGAACATACCTGTGGTGTTATTTTAGTCATGTTGTGATATGGGCAGGTAAGCAGATGAGACACAAAATATGAAATGTTGGATGTTAAGTTAACACAATGTTCAGTTATAAATATGGCATTTGTTTTCTTCTAAACTTAAATGTAGTTCAGTTTGATAATAATATACAGAAGTGCTTTGATACAAATACTTCTGGTTCATTAAGATCCATAGTGTTAAACTGGCCTCTCCCTTTTTTACTTTATTCATCGCTCCTTATGGCACAAGAACACCCCACTTCTATTTGTCACACGTCATACTCTCCCTGGCCTGTTTCTGCTTAATCTGGATCTCATCTCATATTATGCAACAATTTTTCCAAAAGAATCATATTGAATATTGCCAAAACTGTTACTCATAAAATAAGAATACCTCCAATGGCCTGTTGTAAATATTTTCAGTGCATGTAGTGTGTTTCACTTGAGTACATGTTACACGTAACATGTGTAACGCTCCAGTGTGTATGAGGGGTGAATCCATTCTAAATTCATGCACTGCAGGGGACTTAAAAAGTTAGGACGTCAGGTGTGGCGACATACTGCACCTAACTCACGCACGCTAACTGACTTACTTGCGCCTGAGCGCGTCAGAATTTTTTCTGTGTGTACATGTCATGCAGACGCTGCTACATAGTGAAGCTCGTCTGACCACAGTAGCTTCAGTCTCGCCACACCTTACACTACACCTAACTACTTTAATGAGGTCAGTTTAGGCAGGCACGCGATAGACTGCAGTGCATGTATTTAGAATGGATTCACCCCTCATACAGTGTGCGTTTTTGTGCAGTTATGTAATGTTGGTGTGTGCCCCTCGATGCTCACAGTCAGACAGCAGAGAGAGGAGCAGGGAGAAGTTGCTGCTGCAAAATAAAAAGCGCTTAACACCTGCACTCTCTCTCTCTCTCTCTCTCTCTCTCTCTCTCTCTCTCTCTCTGTCTCTCTCTCTCTCTTTCTCTCTCTCTTTCTCTCTCTCATGCACGCAGCAGTTGTATGAATAAATAAAAAGAAGTCGGAAACATACTTGGGCGGCAAGAAATCTACTTGGACGAACCACCCAGGTGTCGTCTCTGTATGGAAAACTCTGCGGTGTTAGCTGGAGGCAAAAAGAAGCAGGCGACGTAGGAGTCATAACATGTCTTATTGTGTTGTTGGTTTAACAGAATAAAAAGGAGTAAATGATGTCTTGAAACTGAAATTTGACCAGCCACCACTGCTCGTCAACCACATGTAACATGTTGCTTACCTCATAACATAGCTAACATAACAAGTGTGGCTAATGGTCATCAGTTATGTAGTTAGGTCGACAACCACTTTCAATTAAATTCTGTTTACTATCCATACCCAGCAATGCAAGCACAGTTCATCATCAAGATGTACTTGTTTGTTTTATTGACAATAACTGATGCAAGCCTTGTACATGGTGGTCGTGTGACTTTGCTGCTGGCTGGGCAGAACTTTGGATGACGGTGTGTAGTTTTGCAAAGACGATGTCGGACTCTGTAGTTTTCTCTGGTCCTCTCCCTAATTTGACCAGTGATGACATGTATAGCCGCATGTCTTCATTCAACCGCTGGCTATGGAGGTGGTGTCCAGTAAACGATGTGAGCTTCATAGATAACTGGCAGTCCTTTTGGGGAAAGCCTGGTCTGCTATCTAGAGATGGCATCCATCCTACTCTGGTTGGTGCAGCTCTATTATCTAGAAACGTAGCAGAGTTTATTAGTCCCAAACACTGACAACTCATCAGAGTTCAGACCAGGATGCAGAGCTGCAGTCTTACACACTTCTCTGCGCTTCCTTTAGATCTGTTTACCTGCCACTATAGCTGTCCTTGTGACTGTAAATCTAACTGTAACTCAGTTAGATCTTCTTATAGCTGTAACCCTACTTATACTATAGATACTGTGTCTGTTCTCCGCCCCACACCTGTCATAAGCAATTCAACCTCAATAAAAGAGGCGTAAATCATAACAATTTAATCAAAATCAAAACTACAAATACGATTTAGCAAAAAAATCTAACAATTAAATGTGGCCTACTAAACATTAGATCCCTGGCATCTAAATCTCTCCTAGTAAATTATCTAATTTCAGAGAATCATATTGATCTACTTTGCTTAACTGAAACCTGGCTTTCTCAGGATGAATATGTTAGTTTAAATGAATCCACCCCTCCCAGTCACTTGAATACTCATATAGCTTGAGACACTGGTCGAGGTGGTGGAGTAGCAGCTATTTTTAATTCTGCTCTTATAATCAATCCTCGACCAAAGCTGAATTATACCTCTTTTGAAAGTCTTGCACTCAGTCTTTCACATCCAGTCTCTAGAACTTTTCAGCCAGTTCTAATTGTTATAGTTTACCGCCCTCCTGCCCATGTTCAGAATTTCTATCAAACATAGTTCTTAGCAGTGATAGAATAATTGTTGTAAGGTATTTCAATATCCATGTGGACATTGTTAATGACAGTTTTAGCACGGCTATTGGCTTCACCCAGGGTGTAAACAAACCTACTCATCGATTTAACCACACCCTGGATCTTGTTTTAGCTTATGGTATTGAAATTAATAGTTTGTCGGTTTTTCTGGAAAATTCTCTGATATTAGACCATTTCCTAATAACTTTTGATTTCTTCTTACCAACCTTAACTCCTCTTGATAAAAAAATGCTCTCTAGAAATTTAAATGATAATGCTGTAGCTAAATTTAAGGAAGCTATTTCAGCTGCCTTTGTTTCAGTACCATCCTCTAAGCTTGTTGAAAACTCCTATAATCACTTTAGTCCCTCTCAGCTTGATCAGTTTGTAGATAGTGCGGTGGATTCACTTAGAGTTACTCTGGATTCAATCGCCCCCCTAAAACAGAAGCCAATCAAACGACAGAGATCAGCTCCATGGTACAACTTAGAAACCCGTACTCTAAAACTAACGTCACGTAAATTTGAAAGAATGTGGCACTCCACCAAAACGAATCTCGTTTAATTTGGCAAGATAGTCATAATAGATATATGAAAGCTCTACGGCAGGCCCGCACTGCCTATTACTCATCTCTTATTGAAGAAAATAAAAACAACCCTAGATACCTCTTCAGCACTGTAGCCAGGCTGACAGAGAGTCCTTAGCAGTAATGATTTCATGAACTTTTTAATTGATAAAATTCTAAACATTAGAGACAAAATTAGCAACTTACTACCTTTACTCAGTGCAGATTCCTCCTATATTTTCGATTCGGCAGAAACGGTTCCAAATTCTGATACTAACCTCGACTGTTTTTCTCCAATTAACCTCTCAGAACTAAATTCGATTATTTCTGCGTCTAAACCGTCAACTTGTCTTTTAGATCCAATCCCAACCAAGTTGTTTAAGGAAGTCTTTCCCCTAGTTAGCAGCTCCATACTAGATATGATCAATATATCTTTAGCGGCAGGTTATGTACCCCAGTCATTTAAAGTAGCTGTAATTAAACCGCTCCTTAAAAAGCCTACTCTTGATTCAGGAACTCTAGCTAACTATAGACCTATATCTAACCTTCCTTTTATCTCTAAGATTTTAGAGAAAGTGGTAGCTAATCAGTTGTGTGATTTTCTCCACAACAACAGCTTGTTTGAGGATTTCCAGTCGGGATTTAGAGCTTACCATAGCACTGAGACTGCACTTGTTAGAGTAACAAATGATCTTCTGTTAGCCTCAGACAGGGGACTTCTATCTGTGCTTGTCCTGTTAGATCTTAGTGCTGCTTTTGACACAATTGACCATCAGATTCTGTTACAGAGACTAGAACAATTGTTTGGAGTTACAGGGACTGCTTTAAGTTGGTTTAGATCCTATTTATCAGACAGATCTCAGTTTGTGCATGTTCATGATGAGTCCTCTATGTACACCAAAGTTAGCCATGGAGTGCCTCAAGGATCAGTGCTTGGGCCGATTCTCTTTACATTATATATGCTTCCTCTAGGTAGTATTATGAGAAAACACTCCATGAACTTTCATTGCTATGCAGACGATACTCAGCTCTACATAGCAATGAAGCCAGAAGACACCAACCAGCTTCGTAAACTAGAAGCCTCCCTCAAGGACATCATGACCTGTATGACCAGAAACTTCTTACTGCTCAGCTCAGACAAGACTGAAGCTATAGTGATTGGACCTAAGAACCTCAGAGAGACTTTCTCTGCCAATATGACGGCCCTTAGTAGTATTAGCATAGCCTCTAGTACCACTGTTAGGAACCTAGGAGCTCTGTTTGATCAGGATATGTCCTTTGATTCATACATTAAACAAATTTCAAGGACTGCTTATTTTCACCTTCGTAATATCTCTAAGATCAGGTAGATCCTGTCACAAAACTAGTTCATGCATTTGTTACCTCCAGGTTGGATTACTGTAATTCTATTTTAGCAGGGTGCTATGGTAAATCTCTAAAGACCCTTCAACTCGTCCAAAACGCTGCAGCTCGTGTTCTGACTAGAACTAGGAAAAGGGACCACATTACTCCTGTATTGGCTTCTCTCCATTGGCTCCCTATAAAATCTAGAATAGAATTTAAAATCCTTCTGCTCACCTACAATGCTCTAAACGGTCAGGCACCATCCTATCTTAAAGAGTTAATTGTACCGTGCTATCCGACAAGAACATTACGTTCCCAGAATGCAGGCCTGCTCGTGGTGCCTATAGTCTCTAAAAGTACTATGGGAGGTAGAGCCTTTAGTTATCAGGCACCGCTCCTTTGGAATCGTCTACCAGTTGGGGTCCGGGAGGCAGACACACTAGGTACTTTTAAGAATAGACTTAAAACTTTTCTTTTAGATAAATCTTATAGTTAGGGCTGGCTTAGGACCAGCTCATAGTTATGCTGCTATAGGTCTAGACTACCGGGGGAACTGGCACCAGGATCTCTTATCTCTCTCTCCCTCTTTCTCTCCCAGCTTTCACATCTTATTACTGCTTGTCACTATCTTTATATTTTAACCTCTCCTTTTTTCTGGGAGCTCCTGAGCTCTCTTAGGTTCCTAAGCAAAGTTATACAGTTCATCTTATATTAATTATATTTGTTCATTTAATTGACTTTCTCTTGCAGCACTGATGGTCAACATTTTGTGAGAACTGTGACGTCTATCATGGATCTGGACAAATTCAGGTAAGGCAAGAATCAATTTATTCTAATGTTTTAATAAAACAAAGATCAATAAAGAGATCTCTTATTTTAATTTTAGACGTAATTTTTGATGTATCAAATCTGAATGGCACATTTTTATGAAAAAAATGTAAATGGCGTGTATAGGACAGGGAGTATTTGAGATGTGGCCAGTTTAGTGTGTTATCCTTTATTTAACCACAAACAGCTGCTCTGTTTAAACAACACAACTGAGATTTGTAGAGAATCAACGATCCAACGTTTTGGATCGGTGCCTGTAGTACTGCACTGTAACGTTATATCTCCAGGTATCTGCAGTAAAGCTTTTAGCCTGAAACCTGCAGTTCTACATTGTGGGATTATATTACATCTCGTCATATCTCCAGGAGTCTTCTTATAAATGTCATACTTTCTTGAAGATGCCAGGCAAAACGTCTTTAAAAATTTAATTTCATGATGACATACTGTTTTGTGAACCCAAGTGTTTTGTTTGTTAATATTTACACTCCTGCTGCATTAGTGGTAGAGATTTGGGAGAAGTGTGGCAGTTACTAAGGATTTTGTACTTTTATAGCATTGAGAACTTTATTGTTATTGCTCTTTTGAATTATTTTGTAGCATTAGTTTTCTCTGATTGTGAAGAAGAAAGCAACACCATTATGGGGGATCAAGACGACCTTCAGGTAAATACCAGTTTAATAACATCAGCTTACTATTATTCTTCTATATTTCTGAATTCATGATATAGTGTTGAGGACTTGACTTTGAGGGAAGTAACAGCACTTCTTCAATTTCAGGGGGAAGATCTGCCTCCTGACATCAAGGATTGGAGTAAACAGCATGTTAAAGAATGGGTTCTCAAGGTGGATGGTGTGGATGACAGTGTTGCAGAAATACTGTTTCAAGAGGACATTAATGGACCTAGTCTAATGCGTATGGATACGACACGCTTAAAATCAGTTGGTGTGACTTTTGGACCGGCAACGCTTATCATTGATGCCAGAGATGAGGTGGTGAAATTACAGAAAGAGGAAGCAACAACTTCTACAAATTTCCCTGGAGGTCCTTGCAAACCTTACCCATTTCACAGTTACCATCATGCCCATAGATACAGGCAGGACAGCATTCTTGATGTCACAGAATCTGGTGCTTTAGACTTCATTGAACCGTGCCACGAGTTTAAAGGTTTCTACAACACAACAGATGAAAGTGAAAAGAGCAAGTTCACTTATGAGGTTATTCGCTTTGCAGCTGCCTGCATGAATAGCCGCACCAATGGCACCATCCATTTTGGAATAGGAGACAATAAAGACAGACAGAAAAAGTTCAAACATGGCCAGGTGTTGGGAGTTGTTGTAAAGGGTAAAGAGGCTTATGACGAGGAACTTAGAAAGGCCATTGATCGTTGTTTTTTGTATAAACACAAACAGATTGCTCATACTTGCATCAAACCACCTCGATTTGTTGGAGTTCTCAATAACAACTGGACATCATCAGACAAATGTGTTATAGAAGTGGACATTGTTCCTGACTCTAAGATCTGTGAAGACAACTTCTTCCAAACCACATTAAAAGAGTTGAGACAAACACAAGAAGACATGGACAAAAATAATGCCAAGAAAGAAGGTACTGAAACAGTCACTGCTGAAGCAAAATCAAAACAGCTCTATATCCGAGACGCAGGTAGCACTAAAAATATCCTTCCAAAAACCCAAACTGCCAAATTTATGAAAGAGTATGAACAGTTCATCGCTCGGGTGCCCCAACTATCTCAACAACGAAAACAAGCAGAAGAGAAGCACCTTGAGGTGATAAAAAGCAGTACTCAAGGCTCTCGATTAAGTAACATGATAACTGGTGGATCACTGTCTTTAGATAAGTCACACTTTCAGTGCTATGTGATCGTGACTAACAAATCACACCCAATCCAGTTAGATTCATTGGAATTTCTTGTTGAACTCAACCCCACAGCTGTTTTAGACTTTGATCCAGAATCGGACACGCAGGGACTACAGCAGTACTTTGAACAGCAGAGTTCTGTCAATGTACATTTGCCAGTAAAGTATAAAATCACAGAAGGAGTTGGGGACATTGCTAGCAAGTTAAAATTAACTCGAGACACCAGCTGGGTGTTCTGCAATGGAGGTATTGAGAATGAGAGACCCTCAGACATAGATCAGTGGCTTAAGGAAAAGGGAGCATCTGTTAGAGATGTGGTTTCTTTCTTGTGCCGGAAAGATGTTCTGCCAAACCAAAGATTCCTCGTCATTTTCTTACTTTTGTCAACAGTGAGTGAGAAGATGGATCCCCTTGTTGAGGCTTTTATGTCATTCTACCAGGAGCTCAAAGGAACAGAGCAAATCCTTTGTTTATGTGAAAATGAAAATGCATTTTCCTCCTGGAAAGACCTTATTGAGGTACGGTGCGGGATTAACATCTCTGAGAGATGCATTTATGAACTCAGTTTTCCTGAGGTCAATGGCACCGTACTTAGTCTTTGGTCAAAAAATCGTAGATTGCGTCGCTTCCTACCCTGTGGTGGGGAAAGCAAAGTGCCTCTTGACAAGAAAGTAGAGCGTAGCTTAGATACCTTGGAGATCTTGTGTGTGAACCAGTGTGAGGGAGGAAACGAGGACAAACTCCAAAAAGAGGAGAACTTTTACAGAGGGGGAAAAGTGTCATGGTGGAACTTCTTTTTCTCAGAAGAGCCCGGATCAACACCGTTTATCAAACGGGACATGTTTGACTACATTGTGAAAACAGTCATACCAGATTTGTGCTCCCTGACAAAAGCCTGCGTGTTGTTCCACCTCATGCATGTAGCCGGATGTGGTGGGACAACTTTGGCCATGCACATTTTATGGGCTCTTCGAGACCAATTCCGTTGTGCTGTCCTCAAAAACCCAGAGGCTGATTTTGCTAAAGTCGCAGAACAAGTAGTCAAACTTTTAATGATTGACAATGAGGAGCAACAGCCACGACTCCCTGTTCTGCTGATGATAGATGACTTTGATGACAAGGACAGAGTATTTGACTTGCGGCAGCTCATTGAAAAAGAATGTGCAGAGAAAGGTATCCGGTCTAAGACTGCACAGGTAGTTGTCCTTAACTGTATGAGGTCAGAGTCCCCTGAACCCATTCCACAAACTGCAGACTCGGTATTCATTGGAAATAAGCTCTCTGATAAGGAACAGAGACTGTTTGAGAACAAACTTGCAGAAATAGAGAAAACACACAGGAATTTTGAAACGTTCTATGGATTCATGATCATGAAGGAGAACTTTAATTCTGAGTATGTTGAAGGCGTGGCCCGCAACACCCTGAAGAGCTTCAGTATGAATCAGAAACATGCACAACTCTTGGCTGTTCTAGTCCTTCTTAATGTTTACTGCAAGGGTTCCTCTCTCTCCATCTCTCTCTGTGAAGAATTTCTTCATCTTGAACCAAAACCAATTTGTGGTTCTGTCAAAGTCGAAGAAGGATTTGAGAAATTCTCTCCTTTAATTGCACGGTCCCTCGTTCAGGACAAGTTGGTGTTTGAAGCTGTAAAAATCCTCCATCCAAGTATTGCAGTGCACTGTCTGAAGGAAATTACAGAAACACACAATGTGAGCAAGGCTGAAATTACTGACTTTCTGCTGACCACACAAAAGCTTTATGAAAGCACACAAGGCAGAGACAAACTCTTGCAAGATGTTCGCCACATTTTGGTGAAGAGATATCATTCTGTGGAGGAGGACTCTCAATTCTCTCCACTCATTCAAGAAATTGCAAATGAAACTCCAGGACAGGAAGAGATGTTGCTACGAAATGCATCCAAAATATTTCCCAAAGATGCTGTTGTCTCTCAGTTACTGGCCAGGTACTATTACCTCAAAAAGAAGAATTTCTTAGAGGCCAGAGTTTGGGCACTAAGAGCAAGAGATCTATTCAAAAACAGCTCGTATATAGCAGACACAGCAGCACAAGTTATCAAGCATGAAATGATGAATGCCATGTCAAACAACAAGGAAGCACATTTGAGCCCTGAAAACTTGAAAAGTTTTCTTAAAATGGCTCAGGCAGCAATAGAGGCATTCAAAGAAACACAGAACCTTGCAAAAAAAGAATCCTTTCAGCGATCGAAACCCTTTAATGTTTCAGGATGCCTGGGAGAGATTCAGGTTGGATGTCTTGTCATTGAGATTCTAGAAAAGAACCCAATATTTTCTTTCCGCAATGTCCGCCATGACATATTGAGTCAGGTTCTCTCTGGACAACTTAAACTTCAGGGTTTAGAGAAAAATGATCCAAAGCAGGACAGACACAGGCGCTACTACTCTGTACTCAGAGAGTTTGAGGATGTACTGTACAACCTGAAGTACAGGATGAAGGCAAACTTTGACCTCTTTGAGAATGTATCTGTTCACTTTGGCACCAGGTTTGGAATGAAAGACAGTCGAGAACAGCGAACACAAGCTGATCTTTTCAAGTGTTTTGAAAAATATGCAAAGCTTTTCTGCAAGACTGAGTCTGCAGCGCTTTGGAAGGTAACACCAATCGGGCTGGAACTCCATCGGGCACGACAGTCCCTGGAGATCGAAAAAGCTGACAACTTCTCTGGGATACTGCGTTGTCTCTCAAACGAAAGCTCTCGTGCAGCAGTTGAGAATATTGGCCATCTCTATAGTTTTGTTTGTGCGCACCATCCTACTGTCAAGGAGAAAATCAACTTTATCTACATCAATGTTGTGTTGAGTTGTCTGGGGTCACGACACATTCAGCCATACAACACACTAGTTGATTACCTTCGCCAAATTCTGAGTGATCAAATCCCATTGAGTGATACTTTGCCTCTGTGCTTCATCACAGTTTTGCTGTTGTGGCCACATCAGAACCTGCGTTTGAAAGAATGTGCAGGTCTTGGGAAGTACATCTCACTGATGAAAAACGCTTATTACTCAGAGATGAAGGAAGTGATGAATGGAAAAAGGCCGGTCCTTCACTTCTTCCTGGGGAGGAAGCAGGGTTATCAACAACTCGTACACTTAGGAGAAATCCAACGGTGCATCAAGGTCGAGCAGGATCAGTTTGCTTCTGTTTGGGAAAATGGTCAAATCTGGAAAGAGAAGAAGGTGAACGATCTCCTTCGCAGGGTCACTGGTAGGGTGAAGGGAAACTTGATACTGGCAGACACTTGTGTCTCCGATCTGAAGGTAGAAGTCTCACCAGTGTTTAGAGGTGAACTTAAAAGGCATGCCCAGGGATCAAGAGTTTCATTCTTTGTTGGTTTCTCAATGAACGGACCTTTAGCACTCGACATAAACTAAAAGCACAAAAGCAGCCGTGTGTACCACAATGTTTTTCTCTTTGATCATTGTGTATCCTTGTGTTTTACAGACCCTTGTATTTGATTTTTGGAAAAGAATTCCATAGACTCCATCTTTTGTTAGCATTGAAACGTCTACAAGACTTTGTAAATATGAACCCATTTTTTAAAACTGAAATATTAGTTTTCTCTTTTGTCTCTTCACATTACGACATGAAGCACAATAACCCGTTCGTTCCGAGAGATGAAATCGTTTTTCTCAAAATTTTCTCAAAATTCATTCACTATTCATTAACTTGAAGCCTTTTATAACATTTGAATGATCATTTTCTTTTCTTTTTATATTTTCAATCTTTGATTCTAAGTACGGTATTGTTGATTATTCATAGCAGACAGATTGTGTTTATACCAATGTAACTTTTATCATGTGAGACCTTTTAACAAGGCTTTGTTAAAGAGCATTTAATGAAAAAGCTGCCTAATGTAACTTCACTGTTCAAATGTTTACTTTAAGATCTATGTAAGGGTGTGAAGTGTTGTGTGTAGTATCTTTACTCCTGTTTTTTATTAGATATTTACTGTTTGCACTGAGATATCTTGTAACAATGTTGTACTTCTCCTGTTGTGTTGGATTTGTGTTACTGCATCCTGTATCATTGATGATTGGACTCTTTGTGTCCATGCTGGTCATAAGTCTGCCTGTGTGATGATGTTACAGAACATAAATGAATTAACTTCCTGAACTTTTCTCTCTGAACTCTGCACTTGTTTTTGAAATAAACCGGTTGATTTTCAACGATTGGTTCATCAAGTTCAGTCACATAATTGTAAAACAGAACACACAGCGTTTTTTTAATGTCTTGCCAAAGTTACTGTTGTGATCATTACACAGAGCATAAAGATTCACATTCAGTACGTAAATATTTGACATAGGTTTAGCTCTCATGTCGGATTAGTGTCATAGTTCTGGGTGTAATTACCTGAGTCACACACCAGAGGGCGGTACAATGCTTTCTTGGGTTATGTTGATATATGATAGATAGCTTTTTGTTTAATGAGACGACGTCGTTTCTACACAATGAAGAGATGAGCTGAGGTCACCTTCTGGATCAACAGCGCTCGTGTTTGCAACAGTTTTGTTAATAAATATTTGGCACATGACCAAATTATAGTCATTACATGATATTAATTATGGGGTACAAGGCCACGGCTTGAAGAGGGGACGATGCACAAAGGGGGCACTACATCAAGACCATTTCTTAGTTACTTCTTTTTAGTACTTAAGAAAAACAAAGTCTAGGAAAGGTCCATGATTTAAAACACCCAGGTTACTCTTACATTTATAACCCTGTTTCTATAAATAATCATACGCACAGTGTGTATGTAAAAACCTGAAGATTTAACTTTTTTAAACTGGCTTATAACTAAGGAAAACAAATCAATACATGTGCAGCTTGTGGCTCAGAAAAGAGAAGTTTGTAAGTATAAAACCTGATCACATGAAGAAGGTTGAAACGTAGTGATTGTGATGGATTAAGAAGAAGATAGGCCTCTTGCTCAAATGCCACTAAAAGTGTATTTATATAATTGATCACAGCGTTTCGACCAGAGGTCTTCTTCGGGTCTTAGCGAAGGACACATTGGACATGATGCTGCAGGAGCTGATGATCAAACTCCGACCGTCTGGTCGAGAAATGACCGGCTCTACCAACTGATCCACAGCAAAGCAAGTATATATAACAATAACAAAAAATCTAATATAATGAGCCTCCTAAATACACAAGAGAATGACCACGTAGTCCAGCCTGTTTTATTTCTAACTTCATTATAAGAAAAACTCTACCCCTCTACCTACTGTTGAATGTAATATTTCATCATGTTCAATCTGAATTTGTGATGTTTTTATTCTGTCTCTGGATTAACTGACACAGCAGACATTGTGAGAGCATTTCCTTAAAATGATTTGAATATTGAATCATGAAAATATGAATTTTCATACTTAAAAATGTAAACATGTGAACCCTAGTGTGTTTCTCCTGTGGAGGGCGTGTTGGAGCTGTGTTACTCTGATTTAAGTTCACACTCTCACAAAGGCTCTGCTGCAGTAAAGAAATCAACTTTCTCCTCACTCTCTCGCTTTCCTTTTTTGGCAGCATGTTGAGGTTTTTTATTTCTGAAGATACAAACGGCACTCGCGTTTCTTTCGATGGTCAGTGGGGATGAAAATGATCCTGATCGTCTTGCACCGTTCTGCCATAAAGTGCAGCTGCCCTACAAGAACACATCTGTGAAAAGCTGAGCCGGCTGAAAATCGGAAGAAAAACTCTCAGTCAGCTCGGGCATCAGAGACTTCTGCCCTCACAAACGTTGCTTCCACAGTTAGAATGGGTCCCGTTCATGATGCATTATCGCAGAGATCGAGAACTGGATTTAAGAGATGTTTTTTTTTCTCCTTTAAAACATTGGGACAAATGAATTAAAGAATGTGGTCAGGCTTTTTCAACTTAGTTGCAGCAAGCAAACATATGGATCCATAGAAGAGTTTCCCACAACCCCCTGGGCAGCAGTTCTCATTGAGCCTAAAATACTCGACCCTGTTGACCTTCCTCCCAAAAATCCACTGCCATCCATCCCAAACTACCAAATCTGTCTGCTGCCTTTGAATTATAACCTTTGCACACTGGGGGGAGCACAATGTGACGATTGTGATTGTATTTTAATTCTGATGGCAAGTGAAAAAAAGATAGCTTCCTCTGAGAACGGGCGAGATTTATGGGCCCTGTTCTGGCCGCCGGCCCCACATCCTCTCTGATCTGCTTTTACTCCGACGACCCCTCGACCCTCGGGGGTCATTAGGGAGCCTCTGAATGGTCCGGTTGGCTGCCAGCCCATCTCACACTGCTTGTTTTCCAATCAAATCACTATATTTAACGGGGACACGAGCACAGGGCCAAGTCCAAACACACATCTGTTTGAAATTGTTCCTCGCAATTATTTCACACAGAAGTTCTCCGTGCCGCACTCCTCGCCCCACTTTGGTCTTTTGTTTGTTGCTGTTTGTTTCAGAAAAAAAACCCTGCCTCTCTGGATTGCTAATGGACAGCAATGAGAGGGGGAAGTGGGGCTTTGGAGTTGGAAAGTGGGCTGGTGGTTGTGTGAGGGTCTGGCTCCAGGAACCGCTGTCACAGAGATATGCAGCCAGAGGAAAGAAAAACTAGCGAGGGCTTTTTAAATTCAACACAAAGCAGGTTTTTCTCTCTGAACACAGGGAGCAGCTTTTACACTCAGAGGCCCCGCACTGCTGCCAGCTCACATGACGTCTCCATCAACGCCGTCAGTCAGAGGCTTTCTGCTGGCAGGAAGCATTTATAAACAGGGCCCGACTAAGAGAGACAAATGGAATGATTTCAAGATTATTTGATAAAGAATAAGATATTAAACACAATTGAATTCTTCATCACTGTAGGGTAGAAATAGTGAACTTACAGACAAAGACTTTTCAGGAAGTTTTCCAACAAAAGGATTAAAATCACACATTTTTATAGCTGGTATCATCTTAAGCATGAAGTCCGTCTTTTTATTATTATTATTATTTTTCAGATGAATTCAGATTTGTAGGTTTAATTCCAATGTAAGTTTCTCGTCTTTGCCAAGTCATTTCAATAACCTGAACTATGAAACCAGAGTCTCTCCAAACCCGATCAATAAGCAGCACATCGGGGAGATCATGTAAACACGCTACTTCACATTCAGGGGCTGTTGGCGACTTGAGTGAAACATTTAGAGTTTACAACAAGGAAGACTGGAGAAGCTAGTAATGCTAAGCTAGCGACATAACAGCCTAAGACCCAACGATTGTGGTCATCATGTTAAAATGATAGTCAATGATGGTCTTTTTAAACATCTTAGTCTACGTCTAAAATATCGTACTAAATCGACTTACTAGAAGTCATACCTCAGTAACAAACCGACATGATGAGGTTGGTTATCAGTTTACTCTTGCGTCTCAATCAGACCAATACTGTCTTTTTCAGAGCACACAAGTTATTAATATTAGTATAAAGACAATTTCAACCAAAATCTGAAAAACTAAAAAAGGATCTGGAGAAATTTACTGTGAAGAGGAAAGCTGTCTGAGTGGAGACTACTGTTTTTGATAATACTTAAGAAAAGTATTTGAGACAATTAAATCAGAAAGTTAAACCACAAATGGTTAAATTCAGACTGAATTAATTAAAGAACTTTTATATTCAAGTCTGTCTGAGTTTCCTGAGAGAGTCAGGAGGAGGCTACGTCAAGTACGTCAAGCAAGATAGAAACATCACTCTGTTGATCATGTGACATCGATGCATCCAGATAGAACTTCATGCTGTTGAATTAGTGCTGCAGCCTCACACCACTGTTCTCAGATGCACTTTGACAGTCTGCACAGGTTGGTGGTCTCAGAATAGTGCTGCCTCTCTGGGGCCTGTCAGATTTTCAGAAGCATCTTGGTCACCCCCACCCATGTCGCTGCAGAGTCGATGTGTGATAAAGCTTTGTCACCTAAAATGGGACATTTTGACACTTTGCAGTGCTAAAAGCAGGGATATCTGGGAGGACTTTGGCACTGCACCTGAGTCACACTAAAAGCCAACTCCTTTTTCACTTTTATTTGAGAGCGACTAAGACCAGAATAAAGAGATTACAATCTTTAAAGCACAAATCAGATATTCTTTTTTGATTAAAAAAGTGAATATTTTGTGATGTGAAGGACCATTTTCTCCCGTTTAGATGATTGTAACTCATGCTCAGGTGCCTGAACCATTATCACTAAACAGCAAGTCCAAAGTGGAACACCTCGATTATTAACATGAACCAGCCGTCGTTCCCACTTCTCCCCCGTTCTCGCTTCCAGCCTGCAGTCAGAGTCCTCTACAACATCCTGTTACTTACATACAAAGCATCACCCTCCTCGCCCTCAGCTACATCTCTGACCTCCTCGCTCCATGTTCCAGTCCTGGTCCACTCAGATCAGCGAATCTTGGCCTTCTTTCCGTCCCACGCCCGACTCTCTGGAATCAACTCCCACACAACTTCAGATCTTTGGACAGTTTCTAGAAGCACCTAAAAAACTCACCTGTACAGACAAGCCTTCATGTAAACCCTAAACCCTTTCTTGTGCCTTCTCTTTTGTGTGTGTTCAGATTGAACCCACTGTCAGGCAGTAAATTAAGACACTAAAAGAAAAGTGTTGAGTTGAGTGATCTTTTGTGCATCTGTAAAGTTTTATAAGAAGGGAGCTGTAATATCTTTACGTAGAGAACATCCCCCATGGTGGCATGACGGCCGGGATATATGCAACACTTGTCCCTTCCTTCGAACATCACCGCCCTGGTTTACCCCCCTACACAGACCTGCTGTGTGTGCTAACTTTATTTGGCAAGTGGACCATTGTGCATTGTATGGGAGGAAACAATCTGTGTTCTGTCCTGGCTTTTTGTGCTGCATCAGACCCTGTTTCCTGCCTCCAGGGTAAGAAGGGTGAGTATATGATACTTGTGAGATGCTCAGACTTCACGTTAAAATCAAAGTCACCAGCTGCGACTTTATAAAGGTAACTGACTGAAGGCTTCTCCTGAAAGGCCTCACGCGTGGCCCCAACATGCTCCCGTTAGTTGATTCATGATTGTGTGGTGATCACGTCAGGGTTTTAAAAAGGTTTCCAGGACCATTATATGTGATTTAGGACAACAAGCAAACAAAACTATTAGTTCTGTTTCTGTACTTTAAAGGTAAATTCTTCTTGTAGCTATTCCACTCACTCTGGGCTGTAGCTGTCGTTGGCATTTGCTCTCCAAAATGATGGGCTTGTGCAGGTAAAAATACTAGTCCACCCATGACAGCTTTTATGTAAAAGTATCAGTTACCACCCAGGTCTTCCCGCCCACAAAACAAGGTAAAAGGTTCATGTCTGAAGGTGAATTCCTGTGTTTTAAAACCTCGGACATGGAGCAGGAGCCACTGAAGTGACAAAAGCCTCTGATGTGTGGAAAGTGACTAATACAATAACCTTGTGTTTTATTTTACCTACAAGTCAGTTGGACTCCTAAATATAAAAAAAGAAAAATGTTTAAAAACACAAGATTTCCCTTTAGGTGAGAAACCTTTTTTTTTTTTTTTTGTCCTCGGAGTTCCTTGATTGGCTTCAGAATAAAAGCTGCGATGGGTTCAACGGTGTCGGGGAGGTGTCCGGGTCAATGTGGCCCAAAGAAAACATGAGCGAGCCAAACCGAAGGAACATTAGTAAAAAAGACGAACTGGCCAAACTCCCTGTGGTCTTTAACCAGTACATTTCTCTTCCCCACAATAACAGATCTATCTTTAACTTGTTAATGCGGTCAAGAATAAACTCATCTTTTTCACCATTGTATGGGTTGCAGCAGAGAGATAAAATATAAAACCACAGTTATGCTTCATGAGAATGACGTGCGGCTGCTGTTACATCATTCCTTTCAAAGGGAAAGTGCAGTGGGTGAGGGAGATGAGTGGGTGTGAACTCTCTGTGCCAGTTTCAACAGGAAGAAGGAGAAAAAAAAGCATAAAAGAGGAGCTGAACATGTTGCTGACCAAGAGCAAAGACAGGGTCATTCACTCCCTACACTCACTATAAGCCTTTAATCTGAGGATCCTTGACTTCAATCAAACGATGGCATTCCTCAGCGGCCTACTCATGACGACGCTCTGACCTCAAATCTGGTTGGCAACCTAGGAGAGGTCAGGATCTGGGTAAAGGCGTGACCCTGGACTCTTACTACCCAGAGTAAGGGCCACAAAGCTGGCCTTTATTCCAGACATCCCCTCTGGGCTCTACGCGAGTTGATCATCATTTTTGCACTTCCAGAGAGTTTAGCTCGTTCTGCCCTTGGGCCTGTAACAGCGGCAGCAGCAGGATGTGCCGCAGCTCTATAGGAGCAGTAGGTAACCCTGAGTCTGACATGGGTCACGTCCCTCTGAGCCCAGTACACACAGAGCTCAGTGCAGGAAGCCTTTGATGGGAAACTGAACCAAGGCCTGGGGAAAAAGGCACAAGTTCCCCGCCCAGTGAATTGCTTTATTATGATGACCTGACCTCAAAGGCCAAAGAGCAAAATGTGACACACTCCGATACTGCTTCAAAAATCCCCAAATACAATCGTAATTTACTCCTTAAATTTGTTTTAGAGACTTACTTTTAGTCGCTGCAACAGGAACTGCCGAGCAATACTTTTATTTCAACTCTGCACAGACTGAATGTGTGCGAAGTGTCCGCTCTCATACAGTGTGTGCTACATACACTCCTGACAATCCTTCTACTTGAAATTAAAATCCTCGTGCGCCTTCCTTTTTCTGAGAGTCTATTTTCGCACACTTACATTTGTTCTGTTGTGGGTCAGCTGAGGATCTCCATCTTTCATCCATGTGACCCCTTTGCCTCCATGAGCTGTGTTGTTTTGTCTGCTTGTGTCCACGACGCAGGGAGCGAATGTCATCAAACAACAGCTGACTTCCTTTGATTATCTTCTACTAATAAGCAGTGACTCTTTCAAACTCAGCAGTGAGATGTTGGCCAAGACAGCTGAACAGAAAGGGGCGGGGCGGGGGCGGGGGGGGGGGATTCCATAGATAGACCCCCCCCCCTTAGATCTCCAAGGTCTTCAATTTTTTCGATGCATTCAATATTTTCTTTTTGCACCTTTAAGGCAGACCTTTGCAAAAGCTAAACAATTAAAGCAAAAGCATCTATGACTTTATGCCTCAAATGATCTCCAATAAGCTAATCAGCAGTTTTGACAAGTCTTGACAAGCTAGCACAGCTGTAGTTTAATATATTGTTTATTCATGTAATTTTTGCCTTCAACACAAAGATTCAACCTGCAGGAGACATCACAGACTAGTGAGAGAGTTCCAGATTACGTTTAATCTCCCAGACAACCAACTGCCTCTTTAGGTACGTGTAAAAACTTTAAAATTCACAAGTGGGGGTCTTAGCTAAACGAGATAAACTACCTATAGTATAGTAATATTGTAATAGTAATATAGTTTATGTCATCTAACAAAACTTCAACATCTCTTAAGCTTGTGTTAACCGCAGACCTTATTTCAGGCCTCTGACCACAAACCCATTCAAAATCACCACACTCTCCGTCCAATAAGAGAGGGACATGCAAGACGTGACGTAACAAAACGAAGCAAAGTGTTTTTTTTTGTTTTTGTTTTTTTTGCTTTAAGCGTTTAGCTTTAGCAAAGTTCTGCCTTAAAGGTGCAAAAAGAAAATACTGAATGTATCTAAAAACCAGATGAGTAAAGTAAAATGTTTTGTTTGGTATTGTCAGCTAACAGGCTTACTTCGTTGCCTTTTCACTGTACTGAAAGTGGACGCCATGTTTATAAATTGTGTGCTTCAGAGTGCAACAGCTCTCTCTCGTCCGTGTGCTTTGTCTTAGCTTTGATTCCTGCCTCACTGACCTCTTGTTCTCCTCTCTGGTGAGACTTCTTACCCTGGGGCTATTTTTCTCCCATCCTCTAAGAGAATAAAGAATTCCAGTGGCAAAAGCAATCAGTGGGCTCTCCTTCTAACCAGATCCCAGCTGAATTTGCTGTCAAATTAAAGGTGATTAGCTCTCTATCTTTTAGCACTCTTTTGCATGTTTTGCTCCCCTTCCCTTCTCTCTCTCCTGTTCCTGACCTCGTACAAGGATCACTTTTCAGCTCTGCACTAGCTCGCTCTTTCCTCTCCTGATTTTCTTCCTTCCATCTTTTCTCCCATGCCTCGTTCTTCCTGTTTCATGTTGCCCCAACACTCTTTTTTCAGGGCTGACATGCCACTGTTAATTTTAGACAACATGCCTCTTTGTTTCTTAGAAAATCCTCTGCGTGCTTTTTGTCTCTGTGAACTGTCCTTTTTCATTCGTCTTTTTTCTTCTTCTCCTGCTCGAGTATGCAGTGTTAAGAAACGTTCACAATCACAATGACTGAAGATGTATGCGTCTTACCAAGTCAAGGCTGCTTCTCTATGAATGAAGCATAGAGGCTGCTGCAATCAGAAATAAGCCAAGTCGAAGACAAGCACACAAAAAATTCACAAAATAACATAAAAACAAAGTATTTGGAAGAAACGATCATGACAAGTAAGTCCCGTTTTCTGCAGGGTAAAATTACTCTAATTACTGTTTTCAGTTTCAAAATTCCTCTATATCTTAAGAAAATAACCATCTGAGCCCGTCAGCTGGAATACTGAGCTCTTTACACTGAACAGAAAAAAATGATCTAATTTCTTGTTCAAGAAAAAAAAGGTGATTAAACTTAAACGCGCAGGATGTAAAATAAACAAAACAATGACAAAAGATGACGCCGAGGCTCACGGGGAATCATGGGAGTGATTCTCTGCTGCTTCATTTTAACTCAAGAAACTTAAAAAAATATATTTAGTTTGCTGCTTATTTTACTCATTAAAAGCAATAAAGGCCTTATTTTTAGATTAGGTTTTACATCGATATGGTTTCAGAATTTTTTCAATTTAGTATTTAGTAATTTCGTTTTTTTTTTTTAAATGATTGTTTATTTGTAGTGAGTGCCATTATTTCCTTAAGACACCTTTTGAGTGTGCATGATTATCACGTCTACGTTGAGCTGTCTATTTGACAGCAGCCTGTGCGAACATGCCAGATGTGATCCAGCACTAGTTGAACACTGGCTCTGCTTTCATGCGACCTCCTGGGACCTCAAACTGTTTTCTATCAAAGACACAATGCAGACATTTAAACAGAAAAAAAGGAGATAGTTTATTTAAAATGTACAAAAGATATATACACACACGCTCGCACAAACCCCCACACACACTGAGCATAGTAAAATTGAACGGTAGCATACACAAACATTTGAAAGGCTACTTAGAAATTCAGCAAACATAATAAAACGGAGGAATTGGCAGGACTAGTTTGCCATCCCTGTCAAAAAGAGGAGTTTTCACAATCAAAGTCTGTGTCCCTTCCTGGACTCGCTGCAGTTCATCCGAGCTCAGGGGAAGCACGGGGTGCAGCAGAGGGGGGTTGGTATGAATGTGTTAATTAGGGCTGGATCTCTACTGAGAACACACAGAGGTACTTGTATATTCTTTTAGAGAATGCTCCTCATCAGACACAGGGGTTCATGTGCCCTGATAAACCAACACAGAGGCATATCCTTGTCCATTTTAATCATTTACCCTTGTGAGATCGGGCCGCGGAGAGTTGTGCCTCTGAAGCAGAGGGCAAAGAAGGAGATCTGAATTTGCTTTACCATCCCCAAGAGCTTCAACCATGATCACAAGCACTTATCTGTGGAACACGAGGACGCACAATCAGGTGTTTAAACTCGGGCTGTCCAATGTTTTACTTTGTAATCTGCAATAAGTCACAGATTTCTTCTTCAACAATTTAACTGCATGTTCAATTTCAAGTATTTCCTGAAAAGAAAATACAATGAGCATTTTAAATGTTAACAGTTTGCTCAGAATTACAATATCTATTCCAGTATATTTGTAAATAAAACCAGTTCAGTGTGTGTCAGGTAAAATTTACTGTGAAGTCTCTGCGCTTCTTTCATCTGTTGTTCTGGACACTTAAAAAATGAAAAGCAAATGTATTAAAAAACCTTCAAATGTTTTCATGCTCCTTTTTGAATGACTCGTAGATCTCACATTTGACAGCCCAAGTTTAAACATCAAAAGTCTACGGCTTAACTTAAAGCAAGTACCATACAGTATTACCTATGCACAATCGTCTTCATGAGAAAATATTATTTTTTATTTACACGTCATGTCCATTCCCTGGTAGCTGGTTCATCTTGTATTCAGATGTAAAAGTCTGATCTCTTCAGCAAGGTACCTTGAAGACTGCTTTCAGTGCACAGTTTTTGTAAAGGGCAAATACACCAGAAAATACTGAATGGCAATTGTTTTTAGATACAAGTTCATCCCCTGGGATATGTATTTGTAGTTAAAACGTATGGCTTTTTAACAACAACAACAAAAAAGATATAAAATCGTTCTTAACCGTAGCTATACTGAGAATTACACTTTTTAATGAAACATATACAAATCTGAAGCTCATATAACAAGAGAGGCATTTTTTACAGACAAATAAGAACATGTTTTTGAAATAGCCAGTTTTGCATTATTCAATCAGTGCTTTCTTATGTAGCCCATATATTCCTGATGCAGAAATGGTTACGACTGGATGGATGATGAGGTGTTCGATCGCTCTCAGCTAATCATGTTGAGGAACTTGCTTTCTTCGGCCAACGCTGTGAGCATAGAGTTCATGTCACCGATGGCCATGTTGCCAATCCCTGCAGGTACAGAAGCGAGAGTGACAGAGTTGCGAGGGGTGGTGAGGCGTGAGGAACTCTGGGAGAGGCTCTGCAGAAGGCCAGGACTCAGGGTGCCTGACATAAGGCTGGAGTGGTCCCCATCATCTAGCATGGTGTCAAAGTCGATCTGGGCATTATCTGTTCCACCAGTGGAAGAATCCACCGTACTGCTAGAGACTTGGTTGACTCCTGGTGAGGCCATGTTGGCTGCAGTAGTGGTGTTACTGACAGGGGCCTGGTTGGAACAGTGAGACATGGGGGCATTAAACGTGACAGAAGGTGGCTCAAACATATGAATCTGACCTGTGTAGTAAACAGCAGGGTTCAGGTTTTCAGAGTTGCTGGTGTGGGTTGCTGAACCACTGGGCCTTTTTGGGCTTGCCTCTGAGGTGTCAGTACCAAGAGTTGGGCTCAAAGCAGATGACTTGGGTATCTGGCTCAGTTGCATCATGCTTGTTCCTGTGTGTTGTCTTCCAGTAGACTTTGGTTCTATGGGGGGCCTGGGTTGTAACATTCCTCTACCTACATTATGGCCGTTATGCTGCTGTTGCTGGGAGAGAACACTGTAATTTTGCTGCTGGTCCACATGAGAATACCCATCTGACTGTGTCCTTGATTTGAAACTTTCCGGATCTGCCATACCGTTTCGATTAGGTCGCACACTAGTGCTCCCAGACATCGAATTTGGGATTGCCTCTTGGCCAAACCCTTGCTGAGGACTCATTTGTTCATTAAAGTTCACATTATTGCATTGTCTCTGTTGCTGGTGCTGCTGTTGGGAGACGTTCATCAGCCTCTGGCTGCCGTGGTTTCCATATCCCTGCATAGACATATTCTGACTCATAGGCACTACCTGCTGGTTGCTGCCCAGACTCGGACCTTGTGCCTGAAAGGAACCAAAGTTGTGCCTTTGTTGAACAACAGCTAGGTTCCCCCTGAGAGGATGCTGCTGTTGTTTGGAGAGCTTTGTTGTTGTGTCCACGGTTCCTGAGCTCACCTCATTCCACTGAACTGGCATATTATTTTTGTTAATGTTGTTCGAAGGTGCTGGGTAAGGCTGCTGAGAGCCAGCTGGGCCCATTTGGCATGATTGCATGTCCTGGCCAGACTGAGTCATGGTGGCATCCACCATGGCCATCCTCCTCTGGCCATAAAATGATGGAGGTGGGGGCATGCCTGTCTGGTAGCCCTGAGCCTGATTGCTGGCACGGTAGTCCATTTGCCCCGAGTTGTTCCCCGAGGGCCCAGTATTCTGAGACCTGAGGTACTGCATCACATCATCTGGCAGCACCATGTCATCCTCTCCATTGTGCTCCCCTCCAGTCATCATCCCATCTACTGCCATGTTTTCCATGGCTACATTCTCAGAAATGCTTGGTGGTCTGGGAGCAAATGGATAGCGTTGCAGGCTGCCATCTGAGCGAGTGTATCCCTGCATAGCCAGAGACAGGTTGCGTTCAGCTGATGGACCAATCAAGGGGTTCATGTTGTTCATACTGTTGTAGCGCTGAACCCTTGGAAGGGAGAGAGGGTCCAGTGTGGGACGACGCACTGGGTCGCTGGCACGGCGTGGAAGGTTGGCTGGAACTTCATGGGGCATCATGCTCTGCATGCCATACCCAATATCGCTACACCGCCGAGGCACAGTCCCAGAAAAAGGATGATGTAACGAGTGTGACAGGCCTTCCTGGGACTCACTGTAGAGTGCCATACGGGTTTTCAGACTCATTCGATCCATATTGGGGAGAGGGGTAGGCGGCGCTCCACCAGTGGCAGCAGCATACTTTGCCTTGAGCCGATAATGCTGAGCTGGTGTCAAACTAAGGATGCTGGGGAGACCTCCTCCACCACCACCACTGACACCACCACCTCCACAATGACTGGCCTCACTGGAGCGGCGAGACAAATCCGTGGAGATGGGGTCATAGGAGTCAGCTGAACTGATGTTGTTGTGGCGGTTGCCACCAAACTGGGACGCCTCACTGGAGCGACGGCTGGAGTAGCACGGAGAAATACCGGATGAGCGCCTACTCAAGTTGTAGGCTGAGCTAATAGTGCTGGTGGTGCTGTCCCGGCGCTCATTTAGCTGGTTCAGCAGTGTAACTTCACATGAAGATAGGTCGCCAATGCGCTGGCCTGGGTACATATTGTTTGAGTTACTCATCACGTTGGAGGTTTCGAGCAGGGAACCTGGCAGCAAGAAGGGACATAACTTACATTATCACACTATATAACATCAGCCATTTTTTACCAACATAACACAGCAAAATGACAACAAAAAGGTGTTTTCAGCCATCCACACTTACCGACTGCAGGTATGGGAGGCAGCTTCATACTGTTGCGTTGGCCCTGAGGTGGCTGTGGTGCAGAGTTGACCCAGGGACAGGACTCCCTGACTGTCTTCAGCCTTTCCTTCTTGATGTTCTCCAGCTTGATGGTGACAGCACCACCATGACCCATGGCTTTCCTCATCTGTAGCCCCACGCCAATGTGCTGCCCCCCAACGGGAACGGTGGAGTCAACCATGGGGCACTCATCCTGCGCACTGAGGTCCCCGAAGCTGCCCCCGCTGTGCATCGCCATCTCTACCCCGCTGTCGTTGTTGTTGGCGCTGCTGAGAGGTGACGGCTCACTGCTACAGGAAGAGTGACCGCCAGGACTTGACTGATATGTCTGGCAGAAGAAAACAGAGAGAAGATTTTGATGCTGCTGCTTTTGGTACTTTGAACTCTTATATTTTAAACTACGAGAGCTTTTAAAAACTTTTCTTCTTTGAAATATATATTCCACCAACAAGGAGCAATAACTAATTTGACAATTGCAAAAATGTAAATAAAAACAACCGAACAACTGAAACATGTTTAAAGATTAAAATGACAAAAAAATTAACCAGGCAAGCTTCATAACATATTCTTTTGTATTATTAATAAACACATTTTAAAAATTCAGATTGTAATGGTGTTTGTTATAACTAATGGAGGCCTAGAGTATCATACAATCATTTATTATAGATGAGTTTGATTTATTTAAAACAAGAAACTAAGAGGATAATAGATGTGAACGACAATCAAGCAGTGAGTGTCGATGTTAAATCAAACTGGCGAAGATGAATTAAAGTCTTCTACACAGCTGGATCTTCTCAGTATTTGTTCAACACAAATAATACAACAGTCTCAGCATTTGAATATTAATAGGACGATGGCCTTCATTGCTGGTTGACAAAAGAGGCTGCTTCCATGGATCTTATTGGTGGGAAAAATCCAGCTGAATGCTGTTGTATGTGTCTCCATACATGCATATGAGTACGTCCCATATGTAAGGGATACACATTTAAAATTTGTGAAAATGGACAATCATGCTAAAAGACAATTTTACGCCATGCAAGAATGCAAACAACGAATGAGCACATCTTTCATGCGGAGCTGTAACAGAGGCAGGGAGTGTTGAAAAGCTCACCTCAGTGAAGTCTGTCCATGAGAAAGGTTAACTTTAGAGAGGCAAGTTCAAGCAATAACCAGAGAGGTGAGTTGAGAAGGATGCAGGCAGTACAATCAGTGATCAGTTGACATTAGGCTTTGTTAGTATTGTGTTAAATAGTAAGAAAGTCAAAGTCACAGAAAGTGGTGAAACCTTTATTCTCTGCAAAAAGTCTTTGATCAGTAACATGGGCTTCCTTTTTTTCCAATATATTTAAAGTGGACTCACCATGGAGTTCTCAGTCTTGATAGATTTCACTTGTAGGCAGTCCTCCACTCCTATAGAGGTGCTGTTGGCCTCTATCTTGCCGTCCATGCCTCTTGAACCAAGTTTGGAATTTGTGTCATTCTCTCCGTTTCCTTTGGGTGGCTGCTGTCTCGGAGGAGCTTCGTTTCGTTGTTTCTTGGTGACGTGGGCCTCAGGTCCGTGGACTGTCTTCACGTGCTTCCTTAGAGAGCTGGGGTCAGTGTAGCGCTTGGTACAGCCCGGGATCTTACACACATACGGTTTCTGCGGAAAGACATTCACAGTTCAACGAATGTCATCACCACTTTACAGCATATCACTCCACAACAGCAGAAGACGCTTATTTAACCGAGAGTTTTAAAATTCCCCGGCACCTGTCCTGTAGTCAGTTTCTATTCCATAGGCTACCGGTCTGGTCCCAAGAAATGCATGCCATTCAAAGACTGCATGGAGGATTTGCATCACGCAAACTAGTCTTTAAAAATTCCTATTTCTGGATTTGTTGGTTTAACACGTGGGACTTGAACCAGCAACTCATCATTACCAAACCAAGTCCCTACATACTGAGATAGTGCCACCTGTATTCATAAGTATCCTCAGTAGTTCTGTACCTTACACATTTTTAAACTAGGAATTTATTCATATAACGGCATTACCAGTGCAGGGTTAATAAAGTGTTTTCTCTGGATCGGACTTGTCTGGTTTCATTTCATTCTTATGTGAATAATCTAAGGACAGAAAATTCTGTTTCAATACTGAACTGACATCATAGTTATTGAGCTGATAAATATGTGTGTGTGCGTGTAGTCATACCTCATTGGAGTGTGTGCGGTTCTGGTGCTTGGCCCGATCTGAGGCGTTGGAGAAGGCCTTGTTGCAGCCTTCGTGTTCACACACATACGGCTTCTCCCCCGTGTGGGACCGGAGGTGGGTCTTAAGGTTCTCCAGGCGAGAGTAAGCTTTGGCACAGCCCTCAAACTGCACACAGAGAGACAGACAGTCAGACAGACAGACAGAGAGACAGACAGTGGGACAGTCTGACCTGAGTGCTTTTGTCTGCAGCTGGAAAGAGAAATGACCAGGCGACCAAAAAAAAAAAAAAAAAAGGCTCTGAATTTTACGTTTTTGAAATGTAATCCACTGTTGGACTTATGCCCACCTACTGTGGCGTGCCACACAAAAGCAAAGCGGTGCACACTTTGATAAAAAGGGCTTTTATGCGAAATAGCTGAACTAAGTGTGAGGTGTGGTAAAGCTGTGTGTATGGTGTGCTTTGTTGAAACAAAGAGCCTCAGTGTTTCTCTGTGTTTAGCCTTTGTATTTGCTTGTACTGTACAAGCTATAATTTGGTATTCTTTCTGAGCGCTCATTGTGAACCGAGCTGGCTTTGAAATTAAAAGAGAATCGATTTAGACCAGATCAGAAATTAGACATAAAAGTCATTTGATTCTCCCTTTCAAGAGAAACGAGTGGTAAAGAAGATGCATGTGGAGATTTGTGAAGAGAATATAAAGTGACCCCCTGCTCGTCTGCGGATTTTAATTACACGCCCACGCTGTCAGTCAGCTTCCTTAACTCTCTTTCGTAAGTCATCTGTTTTAATGCATTCACAAGACCCTGTGAGCCGGCTTTGAAGCAGAGCAAACAGATCCTCAGTCGGATCTTCACACAGCAAACCGAGGCTTTAATGAAGCCCCGTGATTTATCAACATGTAAAATATCTCTGCTTGTTACCACAAAGAAAAGCAACATTTGATCTAGCAGAGGGACGGCTTGTTGGGAAGAGGCGAGTTTTAAGTTCTAGTTTTGGTACCTTGAAAACCAACTGATTAGTCAGTTTAATCATCCTTCAAATGTTTCCTATTTTCATGAGTGTTTAGGAAACTCATAGCTGTAAAGCACTTGTTTGAATATATGGGTTAAGTTAGTTTTTAGTATTTATTGGACTATTTGTTTAATTCATTGTTTCCTGTAGTATCTTCCTCTTTGCTAGTGAGTCATGATGTGTAGTAAAATGTGTTACACTAAAGAGTTTCAGAGATCAATAAGCGAAAAAAAAGGACCAAAACGCCATTTTAATCTGATCGTAAAATATAAATATCTAAAAAAAAAAAAAAACCTAACATAAGAACATAGTAACCAAAACATTGTGTTTATGCATCTACATTAGGGATGACGTTTTGTCTTGTTTTGTATCGTTATTCAATGAAATTATACAAACGTCACATTGGTGTGATTTCTTTATTTATAACAAACTGTTAATACATTATTACATTTTCACGGCTTATTGGCTTATATGACCTTTGACCTTACTGTGTTTTTGAGTCTGAAGGCAAAGGATTAAAGGGCCCATTGATTTTATTTGTGGATTCTAGTGGAAGTAGCTGAATGTTTGGCATCACTTAAAGTACAAGACCCATTTCCCTAAGGGGACAGTACATTGTATTGTATCTTCTAGTATCGGCTTTAAGATGGTGGACGGATGGTTGCAGTACGAGAAATATACAACCCAATATTTTGAGTTAAAGTCGGAATACTTTGGCGTCTGCTGCGTCCACTTTGACCTTTCTTCGCCCCTCACGGAAAGCCAATAATAACGGAGCACAAGTTAACAAACGTGCTTCTAACAGAGGTGTGAGAGTCTTACTGTGCATTTGTGTGGCTTCTCGCCCGTGTGCCTCCTCATGTGGACCACCAGCATGTACTGAGCCTTGAAGGGCTTCTGCTCCCGGGAACACTCCTCCCAGCGGCACACAAACTCCTTCTTCTCGCCGTGGATGTGGTCGTTGTTGATGTGCTGAGGAGAAGACCATTCAACTGAAGTCAGTCAGATTGTAATATGAAGTTTGTCTGTTAAAGAGAGCTCGATGTAGGGACAGGGACGAGACACCGAGTGTGTGTGTGTGTGTGTGTGTGTGTGTGTGTGTTTGTGTGAGTGTGTGAGTCAGCAAATTCTTGTCTTTTTCCCACCAGAAGATTCTTCCCCTCTCATGTGACCGTGTGCTTCCACACACACATTTTGAATGACACCGCCATCCATTATGGCCGACGGTTTTTATGCATCTGTCAACAGGAGACAAAACCTATAAAAGCCCTGTGTGTGTTTTTTCAGGCTCTGTGTGTGTGTGTGTGCATTCATGTGTGAATGTTTCTGAAGGAAGAGGAACTTCCTCAGCTCGCAGTAAAAGTGACCAGGAAGAGGATTTTAAGACTTGCGTTATCTTCCATCCTCCTGACGTTTGATGGATCAGGAAGTCTGCGGTCTATTAGTGTCAGACTAATTCAATTATAGAGTAAACATCAAATCCCAGTTGTCCTCATGTGTCTGTTCTGTGTCAAAGAGGATAGCATTTAGTCCATACAGTGGAAATAGATCCGGTAGATTAGTGCATGTACAGTCCTTCAAGCAGGTGGCCCGGGTTCAAATCCCACCTGTGGCTCCAGAGAACGTGCAGCTATCTTAATTATGCCTTCAAACTGTTTTAAATGAACTCAAATTACTTGAATTGTAATGCGAATGTGTACTTAGTGAACACACAAACCCACACAACGTTTCAGAACAGACGCTTCAAAACTCTCGTCCCGTTCGCCACAAGCAAATATCCACACACGCCCACACAGGGACTACTTCATTTCCCGAGGACATCCGCACCCACAACGCTGCACTCATGTAGCCACTTCTCCACCAGCGAGAACGCTCAGCGGCTCGTGATTCTACTGAGATCTATTTCGGGTGAAGGAGGAGGAATGGAAACAAGCAGAGGCCTCTATTTTCAGGTTTCTGCTGTGAAGCCATAATATGTAATTACTTTTGTGGAAGCCCCAAAACCCACAGGTGTGTGTTGATTTTTGCTGATTTTAATGGAACCATGTGTGAACCCTGGATGTGATGCTGTAAGGTTTCTTTCCTCCTCTTGCCTTTCTTTTTTTTAAAAATATAAATACATCAAATTCAAAAGAGGATTTAGGAATGTGTCTGCCTCACGTCGTCCGTCCTTCAAACTTCTGATCCTCCACATGACTCCTCACTGATCCTGCATGCTCTCTCAGGTTCTGTAGACCTGACATAAGCCCCTCCCCCAAACGCCGGGAGATAACTGACACAGTCACAGGAGAAAGCAAGAAGAAAAAAGGGGCGAGTGTGAGGTTCCATAACTGCAGAGCGTCTGGCATGACGATGTATTTATGGCCGGCCTTCTGGGCTTCAGGGGTTGGGGGTGTTTTTCTGGGAGCGAGAGGTTAGGAGTCAGGGGGTCAAAGGGCCGAGGGGTTGCAGGGGCACAGCTGCAGGGGCTTTGGGCTTGAATTTGGCGAGAGCCGGCAGCGCTCATTAACGCTGCGCGTGTCAACCAAACAGGAAGGGATCCGTTACTTGACAGCTTCTGAGCAAACTCAATCAGCACCGCTTTAATGAGCAGGAGAAGAGCTCGCACAACTTTCCTCTTCTAACACACAAACACAAAGCAGGTTCTGAAGTGTGGAAATGACCTTCACTAGGGAAAAGTCACCTTATATTATTGATGATCTTTTCCAGAACATCAGACGGAGTAGTCTTAGAGAAATGCTTCACAAATGTGTTAGCATTTTTCAGTGGATATTTTTTATCTTCTTATTATCAGTAAGCACCGGTGAGCATCATGCGTTAAATGTTTTAAAATGTCATCTTCTCTTTCTACACCTCCTCGTCTGTGTTTAACGCCAGAGCATCCCCGCTCTACCATTACTCATCTGCACCTTCCATACTTAACAGCAGGGCCCAAATGAAGAACCAAAGTCTCCCCTTGACCACGCTGAGTAAAAGGAGCTTGTCATTCGTTGCACCTTGTTAAAAACCTTCTACTCACATGTACAAGTTGGTCCTGGGTGTCATACTCCTTGCAGCAGCCCTCCCAGTGGCAGTTGGTCTCATATATGGCCTCAGGCTCCTGTTTACACTCGTCTTTATCCAGATCTTCGCTCAGGTCCAAGACACCCCCGCCCAGGTCCTGAAGAGAAGAGAAAGCACTTCATCAGAGGGGGTGCAGATGTGCCATTAGAACATATAGACGACTTGAATTCAAACATCCTTTATCGGACTCTGCATACAAGACGCTACAGAAGCATTCTGCACTGTTTTGCATCTGCCTTATCTTATCTGTTTCTTTATCCTAATGAGTTGTTGCCCATCCTATAATCAATAAAAGCTAAATGAGCTACTGCCTTGGACTCGTTTCCCACTGTAAGCAGCTGGAGAGACTGAAGGTCATTGCAGATCCCCAAAGAACATCCATCAGGAATACTTCTGTTGTTGTTCCGGGTGACTTTCAGATTATCTTCTTAACATTATAATATTATTTTACCTGAGATGACGGTGAAATGGGAAGAGGACCTTCTGCTTCTGTCTTAACCTTTGACCTCTTGGTGTTCAATGGGTTGACTGTGCTGCTGACTGCCGGGTCTCCACTGGCATTCTGAACGACAGATAAAAACAGATAGTGACCCCGGGCTGCACCAACATGATGTGAACAAAGATGCTGAGTGGAGTGAGAATAAAGCAAAGACAACAGAGGAAACTCAAAGCCTGCTGAAGGCCTCTGAATGTTTGCTGTGTCAAATGCATCTCTCATGTTGTCAATGAAGCTGCTGTGAAAGATTTGAGACTTCGTCTGACAATCAAGTTCTGTCACGATCAGCTGATCAAACATTTAAGTTTAAAGGGTCAGTGTAAAAACATTATGATGACACATACCCAGAATATCCTATAAAGGATATTTGTATATTCTTTTTATATTCTTACTTCAATTAATTTTATTTGAATTATTTTTACTTGAACATATTTTAATTTTTCATGATTTCAGTGAGTTTTAAATTTTCTATTTTAATGTTTCTCTCCTTTCCTCTGTCATGATGCTTTGAATTGCCTTGTTGTTGAAATGTGCTATAAATAATATACTATGTACTATAAATAAACTTGCCTTTCCTAAATAATTATGTTCTGAGACAGAGCTTAATATATAATGATTTTATCTCAGCAATAGTAAAGAAACAGACGCCGGGTTTCTGTTTGTCCTAATGTGAGTATAAAAGTTGCATGAGTGTGTATGGATGTGTTTTCTTGTTGCACAATTGCTTCATACACTGTATATACTAAATAAAGTAGTGGCTGATGTACATAAATTCTGGTGTTAGAAAAAGTGACCCATTAACCAAGTTATTCCAAATCTATCAGGGAATCTTTGATTTAACTGCAAAACATTAAACTTCACATCCATCCATCCATCCTTCATCCTTCAGCCTTCTAATTCAGTCTCCTATTAGTGTCATTCACTTCATGAAGCCGCAGAGAAAGGCAGAGACACCACACTATTGTCTTTGGCTCGCTCCTCCTGTGAAGAGATGTGCGGAGTCCTGGTTGCATCCATAAGTCAGACTGGAACCAGCCGCCGAGACTAAACAGTTTAGACTGCTTTATGTTCGCCAAAGCCACACGGAAATATGAAAGGAGGGGAGTTATGACCCTCAGTACTGGGGGGATGGGAGCGAGCGATGTGAGGGCGGGTGGGGTTGGAGGTTGCGGGTGGGTGGGGCTTTGATTTGCTTACAGATTCTTAAGACGACAGACAGACACCACTAGAGGCAAGCCGAAGAGAAATATTAAATGTAAAGCAGCTGATGAGTTACTGTGTATGGCTGTGTATATAGAGGTTCATTGGAAGGGGTCCAATATTAGAGGGGGGTCCCCTAATCCCACCCAGACGCTAGATTGCATTTCTGGGGGCCTCAATGATTCATAAAGTTGGCCCTAAACCAAAAAGGAAATGTGGTTCTGATCACTGCTGAAATAAAGCTGAACGTGGGTTAGTGAGTTTGGGTGTGTCTCAGTCTTTAGTCTTGAGTGTGTGCGATTCAGGCGGGAACACTGAGATACTGCTGGTGTTTGTCAGTGGACAGTGTGTTGAAACACTGCTGATAGCAGAGCAGCGAGTGGGAAGTTTATATTACAAGTTGTCTTGGCGTAAACAGTGTCCTGATAAAAACATGTAAGGATATGAGCTGTAAAAAATACTAGATTTAAAACTACTTTTCATTTCAAGGTGGAATGAATGATCATTGCTGTCATTTTAAACGTGGGCCCTATTCAAACACATGACCAGGATGAACTTAAAGTCATTAATCACTCCAGTAGATGACTTCAGCCAATGGGCTGAACGGGCTGAATCATAATGTTTTCAGGAAACCGTTCCCCTCCACAGAGAGTCCTACTGACAACCTTAAATCCTAAATCCCTTATTCACATCTTCACAGACTTCGCTGAGAAACATGATGTGTGATTTTATGTTGCAGACAGAACAGAGAAGTTGCTGGGCTACACCTCCCAGAATAAGTAAGTTTGTTTGTACTGTTGTGTAATAAATCATTGTTGACTCTGTTTTAAAAACGTCTGTTATGTCTCGTACATCCATCTATCCAACAACCCATCCATCCATCCACTAACCCATCCATCCATCCACTAACCCATCCATCCATCCACTAACCCATCCATCCATCCACTAACCCATCCATCCATCCACTAACCCATCCATCCATCCATCTATCTATCCATCCAACAACCCATCCATCCATCCATCCATCCATCTATCCATCCATCCATCCACTAACCCATCCATCCAACAACCCATCCATCCATCCATCCATCCATCCAACAACCCATCCATCCATCCATCCATCTATCCATCCATCCATCCAACCATCTATTAATCTGTTACTGTTGTATTATATTTATTTTACAGGTGCATCATCCATTTACTACCACAATTCGTCAATACAAACGTTCCTAAACATCCAACATGAAGATAAATGACATCATGTCTTTGTACATTTCCTTGTTGTAGAAGTTTCACATTTGAGGGTACAAATGCTGCTGTTCATACCTGGTTTGCCTCAGAGTTGGAGCTGTTGTGGGAGGTGGACATTGGCGAGACAGTGAGGTGGTGTTGGCGAACAGAGTAAGAAGACGGTGACGGCTGAATGAGAGGCGGTGTGTGGCCGAAGGCGTTGAGACTCCGCTGCTGGGACAACAGCTGCTGGTAGGCGACAGGGTTGATGGGATGAGGGAAGCTAAATGATGGGCTGAATGAGAGAGAAAGGGCAGCAGTTACCTCATGGAAAACACAGACACTCATGTCTGGTCCTGAATGTTCAGAGGCTAGACTATGACATGAGTGTTGAACTGATACTATTAAGAACCAAGAAGTCTTATTGTGACCACACTGGCCCTTTACATTTTATTTACCCAGCTATGTAAAGCTTCAGTAAACATGTCTTTACTCATCAAGTTTAACACACGTTTGTAGTACAGTTGCAGAAGCAGGATTGTGTTTTAAATACTTATTTTGAGTTATTATGTTACATAATAATACAATTATCCAGACATTATTCAGTGCGAACATGCAGCTCATTAATATAAGGCCACATATGCAAAAGATGTGTGTGCGTGGTCAGTCTACAAACCCCCCAATGGTGAGAAAAGTCCATCCTCTCTGTCTTTGCCTGCTCCGCTTAAATGTGTGTGTTTGTGCACATGGATCTATCTACCTGATGCCTCCGACTGACAGGTGCCCGTAAGAGCTGCTGGCCGCCGAGCTGGAGCGGGAGTTGTTGATGTAGGCCACCAGGGAGTTGGGCGAGGTGCGGATCATGGTCTGCAGGTCGATGCTGGCATCTGACAGCGGGGAGATGGACAGTGCCCTCTTCCTGCTCAGTCGAGGCGTCAGACGCGGGCTCGAGAAACGCGATACTGAAGACATAGAATCACAATGGAGACAATGTCAGCCATCTTGGTTTGGTACCCTCAGAAGAAAGCGACCTTTATGCTTATGAGTGTATATGACGCCTTAAACACTATTAACATAGTGCAGATGAGAGGACATACTGTGTGTAAATTGCTCGTACGTTCGTTCTGTGTTCTCTTGGTTACCATGTTCGAAGAAACATTCAGCAGGGAGCACTAAAGCAGAGGTCACAGCTAGCTAAGCTTCACTCTATCTTCTGCATCTCTCTCACACACACACAAACACACAGCTACTATTTAGCATTCACATCCTCTTATGCATAATGAATCGCCTCCAATCATTCTCAGTAATTACTGCGATAGTGATCTCTTTCAGACCGCTGTTCTCGGGGAAAGTTAAATGGAGGCAATTTAAACAAATTGATCTCAGAATTCCATTAGACAAGAACAAGGCCGCCTCACAAAGGTAGGGTTCATGGCCTCCTGCTAGACCTGACTGCTGCACGTTTTTCTGATTGAAGTAGTAAATGAGTGCAAGAAAATGAGCAGGGAGAAAACTTTCCCATGAAATTAAAGAGAAGGTCATTTACATACCTTCTCCATCATGTATGTTGATTTGTTTCGAGGTACCACTTAATCTGCAATCATTGCAGTTCTCTGAGTGGCCACTTGGCGCTGACTTCAAAAGCGAGTCGATCCTTGTCGGGTCCTTTGTTTAAAAGCTGTTTATGTTTACAACCTGGTCCAAAAATCAGGTAAGGTCCTGTTGCTAATTTCTCTGTACATGACATGCTTGATCTTTGGCTAAGTTGCACTCATTGCACAAACTCTCATATATTCTGGTTTAATAAATAGCTAACGTCAGTAAGCTATCAACAAGAATCGATCTGTAAGAAAGGACAACTAGCTAATTAAAAAAAAAAAAAAACTAGGCACAAGTTCAGACTTTAAGTTTTGACACGTTTTAAGTTTTTAGCATTCGCCAAAATCCTCTCTTCTCTTCAGCCCCACCCCCTTTTGACCAAATATGGTCACTTATGGCTCCAAAAAAGAAAACAAGACAATGACACTTTAAAGAGGCCGTGTACAAACAAATATGTGGCTTCTCGGCGAAGTGGTTCGCACTAAACCACGGGTAGAGAGGCAGATTGTTTTCTGGGGATCAACAGGTGCTGCCTCTCAGTGTGAGGCGACAGAGAGCAGGGCTGCCATGTGTGTCTTTGCACATATTTAATTAGGTCATACAGCCGACATCATCAGAGGCGCGAGAGGCAGGAAACTCATAATAGGCCCATCACAAGTCACCTAAGCACATGCACTGTGCACTTTAACACACACACACACGTTTTCAGCATGTCACCTCCACTGCTGTCAATATGCATCCAATCCCCGGCTCTTGGCTGGTGGAGCTCTAAAAGCCTCAAGCCAAATGAATCCAGGCACCGCAATAATCACCAGGCCAGACCTACGGCCATAAACCAGGTCTTACTTCCAAAACTATTATGTTTGGAGGTGGCGAGTCGTAAAGCAGAGGCATATGCACTTAGTTAAAAGGCCCCCGGGAACTTCAGACGGCAGACGACAGTAGTTTGGGGCCAGGAAGAAAAAAAGACTGTTGGAGATGATAAAGATGTGAATGAAAGAGTTGGCAGAAACAACAAACAGTCCTCAGGAATGTGCCTGTTAAACGCTAATAAATAAATGTGTCATCTTACTGTACAGGACAGTATGGATTCATTGGGAACATGGATCGTTCATGAATGAAGAGCTCACTGTGATTGGCTGTGCCTCGCTGCTACTGCTGGGATTTGTTGTTTTTATGAATGAGGCAAGCGTACTACTCTGCCAACAGATTTAATAGGAGATAAGTGTATTAATATTTGCCTTTATAAAACAGGAAACAGGCCTCACAGCCTGGTAGGCTGGCGCCTGCCTCACCCTTCTGGGCCCTGTGCCCAATCCCCCCCCCCCCCCCCAAAAAAAAAAAAAAAAAAAACGCCCCCATGACTTCAAACACCCCTGAAAACTATACATCAACCTCCACTCAGAGGAATTCATTTGTCCTCGAGCGCTAAGGCCAAGAGGTCTATGATATTAGATGTTTAGTTCCCTGTAGCTCAGTGTTGTTTTAATGGATGCCATTGGTCTAGACTGATTTTACCTGGAACAAATTTCACACAACACGCTCACACACCTCTCACCACTGGGTAAAGGCATGTTTTATAGGCGGCGGTTAATTGAAAGGGTGAGCAGGTTCCGGCAAGGAGTGAGAAAACAGATGTTGCACAGGCCGTGGCGGCGCAGCAAATGTGGTAATATGGCATGTGTACAAATGTGCACAGATGTATGTGAATGTGTGTGTCTGCATTGTGGGCTGGTTGTAATTGTGGGATCTGGATTTATATAAAGAATTATAATTACAGGGGCTTCGGTGCCCGTCCATACAGTAAAGTCAAAAAAAGTATTCAAAAGTAATGGGCCGTCTGTGCCGTTTTAATCTCTGCTGAAAATGAAAACACTGTAATTGGAGGGTTGTTCTTATCCCCAGAAGCAGCTTAAGCTCTCCGAGTCATTCTGACCCAGAGCGCACGGAGGGTCACCATCAGGCTCTGCAGAAACATTAGGATGAAGCCTTGTCTGTTCAAACTGCATTTTAAAAAACAGAATTTTTTTTAGAAATACATAAAGAAAAAAAACCCTCTACATGAGTATTTCTTGATACTCAGATACTACTAAAACTGATGCAATAATAATGACTTTGCAATTAATCGTGCAGCCGTCCTAATGTGAAATCAACTTTGATAAGATTAAAACTTTATTTAGAGTTTGTTATCAATAAGTGTTCGAACTTGTGTGTGGTTATTAGTTAGTAAATATTAACGAACTTTAAATTTCTTTCAAAAAACAGATTTCTCTGAACAAGTGGCGAATGCAGTCAGAAAACCAAGATGACCTTGCATTCGTGATGAATGGAGGACAACCCCCCCCCTCACCGCGGCTTGACTTTGTGCCAGCAGTGCCCCCCTCAACATCTTCAGCCCCCCCCCCCCCCCCCCCCGACCAGCCTTGAGTGTGAAAATGTTTATTTTCCCTTCTTAATCTCACTAATGCTAACACTGTGAATTTTATTAGCGAGGGGACTCTATGAGCCCCCAGTGTCGGGCCCAAAGCCACCGTAGTGTTTGCCAGTGTTTATGCACACACTTCCACCCATGTGCTTGTGAAAAAACATATAGTTAAGTGTTTGTGTGTGCAGTCGGGTTGCCCTCCCCCTTCCCCTCGAATCCCTCGCTCCCCACCACCACATCACTGCTCAAATCTATCAGCCCCCCCCCCCACTCCACTGCTTCAACACTAAGATCTTTTTCCTCGGGATGGCAGACATTTACTTTGGCCGCTGCTTTTGTCGTGGGAGCTTCAGCGTTTTCCAACAAACTGCTCTGATATTTCTGTGCCAACCCGGCCCGTACATACCTGCTCACACGCAAACAAACACACTCCTGAATGCCTCCCAATGTGAAACACTTTATCGACACAAGCGTCCTGTGTGGTGCACTGCTTCAAATGCTCCAATGTTTTTACTCGTGTTTAAATTAGTGTTTCTTTGACATCGATCAAGGTCAAGAGACCAGACAAGTGACATGATTTACTTTAGTTCTCTGCTAAAAAGAAGATTAATCACAAATCCTACCAACAAAGTTCCTGTGACTCTCAGAACGAGGCCTGGTGCAAATGACTAAAAGGTCCCTGCAGGCCGTACATGCATTTTCTTTTCAGCCTGGCCTAAAGACCCCCAAACATGATGTGGATTTGCCCCCCTGACGTCAGCAAAACACAGACAACATGCAACTCTACACCAATAAGATCACACAGGTTTACTGCAGTTAACCACATCTTGAATGTTCAGTACTGTAAGCCTCCATCCCATAAGTACTATCCTCTTAGCAGGGACTCAATCTCAAACATTATGTCCCTCAAACTCACATTAGACCCTGGTCCCTGAGGTAGACACCTGCACCTTTACTCTGGGCGACCTTTGACCTGTAGAGACAACTTTAGTGAGGAATCGTGGTTTTGTTCAAAGCTGGTCGAGAGATTGATCAGATAAAAAAAATGTAGGTTTGTAAAAGTAATCTCTTTTCATCTTTATACTAAAAGCATTTCTTTTGGGTTTATTAGCAATGACAACAGCTGCACAGAAATGAGCGTAAACGTTTGTACACAGGCCGACTGTGAGTGCACGAGCAGTGACACGAGTACAAATACAAGAGAGAAAGGAATAATAAATGAAGCTCATGTCTTTTTGCTGTTTTCGACCAGCCTGCTCCTCTCAAACACTCATCAGAAAAGGACAGCCATGAATGCCTGGAAAACACGACCAGCACCGACTTACAGAAGCAGCAAAGCGTTTCTGTAAAGACTGTTCGTCTTACGGTCCGGTCAATCACACTGACATGTGGAAGTTCTGTGTGGAAAAACCCAGCAAGCAACTAGTGCATCTCTGTGGATGAAAAGAAAACAGAGTCTACCAACACACCCCATTGGTGGACCATTTCTATGAAGGGGTAAAACAGTGAAATTAAAAGAAGAGCCTCAAGTTAAACGCATGATTTAAAATTCATCTCCGTCATATTGAGTAGAGAGGGTTCAGTGTTGAAGTGTCTGACCTGATGTTTGCACAACAGTAAATCCTCAAATTCACAAGTGGAGCTGTAAGACATGCAGCTCTGTAGAATAAGCCTTTACTGACGCTTTTCCACCAGCAGCATTCAGAGGTTCATGCTTCAACAGTAAGCCTTGCAGTTGACTTATGCAGAGTGAAAACAGGAGGGCGGGTGTGAGGAGCTGCACTCAGGGTTCACTGAGGGCTTCTAGTTTTTTGCGGTGGGTCTACTGAATATTAGTGCATAAATTGATTTTTAATACGGGTCTATCTTCACTGCCTTCCAAAGCAAACGGGAGTGGATGAAGCACATATTTGCCACCTCTGCCACTCCTCCTCCTCTGCCTCCTCCTCCTCCTCCTCTGGCAGTAAAAGAGGCTTTTGATTCAGGCCGGGGCTGCCCGCGCTGACCATTAGCTGGCCGCCTCGGTCAATACGGGCCTGTGTCTGCAGGCCGCAATGGAAGAGCCTCCAGACTGGCAGAGTGGACCCAAAACCTGACCACATCACTCTGAGCGCTGGTGGAACACTGAATAAAAGCTGCTGGGACGGTGGCAGCGAGTGTGGAGGTTGCGATGGGAGTGTGGCGGTGGGTGTTGAGGGAGATGAGAGGGGGGGACTGTGGCTATTTGAGCAAACAGCGCTGGCAAATAAGTGTGGGCACGGCAACACAGCGGCGGTCACTGAGGTGGGTTGGAGGTAGAGGAGTAAATAGGGGAGAGCAGGGGGAGGAGAAAGAGGTGGTCTACAGTTTGTGCAGGGCCTCTAACCCTCCCTCACCCCTCACTCTGCACCGCTGTGTTGACCCAAGTGATTGAGATCATTTAAAAGATTAACCCTTTGAACTCTTTGCACACAATGGCATTTCTGTTTATTTTGGGGCATCTTTAAATGAAAGAATCTCCATACAAACTAAGCTTATATAGAAACACTCATAGCGTCTCCATTGATTATTTAAAATGAGCATTTTTCTTTCTTTCTTTAAATATGCTCATGAGTAGAAAAGGATGAAAGTCTCATTTATAACTGAAATAAAATAATAATCTACATTGGTGCTCGTTGTGAAGCCGTACCTAAGTTGTTCATTGTGCCATAATAAATCTCACAGTGACATGACGTGGCTTTGATTTTAACTTTAAACAATGATCTCCAATAAATCTATCCTTCACAATATGTTGACCACATTCAAATTTAAAGGTGTCATCAATGAATGTGAAAGGTGATTTAGTAGGTTTTTAAGTTTAATGTTGAAAAAGTCGCGTAGTGTTCATGCAGGATGTATTTAATCAGGATCATGTTGAATAAAAAGACGTCCACCCTGAGCTCTCTCTGTGAACACAGAGCCGTGCCACACCTGTGTGTGAGGAGACATGAGTGCACGAGTTTGTGCACATGCAATGATGCGGACAGTGTTTACACTATTAGAGATCTGTGGGAAATGAAGCTTGCTTTTAGAAATGCAATTTAACAAAAGGTCTCATGCATTAAGGAATCAACAAGACTGTAACAAGCTGATTCTTAGAAAGAAGTGAAATGCAGCACTTGTTTAGCTCAGCTGGTCCCGGCTGCAGCCCTTGTTGCACAGGCTGCAGGTTTGCACTCCCAGTCCTGTTGCTATTGAGTATTTTACAAAAGAGAGTGATGGACAAACTGACTCATTTAACTGTTCTGTTGGAAGAAGCATTTTTGATGACATAGACCTGACTCAGTTCTTCTTCTTCTTCTTCCTGTATGTGAGGATGCTTGCACAAGTGCCATGCAGTGGCTCTAAAGAGCGTGACACTGGAGCAGTGAGAGCACTAAGGCTGTGCTTTTCTTCCGGGTGGGTGGCTGGACGGGATGAAAGAGAGAGAGACGGCTCCAGGAGCGGAGTGGGCGTCAGTGCCAAGGCGAGTATTTGATTATCAGCCATCGAAAAGGCTGACTTTCACGGACGCTTTTCCACTCTGTGCGCTTTCTGTTCCCCATTCATGAGGGCTGAAGGTTTCTTGGATGCTGAAATCAAACGTCTGTTCTGTTGCCTGACCGTCATCTTGATAGAGGGCCGTCGGGTTCTAACTGGCATGAAAGAACAGGCTGCTCTCTGTGAGTGTGTGTGCAAACACATGTAAGAGTTTGGGAGCATTTGCCTGCCTATTTGCCTGGCTTTTTTTTTTTTTTTGGTGTGCCAACGTATGTGTGTGTGTGTGTGTGTGTGTGTGTTAAGCTGCCTCATCCCTGCCATTAAGTGGACAGCACACCTAGTTAATCCCTGCCTTAACTGTTGGACACACAAAAGTCTAAAAGTAGCAGTCCTCCACCTCACACCCCCAAAATCTCCTCACGCATCCCGTGTTCGGTAACTCAGGCTTTCATTCTGCAGGATGTGTCTGATGATCACAGAATAAAACCCACCTGACACATCATCAGAACGAGACGCTCCAGAGTAACACGTGTTTTTACCATCTCCTGGCCTCAGGGCTCTCAGTGTTTATGCACCCGACACCCCCAGCTCGCCGCAGCCCCCATGCTACATGTAAGTCTAAAAAGCTCCTGCAGCTTTGATGTGTGGAACTCTAGCATGAAAAAAAAAAGAATAAGAGGATGGTATCAACACGCCTGGTGCTGAGAACAAAGGGCTGTTAAGTTTGGCTGTTCTTCAATGTTCTTCAAATACCAGGGATGAAAGACATGCATGTGCTTTGCTATTCCTCAGATGGAAGTTTGATATCTTTGACCTTTTAATAAAATATTAGTAAAGTTAATGAGCTCACCATTACAGCGTCTCTTCATGTTAATAAAATGTCCAAAAATGTTTTGCTCCAAGGTCACTGAATCTCTGAATCTTCCCTCTAACATAAAAGACTGATGTGTTAATGCAGGTACGACAGAACGTCTCTCAAGGTGACCAAAACAGAAACGACGTACAGGAAGTGCAAAGCCACAGGACTCAGTTATTTTATGGTGCAGTCTACTCCGGTCTTCTACAGTCCTTCACTTATTTGTGTTTAAATCTGGTGTTTCAAATCTTTATTCGAGGTCTAACACGATGAATGAACACGGAGGTGATCAGGCCTGAGGTGTTTCACAAAGACAACGTCTGTGCACGTTTGTTTTCGAGGAACTGTTAAATGGTTGTGTCTTGTTTCCAAGAAAGTGGTCGACTTATTTCACATTTGAATATTTGAACAGGTTTAATGGAATTCAACTTGAGAAGATTTTCTCGTCATAAAAAGCAAAAGTCCTAAAATCTGATTATTTTTATGTTCAGTGAACCCAAATAAGACGTTTAGTTCTCACCGTCCACAGGACTGATGTAATCTGGTAGATGAGCTGCAGCCGCCGCCGCCGCAGCTGCTGCCGCCGCCGCCGCCGCCGCTCCGCTCTGCATCAGCAGGTCACCGTAGGGGCTTCTCTGGCTGGCGCTGGCCATCAGGTGGTAGTACTCTGTGGGGTTGGCTCCAGGCGGTGGAGGAGGAAGGCTGAACAGGGCGCGCTCCTTCAGGTGCTCGTGCGTCACTGCAGGGACGAATGGGGGAAAGAAAGTTCCGTTTCTGATCGTTTCATTTTCATGATAAACTTTCAGGATATGTTCATGGTTCTTTCTGACGCTCCCTGGTGAAGTAAAGCGAAACACATCTAACAAGTCAAGTGGGAACGATACATTTAGATGGTTTCTCTATGATGAGGAAGAAGAGAAGGTTGTAAGAAGGACTCAACAGAGGAGACAAGTGCACTGCTTTACAGATAGGAGGATATGTGCTGGCCTGCATGCGTGCCCCGGGGCATGAGGCGTTTGATTAAAGATGTCTGATGTCTTTGAGGCTCGCTGGGTTATGGGAATATATCTCCAGGGAGTAAAGGAAGCAGAGGGAGAGCTGGAGCGGGGCAGGAAGGGGGGGGGGGGGGGGGGGTGGTACGGTAACAAATACTCCATTCCTGTAAATGTCTGCTGTTTTATACACATGTTGACGAGTTGAAGACACAGAGGGCAGGTGCAGAACATGCACACAAATAAATGTAAAGGACGATATGCAATGGTAAGAATGACGTAAAATGTGTGAACACCTGCAGCTAGTAAAGCCACATTGTAAAATGTCGAGAGCTATAAGAGTGAATGTTGGATGATTGATGTTTAATACAGCTAACTGTGACTGCGTCCCCATTTTCCTGTTTCCTGCCCTCCCTTCCCTCCTACAGTGTTGCGGGTACAGGGGGGTACAGGGGGATACAGGGGGGTACAGGGGGGTTGGGGGTACAGGGGTGTGGGCCATTGCTGAATTACTATGCATGCTGGTGGAAAAACAGGGGAAAAGTGGGGGTTGGGATCATTGAGTTTTGGGCCAAATTGGACATCCAGGGAACCCCCCCCCCCCCCACCCACCCACCCAGCCTCCCCCTTTCACACATAGACATGAACACACACTGAAACCCACAAATCTGGATCCATCAGAACCTATTAGGCCATGGCTGCAGAAACAGAGCACAGGCAGAGTGTTTGTGCTCCAGCAGCACCAAGCCATGGATATTCTTTTGGTTTCTCCATGGCTGCCAGATCACGTTACCCCCCCCCCCCCCCCCCCCCCCCCTTCTGCAGAGAAGCATTTTGTGTCTGAGGTTTTGTGTGTGTGTGTGACCTCACTTTTGAATGCAGAGAGATGAAAAAAAGCAGCCACACTCCAACTGCTCCCTGCATCACAGTCTCTCTGGTAAAGAGTTTGAATTCCCCCTGTGGTTCAGCTTGTTTACCTTAAATATGATGCCGTGTTCTGTTTCCTTTTTATCAGCAAATAGCAATGTTTCCATGCCATGAACACGACTGCTTTATTTTGATTCAGGGACAATAGCATTACACATGATTATTATTTTATAACACTCCATTGAAAAACTCGACTCTTTGCATAAATATTGACATGACTTCTCTAACCTTACGATTGTTTTAAACAGACTAAGATTTTAACATGACTGCTCATCATGCAGAGTCAAACGTCACAAGATGGAAATCACTGAAACCGATTCCTCTTGAAATGATTCTTTACTTGTCTGCTCTGAGGCTGGAGTCTCATTCATGTTCTCATGATGAGCCCTCCTCTTGGCCAATGAAAGCGTTTTTAGTTAACAAAACAGGAACAGGACGGTTTGTACCTCCTTCCTTTATTTTAGTTCATGACTGTTAAAGAATCAAGTTCTGCTGGAGATACAGAAGGTAATACACAAGGGATGGTGGTAATTTATGTAGTTTGACAAATAAGCCTTTAACACATGCCTGGCACCAAGGTATCCCTATCAGAGGTTTATGCATGCTCCACTGGTTGCAGAGACTTTATTTATGTTCTGCAGAGCTGCAAAGTGCCAGACTTGGTGCCATACTTTTCTGCAGCTTTATCAGCTCCAGCATCTCTTCAGCGTTGCTTCTCTTGAAAAGCGAGGAGGCATCGGCAGCTAAGTGTTTTTTTTTTTGGTGCCGGGTGCAGGCATGTGGCTCCTCGCCTTTCGAGCACGTTGTCTGAACGAGCGTAAATAGGTCTGTCATGTGAACTTTTGCCTTACGCTGAGCTGTCTGAGCTCATTTCTGTGGTTCCTCCTGTCCAGACACCGGCACAAACGTGCAGGAGAGAAGCACTTCAACTGCAGAGCAGATACCTGCAAGTTACCAGCATGCACTCACATGCAAACACACACCAGCACATGCTTCATGAAGGGTCTGCTTCAGTACCTTATATAGGGGAACGTATAAAGTGCAAGAGCGATTAACACCATTGGTAAAATAATCAAGTGTGTTTGCAGCGAGCGGCAGCCAAGCAGACAGAGTTGGTTTATAGTGAGCAGGAAACATAAATTATAAACCAGCTCAACTCCAATCTCACATCCTTCATGCTAACTGCTCCGAGCAGCTGCGAAATATTCCACATCGCTTGCAGTTTATCCATCATATTGTGTACTTTACACACATCATCAGTGACTGAGGCTGAGTGTTTCCATCTTGTGAGTGCCTGATGGTGATCATAAGCTAAGCTAGCAGGTATGAGAGTGTTTATGGACGAACATGTGCGTCTGTTTTTGTGTCACACATTGAGCCGAAATACGAGCACAAGCCAGTAAGAGGAGTGGAGAAGTATCTGCAGGACTTTTTCACGTTTAAAGCAGCATGTCTACATGAAGTCCACAGCAAACATGTCTTTTATAGACAAATCACCACAAGCTTTAAAAATGAGATTTCGAAGGTTGAGTCGAGGACTGAAGTATGTTTAGCTGTGACATTTTTCACTTGAGATTGTATCAGGACACGAGCAGTTTAAATGACTACAACTTCTTCACACTCGATTACAAGCTGGCCTCACATGTCAGCACAGTGAAACCAGGACTGAGGATCCATTTGAAGATCTTGCTGTTTGCTTCCAAAGCCTTGAACGGGCTGGCTCCTTCCGACCTCTCTGACCTTTTACAGCTGCACGTCCCATCACGGTCAGTGACGTCTGCTGATCACTTACTTCTGGTTGCAGCTAACACTCGGCTGAAGCATGGCGGCGGCCCTTCTCAGTTGAAGCCCCTAAACTGTGAAACCAGTGACAGGTGCCCCCCACTCATCCCCAGGTTACACTGGTGTTTCTATACTTTTTTTTGTTTTTTTCCATTTTTGTTATTTTTTCTTCTTTTTATCGATATGATGTAAATCACTTTGGTCACATCTGTTGCTTTATTCTTCTTTTGTACAAACTGATGAGTCTCTTTTCTTTTCTCATTTCTGCCCTCAGAAGATTCTGCTGCTTTTGAGTCCAAGCAGCTGGATTGTTTTTTCTTTCGCTGTGCTGTTAAACACGAGGTGTAAATCCTACCTTCAGCGGGGCTCAGTCCTCGTGCCGCTGAGATCATAGACAGGGTGGGACTGCTGTGGACCGAGCGCAGGTAGTGCTCCATGTGGGGGCTGACGTACGGATGTGGAGGGCTGAACGGAGATTCACCCGTCCCAGGCGCTCCGTGGGGCGATAGACGGATCAGGGAGATATCTGAGATGACTGGGCTGCCTGTCAGTCCTGGAGGTCTGTGAAGAAACAGTAAAAAAAAAGAAGAAGAGGAAGAAAGAAATAAAAGGTGAGAAGAAAGGATGGTGCTCTGTTATCATCACGAGTGATCTTGATCGGTATGTTCATAGACAAGCCTTAACTTCTGTTCTTCCTCTAAAGTGTCTGCAGTCGCAATCCTCTTACACCCTTTCCACTCCACAGTTTAAAAGCTAATACATAATAATCTCCTTTTGTTCACCTTCTCCTATTAAGCCCTCCAGCGACAGACAAGTAGAGACCAAAGGCTTTTAACTGCACGTCTACCTGGAGAAGTACGTTCTGTCTGTTTGGGTGGGCAAAAGTACAGGCTGGCTCACAACAGGTATTACAAGTCGGATGATAAGAGAACACCGACGCTGCCTGAAGAGCTCTGGACTGACTTTTTCCCGACTGCCCGGTGGTCACATCAGGCTGTGCAGTAAATGTGTCATCTCCGGCAGGTAAGTGGCAGCTCTTCTTGCAGGAACAAAGACGAGTGGGTGTTGTAACTCTCAATAACCCCAAGGGCCTGCGCTCCAGATAAAAATGTCCCACTGGCAAAGTCTTTGAAGGGGCCAATAGTACGCATGTCGACCTCGTGTGCAGCAGACCTGATAAGTGGCCCAAATAACAGCTGCTACGAAGGAGGACGGACGACTTACAAAGCAAAGGTTAAACGCTTAATGTTTACCAATCAATCGGCACAGTTGCAAGGATTCAAATTTAGATTTCAGTGCTTTTTAAGGAAACGTGTTCTCTGGCTGGACCTTGCTACAAACTGCAGTTCCTTTAGAGGCCACTTGAAGTAGGCTCCAAAAGACCCAGAGTCCCATTAAGGACGACTGTATTCACAGTCAGGGTATTAAATCAAGATGGCTCCTGTTAGTTAATTTCTTCAACAGTGCACACTGTACGAGGGGTCGATTTATCTTAATAACTCAACTGTTTTGATTTCATGGAGAATCGGACTCCAAACATCAGCTTTTTAGAGGTTTGTCAGAAGGTTTAAGGTCCGGTGAAAAATGACTGGAGTCACTCAGACTTCGTCCACTATCAGTCTGTTTCTGTTGGCCTGCAGGGGGAGACTTCTCCCGTTACAAACAAGATGATCTTACGTCTGGGAATACAAAGGACAAGACCTCACTTCTTCAGGAGTACGGTAACTTTAAGACATCAAAGGAAAAGTTGATGGGAAACTATGAAGGCTGATGATCCCTCCTTTCATCAGAAATGACCAGACTACTGACTCACAGAGATACTATAAGGGGGGGAAGGGAGGGTCTTACACAATGAGTCTGAGTAACTAGTGACTAACATGCTGAAAGCCCCCTTTTAAAATGGATGTCAGGTTTCATGTCAGCCCTTCTACATGCTTTAATAATCATCTGTAATGTGTTCTCAAAGGAAGCGAGTGTCATGTTTTTAACTTCTCGATCGGTCACATGGTCCCCTAACCCTTCATTTAAAGGACAAAAACACTTCATGCAAAATTACTATTTAAAAAACACAGATACTTATTTTTATTATGTTTTATTTTTATTTATTTGTAATTTTTGAAAACCTAATGAAGCAGTTTTTTTTACGTGCATAGAGATCGTACTCTTCCTCAGTGGCGGACTTTTTGCACTACTGCTGGTCATGCAGTCCGTGCACTGGTTGCACTGATATCCAGTAAATGTCACAAACCTTCCCTCTCACTTTCTGCATATTTTTGTCCTGATAAGTTCACGCATCAGTTTACCTCAGCTTCATGAAGAACATGTAACAGGGGACTAGTAGAGATAAAGGCCAGGTACAGTCAGAGCATTCACACAATGCAGCTCACCACGAAAACTTCAGGAAGTTTGAAGGAGTTTTGCTCATGTGTGAAAGTAAAATTTGTTGATCCAGAAGAAGCTAAAATAAGCCCACGATGCAGTTTAAAGGTTTGGAAAAAGGAATCTGATCATTTGATTCTGATGAAGGGAGAGTGACTGGTGCAGGTTGCAGTTTCTGGCTCGGCATGAGACCTCGGCTGCATGCTTGGCAGAACCTCCCCTCCCCGTCCTCCTTCCAGAGTTTTCCTGCTCAGTCTCTCATTCAGCGTCTCTGTGCAGACGCCAGCCTGCACCCGGCCCGGCCCTGCCCAGCTCGGGCCGAGCCAACCAACCCAGAGCCTCGAACCTCGCTCCGTTTCCAGTAAGGGCCTGCGGACTGTCGGTCTTGTCTGCGGGCCAACTTTCTGCCGTCTTTTCCCCGACAAACAGCCATAAAGAGCTCTCTGTTCTGGGCAGGAGGGGAGAAGTGAGAAGAAACAGACGCTCCATACACAAAAACACGCTTCCCTCGGTCTGCCTGTGAGCGGCTGGCAGAGACCGTGGCAGCACTAACTCAAATTAGTGCTTGGGTGTTTCACTGATGGGCTACCTGGGTAAGCTGGCATCAGTGAGTATATTTCTTATCAGACATTAAAGAACCCCCAGCTATAGATTTAGCTGGAGCGTTAAGCCATAAAGAAATCCAAAGGGTTTTTTAAATGGAGGAAATATAACACCTGCAGGACCCAGAAAATGGTATACTGTATCCTAATAAGGCGATAAGGTTTGTTTTACAGAATAAAATCCAGCCGGATCCTGAATCTCATCGTGGTCCTGTTATAAGCTCCGAGGTGGCGTCACTTCGTCACCCCATAACGTCTTTGAACAGCTCTCATATTGAAGGTGAAACTTCACGGGGGAATAAATATCACACTTTGAAAGGGCAACATGTCTTTATTTATGCATCATCTTCACATGGCCCTTTTGTTACCGAGGGGTCATAATGATTATAAAAAGCACATCAAGCAATTTTAGCATTTTATAAACCCAGATATGCATCTGCAGAAACCATCTTACAATATAGAAATGATGCAAAGAATATTGCCCCTAAAAAGAAACCAAATAGACACACAGTGAGAGACAGAAAAATATACACATCCCAGAATTTAAAGTAACTCTCCAGCTCGACTGGAGAGAGAGGCGATGACGGCGTTTGAATCTGCATCACTGATTTCTAAACGAGGATCACTATGATGCCAGCTGATACGAAAGATTACAACAAATTGTGTTGATTACTGTCTGGAAGTAAGCGAGAAAATGTGCTGAGGCAAGATGCAGCCTGGAGGTTAAGCAGTCCTGGCCCGGCCCCCTAAAGCCCGCCCATAGTGCCGGGCGGGTCTCTATCCATAAACGATAGCTATTTGTTTCTTGGCCGATGACAAACCAGCGTGTCGACACACATCACTGAAGCTGCAGTAAATCACTCAAACAACTAAGAGTGTCTCTAACTCCTTGATAATAAGGTGAAATTTACTGCTGTAGCCCGTCAGGACGCTGCGTCTGGCAGGTACCTTTATTGAAGCCTCGTCGGCCCAGCCTCTTTCTGACAAGATGTTACTTGAAGTCTGTGTGTTTTCCTTCACTTAAAGACGCTCTCTGTGCGCGCCTGCCATTTAAAGACACCTCCATCACACCTGAACGCTACGGGTGGCTGCCTTGTTGGAAACAGACGTTAAAACCCCCCCCCCCCCAAACTTCTTCATCACGATGAAAGAAACGTGCAGGGAGTGAGGTTTGAGGAGAAACGGGGGGCCTCGTGCGAGTCAGTAGATGACATAGTTTGAGCGAAGTAATTGCTGTTTGTCTCTGTGTTCTGTACTGTGTGATTACACGCTCTCTGTTGTTCCATTGTTAAAACTCTGCTGTGAGAAAAAGTGATTTGGACATGGTGGAGCTTGTCTAGCATATGAGTAACCCTATGAGTAAGTGCATACCAGAGAGTGAGTACATCAGACTGCAGGGGGGGGTGGGGGGTGGGGGGGTGGGGTGGGGGGTGGGGGGGGGGGGGGGGGGGGGCTGACTGCAGCATGATTGGTACGATTTATAGAAAAATGTGATCTCCCGACCATATCTCGTCTTTCAAAATGTGTGAAGGAAATTCACATTTTGTTCAGTGTCTGATCGTTTCAGTTAGCTATAAATCATTAAATCATCTTTCACAGATTTGGAATCTGTTCTTGTCTTATGTGGCTTTTCCTTTATTCTGCATTTATTCTCCTTTTTATTCAGGACGCATGCACCATTCATGGAGAAAGTGGGAGTGGGTTCGGGTTTGATCCGCTCCCTGAGCTGTTAGGGTTCAGTGCCTTGCTCAATGGTACATCGGCAGCACTCTGAAAGTGACCTGGCCCCTCTGAAGAACTACGTGACCGTGCAGTGCGCCAAGCTCAACGGGGTGCAGATACAGCCTTGCGTGGCGTGCAGCACCCACTGCAGTCCTGACTGAAAGGCCCGTGAGGTTGAATCCAGAAAGTTTGAATGTTTCTTCTTTCTGCGAGTGACGCGAAGACGACGCTCCCCGTGCGCCCTGTCTTCAAGGTGAGATGTGAAAGCCACACCTCAAAACCTCCAGCTCCCTTTCTGCCTGCCTCTCTGCCCTCCTGTCTGACCAACAAGTCCGAATGTGCTTCTGCCGCATTTTCCCCGCTGGCTCGGGGTGGGATGAAATATGATGTGACACACTCCCTTCTGTACTTCTGGGCAGCCAAGGCGATCAAGATAAATCACCACACCGCCCCACATGGGACATGCTCAGATCCTGCCTTGGTTGTTTTTGGGGCCCTGATCAGGATGAGGAGGATTTGGACACGACGTGATACTGTAGTCCCTGAGAAGCAAAGACTGTGCAGAAAGGAGGGGCTGAGTGGAGCTGCGTCAGACGATTGGATAAGACGCTTGAATGAGACAGGATTATACAGAGGGTAATTATCCATTATTCGGCTCCCTTGCTGTCACATACAATTTAGTCTTTTTTGAGAGAAAGAAAAAGTACTTTGAGACCGTGTGATAAACCGTGACAATTTGAGGCTACTGATTTGAAACTCGGCACTCTTTTGATGGATGGGTCCCTTGTCTTTTTAGCAGCACATTCCTGGCTGTAACTCAGGGGAGCGTCCAAATTCAGACTTCAGCCGTGACGCTGAGCCGAGCTGGAGCCGGCATAAGATAACACCACGTCTGTCAAAACCACTGACAACCAGTCGTCAACCCCCTCCGTTTACCTCCAACCACTTTCCTTACATGTCAACCAAACCAAAACAATGAAGGGGAAAAAAACAACTTGGACCCAAATGGCTGATGGGTAAACTGTATTTAATCAACACATTCCTTGCTGTGGGGCTGTGGGCCTTGAGCAGGCTGATTGCCTGGACCAAATCTGTTTGTGCACAGGGGCGGTGTAGGCCACAGCACTGCCACACAAAAACCTTGGGCATATTTCAACTTTTCAGTGCTGCAATTTGCCCCCTGACTGCTTCCCAAAAAGCATAAATACAGGCTGCGGAATGAGCGGGGGATCTGTTTTTCTCATCCGCTGCGTTGTCGTTGAGGTTCTGGGAACGGAAGGCTGGATTTCGGATGCTAATTACCCGGTCAAACATGCTGGCACAAGTGGCTGGCTTTGCTGGGATGTGGGTTTGAGAAGAAGAACATGCCCGACTCCACAACATGCAGCAAAACCCGAGGTCTAGTGTAATCCCACAAAAGGCACGACCTTGTACCAGAGACAAGTCAGCAGCGTTCCCGAGAGGAGAAGCACGTCATATATTCTTGAAAGGCAGAGAAACCGCAGCGCGAAGATTTCTACTTTCCACTACTGAGACACAAAAACTGTATGTGCTCGGGTGCTTCATGTAGAGACAGTGTTCAGATCTCAATCCAACCTCGTCTGTGTGATGAGGATTTCAAGGTCTTTAGAGAATTATCGTTTTTTTCCTCTTTTAGAGGTTAAAACAGAAATACTGGAAATATCAGTCTCCATTGAGGTTACCGTAAAATCCAGAATACAAGTCGAGCTGATGTATTAGTACCATGTTTTTGATATTCTCTCAGAGGACAAAAAAAAAATAGGAAATTGTTTTACTCCATGATGATTTTTATTGTTTTCAGTAACGTCAAACAGGGTGCAGTTTCTGTGCAGCTCTTTTAGTTCCACTCCTGGAAGCTACAGTACGCTCAGTCGAGCTCTCCGCCTGCAGTGAGAGTTGTGACGCACGCACCTGTGGCTCTCTGTCTGACTCCACCGGTCACTCTTCACGTTTATTTAAGGAACAACAAAGCCCCCTGTTCTGTAAATGCCTGATTAGGTGTCCAATCAGCTTTCAATAAACTATTAACCGGGAGGATGTTTTGATCAATGATTGCATTGATGGTGACTGCCGTGCCTGCAGTAATGAAGGTGAATGTGTCAGCGTTTAATGCTGGTGTATTGGTCTGTACTGGTCAACTGAACTGTTTGTACAAAACGCAGCCGACTTTTAAGTTGAACAAACAGGTATTGAAAGTGCGTCTGCATTTGGTGTCATACTAATAACCTCCTTGTAAGATAGCTGATCAAAAAAAAAAAGGTTTATAAAGCCTTTTGTAAGCTTCTGAGAGTCATCTCTAAAGACCACCAGAGAAAGTCAGGTGAGACTGGGACCAAAGGTGAGCAGCACAGGCTGACTGGACAACTGAAGACAGAAAACTGGGAGCGCTGCACGATCTGCATCACGATAGCATCCTGATCCACTGCTCGCGTTGTGTCGCTAACAGAAAGTGATGGAGGGCTCTCTGAAGTGAGCCCGATCCAGCGGCTGCCACGGAGCGCCCCGGCTGCGGCGACACCGTGCTCCACTTCAGCGGGACGACGCTCGGTAATTAGGTGAGTGTGTCGCATGCAGGGGAAAAAGACAGCTGCATCAAGGTGTTGATGAATTAGTGGGAGCACTCTGTCAGAGTCGCATCACATTAATCAAAACAAAGCAGCTGCGCGGCCACACTTTTCCCCTCTCCTGCGTTCTCGCTCGCCTTTGTGCTTGATAAATCGCTCTGCCTACACTATGTATCACCTGATCTCGCTGAATTTAAATGTAACAGCAGAGTTCTCACAAAACCTCTATTGATCTTCCTCCTGGGTTCCTTTCCTGGAGTTGAATATTCGAGATAAGAGAAGAAGGCCTGGAAACGTTAGGAGGGACAGAATTTTACAGGAAAATACACAAGTTTCTTTGTAGGTCAGTTTAGGAAGCGAGTTTCAATACGGAGCCTCAACTTTCAACCTGGTTATCCACAACAATAAACCAGTTAAATAATGACACTGAAGTGGAAACGACACATGTGAAAGTCCACTTCCAGAGGATCAATTTCAACATTTAACGCCGACAGTGACTGACTGAAAGTGAAGCTGTATTTCCTCCACCGTCTCTCTGCAGAGCGGATTTGCTGCACGCAGACTTTCCTGGCTGAGCTCCTCGTTGCATCGTTAGCAGAGGAGATAGGATTGGAAATGTTAACAGTCTGCTGTATGGCGCTGAAGTGGCTCGTCTCTCTGCGTCTCTTCAGGCTTCGCCCTGTTTGAAAACTGGCTCAGTAACTAAAGAGCATTGAAGCTCGAGTGCTGATAGCAATGAAGCAAAACAGACAGCTGACCTCTGCAACGACTGAACAAAAAACTGAACAAGCAGTTTGTGGTTTCTGCATCAAAGGACGAACAGGAAGTGACAACTGGGATGTTGTGTTTTATGAAAACAGCAATCACAAACCAGAGAGAATAATAAAGCTTTATTATGACTGTGTTCAGTTGTTATTGATTATTGTTGAAGGATTTAGTGTATTTTACTGACAGTATTTAGTGCTGCTTCTTTAACTATCACACCATGCAAAATACACTTTACCATCGTTTTCTAACTCTTATTCGGAGTAGTTATATACCCTCACATGCTCTGTGTTATGATAACGTGCTCGTTGGCAACGTGTGAACTCTCAAAGTCGGGTCTTTTCTCTTCTGAAACGTTTCTGAAGTCGGATGAGCTGCTGTTACTTGAACCATCATAAATCCTGAACTTTCAAAAGACGGGTTTGTGCTGCAGAAAGTCCGACATCATCACCTCTCAGCACCCCGAACGCAACTTCCAGCGTCAAAACATATAACTACGTTAACATTTGGATGAACGGGTGATCCTTAATTCTTCAGAGAGGATAACTTACCCATGCATGGAGTGGAGTGGGTGTGGCTCATAATGGTACCGCCCCTCATGGTGTCTCATGTCGATTGGGATGGGTGTGTGGAAGGTGGGGAAGAGGTGGTGGGCACCTGTGAGAAGAGAGAGAGGTTTGTTGAGGCCTGACAGACGGTGATAGAAACACATTGACGGGTAAAAAGGAGTCATGAAATAAAACAGAGGAAGACACGAGGCTCCTGACTAAACCCGGCAACGCAGCATGAGATGCAACTGTACTGTTTTACAGTTCCCGTAACGCACCAGTGATTGAGAGCGTCTACACTGTTGTGGCTTTGGTCTGGAGAGCTGCATGTTCTCTCCATCCCCTGAGAGCAAACAGAGCAGGGCTCACACAACAATGAGTGTGTTTTTATGTGTCAGACAAAGGATGCACAAATCCACCATTTCCTGCCATAAACGGTCTGCAGGCTGGAGGGAAGTCTCATGAAAACACCGCAGTAGATCTTCATTAATTGCTGCCACAACAGACTCTGAGCAGGAAAACATTTGTGTCTCGATTATTAAAAGCCGACTAATACACTTCCCAGTTAGATGTGTTCAAACTGCACATGTCCCTCAGAGGAAAAACAAAACCTGGACAGCACATTTAAGTGCACATGCTGCGAGGGGAACAGAGAGCGTAAGTCAGGATTCTTCAGCAGAAAAGCTGGAGTGACCAGAGAGCAGAGACCAGCGAGGCGAGCGGTCAGAGCTCAGTGTGTAAGGGCGGGGCTGCCGACCAAGCAGCTGAGCGTTAAAGATCCCACATTATCTTCATGTTCACCTCTCATGTTGTCACCCAGTGAAACATATACGTAGACTAGCTGTGCATGACTTGCAGCTCTCCTCATTTCAGGCCTCATTTTGCCCCCCTCCCCACATGCCCACTTTCTTCTAATTGGCCAGCTCTCTGGAAGCCTGGGGGGAGGGGGGGGAGGGGGGGCAGAATGCTGCAGGGCTGCCAGGGCTTTCAGGGGAGCCTTTATGTAGAAGCCGTCTGGTAGATTTCATGGTTTCATACATCGGGGAGATGTCGTGTGATTGGAAGGACGAGCCAATCAAGGCCGTCTGCAGACTTTTCCAGGAAACGCTCCAACATTGTTTACCTCGTGATCTGAAACATTCGCCACCTTTATGAGCATGCAGTGTGAGCAGCTGGTCAACTTTAAACCGTCCACACTGAAGCTTCTTCCTCTGTTTGCATGCATTCAAATGTGTTTCAGAGTAAAAGTACATACATTAACAGTTTGTTTTCATATCACAGCAACAACAGGAGTTGTTATTTTGAATGTGTTTTGCAGCAGTTGAAGTCTGTGTGGTTTTGAGTCGAGCCTCAGGGGTCCTGACGCGCTCCAGCCAGAGCTGTGAAAACAAGAAGTAACAGGACCGTGTGCCTGCAGGCTGTGTCAGAGCGCCGCGTGTTGTTTTTACGGGATGCCTAATACAAAGACAGACATTACTGCTACTTAACCCTGATTGAGCCTTTTGTTAGTGCGATGGAGGTAATCACGGTGACGTTGCAGCGTCTTGTTCTTTGTTAATTCCGCTGGGATTATGGTGAGTTGGGGAGAAGTTACCCTGAAGGCAGCGTTGACCTGTGAAACATTTGACTCCTGCAGGTGAAGCGTAATTCAATAATGACTTTTTTATCCCCTTTAATCTGCATCGGCTTTAGATTACTGATGCATTCCTGCAAAGACATTTGCATGAGTCAGTCTTGCATTATTCTTATCGCCGATTCTTTTGGGGACAAAAACATGAATCCGGTGCAAAAATAAAGCAAAATTTGTGAAGAAGCTGCAATGTTTTATTCTTTCAAATTAATGAATTTAAGTTTTTCAAAAGCAAAAGAACACCTAACATGTGGCAGAACTTGTACCTGAATTAAAAGTATTACCCAAAGTCTGAAGTCTCTAAACACTCGTGCAGGATATAGAGACTTGTGAAACAACCAACGTTTGCTGTGAGCTGCGGTAAAATTAGCCTCCAGCCTGTGGAGGTCAAAGTGAGACGTGAAATCCGGTTGTCTGTTCTCTCCCCTCGTCTTTAAGCTCAGAGGGTCGAGCTCTCTGTGTTTCTATCGAGATCTACGCAGCTGGATCTCAGCCAGCGACCCTCCCTCGCTTTTGTATGCGAGACAGGCGGCCAATTCCGAGTCAACTTGTGCGCCACAAAGCCAAAAGAGGCGACCAGTAAATGAGTGAGAGGGAGTGAGAGCTGGGAAAAGGAGTCGGAGCTTTGTTTCACAAGTGGAGCCAGAAGTTGGGGCTTTGTCTGAGAGGTGCCCCCTGCTTGTGCTGCCTGGCACATCTGAGGAGGAGAGGGAGGGCACGGGACGACGAGACGAGACGACCACAAAGACAGCGTCCCTCTAAGTCACGCCAGCACACTGACTTCTTTTAGACTTATTGGACAGCTGATCTATTAAACCGTCAAACTGCAGGACTCTTTTCTTCTCCTTCGCAGCTTCTGAGGTAAACAACAAATCAGTGTTTGTTTACAATACTGACAGTAAAGTGAAAAGTTTAGAGGCTGAGTGTTCGAGTCTGAGCATCAGATGGACGTTAAAGATCAAGTGTCTGCAGAACAAACTAGTTCCTGACACGTCTCACCTCCGCCCTTAAGGCTCCTTTGTGTGTTTCCAAACAGTGTCAGGACTAAGAGGTCCATTAAGCAGCAGGTGAAACACAACATCAGGCGGGACATTCAAAAGTCAGCTTGCTGAGAAACTGCTGACATGAGTTTTGGAAATGCAAAACTTCATATAACATCGTCTGAGTTGAGGTACATTTCTACGTGATGTAGAGAAGTCAAACCCCCCCATGGTGTGTTGTTCTCAGCTCTGTGTTCACAATCCTCAGAACGAGTGTATTTCTAGTCCTGTGTGGATCCCGCCCTCTCCGACTGTTAGCCCCGCCCACAACAGACACGGCTCCGCCCACTCAGGGACGTTGTTTGTACAGGCATAAGGGATGAGAGTTCTCACTAGAGTACAACTGAAGGAGAAAATAGTTCTTCGTTCTTAAAAAAAAAAAAAAAAAAAGGTAAAAATATCAAGCTCCCTTTCCCGAACACGACGGGAGGAGGAACGCTGAGGGACATGACCAGAGAATCTACTGTAAATTAACTCTTTATTTATTTATTTATTTATTTATGATCTTACCTTTGTACATTTTGTGTTGTTTTTTTTTTATTCTATTTTATATATTGGTAATTGCTAAATATTGTGTTATAATATATTTAAGTTCTTTCTGTTTCCCATGTTAACTGTCACACACAGGATTTTAAGACACCACATTTCTCCGCCAACAGATCACAAACTGAAAACTATCAATGAAGGCTCTTTCAGTTCGGCTACATTTTATCGAAGGCATCTTGTTAATCATGGCAGCGGCTCAAACTGCAGTTATGTGCACGCTGCACTGAGGGCCTTTTGTATTGGGAGTAATCTTATATCATAAACCAATCCAGCCCCCAGGAAGCTTTCACTGGTGGTCGTTCTCAGGCGCCATATCTGCTCTGATCTCTCATAACGTGTTTGTTTTAAAGCTGAACACATCTTCGCCCCCAGCCCCCATAATGAGGCTCCAGACGTGCCAAACATCCTGCCAAGCAGCAGGGTAAGAGCGCCACATCTTCTCCTTTTTAGTTTGCATCGTAAGGCTTTGGTTTGATCTTTCCCTAAAGACAATGCCAGGTGTTCCATGTTAACAAAGGCCCCCTACCAGTCTCATGAACCAGACAAAGGAGAAGGAAAAGCTCTCTCTCATTATGTCCAAATGAAGCCCCCGATCAGGGCCGCGCTGCAGCCGAGAGTGGAGTGGGCTCATGTCTACGAGGAAGTACTCAACGATAATAATAATGCCCTGAGAGGCCAGGCCGGGACAGGCCAGGAATAATTTCGTGGAAAAAAAGCCTTTGTCGTGCTTTGAGAGAAAAAGGGCAGACGGAGAGGAGAGGAGGGGAGTACGAGAGAGAGAGAGAGAGAGAGAGAGAGAGAGAGAAAGAGAGAGAGAGGAGAGTGAAGAGCAGAGGAGCAGGAGAGGTGGGGGTGCTCGATTCAGACAGGAAATTCCAGCAGAAAAAGTTGGCCTGCGTCCTAACTACACAGCGCCGTGCCAACAGCTATACACAAACGCTCATGTGCATGCAAACACACACACACACACACACACACACACACACACACACACACACACACACACACACACACAAACTCACAATTACACACACGGACAGTGATTTGTTCTGCAGTTCACTTTCAGTAAGCAACCATCAAGAGTGACTGAGATAAACACGAACGTGCTACTTTGAGGTTGAACAGACTTGTCTTTCTTAAACACACACACACATACACACACACACACACACACACACACACACATACACACGCACACATAAAACACAGCAAAGCAAGTGCTGTGCCCAAGGTTAATAAAAAGTGTGTGTTTAGCCTAATCCGGGAATCCTGCACTACACACACAACACGAAACCTGCAGGTTTAGTTTGCAAGACGTTGCTTCCTCTGGGCCAGTGCATGGGCGAGTGATGGCGACAGAGGGATTAGAGGCTTACAGGAGAGCACGGAACCACTGCCATCTATGAAAGGAAGTCTTAACAGAGTGGCTCTTTGCTTTTAACAGCCCCGAGGGAGGGTAAAATGATACCTTTTTTATTGATAGGGGGATTTAGGGCAGAAGGTAAGTGGATTAGTCCAGTGGTCTTCGCAATGACACGAGATGGTTTGAGCGGAAATTCATTAGTCCCTGTGAACTCTCAAAGTCTGTGTATGTTAGGACGTGCACATCAAACAGTCACTCACGGCATGCGATCAAAGTTGTTTTAAAGGAGTTTGGACTGGGTGTTCACGGCGTGTTACTTTTTTATACACGTTTATATTTCAAGTATAACCAAGTCTGTTGGTCAGTAGTTGTGTGTCGAGAGTGATGAGTGAAACATTTTCAGAAAGGCGAAGATGATGTGACCGGTGATCGCTATCCCCCGTATTTTTGCACGTTTTGTGCCGTGTACCCACATCCTCCTCACTCCGTGTCCAGACAAAGGAGGACAAGCGTCCTCTGTTTGATGCTCATAGTGAAGGAGACGATAAAAAAAGACACATGGGAGTGTTGGTCATCGTGAAGAAAAACAAGAACGGCCCTTCTCAACGCATGAGCGCTTCATCCATGTCAGCTTTTTCGTTGACTTTTCAGGTAAAAAATAAAAAATAAATAAATAATGCTTGGTGTAAATTGCACAAACGTGTTTGCAGATGTACTCATGTAATAAGAACAGAGTCGCATCCTCTGCTCTCGATCCATTTATAAAAGACATAAAGCGAACAAATGCATCTTCATGAGACTCCAAAGCTCCTGAGAAACGTCAGCATTTAAAAACGGAGGCGACTTTGGGTTAAAAATGTGATGCATACTGTTGATTTTTGAAAAGACAGAGATTGTGTTGTTTTTAAACCACTGGTTCTGAAAAGTATAAAAAGTACCGAACATTTAATCAAAGTGATTTTTGGTCTTTCTGCTGTGAATTCTGCGTCTGCATACCAGCAACTTTGAGATCCCAATCAGGTGTGTGTGTGTGTGTGTGTGTGTGTGTGTGTGTGTGTGTGTGTGTGTGTGTGTGTGTTACCATGGGGGCCTTTTCCCCGTGTTTATATCTCGATGCCACGACACCCACATCCCTCAGACCCAGCTGGCCTCTCTCATTTACAATCAGTCTCTGTCAGATCTGCACCCATGCCTCAGTCAATCAGAGTGTGTGACCCCCGCGAACCCACCACCAGTGTGATCCATCACCTGGGCAAAGAGGTGTTCAAGCAAGTCTCCTAATTGTTCTAAAGGCTGACTGATGCCGGACCCTTATCTCACCTGGGCTGCCATTAGCCGGTGGTACTTACATCCGTTCAGTGGGAAACAGGTACCAAGGGAAGACCCGGGTCACGAGGAGACTCACTTTAGTCACGTGTTTTAACCTCAAAAACGTAAATGCTGCTTTTTAAACTGATCCAAAGCTCACCACCAAAGTTCAATCAAGGTCTGTAGATGAAGAAAATAAAAAAAAAACCTCAAAGTTTACCTTGAAAATGGAGGTATAATCACCAGTGTCCAGCAGTCGCACCTGGGGAGAATTGTCTAACAAGCATCATGCATCACGGCGAGCGTCGGGCGTTTAACAGGCTGGGTGGATTCCTCATGTTTGAGAGTGTGATGTCAATGAACCGGTAGCATTGGCTGAGCAGGCCTCTCCTCCGTGAAGACTGATGAGGTGTCAGGATAATCAGCTTCCCGTGCAGACTTCTGATTTATAGCTGCGTCCCTTCAGAGCGCAGGTGTAGTCCTGATCGAGTAATTAACGCGGGGGGGGGGGGGTTGTTATTGTAGCAGGGATGGTAGGAATGACTCCATGGGCAACTCAAGAGGAACAACAAGATGAAGCACTGAGCCCAGATACAGAGAGCTGAGTGTGAAAATACTTGGAATATGAAGTTGGTGTCGTTACATTTTCTGTATTAAAGTGTGTGTAACTTTATCAGACAGCATTTTCTCGCCAGTGTAAACGGCCAATCCAGCGCAGCCGCTTCAAACAGCGGGAACCGAGTGTTTCGTGAGCCCTTTAACCTCTGAGCCACAGTTGACGGAGAAGCTGCCAGTTCACACAAAGAGCGTCCTCAGCGCCCTATGACGGCATCCTCAGCGCGAGCTCAGCACCCCCCCCCCCCCCCCCCCCCCTCCGGGATTGTAAACAGGGTTCTTTTTTTTTTTCCTTCAAAGAAAAGAAGGGAACGGCAGAGGAAATACCTAAAAGAGCTCACAATGTGTGGGAGAAGGAGGCAGCGCACATCAATCTAAAGCTGTCTCAGCTGGGGGTCACTATGAGGTGAGGCGCCCCCCCGGGGAGACCCGGGGAGTATCTGCTGGTCCGAACTGTCCTGGACTTCATCAAACGGCCATGATGAGTCTGTTGGATGTGTCCGAGGTCTTTCAGAACGACACACGTTCATAAAGGCTGCAGATAAAGTCTTCTTCAGGGACATTTATACTAAATCTAAAAGTTTGAAATGATTGATGTCCCATTACAATATTTACAACCATCTGCAGGGAGGTTTGATTAAACAAACAACTGGTGTCCATTAGTTTAATAGTGACATTTAGAGGAGCAAAGTTTACAACTGCTGAAAGAGAACTTGCAGGTTATAAAACCTGCAAGTTCACAAATGTGAGGATTTAAATGACCACGATGGCTGCATGGTTATCCCTGCAGAAAACTCTGATCTGACTGATCGAAGAAACTCTTTTAAAATGCTGAGACGCTCAGACTGTTATTCTCAGAGTCTGACAACACTGCTGATTATGCTGCAGCATTTACAGCCCCTATATGTCAGCCAATGTCTGCAGAATCTCTCGAAACTTTGCACGATGACTTTTTTGGAAATCAGCAGGTGTTGGGTTGTGGTTTTATATAAAAAAGGAGCTATGATCCTAAAATATACTTACAAAACCCCACGACTATTTCAGTATTTTAAATCTGGAAACTGTTGCACATGACTTTTCTTCAGTAGTTCAGTAACGGGCTCTTTTAAAACTTCATCAGAGTGCAGCTTTTCCTGCAGCAGTCTAACCCCGTTCTTTCTGTCTGTCTGTCTGTCTGTCTGTCTGTCTGTCTGTCTGTCTGTCTGTCTGTCTGTCTGTCTGTCTGTCTGATTAAAAATACCATCGATTCAACATCGACAAATCGATAGACGTGTCTTTTTGTTGTTCCAAACCCTGTTCAGGAACCAACATCTGAATCTGCAGTCTGCTAAATTGTTATTTCAAACATCAGTATCGGCATCTTCCTGGATTTTCACTGCATCTCTAAAAACAAATTACTACTATAATGGAAACCCTTCTTCTAGGTTTGGATTTGAAAACGGAGCATGTCTTAGTGTTTGAGGAGCCTGCTTCTATAAATCACGTGTTTGTATTGAGCAGAGCAGAATCAAAGCTCGAGTGTGAACATCCTCTGCGTGTTGCTGAAGCTGAGAGTTGATACGTCTCAAGCTGTGGATCGACTTTGAAGAACCTCAGCTGACTGTTGGTGGCGTTCATAACACCGGGCAGAGCATCTTAAGTGCAGACCCCCGCGCTCTCAGGTCATCTATCCTGATAAGATAAAACGTTAAGACCGCGCTGTTTACACACACACACACACACACACACACACACACACACACACACACACACACACACACACACACACACACACACTAAGAACAGCAAGGTCTCATGAAGCCCCTTCTTGTCTGGCCTCTTTCTTCAGGGCAGGATTCAGCATGGAAAGCATCTCACTCTGGGAATTTGTTTTAAAGCACTAACAAGAAACAGCTGTGAAGTCAGAAGGGGCTCCGAGCGAGCCGATTGGCTCTCAGGTGACTGTGTGTAAAACGCATGCAGAGCGCAGAGCGACAGGCTCAGCTGATGTTCCTGCTGTCACGAGCAGTAAACTGTGGCATGGCTGTAGAGTTGCTTTCCATCTGTTGTTGTTTCAGCTCGTTTTCTTTCGACATAAACTGATGTCGGAGCCCCCTGACAAGAACAACTGCTAACCTGCGACGCATGGGAACCCGCCGCTCACAGAAACAGGGAGGACTGATTTATGTACTAAAAGCATTAAGCCACTTTAACAGCTCTATGTTTGCGTCTTTTCTCATGCTTTCATTTAGAGATAAGACGGCAGACAGAGTGGGAAATTGGGGAGAGAGAGAGAGAGAGAGAGAGAGAGAGAGAGAGTGCCCTAATCTTTGCTTCTTCTTAACTTGGTTCAAACCCTCCCTGGTCTGTTTGGAAGCATTTAGAGACATCATTTATCCCTTTGAACCTCAGGCTCTCTCTGAAGGATCTCAACTGTTTCAGTAACAGGAACCGGTCTCATGGTTTGGTATGTTTCCAGAACACACTGTTTCACCCACATTTATGAAAAGGTCAGTGGTCCAGCAGTGGGTAGTTCTCATGCCCCGTGTACAGAGGCTACAGTCCTCAAAGCGGGCAGCCCGTCTCTGAATCTGACCTGTGGCTTCTTTTCTCCCTTTCGGGGACAAATTTTTTTTTTTTTTTAATTTAGATTGAATTTGCTTTGTGTCATTCCCCACTCTCTCTCTGTCTCTCTCTCCCAGAAAAATACATCTCAAGAGGATGAAACTTAACCTTTAAAGTTGTGAACTACCTTCCCCCTGATTGTCACAGAGTCAAAGAAAGAAACAAATCAATACTCTTCCTACATATCTAAATAACGTGTATGTGGATGCATTAATATTAAGATCTTTTAATTCATCATTGCTGAATATCATTAATCCAAAGGTTAATTTTTTTTTTTGCCTCTGCGATCTGTCTTTCCTCCCTGCAGCTATGGCGGCGCTTTGAAAGCAGCCTGGAGGGCAGCTCATGTGTTTACTTGGCCTTAATGCAAGTATGGAAGTCAAAATAAACATGGGGCCCTGTGAGTAACACATGTCGCTTTCATCAGTCCCTCACTGGCAATACAATCACATAGTTTAGAAAGCAAAGGGATTTGTGACATTTAAAGAGAAACGGAGCTCGCTCTGTTAGTCCACATGCCTGTCTTCATTAGATATGCGGGGAAAAGCGTAAGTCCATCCGGCTGTGTGTTGGAAAACTGAGGTCCGACAGGAAACGTCAAACACAGAAAATCCTGCAGGGATAATGACAGCTGAGATTGTGCACCGATCACAGAAGTTAGTTTTTCTGCAGAGCTGCACTCCTCCACATCTTCCGTTATGCTCAGGTGTGTGCGTGTGTAATGCGGCTCTTGACAGTTGACGGCAGGGCAGCTCGAGCCCCCCCAAGGCTCCAGAGACGAGCGCAAGTGGCCAGGACATTACTCAGCAACAACAAACAACAGCCCTCAAGATAAGGAATCATTTGTCACTGGTGCTGCACTGACAAACAGCATGCATTGTGTGATATAATTAGCCGACACGCCGCCTCCCTTGTGTGTGACACAGAGAGAGTTGAGTCACCTCGGGGTAAGTCTGTGGAGGATTCTCCTTTATCTGACAAACTCATCATGGATCTGGTCAGTAAGGACTCCCAGTCCTGCAGGAAGTTTCTGCACAGTCTTGTGATGTAACTTTTAGTCGTTGAGTTTTTCTTATGAAGCTGAAAAATTAAACGGAGAAAGAAACTAATTTAAATAGAAATGTTATCTGTCAGCGTTTCATATGCTGAACATTTCCTCTCATGGTATACTGCATACGACAAAAATTAGGCTTTTTACATTTGTTAGTATTTTTAAATATTCTGCTTTTACTACCTAATTTAGTACAGATACTTCATTTTTGAAGTGATTCATGTCTTATTAGTTTAGTTGGAGAATCTCTCAATCTGCACATATTCTTACAACGGCGCTCGTGCATGTAAGGGGGCGTGGCTTTAGAGCGAGCACAGAGGGAATGCTACTTTCGAAATCATGCTAGTTTTTAAAAAAATCCCCAAATTCTGCCTTTAAGTCGTTGGAAACGTAAATAAAGCCTGTAGCTTTCTGTTACTGTTTCACTTCGGTTAACCAGCAATAACACACGCTTCTAGTAACGGGCAACTTCCCGATCATGGCATCGCATCTGGTTTTGAAATGGTAATAACCCAACGTGTATTTTCAGTGTAAAGTAATGGCGTGCTAGCTGCAGGAGAGGGCGAGGCTTTTGAATGTTTGTAATGTTCATGTCATGGTCCTTTGCTAAAAACCTGCCGTGTGAAACGTTCACTGAATGAAGACGAGGATAGCGAGCCACATTTCATCTTTCAGCTTTGCATGACTTCTCAACACATTTGAATTTGAAAACATTCTGCAATCAATTTAAAAGTCACCTTAAGTTTAATGCAGACATAAGACTGTTGGGACCGATTGCACCATCATTTGTGAATCCCTTAAATAACGTAAATCCATCCTGCTATAGCCCTCGTAAGTGCGTTCTGTCATTGAGCCCATTTCTAGACTGACTTACCGCCAGAGCCTCCATCAGCGCTCAAAATGAAACCTTTTGGGAGACAAACGTAATACACCCACAGTTACATATGTTTAACTCAAGAGTTCAAAAGTGATGATAACGGTTGGATTTCTTCAGACTTTGACGTTTTGGAAGTCTAAAATAAGACGTGCTGAAACAGGAGAGACTTTCACATGCTATCTCAGCTTCAGTCGCTGCGACTGAACACTCACATGCAGAAGCAATTAGAGCGTGGACCGAAGCCAAACTCCAGGCTCCAGAGCAAATCCAGAGTAAAGTCTTGCGCTCTTATCTTAACTGGGTTCAAAAAGAAAAACAAAAAAACCTTGGTAAATTAAGTCGACGGTCTGTTTCCAATTTTGAATTCCACTTATTAAAGCTCCAAAATGCTGTTGTTTTAAATGTCTTTAAGAAACCCCCAAAGGGAATGGTTTCTCGGCTTTTACGCAATCAACAAACAAATGACTACACATTGATTTATGATACAATTCTTTCCCTTTTTTAATTTGGTTTTCCTTCAGTAGAAACAAACAAAACCATCTGGTTCTTTAGGTTAGAGATCGTCCCCTCTTTAGAGTTTCAGCACTGTGGTTTTTGTTTATCCAAGGCCTTGATTAGAAAGCATTTCTTCCCCTTCCCCCTGCCTCAAAGCCCCAATCTGAAAGCACATCACATCTTAAAAACAGTCTCGCACTGGCTCTTGATAATGATCCACATGTGGTACAGTTGTGATCTGCATCGAGCCACTCTTGTTCTTTCTGCGGGGAAAGGGTGCCACATGCTGCCACTGTATTATTTTTAACCACCCCTTCAGATGCACCACATCAAACACCGTGTGAAGTCACACTGAGCTGCGGTTCAGGAGAGAGCGCTGATAAATCACGACTCCAACAACGGACATTAAAAACGATTTTTGGCGGCTTCATCCACTGCGACAAAGATTTTCTTAAACTTTGAACTTTGCAACGTTACACAGTCATTGTGTTTGTTGTGATGTCTTGGTGCCTCATCAAGTCAATGAACCACAAACTAATGCTAACAGTATTCAAACTTTTTAACAAAGTTTAACAAAATAATTAAAAAAACAGCACACTGTAACACGAACTGTAAAATAAGCCCTTATTTTCACCATTATAGCAAAATGAACACTCTTAATTTAAAATGTAAACACAAAATTCAGTATATATCTCAATAAATTACATCAAAAATATGATCTGTTGAAAAGGATTTCTCATTAAGCATGCATACCTTTAACTTTTTTGACGTTCTGGATTTATTTAGGATTCAGGAAGAACTTAGAAGGTAAAGAGCAACATCTACCTTTACACCAAATGTCTGAACTAAGAAGAAAAAACGCCTATAGGATTCAGGAAGGATGAAGCATGTTGCACAGACAGATCAGCGTGTTGAACTGTGGTGACTCATAAGATCTTCTTATCCTCCCAGACTGTCGGAGCAAAGTGCAGTCCGTGTTACCATGAGCGCAGCCAGCTGTGTGTGATGTGTATGTTAAATAATGTGGTTTTCTGTCCACTCTAAGCCCACACACACATGTAGAGATGCACCATGTCGGTGGAAACAGCACTGTCCTACTTCCTGGCCTTCACACAAAGTTAACACTTGAGGAAAGCTGTGACACTTCCCCATTCCCTGATGGGTTACTGATAGCATTTCTTCTTGTGCGGCGGTAAGTGTCATAGTGGGCGAAAAGAAACATTTAGTTACGCATGTGCACCTTTCGCTCGATACACAATGGGGGATATACTCATGGAAACAAGCCTTACAATACAAGTTAATGTTAAAGAGGTCGTTTTACTTAAAAGGATATTTAGGAGACAAGGGACCATCTGAGTTCCAGCATGTGCATCGTTTAAGGTCTCGCATGAAGGAGGCCATGCAGGAGGGGTGAGTACAAAGACTCTATTTAAAGCAAACCACTCCGCCATACTGGGCTGTAGAAACAGAGCGTCGTTTCTATAGTGATAGGCCACCCCAGGCCATCTTATCCCCCCCCCCCCGTCAGACCGCCACTTGTCAGCTCCCATTAGGGCCGGCGGTTGCCTCTGCTTACATGTGGCTCCCATCACCCCAGACCATGAGGTAGCAATCCTGTTTGGTTGCGGCAGTGCTCTGCCTCCAGGGACGCTCGGTTCACTCAGTCCTGGGATCACCTCAGGTTATATGTGCCGTGTTATGACAGCCTAATGGTGCTAGTAACCGTGTGGCAGTATGGTGTGGGAAGGGTGGAGAGAAAGTTGGGCTGGAGGAGAAAGACAGAAAAGTACAGATGCTGGTCTGTATTGGTGGAGGACAGAGCATGGGGAGGATGCTACTGAATCAGCTGCTTTTAAAGAAACAATGAAATAATTGTAAATAAAAAAATAAAAAAATGGGTCGAAAGGGTTTCTAGACTGAAACTTTTTTTTTATCCTTGCCAAAGGTAAATCAAATCATGACTTCCAGCACTAACTGGGAATATTAAGTTCGTGGTCACAGCAATAATTTTTGGGGAAAGGAAAACATAAAAGAACATAAATCTACAGAACCCCCATCGTCAGCCTGACCATAAAAACTCTTAAAGAGAAGCAGAGGAACACAAATCGATGACTTTTACCTGCATTTAAAAAAATAATGCCAGTGAAAGATTTAGACCTACTCATAACTTGGCTGGTTTGGTTAGCAGGTATGGCTGCCCGTCTTTGTGAGAGGTGAGCGGAGTCATTTAAACTGGAAGCCTTGTGTTAAAGTTGTTACTCCAGCTGCCAAAAAGTAACGTTCTGGGGCAATTATACTTGTCTCTGGTGCTATGACAAGCTGCCGTAGATAAACACACAGCAAGTCAAGAAAATACAAACACACACACACACACACACACACACACACACACACACACACACACACACACAAACACACACAAACCCTTTTCTATAACAAGAAGGGGACCAGCAGACTACACTGACCAAATGGGGACTTCTGTTTTCTAGCCGAGTCTTGCAATTGGATTTTGAATAACCCCCCCCCCCCCCCCCCCGAAAAAAATTCAACGTGTATCATGACTGGGAGCATTGCATTGCCATACACAAAAACACAACATGTCCTATACAGGCAGTTTGAAGCTTTTCTTGCATAAGTTAGGAAGGATATTTGAAGGACATGCAACTTTTTGATCCAGTAGACGTCGCCCTTTAGCAACGGCATGAAACCAAAACAACTCGAGCTGCATTATATTGTTAGCAGGCTGATGCTATTGCTCTTCAGTTAGCTCGTAGCTTCACATTGGATGTAAAAATCACACGAAATGACCATCTTCTTATAGGCTTACATGACGTTCAAATAAGCAGTATGTTATATTTTATACACACGGGGACCAGTCAGCTGGCCCATCGATGAAACTTTATGCTCATCCCATACTTACCTGCTTTTTGACTAGCTGATTAATATACTAGCTGTTTTTTTTTTAAATATAACCTCCTCTATTTCAAAAATCCAGTTTTTCAAACTTGTGTTATAATGTCTGGAAAAACACAACTTCCATTTGAAGTTTTTGGCACTTCTCAACTTTAGAGAAACTGCCTTTAAAAGAAATAAAATGCAGAACCCTTCAGCACGTTTCTGCAGACAAAAAGCACAACCTCACGCTGATGGATGGTTTTGTACGTCCATATATTTGACTGAACGTACTTCTTGGAACGTTTATAACTTGAGTCAATATTTGTTCACGTCTTTCGTCACGGCTCTCTGTGCAAGTCCCACAGTCTGGATGTTAATCACTAATGTTGTTACGAGATGGCTTTTGCATTAAGCGTTCCAAGAAGTCGGATGATTTTATAAAGCGATTTCCAGCTTGTAAAGGGTAAGGGTCCCCAGGGGTTTGGCAACTTGTGCCAATCCCCGACACCCCCCCTCCATAATACAGGCGTAGACGCCTTAAAGTCTCCACTTGCGGAGCTGGTCTGGCTTCACGGGAGGAAATATGATGAGGAGTAGAGAACTAATTGGCAAGTGTCCAGGCACCCCACAAGTGCTAATGAACAGGCAAAATGGCCACAGCAAAGATGGAGTGAGAGATCCAGATTGAGGCCGGGGGCTCTTTGTGAGAGGCTCTCTTGCTGAGGCTCCTTGTGAGCCCCCACCCTCTGTCCGGGGCTTAGGCCTACTTCCTCCTCAATAATTAAGGGGTTATCCCCCTGCACAATGGAGAAATTAAACTGTAAAACCTTGCAAGGTAAATTACTGCTTTTCCTGGGAGCTAGAGGAAGTGTCTTGATATGTAAACAATACCCCCTCTTCAGCTGAGTACCCTCTCCTTCTCTCCTTCTCCCCCTTCCTTTCCGTCCCCCCCCCCCGCCTCTTTCTTTGTTCCGTGGGAATTTCAGATGGGCCAGATTCTCTCTTAAGACTACGACGCTGCTGAATAAAGAGGATTTATAGTACCTTTATCACTTAAGCATCTCAAACCTGTTTCGCCAAAGCTAACACTCGCAGAATGTGCACGGCACTCATGTAAAAACCAAGAACACACTCTCACTCTCTCTCGTTTGAGCAGACCTTCACAAAAGTGATGGTTAAAGGTGCAAAACGCCAAGTGATCTGTTCATCATGAGGTGTTGAAGTACCACGTGTGGAGTAAATGCTGTTCTTCATCGTAGAATGAGACTGCTCAGTTTTGTGAACAGAAATATCTCCGTGCCGAAACATGCGGACAGAAGAATACCATGACAGTCTGTTCCCACTTTATAATCAGCTTGAAGTGATCATGGTCAAAGCTGATAGGACGACAGGAAATGCACAATAAAGATGCATTTTTCAGTCCCGTGCAAACAAGATTAAAATGTAAACTTTTCTTTCACATTTATGGGCCTGAAAAAGGAAGAAAAGTACATCTTTTGTGTTCTTGTTCTGTGCATGGAATGAAAATAAGATGTGTATTCAAAACTACATTGATTGTTGTTCAGGTCACTTTGTTTGCACCTGGGGGCAGATTTGTTTTGTAGCCCGCGAGATGGTGACGTCCATCACGAGAGTCAAATTACAGAAACATTCAGAACAGATGTGTCGATGTTGTGTTTGCAGTGCAGATATCCAAAACTTAATCACAGAGGTGGATTCTCATCCCAGCAATGCATCAACTGTGTGAGGGTTTTATCAAGTACAATGTGAAGGTGCTAAAACCATGTAAAGAGCTGAAACTAATGCTAGCTTTCTCTGCTAAAAATCATGACTGTAAGTCCTCTCCATGTCTCTGTGTAACAACCTCTATAAATCACAGGCATGCATGTATGACGATGGTGGTCAAGCTGTGTTGTCTTGCAGTCTTGTGCATGTCACATTCATGTCAGCAGTGAACATGTCTGTATTCGCTGCTGCCAGGGGACGACCCTGCTGCTTCTTTGAAGCCCGAGCCAAGAATTCTTCGGCTTAGCTAACACTGTTGGGGAAATCACCTGGCAAACAAAACACAACAGGCTTACACGCTATGCTAACACACACACAGGCTCTCATTCAGCCGACCATTTTCATTCTCAGACTGTTTATTAGACAGCTGCCTCCTCACATATGTAACAAAGCCAAAAGGAAGGGTTACACCTTGAAGTTACACCAGGTCTTAAACGGGCCACTTTCCCCTTCCCAACCCGAGACCCTGTAGACTGAGCCACTCCTGATTCTACATTATTTCTATCAAAATATTGGAATATTTTATGCTTCATGATCCTCAGGATTATGCCGGCACTCGTTTTCATTTCCAAAACTGCATTTGAAGAGAAAATCAGATTCTTCCAGTTTAACCTTTTTGCACTATTTCAGATCTTATCTTGGTCTATATTCATACTTATTACATGCATAAAGACAGATATAGATCACATGACTACTGTAGTACATTTGGATGGTTACCACCATCGTTGGGCTTCAGAAATCAGAGGCTCACATCACTGAGACTATGTGCACGTTTTATAGAGACAACAATAATAACAGCGCTCATCCAGGCCAAAGAAAAGTGTGTAGTGTTTGCCAAATGTAAAATGTAATTTAAGAGACAAATTGTAGAAGTAATGTTTCTAGAAATAACGTGTTTCATTTCCAGAACTCTTCCAAACCCGTGCCAGGAGCAGCACTGAATCATCTGTTGCTACCCAGCAGTTACAGAGCCTTCATTCCTGCTTCTGCCGCCATGTTTCTGCAGCTGTGTGATGAATGACTTTACAGATTTGTTCTCCATATGGCAGCATTTTGTTAGCCTTTTTTTTCTTTTTTTTTCCCCGGGACCATGACAACCGTACAATGCCTTCATGACAGGCTTTGCAGTGATTACAGAGCACAGTGACTAATAGTAGTGAAGTACTTTCTCAAAAATAACATGACACTTTATGGCTGTATAAAAAACCTTTTCTTATCCTGAAGTAAAGATTGGTTCAAGATGAACTGAGAGGAAAAAATACCCTCAAGGCTGAGATTTGGTCTCTTTTCTATTTGAGTAAATGAATCAGATTAAGTCCTCGTAGAGTGTCTCTGTTAGCTATCAGAAAATTCAATAAATGCCAAAAGACCAAGAGATGAATGGCTATATGACTGATATTTCAGAGCGAGGTAAAGACAGCTTCGGGAATTGGTTGAAATTGTTTGGAAACTTGCTGATTGTCTTCTTGAGAGTAAATGAGAAGTCTGAGTTCAACCTGGAGGCGTTTGGAAATAAACAGTGCAACTCTCCAAAAGTACAACAGTTCATTTAGCTGCACCTGTTGACATGGATATGTGACGAGCATCTCCATAGAGCAAAAAGGACACATCATCTAGCTGCCCTGCGTGTTACTGTTTCGTCTTTCAGGAAAGACGTGTGACGCAGCTGTTTGCACATATGCATGTATTTCTGTGTGAGTGTTTAGTTGTTTTAAAAGTCTGAGTGGGAGATGTGGGATGCTTCAAACCCCACACTAACACATACTGTAGATGAAAGAATCTTGGTTTTATGTATTCCCATAATGCCCTTTGTCTTTAACCAGTGCTAGTCCAAACATGGTTTTCTTTGTTATCATGAGAACGACTCTTTACTGAGCTCATGATGAAAACTGAGCCAACTCGTTTTGCAATATGAGCATCAAGAAGCAATTAAACTCTCCATGTGTGATAAAAACAGATTTGTCATCCATACTTCTCTTTAATCTTGAACTCTCAGTTTTTCCTCTCTGTTCCTGTTCTTGGGACCAGTTCCAGTTGCCAGTGAATTGTAGTCTGAGGCAGCTTTGTGTTTGTTTAAAATCGCTCTCATTGTATTTACTCAGGCAACCTCGCCTGCTTATTTTTGCTGGTTGCACAGTTTACTGCAACTCGTCTGCGTCCTGTCTTTGGATCGACGCCACTTTGGACGGCCGATGTCATGGCTGCACACTCAAAGACTCCTTTGCTCGTGGGGATGTGACCGTGCTGTAAATGTTTATTATTTCATAAATGTTTATGGAATTCCTCCGCCTCCGATGCTAAGCTAGCCGCTGACAGGGCCGGCTGGTGTTGTGTCTGCTTCTGACCGTTTTACCAACAACTATTTCACTCAGTTCCCCCGCTGGCTGACAGGTGATTGGTCAGAACAAGTCTTGTTATATGTGACTTTGCCCCACAGCTCACAGTGATTAAGCTAATTGCTAAATGCTAGCAGAGGCTGAAAATCTGCAGCAGCAGCAGTGGAACCTTAGCTCTGTAATTACAAGACGCAGTGTTCAACTCTGCAGGAATTTCACTGATGGCAAGAATCGACTTCCTCCCCTTGTTTTCTATGGCAGCAGCTACAACACAATTTCAACACACAATTGAAACACACCATGTTTTCAGTTTACTCAGGGACAACCGTGTCTACTGGGGAGCCTTAAAAGTTTGAAGCATTTCTATAAACATGATTACAAATCTCCCTGAAGCGACATATATTTTTCCAGGTGTATATGGTTTTATATATTCATGACTTTATCCTGAGTAACTGCAGACGTGCACTTCACATCATGGGTGAGTGGGCTTTTTGTAGTGCTGTGATTAATTCACTTCCTCCAGCAGCATTTCTCTGAAGGCGGACCACAGCTGTGTCTGCAGTCGAAGGGGGGTGTGCGTGTTTGTGTGTGAAGGGGAGGGGAGGGGGGCACCAACCGGAAGAGCCTGACCACAAACTGTCCGCCTCTAGACCAACTCAGCCATAGGAACCAGGCCTGTTTACACAAGCGCCTCCCGCCCGTGTTTACAGCTAGCACACATTTTTGTTTTACCACGTCTAAACTCCTCAGACGTTTATTTTGCTTCACTTGAACTGTGAGTGTGAGGGCTACGTTAGCGGACGAATCTAGCAACTAGGAAGCTCAACTCTGATGGACAATGAGGGACAGGCTGGGTCAGGGAGAGTTAAAAAGCCTCAAATGGTCTTTCAACAACTTCTTTATTAACCTGCTGCGTCTTCCCATCAAAAGAAAGCCGTTGCCTGAGGCGACACCGTAAAGCAAAGGAGAGAGCCAGGCACCATATTGGGCAGATTCCCATCAGTCCAACAAACAAAACACACAGGAAGTGTCTTAGAAGCTGGGGCATGGATTACACTCTGCATGCTGGGAAAAAAAACAACCAAAAAAAAAAACTGTCTGTTTAAGAGGTAAAGTACGAGTGAAGGAGGAATGGAGAGAGAGGAGGGATGGAAAGGGGAAGCAGGCTAACAGAGGAGCTAGTTAATCCCCTAAAGCATCCATATATTGCCCCCACCTCCTCTCTCTCTCTCTCTCTCTCTCTCTCTCTCTCTCTCTCTCCGCTTATAAACGACGAGGAATGTAACTTGTTGTCTTTGAGCCCTGTGTGTGCAGACGCCTCTGGTACAGAGAGATTTATATTGGCAGACTTTGCCCACAGCATACCACTTTGCTTTTTAAACTCTGGAGGCTTTGAAGCACAGGCAGCCTGTTCCAAGGAAACAACCAATATCAGAAAAGTCCTCTCATTTGAGCTTGATTTATGTTTCATTACCACATTAGAGACCTGCCAAAGGCTGAGTCCGACATTCAGCTAATAAACTTCAGGCATCGGCTCAGAAGAACAATTTGAAGACTATGCTGCTTAATATTTGCCTTTATGACGGCCTTCTAACTATTCACTAAAATAAACATTTGTTCTGAGAAATTCCTTTTGAGAAAACGAGGAAGACAAGTCTCCGACGTGCTTTCAACTCTGCTAAGAATTCCTCTGAACTGCGTGGATGGATCGAGCTTCATTTTTCTTTGCTCGGTTGTTTCAAGTAAACATAAAAAAGGAGCGCAGCAAACTTATGTTTAATTCAGTTTTGAGTTAAATGTAAAAGTAGTCATGATAATACATGTATATATGGGGTAAACTACGATTCTAAACCCTTGTGAGCAATCACTTGAAGAGAGGCCGAATGCAGCTCTCTTCTTTTCCTATGTAGGCCAGACCTTCTGTGACGACGACGACTGAAACTTCAGTGAGCGCGAGGCCTCGGAGAATAATGAAATCAAAGACGAGAAGACTTTCTGCCTTTATTTAGCGTAACTAATCTGTAAATCCAGTCTTGGCCAGCCAGTGAACAAACTGAAATCAAAGATAAGACAGGATGGAAGCGCCTTCACACACTTGACTCCTGAAAATGTACTAAATGTTTTGGGGTTAAGCTGCATGTGTGAACACAAACAGCCACAGATGAGTGGCGGTGAGAACACAGCAGATCACCTGAAGCAGGTGGGAGGGAGGGAACGCCATGTGCGTGCTAAAGACGCCTTTGTTCGGTTTTTCTGTGTGCCTCCTCTTTCTGCTCCACGTTCCTGCTGATGCAGTAAATGTGTCAGAGTACACACAGCATAGATTAAGACGGGCGAAATCTCCCGCTGTGAGGTGCACGTGTGAGCGGGCAGCTCGAGAAGAATTCATGCTAACGTCCTGCGTTGTTTGACCCATCCTTTGCACCTCCCTTTGTGACTGACCTGCAGAGCTGTCGCTGACATTCATTGATTAGTTATTGCTGATTGGTTAATACTGGCGTAAGTTTATAAATGACAGATGATGAAAGATGCCTTATTGTGTTTTTAGAATGACACATTTCAGGAATATGTGAATGTGTGTGTGTGCGTGAGGCACATAAAGGTCATCACAGCTTTAAGATCCGGTAAAAACTCAACCTGCAGATGAATCTTTAAGTTTGCAGGAAAAAAAAAAAAAAAAAAGCTCATTCATTCCGGGAGAGAAACCGAATCAGTCTCTGTTCAAGTCATTCTGGGACAGCAGTGAGTTCCTGATAGTGTGCGTCAGTGTATAGACCCTGACAGGAAAATAAACAATACAAGGACTTAGTCAATAAGCTTTCCTGTAAGCCTGTTGCCTCCAGATCTTCTCAAATATCAGTGAAGTATTATTGATATGCTTTTACATATTTTTACTGTAGATGACACCTGATAGAGCCTTTCAAAGAAGCACTGGGGGATATGTAAGGATGAAACCGTCGACATGTTTGGAGGCTCGGGGAGTCGTAACCTGAGCTGCAGTGTTTTTTCTTTTAAAAAAAGGAAAAGTACAAAAAGGTAGCTCACTTGATGCATCATTTTCACTCAGCGGACAGAAGTCAACTTCTCTGCAGGGCCAAGGAGTTAAACCAAAGGAGGGCACAGGGGTCTGAATGTGGTCATTTCTGTATAACCCCCCCCCCCCCTCCTCCGACGACTCTTACCCAGTATGTGGAACCACAGCCTCATTTAGAATCGTAGAAATAAAGGCAGAAATCTCTTTCTCAGGAAGATTAGCGGCTGTCCCTTTTGAGTAGACCCGCAGACCGGGAGGGAGCTTGGAGAGGCGGGGCTCTATTTTTCTCTCTGACATTTTTTTTTTCTGCCTTGGGTGAAGAGGGGGGCATGACCTGCTTCAGAGAACCCTCCAGAAAGAGGCTCTGTGGGTAGTGCAGAGACCTTTACTCATGACGGTTCATGATGATTAACACACTGCTCGTTATCGCAGAGTCATGCCTTACTACCTGCAAGACTAATCACACCAGATTTCTCTTTGAGCATCGTGCACTCTAAATTAAAATGCAGCTAACCAACTTCAGGGGAAAAATGGACTTTGGTTGACTTGATGCTGAATTTTTCTTGGAGTACAAGTGAGGCTGCAAGTGTCGACAATGAGGACACACTCCTGTAAATAACTCTGTGCATTTCGTATGCTGAAGAACATCAACAACTGTCAGGAGTATGCTATCCGAAACGCTGAAATCCTCCCCCCCAAAAAAGACACAACTCACTGCTTCTGAAGAAATAATAAGAGAGTTACCAAGCTCGTCTGCTCTACTGGCCTCGTACAGTCAACAACAGCATGAGAAATGATGGGAAAAGTCTTCTCCTGCAAACTTTCTCAGGATAAAATAAGGCCGTAAAACATGAAGTTGGCAGATCTGTGTTTGAAACGGTACTTCGTCGGAGCCAATTTGAGCATCCATGCTAGTCTTTGGTGTGAAGTGGGGAGAAGGAGGCGGTGCATCAATCACAGGTATTCCTTTGAAACCGTGAGATGTTTTACAGTCCTGGTAGCGGGCACCTAATCTGAACACATGTTACTCTGACATGGTAAAGCACAGGCCGGCACAGACTCATAAATCCACGAGCTTTGGAGTCAGGTTGCGAGGGCCGAGCTTGTGGAAGCACGCCCCGCGGCCGCCAGACAGATGCAGGCTGTCACACAAAATGTGGGTGCCCATTTAAAACCATTAACAAGGCTCGGACAAAGACGCCCGATTCCTATCAAACAGACTCAACCCGACCCGGCTTTCTTCTTCCTCCCCAACATCCCTTCCTCCACTTCCTCTCGGACCCTGACAAATACTCAGCATTAGGGGCGCAGACACACTTCCATTATGTCTGAACGCTCAGAGACATGTTCAACAGGGCAGGACGTGTCTCCATGAAACATGAAGCAAAGTGAGCTCTCATGAAACGAGGCAGGAGAGTCGCGGCCAGCTGACACGTCGGATTAGGCTGAACAAGATGTTCTCGGGATGTTTCTGCTTAAGTTACACTGTTGTGCTGTCAGCCTGTTCTTGTTCTACGGGCTGCTCTTCATAATGCTGACACCTTTTAACGCCCCTCAGACACCTCAATATGATTCTAGTAAAAACACATGTATTGACGGCTGTTTTGATACTTGGGCTTAACAATCCACGTCGTAGGCACCAAATATTAATTTCTGAATTTAATGACCAAAATATGTCAAAAATCTATCGATTATTAAAACAACAGAGATTGAATCATTTTCAACAAGGCATCGTAACGTCTCGTCTTCCGAAACATAAGACGGTCCCTTGCCAGTGAGCAGGAAGACAAAGTTGTAATTATACTTTACATTGAGGAGAGTATGAAACAAAGATACGTCAGTAGTTTAGTTGTTACTAAAATCCCTGCTGCGTGTATCCGAAACTTACAAGGACGTTTTTTTTTCCAAGGTTATTTTTGTGGCTTGATTTGGAGAGAGTAGAGTAGATGGAGTTTAAGACAGGAGGAGAGAGACCAGGGAGAGTCACCAGCAGCCCAAGGTCGGTGGTCAGAGTCGAATCTGGGCCGTGCACTTGGAGGATCACAGCCTCTGAGGCTTTACGGCGCTCTGACCAAGGAGCTCTCATTTCCATAACATAAAGAGAGAAAACTGATTTAAATGGACACCAACAGGAGGAACTTATAACAGGACCTAAACAGACAGGGTGAGACAGTGATGCACAGGAATGTTTTAATGTCAACCGTGAACGAGAAGAAGTTGACTTTTTGGCTGGAAGGGTTTTGGACTACTTTGTGATCCCATTTTGAAAACCATCAAGCTGAAGAAAAGAGGACCGTAAAGTAAAGCAACAAGAATGTTTCCAAGCTTCTTGATTTATTCACACTTGTCCCACATTGTTGTCGCCGCATGCATACTAATTTGAGGAAAAGTTCAAATAAAAAGAAGTAGTAATCAAAAACAAAAGCATTCAAACTATCTGATGGTGCACCAATGTCCTACTTCCAGCGTCCTTCTGTGTGAGGAAGTGCGTGTTGTGATGGCAGGCCACCAGGCCCTTCATTAAACAGTAAAACTACTTGAATGGTTGGTTCCTGCAGCGGCCCTCAGATGATGCCAGAGTCTCCTCCTGAGGGGTTTCAGTGTCCACCAGCATGCATTAGTAATTTATAACGGCGGAGACCTCCGAGGCCTGAACAAGGTCCTCAAACCTCGTTATGACGAGTTTTCATCACACATCCACTAATGAAAACATGAGCGCTCATCTTTTAATTATGACCCCTTTGTAGTGAGAATCTTGCACAGCCTGCACCCTCCGCGTTACCTCACAAGCACAAATAAACCCTGATGGCTGCACACTCTTTTTTTGTTACGGTGGTGGAAGGTTGTGAGAGTGAAACCCCGGCAGCCTACATGACACACAATGGTCCTCGCTGTGTAAATGACTGAATAATTCATGCCATGGCAAGCACAATATTATCTTATATTTATCTTTGCTGGTTAGAAAAACTTGTGTCGTCTTTGTGGAGGTGCCAGGGAGGGCGCGCTGAATCGTCCTAGTTTCTCACCCCGCATCCCTAAACAATTAATGCTCCTCTCGTGGCAGGCCACCAAGCCCATCATTAAGAAGAGACGCGGCTAACGCCACAATGTCAAACGACGTCTTCTTAGCATTTCAAAGGTGCTTTCTTCTTTCCAGCCTTTATCCAAGGCCTCTGATACACCATGTTGTCCAGCCGTTCTTAGTAATTCATGAAATGTACACTTGGGAGGTGAGAACAAGGTCTTTCCACCTCATTAAAACATTTTTTCATCAGCCAGTCCCTGACATCTCCGAACCACGCGGCCTCCGTCGGTCGGCCTGAGCCTTTCATGTGCCACCCAGCTACTTATGTGAGTGGCCATAACATTTCAGTTCACTGCACTTTAGAGTTCATGAACACACCAAAACAGGAGGCCTAGATCATACTGCAAGTTCACTGAATGACATGATTAGATGTTTGTAAAGCTTATAAACTGCATCAACATCTACTATGATGGGCAACAGAGAGAAGAGGATAAGAAAAGAAACGGTACCTCTGGTCAGAGTGGTCGGCGATGGCTTCTTTGGGAGTTCTGAGAAGCTGCTTCCGTCCAGACCTGAACTCTTACACTCCTTCTTCTCGGTGGCTGTCGGAGCGGAAGTCTCCATGCTGCTCTTCAATGTCTGCCACAACCTTCACAAGCAAGAAGAGAAACCGACGTTAGACTGAATATCTGAAGGTGTCCATCCATCCATCATCTAAACCACTTCGCCCAAGCTTTGGATCGCTGGGAGGATCCCAGCTGTCACTGGGCGAGAGGCGGGGTTACACCCTGGACTGTATGCCGGTCAGAGAATCCACACATGAACAGGGAGAACATGCAAACTGACAGGCTCCTGTCTGACAGGGAATCGAACCAGACACCTCCTCACTGGACCATCGTTCAGCCCGCCTGAAGTTGTGGACATGACTTTTGTCAACTGAGCTGTTCATCAGTTTATAAAGTGGCTGCATTCAAACGTTACAGCGGATTCAACAGATTCTTATAAGTGAAGTACAATGATTATTTTGCAATTTCACTGTGTGTGTGTGTGTGTGTGTGTAGGTCCAGCCCTGAACACACACACACACACACACACACACACACACACACACACACACACACACACACACACACACACACACACACACACACACACACACACGCACACCCAGGTTTCTGTTTGGTGTCATGAGTTCACAGTGTTCCATTTGTAAACGTGAGAGGTTCTTGGCGCTGTGGTTTTAACCACACACACACACACACACACACACACACACACACACACACACTCTGTCAATACGTCCCCACGTCTGTGTGAATGGCTCCATGACTTGGCAACGTGCCACTTGTTTGACTTGTTGGGACCTACAAGATCATCCTCTGCCGAGAACAAACAAGCCCCCGTCCCAGCCCGGGGAGGGAGAAGTCATTTAACGCTCGGCAGCGAGCTCGTGGTCGACGCTTTCCCACCTGCTCACATGTTTACACACACACACACACACACACACACACCGTCTGACAAAACGCTGAGATGACGACACTGTACGACTGAGCAACTGGATGTGATCAGAGGGAATGACTTCATGGTCCACAGGTGCACGGAAACCAACATAATTCCAAGTTTATGAAGTAAAAAAAGAATGAGAGAAGCACGCCGCTCACACCTGTTGGCAGCTACGGGACTACGACTTCATTAAAACTCAACGTGCACTAAAGTCTAAAGCCTTGTAAAGGAAAAGTGTTTATGAGCTGACTCGTGCCCAGTGGACAAAAACAACACCCTGAAACAGATATCTGGACATTTCTTCTCATTCTTTCACACTGACGTTGAGCTAATATCGGGCTGTAAAAAAAGCCGCACCAAAGGAAGACATTAATAAGAACATGATACAAGCTATAGGAGCATGAGAGTAATTGTGGAGGCTGAGGATGATACTGTCATTGGTTGGAATAAGTAATTGTTCAGTGATCTGGGAACCACAAGCTGAACGTGTGAAGTGCTGTTTTCGGTTCCATGTGGATATCCAACATGTCGTCCTTCATTGTGAGGTGTGTGTTAGCCTCCGTGTCTGCGACCCTTCCAAGGTGCCAGTCGCCTGTCACCGAGCCAATGTAAGCCGATTAGAGGTGGGTGACTAACAGGTTTAGGCTGCATCTGCTTCTTGATTTTTTCCCTGTGCCAGGACGTCCTCGAGTCTCGTCTTGGAGAACGCTGTCACTCTGACATCACCTTTGTGATAGAATTTAATGTGCTCTTTCATTGGCTTTTATCTTACTCAGCTCCGGCGAAAGAAATTGGCTCTCTTTTCTTTTCTTTTCTTTTTTTTTGTTTGTCGCCCCTCTTGGCCCAGATAAGACGTGTCCGTGAACGCGACGGTGCTCACAGCCACTGAGTTTGCCTTTCAAGCAGCCGGCCCCTTAAAAATAAGTGAGAAGCCTCCCCTTAACGTCACCGTCTGATGAACATCTGGCACCACATTAATGGCTGTTTCTGCGCTTTTACAGCATGCCAACTATTTGCTTTCCGATTGCCTCTGAACCTTCAGCCAACATTTAGATGAAGAAAGGTTTGGGGTACAGGCACCTGTGAGGGTCATTTACCGAAAAACCAAACCAATATCAGCAGGTGCAGTGTAGTGGACGGTTAGATCTAAAAGTTAAAAACCACCATTCAGTCTTTCCTTTTCCAAAATGTGGCCCCGAATTCACCCTGACCCCCCTTCCCAAACATTTCCCTAATTCTGTGGAGCTGTTGCATTCCCTCCTCTCTCCGTCGTCTCCCTGCAGGCCGGCCCCGCATTGCCCCTCCTGACAGTGGAGCCAGGCTCTGACAGGCTGGTACAGGTGTCAGGAACCGAGCGGACAGATGGCAGGGGCCAAAGGCGAACAAACAACAAGGGTGCACTTCTTTTCTCATCTTCTGGTTGGCTGGATAAGCCCCCCCCTCAAAAAAAAACCCACTCACCCCCCTTTCTCTTTACCCCACCTTCTTGTGCCATGTGAACACAAGCAACAGACTTCAGATAGCAGGATTACCCCCCCCCCCCCCCCCCCCCCCCCCCCCCACACACACACACACCAAACAGCACACAAAGTCACCAAAATACCCAAAAATCAAAATATAACACCCTACTTTCAGAATCAGAAATACTTCATTAATCCCAGGGGACAGTGCGGTTGTTGCAGTAAGTTCAGAAGTAAAGAAATAATTTGGCCTGTAATAGATACTGAAACAAGCAGTAAGAACCAGGTGGAATAACAAGGTATGTACGAGCACAAATGACTCAAAGTATGGAAGATTAAACTGTATTTATAGTTACTGGTATATAAAACGGTTATCAATATTACACATTGAATTTATAGGGTTCAATATGCACAGATTGCACTTTGTTACATTCTGCAGATTGAATTTAAACAAACCTGATATGCAGGTTAAAGCGTCTCTTTAACCTTTAGTGACGTCATGAAACTGAATACACCTGGTGTGTTGAAGACTTTTTACAGACAGACGGAGAGAGAAAAAATACTTTAAAAAAAAAAAATGGCACCTTATGATGAGCAGTTTGTTTATCAAATGAATTCTGGGAAACGGAGGGAGTAAAAGACAATAACAAGTTCAATCAAGCAGCTAAATAAAAAACATCAGATTACTGGTCTTAATGGTTTATTTACTCAATTTCAATTAAAAGCTGCTTTCTTTTTTACATGGGCTAGACTAACCATATCCGAACCCCTAACCCCAAAGTTTAACAGTGAGTCTGCTTTGTTCTTGTTCCTTCCTGCCACACAACCACAAACTGGATGTTGTTGTTTTTTCAATCAGGAATGTCTTCGCCTTCAGGGGATTTGATCTCACAGACGTTCAAAAAGTGAAGAGACTTCTGCTTTAACTGTAGTCAGAGTGAACACAGATGCCAAGAAATATGTCGTGTGTTTCGTATACTTTCAACAAAATTCCTCAATTATGTTGTCAGGCTGGGAACATCGTCAAATTGTTGTAATCAGTAGGAGAAAAGGCTTTTTGTAGGCGAGTGTACTTGATGGTACAAATAAAAAGGGCTGCTTCATGTTTTTCTTTTTTTTACATTTACCTGCTTTTAATATATTTTGGTGTCTTTTGTTGAGAGACATCTGAGAGTTCCAGTTTAAAAAAGTAAAGAATAAGTATTATTCTATATCCTGAGATTGTGGGAAATACCCAGCTACAGTGTCCTACAAGATAAAATGTTTGAGGCTTTGAAGAAAGTGACGGAACGACCGTCTCATGTTTAACAAAAAAACAGGGTCCAAGCAATTAAAGGACTATCCTGTCAGGGTAAAAATACATGCCATTCCACTGAGTGCATTAATCAGGCTCGAGGATTATGCTGTGTGGCAGCTTCACATGTGCAGGCCAAAGCAATTTAACCGCAAAATATGTCAAAGTAGGGCCCATTTTGAGAAAAAGACTTTCCTATGAAAAGAAGACTTTACATCATGATGTTCCTCCACCAGCCTTCTCTCTGATTGAGCATCCAGACTTAACCACATCAGGCACAGGAAAAAGACTGAGGTCATGGGGGAAAGTCACTGTTGTGTTTTCTTCTGCCAAGGTCAATCTTAACAATCAGAAGGACTTCAGATTTTTTTTTTTTCCTGGAGTAGAGATTTTTACTTTTCAAATGAAGAATCAGTGGGCTGTCTGGGTTCAGAGCGTTAATGATGTTTCACCATTTCGTCTCTGTCTGAACTCCTCTTCCTCTCGCTGCTCCGTTTACCTTCAGCCTCCTTCTTTTGTTATGAGACCTGGTGTGTGTTTTTCTTCACGCCTCGGTCAGCTTCAAGTGCTCCTCTCCTGCACTACCGTTCAACAGCTCCCCTTTCACCAACACTGAAAGGAATGCAAACACACATCAAAAGAGGCCCCCTCGTTTTGAAGATCTCCAGGCTTTGCTCTTCTTTACTTTCTTCCTTCCTATCTTTCAGTCAATATGATCCGCATGCTGGTAGGCTCTCTTTCCTGGCAGCACATACACACACACACACACACACACACACACACAAATCCACAACTCGCACACACGCAAAGTCGAGCTCACCAACTGCTGTCCCACACTCTGCTCACTTGGCAAACGTGAGACAGATGGAAAGGTGAGGTGCCACCTGCAGCCCTCTCCGCTCAGGTTTCTGAAGCTCACACTCATGCAGGTCAACAAAACAGCCTGCAAAAGCCAAAATAGGGTTTTGTTTTACATATTTTTCTGCCTCCATCACACAGGATAAGCTGACCTGTTTTCTTTTTTTTTTACATCAACTTCAAAACTAACAAGGATTATTTTCCTCTGTGATAAACTCATGCACCACAGTCACAGTTTTGAGCTGATTTTACTTGACTAATTCACTGCAACACAAAGGAGACATTATTACGAAGCATCCTGGATCGGATTCAAACATCTGGTCGACTTACATTTTTAATTAAGAGACTCAAGGTGTTGTAGTTAAGCTTTCACTACAGTAAGTGTGTGTGTGTTTGATTGTTTGGAGGACCGGCACACGTCAAAATGGAAGTTGGGAGTCTCTACTGAAATACTGAGAGGAGGACAGGAGGAGTCACTGGAGTGATTAAGAGCAAACTAACACGAGGTAATCCTTGCCATGCCCACGCACGTTTAAACCCTCATAAGTCCAGTTTGTTTGACTAGTGTGAGTGCTCTGTCCCGTGCTCAAGCACAGCACACTTCCCTAGAAGAGGTGCAGTACTGCTGCTCATGCTCGAGCACAAACACAGGTACACAACGTGGACATTAAGTCCAATCGATCCCTGTCTCCATTATTGAGACGCTTTGGCTGCATCTGACTAAAATGACTCAAAATAAACCACAAACTCAGGAGAGTTTCCGACGTGTTCTCAGTGTTGTTCTTCTTCGATGTGCGTCCTTTTGGAGGATTTTTTTTTTATTTTTTTGAGTCCACCTGTCTTGCAGACTTAAACACATTTCATGCTCACGTAAAGTCATGCATGTGTTTGTATCACGGCGTTATGTACCAGAGGTTACCGTGCTCAGGCCCGGTGAGTCCTGGAGCAGATCTGTGAGTGCAGATACAAACAAAAACAATCCAGTCGGAGCTTCTCTAAAAACAGCCTGCGAGGAATGCCGGGACTGTCAGATGTAATTTACAGGTGGACAGGTGTAGGAGCAAAGGGGGGGGGGGGGGTGGTCCCCTACGCTTTCCTCACTTTGTCCTCCAAGTATATATTCATTCATCAAAAAGAATCCAGCTGTTTTTCGCCACACAAGGCCGACCTTCAACCGTCTTGGCTCGACTCTCTGAGAAGCCTTCAATTCAACCAACCAAATGTTCTCTCCATGTGAGCTCCTTTCACTTTCAAACATTTCCTGCCTCATTTTTAAGCCTTGCTGCCACGGCAACCGTCCAGTGGTACTCATAGATGGGATTTCTCTGTACTGTTATAATATTCCTTTGAGTATTAATGTGTTTTTTGTTCTGCCTCTGTTGTTAATCTTTATTATGTGACCAGTCTGAGCCGGAGTCACTTGGCTGTGGGTGATTCTTAAGTGACATGACACACACGCGCACACACACACACACACACACACACACACACACACACACACACACACACACACACACACACACACCGTCTGCCTTCAACCTGCATTCTCTGTTATGACCAGTAGGGGGCAACTTGTACAGAAAAACTCCATTTGAAAAATCACTTCTTCTCACTTCTTTTTAACATCAGTAAACATTTGTGGTTGATGGTCTTAATCATACTCGTGTGATCTAAAATAAAACTGGTTTAATCTGGTTTTGTTCAGCATTCAGCTGACGTAAAAGACACATAAGGGGGAGGTGGTTGGCGCTCCATGTTTTGGTACATTGCTTTTGTTTGACTTGGTTTAAAGGAGATTAATTTAAATGTGTGTTTAGCATGAATAGTGGTTGAACTCCTCCAGTGAAGCTCGTGTTAATGTTAGATTAAATGCAGTTATAAGTCCAGCCAAATGATTAAGATATGCTGTTCACGCTCAGCTGCATGCAGGAGGCATTGAAGTTCAGCTTCCAGTGATTGTCTGTCGATTTTAAAACGTTTTAAACGTAAGCATGGAGTCTCTGCTCGAACCACAACAAACTAAGAGCACTTCAATGAACCATTCTGGCTTTTTCAACGTTCAGTGATTCATTACAGAAGCATCCTCAATCGCCTTACCAATCACAGTTCAGTATTTATGACAAATGGCCGTCTTATGTTTATCTACATTGCCAGTTTTTAGCAGAGGAGCTCTTAAAACACTGAGTGTGACTTTGCTAAAAAAGTCTTCTTCCATGTTGGCTTTAAAATCAATAATATATCAATGTTTTTATTCAGGCTCTATTATCAATGTTCCTACTTAAAAATAAACACACAAGGTAGCATCACAAAGCCATACATAGAACAAAAGGAAGGTTCCTTCAGAGACCTGTGTGAGAGGACAAGTTCAGACTGGGACAGGGAGCACATTCTCTGCGGGTGAATCACTTGTCTTTGGAGAAACATCTCCCTGTGAAGATTTGAAGCGCGGGTCGAAAAGGTCATGCATGAGATTGTGAACGGCCTGACAGCAACACATTAGCCATTAGGCGGATTCAGAGGCAGAAACAACATCACACACAGGTAAAGAGACGGCTCATTCAAGCGGGAAGCTGAGTATCGCTGCTATAGTTTCCCTTTAAGCCAGAGTGCAGCTTCTCTACAGGCACGCCTTTTGAGCGCTTCCCTCGGCTCAGGAACTCGTGGAAATTGGGGGGTATGTGGAGAATATGAACCTGTCAAATTCTATTTGTTTTTATGAGTGTCCTGTCTGCTCCAAACAGTTTCAATCTGCAGGGATATAGGGACACTAATCCTAAACCAAACCCCAACCATCCACTGGATTGCAGGCGATACGGAGTAATGAGCAGTGAACAACTGATGCAATAAAGAAGGCATCTAAAACAGCAGAGAAAAAAGCCCCGTGGATGAGTTCTTACCCCACCCCTGAACCTGACCTTTCCTGCTAGTAAAGGCAATATCCTGTGGTTGATCTCTTCGTCTCCCTCAACCAACAGAAAACAGATGTGGAGCTCAGGGCCTACACACAGTCCTGGGGGAGGAATCCAAGTGGTTGCATTTTTTTAAATTTTTTTTTGTCTTCAGCGAATAAAACTGCTGAATGAACAGACACTGCAGCAAGAGAGCAGAATAAACTTACAAACCAGCAGATGTCGATTTGGTTACAGAAGAAGGCACGAGGAGGAGCCCCATATCTAATTATCTAAATGACAAATACATGCAACATATTTTAACTGCTCCAGCTCCAGATGGGCTGCAACCTAATCCCTGCGAGGAAATGGGCCGGATGAAAAGTACAGTGACAGTCTGATCAGGGTCGGATATATGTGGAGTTTTTAAGACATTTTTAAAGAAGATATAGGGTAAGAAATGATGGTTCCTGTTCCCCCTCTGGCTTCACCAGTTTGGGTTTTTGTGTCATTCTTCTTTAAATGATTTATTGATACACCGGGCCACATTCACCAACCGCTCTTCATTTGAACAACTTTTTAAAGACGGTCCTGAAGAAAGAAGAAGAAAACTCTCTGCTAATGGGGAACAACAGGATGTGACAGCTTTGGCTCATAAAACCATTAATTCATTATTTCACCTGCTTATCTTTTTTTGCTGACATCTTGCAACTGAATGACACCAAACTGACCCTGTAACCCTGTAATGGTGGTGTGTGTGTGTGTGTGTGTGTGTGTGTGTGTGTGTGTGTGTGTGTGTTTAAGTCACAGCTGTCATTAGTGACACATTGCACACTGCTGAGTCGGGTCGGCTTCCTCTCTGAAGCATTTGGATGGGGTCGTTTATCCTGGACGTGTTGTTAGCACTCAGTCTCCACTGCTTCAGCTGTCAATAGCCCCGGCAGCTACTTATGCAAGGGTGTGTGTGTGTGTGTGTGTGTGTGTGTGTGTGTGTGTGTGTGTGTGTGTGTGTGTGTGTGTGTGGATTCCTGAGTAGAAACACACCAGATATGCAAACAAGTAACTCAGTGAAGACTGGGCCAAATCAAACTTGGCATGAGCTTCCCTCAGGTTTCCCTGCACTGTCACTTCCACATTGTTGTGGTGAGTTGAACACACGAGCAGAAGTGCTTGTGATAGTTGTCACTCTGCATCTGCGGTTGTGAGTTTGCTGCCCACACGAGCCAGCTGCCGCTACGTGCAAGTCAGATCACAGTCCTCTGGTGACCGTGTGTGTGTGTGTGTGTGTGTGTGTGGGGGGGGGGGCCTTCCCTTGAAGATGGGGGTGTCAGCGTGTGTTGGTGATACCTGTCAGGAGCAGCTGTCCGAGCACGTCACCAGGTGAGATCGGGCTTACTACGACCTTTCTGTACTCGTGCTCACAGGCTGTTCACTCTTTGTTCTCAAAGCTACGAAATACAGACGACTATAATTCACACAATTCTGAGCCAACATGGAGGTCCATGTGGACCAAGACAACAACCTAGCTACTTAGTTATGTGGAGTGTCCCTTTAATAATGTGTTCTGATTTACGGTGGTGGCAGCTGGACTCGCAGGTTCACAAGGCAGGAGACCAACAAGATCAGACGTGAACACAGAAAAACATGCAAACATGTTTCTTTGTCTGTACGACGTTGACTCCTTCTTCATTTGGTGCCCTTTAAGAATAACGTAGATCCAGTGTACATACACGATCTGGAGTCTGCACATCGTGTTTTGTTGTTTGTAAATTGACAGGATGACCTGTGGGTTCCCTTGTTGGACTTCCTGTCCGTGTTGATCTGCTCTTTTCAGATTGACGTGTGCCTGCAGTGAGATCTGCTGAAATACACTCGGCGAGTTTCCGGAGCCGAGCCGAGCCGAGCGGGAGTGGTGCTGCTGGTGACGTGCAGGAGACACCCTTGGCTCAGACCCTTGGCGCGTGGAGTGGAAGCGGGAGTGTGAATAGTGGGCAGAAGAAGGCGGCCCACAGAAATCCTGTGGAACCTGCCAGCTAGTAAAACCCTGCCGTCGTTTACACGTCAGCTCTGTTAGAACGATCAGCTGGAGAAAAACCTGCACAGGGGCTGCATTAGAGCAAACAAGATGAACATGCATGTTTATCTTCTGCTGTCTTCACCAAATTTCCTCTCCTGGAATTCGTCAGCTCACTGCGACCACCTTTTGACAGCACAGAGTTCAACCTGAGAGCAGACGGGCATTGTGAAGCAACATGGGCGCAGAGATGGCACTGCATGCAAGAGTGCGGTTTTCATTCCACTTTCCCTTTTGATGATCCGATTACAAAACATGAGCAAACCTCGATTTGGCCCGGAGCGAGATAGAAAGAGCGAGAGCGAGAGAGAGGAGCTGATAGTAGCAGAAGACATGTTGAGGAGGAGGAGGAGGAGGAGGAGGAGGAGGAGGAGGAGGAAGGGAAGGTTTTGGAGCTTGTTGCTAAAGACAACCACATGTCTCTTTATCCAAGCTCAACTCTGACTCTCTGTCTCTCCCTCTCTTGTCTCCGGCTTCTATCTGAGAGGAGACTGTGGTTTGGCATGAGGTCAGCAAGATTTTGGAATCTAATATCTCTCATCATATGGAAACAGAAGAAGAAAGAACCCAGCTAACCCTGCCCATGAGGCTTTGTATCCATGGGAGGGCCTATAGTGTAAATCAAAAGTTGCTAAATATTTGCCCTCTCCCCTCCTAACACAAACCCTAAAGCCAGCAGCACAAACACACCCCTGCTCCCTCTCCGCATGTCTCTTGTATTCTGCTGGATTTTCTTGTCCGTGGCCTCGGCATGGACCCCAAAACTCTGCTGCTGCATCAGATTAGAGTCCCTGGGGCAAACACCGCCAGACAATACGCCATTGTCTGCGAGTCGGTGTCATTTTATCAGAAGAGCTCACAGCCTGCAGAAAGGCCTGCAGGGAGTTTAATGAGGAAGTGATGACAATGATACAGTGAAGGGAACTCATGAGCTCTCTCATTTTAGAGCCAAACAGCTGATCATCTGTTTAAGACGACGAGACGGGAGATCATTTAGGAGAGGGAGCATAAATGAGCTCATCATCCCAACTTCAGCAGCGTTAGGCCGACACTTCAGTCTCCAACCAGAACATCTCGGCCTCCATTAAAAGGACTTTTACGACACACCAGACGGTCACATCAGACGCTTCGTCACAGGCCTCCTTTATGTCTCGTATACGGATTCAGGGACACCTTTCAAAATGTTATTACACCATCCGTATATGGAGTATAATCATCTGTACTGCTCAATGTTTCTCTTCTAGCAGCTACAATAAGACAACCATCAGCTAAAGACGACTCGTACTGTGAAAAAGACAAGGCCAACACAACGAATCCAAAGTGTGGAGATAAAAAAACAAGCTGTCACTCTTCATTGTCCACAGTTTATCTTGTGCAGAGATAATGAAATTAACCCCCCCACCCCCACCCCATCCCCCCCACAGCTCCTACGAATGAAGTGACCTCCTGTGACCTGGCAGGGTTTTACCCAGAAGACCCCAGATCTGCGAGCACCATTGTTCCTTTGTGAGCCTGCAGACAATGATGATGTTAGTGCTCAAACGCTTTGGGGAAACTGGGTTTCCGATGAGTCAGGGTGTGAGTTAAGGAGTGTGTGAGGGTTCGGCCAGAATGAGACGGGAAGATCACGTCATGCAGAGGAAAGTGTCTACTGAATCGACTGACATCTTCAGCTTCTTCTTTTGCAGTCTGAAACGTCAGAGGGTTGTATGAAACTGATGTTTATCACAACTTCTAGAAGCAAAAATGGCTTCTCAAAAATCTGCCTTTGTCAAACCTGTAATTCAAGACATAAAACTTTAAATTACAAAGCGACACAACGCAGCAAATCCTTACATTTAATGAGCTGAAGCCGACGAATGTTTAACAATTTAACTAAAAAAAAAAACATAATTCACTGGATTCAACGATTTCCTGACTTTTCCATAAAACGTCAGAGTTGACAGAAAAGTGTTTGTCTGACCTAAGCCGGATCATGAACTTTAGAAGAACGAAGCGGAACTCCTTAATCGAGTCCTCGCTGCAGCTCTCGTTGTCAGACCTGGTTCTGTGGCTCCACATACCAGTCGCCTTAGCTGTCTATTTCCGCTGCAATTGTGAGTTCCTGTTTCAGTGATTGATGAGGTCATTCAGCCTGTAATGAGCGTGTCACTTATTTTACCGTACAGCCCTTAAAATAGCTTGTTAAATGCAGCCTTTTAGTCACTTCTGAACGACGTGATTTCAGAGAGCCGGGGTGTGAACGGCGTCCTCTGATTGAAGTGTAACCTCGGTTTCTGTTCTGGGAATCGAGTGCCCACTCTGAGCTGCTCCAGTGTGAAGAAGGGAAAGCAAGAGGAAAAATGTGCACCCCCCTTTCCTTCAACAACTCCCCCCCCCCTCAACCCAGATATGATGGGAGCCTTTTTAACCTGACACACTTGAAGGGGAATGAGTCGGACGCCTGGAGGGCGCTGAAACAACAGGCGTTTAAATGAGCGGGGATTGTCCCGAGCCGTCCTCATGCCAAAAGCAAAAAAGAAGGCCGGATTCAGTGAAGGGCCCTACACATGAATGTCAACGCTCATCTCGCTCTCACTCTTTACTTTTTCCCTCCATCTGAAGTGCAGGGTGACTGAGACAGATCGCAGTGGCATCACTCGACAAACAGCTGCCTTTAACAGCCCTCTAAACGGCCATTAAAGTCCCATCAATTCATCCCAGTGCCGACACATGGGCTGGTTTCAGCTCCGGATGGACCTCCTCTGTGGACTCCAAGGCCTCACAGAGCTAAGCAGGGACGACACCATGAAGGCCAGATGTATCTCTAATGCTGGAATAATACTCAGAAACATGAATTATTGTTTGTAAAAGTAAAATATTGATCACAGCTGCAAACATGTGCTGCTCACTGACTCTCCCGTACGAAGTCATTCCCGTTCTCTCCGTGTTGCTGCTCGGCCTTAAACGTAATCAAACCGACCACTTTTTGTTCCTGGTGAGGTCGAGGATAAGATCATAGTTTTGCAGAAATCTCCTGGAGAAGGAGAGCCGTCAGAGGCTTTTGTGTCGCTGGTGCAAAACTGCTTTAAGTTTATTTTAAACACATTAGTTTAAAGCTCTTTCCGACTGGCATGAAAAAGGAAAACGTGTGTTCATATCTGTGACGTCTCCGTCACAGTTTCACAGACTTCGTCGACGTTGCAGCTTCAGCGTGTTCGCAGCAGCCGCTCCTCTTCATCCACAGCCACCGAATTCCAGCGCAAACCATTTTTTACAGCTAACCACGGAGACCTAAGGAGTGCTCCCCACACCCCACCCACCACAGCATCATGAGGTGACAGCCTGCTCAACGGCTTCATCTGTACCGTTGAGAGGAGGGTTGGTGCTGAAGTCTTTCTCTCTCCTTCTTTCTTCAGAACGTCGAGGTGGAGGAGGAGGAGGGTGGTGTTAATGGGGGTGCTCCTCCCCCTCCTCAGAGTCACTCAGACTTCACCCTCTTCACCCGCTCCTCCAACCCTCCTCTGTGTCCCTGTACGCTAGACTTCATCGGTATTTGCTTTCAAAAAAAAAAGCTGCACCCCTCCCACCTCCTCCTTCTCAGCCTTTACACCCCCCAACACACACAAACACAAGCACACACACCTCATTGCTTCTTTTCCACTATTTGGTTCATTACATTTTTTTTTTTTTTTTGCAGATTTCTAGAAAAGAAACACACAGAAAAAGAAAGCAGATCAATAAAGTGAGGCCTGTGCACGGAGGCGGTGTGTGAAAACGGGGGCCACAGACGCATACATCCAGGGGCTGGGCTGTGGAGATGAAAGTGACATGGCCACTATGGGTCCCTGAACGCTGCAGAGCGGAGCCCCCGAACTGAGTCTGAATGAGCTGAATAGGCTCATCCATTCTTTACTCCTTTCACTCTCTGTAGGCCCGAACTGTTGGAACTCTTCATTCCTCACAATGGCCAAATGCACTAAAACTTTTCCCCTTTTTTTCTAATGCAAATCAGCCTCAGGACTGACTGGGGTTGTCATCATGTGAAGCGGAAAACACACACGCAAGTAGTCTCTACTTGCGTGTCTTAGGAGCAGTCTAACTTTAATCATGAACTTTTATGCATTTAAAAAAAATATATATATATACTCTTCTTGTTCCTTTTAAAAATAAAAAATGAACATTTTGTTTACGTTTTTAAGTCTGTTTCTGATCAGCAAACATCATCCAATGAGAGGAGCTTTTTTGATTTTTAAATGAGAGTCTGGAAACATCTCTAACAGCCCAAACTGCTTCTTCATCTTAAATGTAGGCCAAAGCAACTAACACACAAAAAAGTGGGGCTCATAAGTCCACACATGAGTTTGGAGATCATTAGCAGCCCCTGTTAGATAGGAGGAAAAGCCAACAGCAAATATAGCTGCTTAAGGGCCCCACAAAAGCGTCAAGTGTTTGTTGACTGCTCAGGCAAGAGAGCAAACAGTAAACTTTGAATCTTTCAACAATAAGCACACATCTCCCACAGTCGTGTCCCAGGCGCTAATGTGTCCACGCTGCTGCTGCCTCATGTTTGTTTCTGTTTCTCTGCAGCATTAAGAGATTAAAAAGTAAAGCGCTGCGAAAGTGAGCACGGAGTTTGAATGACTAAGCGTGATTAAAGCAACACTCTGGTTGTTTTAAATAGGTTTTTCTCCGAGCTTCATGACAGAATAAACAATAAAAAAAAGTTCATTTCTTAATGTGTGAACACATCATTTTAAATAAAAATGGAAGCTGCAGGATATTTTTTTTTTCCCCTGGATTTGCTTCTTAGATTCAGCAAACAGAAATCACTACTATGAAGTCTTCTCTAAAAAAATGTTCTGCCTCATTATGTTGTGTTTTAGGCATCCAGGCGCCGAGCTTTCTGATCACATCTCTTCCCATATGGATCAAATTGCAGGACAAAACATTTTTTGGATTCCTGTGTCAGATAAGTTCAAAGTGCAAATGAGATGTGAAGCTGCCCTGAGCCTCATCTGCCGCTGACACGCAAGGCAGCAGAGCGACAGGACAGGAGGAGGAGGAGGAGGAGGAGGAGAAAGCAGCAGCAGTCAAACACATTTGAAGTACCGTGAAGTGTGACCCAAACCTGGAAAAAATGATCGCACAGAACCAGCACCGCAACAATAATCTCAACCCGAGCCCACTGCTGTCAACATCCACACAAAGTTGTCTTACCTTCGCTGCCGTCTCTTTTTCACGTCCAAACTCAGGGTTCTTCCACTCTTTTTGTCCAAGGAAAACTTTTGCCTGCACTCTGGTTCCCGTAAACTAGCACAGCGCTGGCACCACCATTAAACGCACGACGCGCAAAAGACGCGAAAACTCCATGAACCGAGTGAGAGAAAAGTTTGGAGAAGTTTGCACGGCATTCCCTCCCCGTGTTGTCCCGGAGAGCGTTTCAGTGCGGAGCAGAAGTCGAGGCGAACTTTTTCTTACAATCCATCTTCTCCTCCTCCGGATGGTGCGCGCGCGCTCATTTGCGTGTTTTTACGCGCTTCTCAGCAAACGAACATGATGCGTGAAAGCTTTGATTTAAAACAAAAAAAAGTTTGTAACTCAAATCGGTTTATTTGGCTTCACTCGGCAGTTGTAGCAGAGACATGCGGTGGTGTTGGGATCTTCAGGCTGCTGATCTGTTTTCAATCCAACCCCCCTCTTCTTTCTCCTTCCCCCCCTTCACCATCTCCTCCTCTCTCACTCCCCTCGCTCCCTGGTGAGTTGGGCCATTTGCTGTACCAGATGGGCCGGGCTAACTCTATCCAGCAGTTGTGGACGGGGGGAAAAGTTAGATGAAGTTTCATTTATTGCTCGATTTTTCACGAGATTTGCAGTTCAGAAACTCGATGAGAGCCGCTCTTGTCCTCACTTTACAAGTCGCAGGAGATATCACGATACAGTTTGGTTGAAGTGCTCCAGAAAGCAGATATTTTGTTGATCAGTTTTAATGTTTTTTTCCTTTTTTTTTTTTGCAAAATGAGCTTTAGTTGATCAGTTTTTTCTCTTCTCCTGTAGGACTTCTGGGGGGGGGGGGATAATGAAGGCACGTTTTTCAAACAAACCAAACAATCGCCAACAAATCCATCCAGGGCATGAAGTTAAAGGTTGTGGACTTAAAAAACAAAACAACAAAATACTGTTCATAATTCATGCATTGCTTATTACCAGCAGGGCTTTTTCATCTTCGCTGGAGCCCTTTATGCAGCTCTGCAGCGAGGCCAGTGATACGCTGCAGACAAACAGCATTTATGATGTGCTCCATGTTTATTTCACCTAAAGTAATCCTGCCTGTGTGGCGCATTTAAACACTCTGATCATGTTTTAATGTGTTCTGTTTTTCAGGACAGTGCAGACGAACAGAAACACGCTCACCTTCATGAAGGAGCGTTCCTTCATTAAACACGGAGATAAATATCATACACACCTTTTATGAACTATGACTATAGTTTATAATCTTATTTTCAATTCATCTCTTTAATTCATGAATGTGTAACAGTGCTCCAGATCTGGTGACCTCAGATCCTCCTCGATGAGGAGGAGACGAGGCGAACAGATGACATCACTTCTTTTATAGACGTGCTTTGATGTGATTTCACTTTTTGAGTTGATCCTTTCCTTCATTCATTTCACGCTCTTTACATTCCTTCTCTGTCGCGCATGTTTGACTTTTCTGCCCTCTCTTACTTTTACATATTTTACCATCTTTCTTTATTTTTCTCTCTCGCTCTCTGTGGCTCAGTGGCAGAGTCGTCCTCAGTTGATGGTTGAGGGTTCGATCCCAGTTCCTTCAGGAATATGTCTGATGGGCAAGACTCTTAACCCTGCAGCTACTCCTGCTGCATCGTCGGTGGTGAATGAATGTTATTCATGATGAGTTCTTTCTGATGGTCTCTTCACACAGCAGCCTCTACCACCGGTGTGTGAGTGTGTATGTGTGACCTGCAGAGTAAAAGTTCAATCCTAATAAAGAATTCTTCTGATGAAGCTGCTTTTTAACCCTTTCATCCCGTCCACTTTGTGTGATTTAAATTCAGGTTTTAAATCACTTTTTGTGATCCTTTAGTTTCAGTCGTTTTAATGTTTTTATAATTGAATTTAAACTGCTAAACTGGCTTTATTTTCTGACACATAAAGTGATGAAGCCAGAAGTACACTTTTAGAAAAGGGAATCTAATGAAGGAGGGAATAAAAGCAGAGATGCATTTGCAGCATGCAGGAGCATGAATGAGTTGTTTACTGTATCACCAGGCGACATGCACAACACACAGACCCAGTTTGTGACCGGTCTGCTGCCTGGCTCCACACAAACATGAGAATAAACTCTTCAAACAGAGTCCTCCATGGAGGCAGAAGTTCAGCGCAACAGTTGGGATCGTCAGCAGAGACAAACAGGGCTGAGAAGTTGCAGAGGATGAAAAGAGCCTGACTCACACAGGGATTGTCAGGCCTGGTTGCTTTCAGGGCTCGAGGTGCTGCCACCTATTGTCCCTCTGTGTGCCTGCATCATGCCTGAGTGCCCACTCTGAAAACAGGCCTGTGCACATGAGCGACCTCTGCGGCTCCCTGTGCCTCCTCGCCTGTGCACGTCCTCAAAAGAGGGTGAATGCCAGTGTCAGGCTCACTGGCCTCCTCTCTGCCGTGCTGGTGTGGTCTTAGGAGCAGGAATTTTAATGAGCTTGGTTTTTTTTTTCTTCCTGATTTGAATAGAGGAGTGAAACTGCAGAGCACGGACAGTAAAGCTGGATCACAGAGGGGGGAAGGGCAAACATGACGGTGTTCGATGATGATATGAGCACAAGCATTCTTCACTGATAACGTCTGCAGAATGAGATGGTGCAACTCATTCTCTTCCTCGATTTCGATAAGGTACATATTAATAACATGGACTTATCAGCACACACTGCAAAACTCAAATGCATCGTGTTTGTCCTATTCCTAAAGGTTCATTTCGGGGCTTTTTATTTTCAGAGAGAGGGAGAGAGAGAGAGTGGGGAGTGACATGCAGGAAACGAGTCATAGGTTGGATTTGAACCTTGGGCGCCCGCTTGGAGGACCACATCCTCCGAAAGACTTCTCTCATTGTGCATAACTCAAGTCTCAGCCTGTAGTCTGCATTTCATAACAATCCGTCCTCCCCTAAATCAAGCAGCAGGAAGTTGAGGGTCAATGTACAAATACAAAATGCATGTTCTTTAAGTGAACGAAATGTGCATGCGTGTCTGCTGAACGGGTCTACTAAAGGAAAAACCTGCAGGGATACCGACACCACTGAGAGTGATGAGGTAGATACTTAACATTGGGCCGGAGATAAAAAGGTAATCACAGCGCTGATGTTCAGCATCTCAACCCCGATACATCACATTATTTACTAGTGCCACAATTGACCTCAAACTGGACTGTTGCCAAGCAACCCAAACATTCTCCATGGTTACCAGAGAGCAGCTCATTAGTTTTGCGTACATTTATTTGTTTGTTTTGGATTCATGAGGAAGTTCAATAAGAGTCTGTTCAGAGATTCAGAGGCATCACACTCTCTGCTGTAATTGAATCACCTGGCTGAGGCGGAGTGATACGTGTTGTGAAAAGGCCCAAGAGATGCCTCTTGTCCAATCAGATTCAGCTCCTGATCAGATTGTGGATTGTTTTAGTATGTTTATCCTTCCTATCTCTTGCATGTAAAAGGTTTAGTGAAGACGTTTGTTTGCTTACTTATTTTGGACACTAGAGGGCGCTATGAGGCTGTAGTCTGTTGGTCAGGTGGTCAGGTCAGGTGTTTGGAGGTCAAAGGTGAAAAGTAAGTGTGACACAGATGGAGGAAACAAGCATGACAAGCAAACTGAACACGGTAATCTAACTGTTTAATTTCTCAATAATCAATCACCCACACTTATGTGTTTGTTTGTTTGTTTTTGGATCATCTCAAACAGTTTCTAAGTGACTAAAGTTTGATTCACTGGATTGTAAGTACAGCTTTCTTTTTCAATTTCAAGGATTTAAGGACCTGTCTTTTAATCTGTTTTAAAACCACTAAAAAAAAAAGGCTCCTTTCCATCCATCCCATCCGTCTTTCATCTTCACCCTCGTGCAGGATCGCAGGACTAATATTTAAAATAGTAGAAATAAACAAACCAATGCAATTATTTTTCATTCCTTTATTGGGGTTACAGTCTTATGACAGATGGTGATTGTTGACCGGCTGCTTGTGGGATTTGATTGGTTGGCTCGTGTCGCTCTGACAGCATGAGAGGTGAAACGTGAACACACTTATTGTTCTTCCAGCAGTTTGTAGTCTTTGAGTTGCCATGACTACGATCATTTCAGGGAATTATAACAACACTGTAAGTTTTTAGCAACAATGTGCAAACCCATTTCACCAGCTAAGAAATTAAAGAGGTGTGCTGTGATTGGCTCAATTCAGTTGACGTGATAAATAATTATCTGATTCTTCAGCTTTAAAAAATCAGTTGAACAGTATAGCGAATTAACAAACTCAAAGTTTTAGTATTTATCATTTTAGCTTCTTGGTACGTTATTTGGATTCATCTTTGCATAATCTTTGGAGTACTTTACCGTCTCTTGGGGAGTTGATTATAAATACATTTGCAGCAGTGGCGATTCTAGAGCCTGTTGGGGCCCAAGGCAAAAATGAATTGGGGGCCGGTCTAACCTCTATAATCTTCCAGTGTCCTGATGCTCTTCTTCTTCATTTTCCTTCAGTGGTTTTCATTGATCGATTCTCCACAGGAGGAACCCGTCAGACGCTGAGCAGGGCAAAGACAGTGAGTACTGTCAGGTGGATCCTCATCAGGGAGGTTTCTCACTGTCATTTAAAATGTGCACGTTTTGAGCTGCTGCTGTGGTTTCAAGTTTGTCAGCCCTCGCTTGGGGCCCATTACTGGCCTGTGGCCCCTTACTGGCCTGAGGCCCCTTACTGGCCTGAGGCCCCAAGCAGTTGCCTGCCTTGCCTGTTGACACACAGCGCCTCTGATTGGTGGCCATAAAAGAAATGAGAGGCAGATGTCACACTGATTGACAATTTAACAAAGCTAGACTTCTTCACAGCTCAGCATGACTGATGCTTTCTAGTTTTGTTTTGTGTTCTGGCCTCAGAAGAAAATGCATTTCAACTCAATTAAGAGGAGCCTCCGGTAGTTTTTTTTTTATAACCAATGGATCTCACATGCCAATTATCAATTTCATACGTTTTAAGAGTTTAAACTTCTTTTTTCTTCCACAGTTTTCACCGTGTGCTAGCTCACCTGAAGCGCTGCGTATGTCATTGTTCAAACATCCGGCAACTTTGTACAAAAAAAAAAAGAAATAATAATACCGCTTATTATTTTGAGTGCTTGACCTCCATGTGGACTAAATAACTGTAAAAGTGTCCGTTTATGAATCTTTATCTTTGAACTGATTTAAATTATATTCCCCTCAAATGTGACATTAAAGATACTTTTTAGGTTAGATAGATTTATTTTATTGTCCTTTTTCAGGAAGTTTGTTTTCACCCTCATACAAAGGGACACATAGACAGACAGACCTCAAGACATAAAGACATACATTACATCCTCCGCCATACACATTTAACACAGAAAACAGAAACACACAGGTTAAAATCTGTTGATTCAGACGGCTACAGTTTGAACCACAGCTCTGCCTCCTGTGTGATCTGTAAACTCTGTCGGCCTTCAGGCTTGTTAAATCTTGTCAGACTTCACTCTGGTCTGTGCAGAGTGGATGAGCTGAGAGGGAGAGAGAGAGGGAGAGAGAGAGGGAGAGAGAGAGGGAGAGAGAGAGGGAGAGAGAGAGGGAGAGAGAGAGAGAGAGAGAGAGGGAGAGGCGGCCCTCTGCTGGAGAACAGAGCAGACTTTGTCCTCTTATCTGCACATCACTGGATCTCTGACAGTCGATTCAGCCCGACTCTCTCTCCGCCCTGCGCTTTCTTCTTTTTCCCGCAGGCAAAAAAAAAAAAAAGTGTCAACCTGTCCTTGTGTCCTCTGTGCACGGTAGAAAAGTTTAGAAACCTACTGATGAGAACTCGAACAGGAGCTTCAATTCGACAAATAAATAAAAACATAGTGTTTGATGAAACGAAATAAAAAACATGAAAAGAATGATTATTTTATTTTAATATTGCACTGCTTCATGTGTTACGTCGATACTTAATGTGCATTAATTACACTATAACTTGCGTGTAGATGGTTTGAAATGAGTCAGCCGTGTGTTCAGTATTTCAGGATGTGTTTTTAAGATGTTCTTCCTTCAGTGAGAGCAGTCTGAAGGAAGCAGTGATCTTTATGTCTTTGAAAATGCTGCCCTCTAGTGGTGTCTTGATATTATGCAGCTTGTGTGTCATTTGAGGCTCAGACATTGAATTTATTATCCTTTAAGTGTCATCAGTGTTGGTCAGCATGATGTTTCTTTTAATAGAAGTGATTCCAGCACTCAAAGCATCCAAACAACAACACACAATGCACCACAGACAGTACATTTAAACAGAGTGGGTCCTTTTTTGTCTTAAAGCTAAAACATGGTGACAAACGTTTCAGAGGAGCGCTCTTATCATCTCTGTCGACTTGGTTTGTAAATAAAAACACAGACTTTAAGTTAAGTTTGAAGATTTAATGTCATCAAACATTGTGTCCAGTTTAAGGACCAATAAGGATATTTGGCGATGGATGGGACGTAGAGTGCAGTCTGAATCTCCCACCTGATGATGCACGTTAAAGTGGGAGTGGATGAGAGGGGTCGCTTGTTGTGTCGAGGGCTTTCCTCCTTTATGTTCGGTATGTTCCTGTCACAGAGTGCCATCTGTGCTGTCCTGATGATTCCTCAGACTCTGCAGGAGGAGCTTTCCTTACCTGTTCGTGATGGATCCAGCACTCACTGAGGGGTGAGAGAGTCTTGTTTTCATTCTCTTCACCGAGACGATGCCGTCATCGTTCGATCATAGAACAAAAACTGGTGTTTCACTCATTTACGTCTTTAAATACATGCAGACAGTAGTAGTTAATTTAGATTTGAATTCTTCTTCTTCATACATTCTCTGCATCTTTGTAAATGAGGATCACCCTCAGTGATCTCAGCGAGAGCTGAGACGGTTGAAGATGATTTACAATTTATCCCCAACAAGAAAACTAACATAAAGTCTTTCCTTCATCACAAGCATAAGTATTGATTGATTCATTATCATCATCATCATCATTCTAACTGTTGTGGACAAAACCGGCCTCATCATCAGGACCCTGTGAAGCAGGAGTTTTAAGGATGGGTTACCTGAGATACCGGAGCGGCTCACTCACATTTGGCCTGAGAGTGTGACTGAACTTTACTCCTCAGCTTGTTTGGCTCAGTATAGCTGCCAGTTAGCGGCATTTGTTCCCGCCTCCACGTTGGGAATCGTCATTTCCAGCATTCTCAAAGTGACCATGACAAAAGAGCGTCCGTCCGGAGGTACGAAAAAGCTTCAAAACAGCCCTATAAACTGAATGGAGCTGTCTTAGTGGCCATTTCCTTGCCCTGGGTGGTAAATCACAGCGTTTGTCACAGGGGAGGTTTATGTTGTTTGTGCACAATCTGCCACCACTTCAAAGCTGTGGGAGGGGACACACAGAGGGGGGGACGCAGGGGGGAGGGTGTTGTCCCCTTTTCAGTGACTCATGGTCAACCTCAAAGGAGCCGCTGTTTAACATCCGCTCCTGGCATTTTGTTGGCCTGACACTTAAACTAGCACGATGTTATAAGTACAAGAAGGAGCGCAGTCTGAATAATGTTATGATAAAAAGTAATCCAGTAATCAATCATTTTAGGATTGATCGGTAATGAGGACAAGAAATGGATTCCATTTCATGTTTAAACCAGTCACAGTGGCTGCCTTGGTACTTCTGCTGTTTGCTGGGTGAACTGCTCAGAGCTGGTCATGTTTGAGAGACCATCATGGGTCGACTCCCAACACAGACCACAAGCCGAAACGTGTCAGTCTAATTATTAATGAACAAAACTGATCTTCATACGACGAGTGCTGTTGGAGCTTTCTGACCTCTTCAAGCCTTTCGCTCTTCGTGCACCTCGGTGGTTGGTTCAGTCGAGCCAGACGATCTCACGCTGCTTCATCATAAACCACGTGTGCAGCTTCAAAGTCTTATCTCACTTTCAACTTCAGGAAGAATTACAAGGCTGCTTCTTTCGGATATGACTTTGTCTGGGACTTTCCTTCATTTCCTCTGTGAAGGCAGTGAGAACGCAGCTCTGCTCACTTGAGGTCCAGACGTGTGACCGCAGATTGTTGCAGATACAGAAGCGGGTCAGGCCGCAGCAGTTAGAGCAGAGTGAGCTGGCAGAGGCCACAGCTGCCCCCGTCTTTTTCTGACGCACAGTCACACAGTCGTGGCTTTTCCAAGTCACGGTAGCGTGCGGCGTAGATCCTATGGAAGAGCATCAGACGTCAACACACACACACCCCGACCACTAATCACACATGAGCAGTCTCTCTCTCTCTCTCGGGGGAGGAATCAAAGAGGGCGCTCTGTGATGTCTCCAAATGATCCAGTAAAAAGTTTCCCCCTCTGTTACGGTAAAACAGTATTAACAGAATCACACATTTGAGTTTACAGCTGGAGCCAGGGCTGCTTTTATAGAAGTCATAAATGTGCCTGTTTAAAACAAGTGTGCGGTGCATTACCTCGAGTGAGCACTAGGAGGAACCAGTGATCTGCTTTTTTTTAGCTCATCGTCCTCCGTCACATCTTTTTGAAACATAAATATAAGCTCTTCTCTGCTCATTGTGTTTTTTAAAGTTAATATCTGTATGTTTTTTTAGAACTCTTGTCTTGAGTTTTGGCAGCATGAATAATGGACGCGACACCTTTTTAATGAGTGATGATGGAAAACCAAAGAATATCGATATCTGTGTATTTTAAAGAAATTTGATAGTAAAACATAAATGAGATCCATTAAGCCATTATCTTCACTGCATGTTCCAGTCGGGAGGGACGGGGGTTCTGATTCCAGCCGTCATTGGGCGGGAGGCGGGGCTACATCCTGGACTGTTCGCTGGTCAATCACAGAGGGGACATTAAAAGACAAACAACCAACCACACTCAAAGATACTCCGAATTATTGAATTTGAACGTTTGAATATCTTCATTCATTTACTGTGGTCACAGATTATCAGTGATAAAATGAGATTCACCAGCTCAAAGTTTAGCTCTTTTTTTTCTTCTTTGTTTTGTTTTCTTTAACTCTCCAAACGATGAAACTACAACATGTTGTTACCGAACAGGTTTCTGCATCGTGAAAGTGACAGAACTTGATCTGACGTGCATTAAACACACACAGCCAGCCGAAAGCACAGCACACACTCCATTGTGCCAAAGAATCTGGATTCACTGTAATGTAAAGAAACATGAGTCAGCCAATGAGGTGTGGCCTAGAGGTGGGTAAAGGTCAGCTCAGGTGAGAACTTCACAACCATACGACTCCCTGAGCAAGAGCCGCTCGAGACGCGAGACGAGTCAAGAAAATGTTGTTTTTCCATTTTCACTAATCTGAGCGAAGCCCCAACGCATGAGACGACTCCATACTGTATAATACAGCAACATGCCACACGGTGCAATACAAAATAATATGACAGGATACAAACTAATATAACATGGTACAGCACGATTAGCCTTGTGCTAATGGATAAGATATGACAGGATACAAGGCGATATTATGATAGCATACAACGGGGCACGAGACGACTGACGGTAGGTGACGTCATGTTTTGGTCAATCATGGCTTTCCTGGATTGAAGCGCACTCCCGTCATCACAAGCGTTATGTTTAAGCTCGTCATAAAACTCATCAAATTCAATCTGATCAAGATTTTTTTTTTATTTTTGCACAAAAAACGTGAACATTGTCAGCAACCAGAAAGACTGGCTCTTCAACACCAAGAGCATGATGGGAAATAGAGTCACCAGAGATCTACAGATTCAGATGGTGACCCTGCAATATGTTCAGTCTTTATAAAACACCAAAGTGTGGGACTGAAAGGTTGCAAGCAGAGTGTTTTTCAATCCTTATTCTGTGATAAATAATCTGTGCATGATCACGCCACAAAGAGAAGAGAATGAGTGAGCTGCTGGCTTTCTTGTTTTGCATCCTCTGCGTGTTTTGTGTTAAAATATTTTAAAGCCGTAGTTGATGAAGTTCAATAACTTCTGAGATCTCTCCCTCACACATTTCTGAATGGGAGGGGAGGGGGGGGATTGCTTTTTGGGTTTGGACTCAAGGAGGAGCGATGCCACTAAAACGTACATTTAAATGATTTAGGTTCCCTTTCTCGTGTGTGTGTGTGTGTGCGGGGGGGGTGACATGTTTGTTTTCAAAGGGGTCCCTTGGTTTATAATTGGTTCATGGCTTTAGGAGTGCATATAAACAAACAGAAAAGCAAGTAACATGTTAACAGAAGCCAATTGGCACTCGGAAACCCTGGGGATCACGAGAGTCTGACGCCTCCTGAGGTATTTCCCGTCTTTGCCAAGTTGGTAATCCTCCTTAGTTAAACACACACTCATGTAAACAGACATATAGTGCATGTATGTGCCTGTCTTTGTTTTCTAAAACATTCAAAATATGAACACGGACACCAACGTTTGCTGCACCACTCTGTCCTTGAGACCCTCATGTGAAACGATCCACCTCTGCCATCATGACAGAGAAACTCAACATGTGGCAAATCAAATAATTTGATCGTTTTAAAGATTTCAGATTACTGGCATACTGTATCATTGAAATGAAATGCTTAGTTACCATGCTGAAACTGGGGACGACCAAATCAAACACACACACACACACACACACGCACACACACACAGTCACAGATGGTTATCACAGCTTCAGCTTTAAGGAGGACCGCCTTGTATGTGGAAGACCTCCCAGCCATCCTCAGTGATCTGTGGAGCTGATATGAGTGAGTAAGAGAAAGACAGAGATCTAAACCCCGGGCCGTTTCTGTGACATCCGCTCACTTGTAAGATGCAGAGTTTTTTTGGTGGTGGTTTCTCCTGACAGCACTGCAGGAAAGCATCTTGGTTGGTCTTAATTACAACATACATCCTGTTGTTCTCTGACCAGAACAATCTGCTTGAAATTAGACCGACCGCTTTGACATATTAACATAATTAACTTATCATCGTTCTGATCCTCCAGGCTGTCTGCAAGCGTTTGCAGTTCCTGCTTTGTCTTTTCCCTTTCAGTCCGCAGCTTGGCGGTGGTTTGACAGAGCAGCAGCTGATGAAGTTTCCAGACTTTCAATGCGTCCCCTCAGGTGACACCAGAGTGCACCGTGCGGCTTATTGTTATTGTGTTGTACTTGACTGTCTCATAAATCAGCCAGCCATTGACCTATGAAGCCCCTTTCATGGCCCGTTCTGCATCTGGGACTGCTGCTGCTGCAGAAACGTGAGACGCCGGGCATGCGTTGAAGCCGCGCTCCCAGCTGCCGATGTGGAGATAAAGGTTCGGCGGCTGTGTGCGTCACTCTCTTGTCATGGTACTTTGAATACTATCAGCTCGCTTTCAAGCTCGCCCAAACACAGAGGGGCAGTTTGAGGAACCTCCGGGAGGGATCAGTCCAAAATATGCAGTCCAGATCTTGATACACATCGCTGGTCGGAGCCTTGGAGAATAAAAGGACAACAGATGAACAGATGAGGGGAGAAGTATAAACTGTCCCTCATCTCTCAATCTCTCTCCCACGTTGTCAGCGTCCAGGCTTCCTTTTTCTAACTTTTTAAGTTCTCTGTTTACACTGTGACTTTTTCTGGGTCCCTAACCGCAAACATGACGCTTTATTCTTTAAGTCACAACGTGTGCAACACTCGTCAGATCATGTAGCTAACAACTGCTTCACGTCTGAAAATCTGAACTAAAAGCTTTAAAGTTTCAAAGACAGTGAACGGTTCTCAGATTCTTGGTTTGCCTGAAAGTTAGGGACTCGGATCATGCAGTTCGGATCGTGACCTGGGTTCAGTTTTCAATGGGGACCTCGTACCCCAATGTGTCTGTACGGCTCTCTGTCAGGTCACAGAAGATTTAGGTATACAATTTTCCAAAACATTAAAGTAGCAAACGAAGTATAAAAGCAGCTACTCCAGTAAGTACCCGTCTCCAACATCTCTAATAAAGCAGAAGGATTGCTTGTAAAGGGCTCATCACATTTGGTTGTAATACAACATATTCTACGACTCAAGATCCATCTCGGTCTCGAGAGCACTTTTTGAAGGTCTGCTCAGCTCACAAGCCTGCAGATATAAACCATGCATGTCTATATTATAACATTTTAATAGTTAAAGGAAGCTACTCAAAGAAAGGATTCAATACGAACGATGGATGGGAATAAAAACATCATTTATAAAGCACCTATAGAAAACACAGTTCTGTCTGAAGCAAAGGCAGAACAACAGTCCAAACAGAGAGTCGATCATGCAACAAGCTCGATGTTTGTGTCCAAACAACGAGGAGAACCTAGATGATCACATTTTGTTAATAACTAAACTACCTCTTTGTTGTGACGACAGGCTGCAGTGTTCTCTCATCTCGTTGAGCTGGATCATGGAACCAGTGCTCTAACATTTTACCTGCTTCAAATAATGATGGGTGGGGTAATGCATGAAAAACATGAAAGTTCACCTTTAAAACTAGCTTTCTTCTTGGAGCCCTGGACGCCTATCAGAGCTACCTTTAGCTCTGAAGTGTGTGTGTGTGTGTTTTCAGACACCTGTCAGATCAATGTTACCTGAACGCTGTGCAGATGTATGAGATCAAGGCCATTCTTCTCTGACATGCCTTCCTTCCTCCCTTTTTATTATAGCAGGCCTGTGATACATTGCACAGTTACCTCCGTGATTGGCTGGCTCGATGCCTCTTTCTCAAACTCAAAAGACCCTGCTGTTTTTCCCATATGACCCAACCGTCTGGGAACCTCAAACGTCGAGACAGACGAGGAAATTGGGGCTTCGACTCTCAGCCTCCCACTTCTCCCTGAAAACCTGCACGTTGTAATCTCCAGAGGATCCAGCCGCTCTTTCTTAGACGTGATCCAGTTGACCCCACCTTCACTCTTACTGCTGCCCTGATCCTATGGCTACAGGCTACAGTCGGGAGCAGACCAGGCTCATGGTGCCGGGGTTTAAAATAAGGGGTTCACGTGTGCCACATCTGAGCGCTTTGATTCCTCATGAGGAAGTCTCATGAGGGAAAAGGTCAGAGGTTGGGGGAGTCCCCCCTCTGTGTCTTGCTTTTGTTGTGGTCTCTGGCTGCAGCTTTGGAGATTACGCCACGGCGCTTTGATGTACCATTAGACGAGCTCGCGAGTGACAGAAGGACGGAGTGGGTGGGTGGGTGGTATCTCTCGCTCTCAGACAGGTGAGTGATGATGAAAGAAGACAGATATCAGGTTGTCAACAGTCTCAGACCTACTGTAAAAACACCCTTTTCAGTTTCTGGACGAGATACAAAGAGTCCTCCATCAAGAGCACACTTAAAACCTCCTGAGTCAAATGGCCACCCTTGTGTGTCACTCGTTGTCTTCTGTATCAAGTCCTTCCGCCTGTACAGACATGTTACCTAATTTATGTTGTTTGGGGAGCTATGTAGGAGGGAAAAAACACATCTTGAGGGCCTGTTGTGATTGACGGCTTAGAGAGATCGGCCTGCAGTGACTGAAGGAGTCTCTGATACGCAGCCACAAAGCAAGCCTCCTATCACGTTACCCCATTCGCCTTGTTGTGTGTAACGAGCTATTTTATGGACAAAAACTGAAAACACAAGCCTCTGTTGTGGTCTTGAAGTTGCTGCCTTTGTGAGCAAAGACGTATTAGTCCCCCAGGAGCGCGCGGTCGTAGCACAGAGGTAGAAACAGTAAACGGGTCTATCACTGTTACATGACATTTAGGTCACAGACATCTTTAAGGTCAATCAGCCAGACTGGGGCACCGTCTGGGACTCCGAGGTATTCCCCGAGTCTTAACCCCGTTTCCCTGGTGTGTGCCGAGGCAGGAGGGGACGACAGGAGCAGGATGCCCTCTTTAAGAATCACCTGAGTGACGCGTGTCCCTGTCGTTGGCTTCCTGCCATCACTGGCTCAACGTTGGGTTTTCTCTGGACTTAAGTCCTTCAGAGGGCGGAGTTAAAAAAATGTCTTCCAAAGCCTACATCGATATCTTTGCTTATTTACATGTAATTCAGTATTTTCAATCATTGCACGACATTTGTACAATGTTTACACTGAAAGATATAAATAACTGAAAATGGACTTACTGTAATCTCTTATATATATATATATATATATATATATATATATATATATATATATATATATATATATATATATATATATATATATACTGTATATAAAAAAAAATTGACTTTAAAGCCCATCAGTATAATCAAGTCCTGACCCCCTACTACTCCCCTTATTTTTGTTTTTGCAGTGTATATTAATACTATTATATGGTCACCTTCTCATGAGATTTCTGACACTACATGCTGTCAACCAGGCATTTTATAGTCTGGTTATAATCAGTGTAACAGAAAGAGAGCTGGTCATTTCAGGTGAAAATGATACTGAATATACGTCGATGATTTTCCCGCTGCAAAAGGGGATTAAAGCTTTTTTTCATTGAAAACATTGATTTCTTTTTGTCTCTTCAAAGCTTGTTTCTTCTCTCAGAAGTCAAACGCTCAGTGTCTCAACAAGACCGTTACTAATTACTATTTTATTAAAGATTTTAATCTTTCACTCTGTAACTTTTAATTGTTTTTATATTTTTTAATTCAATTAATTTTATGTGAATTATTTTTCCTTATCAGTGCACAGAAGAAAAGATTCAGCACAGTGCTGACGGTGTTTTCTGGTCACCTAGCACACGACCTACGTTGACCCCCTACAGTCACTGTTTCTACCGTGTTCCCAGGATCAGAGTAAGGCTGTCGCCATGTCTGTTTTTTTGTTTTTTGGCCTGAGTTCTCTGATGTGCCCTCTAGAGGTATCCTCCATAACAGACATTGTGCATTACCAAGTGATAAACACAAGGTTAACAAGGAAGTTCATCTGCAGCCTTAGAGGGTGAAAACAAACACTCTGTATGTGTTTAGATTGAGCACGTTAACTTCACAGTTGTGCGTGATTTACAGGAATGTGTCCCCTTTTATAAGAAGCATAGACTTCCAGAACCGGCCCTGAATGTGGTCTGGATCTGAAGACATCAGTGAATGAGACAAAAGCCTCCATGCAGAAAGCCGCCCTGTATTACAGCTACAAGTGTAATCACAGTAATCTGACTGAATCCCATTATAGCACTACCAGAGTCTAGACGGCCTGATCTCTGCACCGCTCCAAACTCTCTGCTCATAAATGACATCAGTGACTCTCTGCTATTATACTTCTCCCACGCAAACAAATAGGAGTTTACCTTCAAAACAAACACACAGACACACACACACACACACACACACACACACACACACACACAGCCTACCCCCATCACATAATCCACCTCAATCAACCCGCGGCGTAACCCCTGCATGATATCAGACAGAGCGGGCAGAGGATTTACCATCTTTCTAAAAATACATGGTAAGAGATGAATGAGTGGAATCCGTCGCACTAATCTGTATTATACGTGTGCGCGCACATGCTTTGTGTTCTATTACCGACTCTTTGTTTTGTTTTTCAACTTTCACCCCGCGTCCCTTATCTGCGCGTCCTCTGGTATCGCCGCAGAGTAGATTGATTGTGCTTAATAGTCTGCTTCACGAGGCGGGAGATGTTCCAGACAAACACGTGGATTAGCGAGCACAGGGACACTTTGTAACCCGAGCGCCGCCGCCGCCGCCGCCGCCGCCAGATGAAAATGTTGCTCTGGATTTCCTCGAGCAGAGCTCAGGTTAAAACTCTTCCCGTCAACACAAGTAAACATTTGCTTTTGTGTTTTCACAGATGATGCTGCTGCTGCTGTCCTTAAATGGAGGGCGTCGGCATCCTGGAAATGAAAGATTGGAAACAGAAACACTCTCCTTATCCTCAGAAAAGTGTTTTTGTGAACAGTCAGTGCTTTGGTATTTTTTTTAACGATAAAGTGAGATTAATCCAGCAGATATTTTCTGCTTTTTATGGGAACTTTCCAATGGTTGGACCACTGGTCTTTCAGTTAGTCCACACTTTGATCAGGAGGCGGCAGGGTTTCTCAGTCAGGGGTTCAAATAAAATAAATCGATTTATTGAGCGTTCATCTTTGATTGCCAACTTTATTGTCAATCCCAGACAATCCAATTCGGAGTCTTTGTCACAGCAGCACTTTGGCGTCTTAAACATGCGCAGTGTGAAGGTATCCTGAAGATGGAGATACACTTGCTTTGTGTTTGCACATACTGTATGTAAACACACAATAGTTGTATCCGTCGCGCCTGTTTGGTCGGTAAATCTTTATTGATGTAACGCAAACATGAGATGCAGTTTGCACATGACAAGTAGGGGGCAGTGTAGGCACAAAGGTGATCAGAGTTGACACAGCAGCAGGGACAACAATGGCAGAGCGTTGTCCACATCTGTACGACGTGTCATTGTCTCTGCACACACCGCTGTCAGATTAGTTACATTTTGGATGTCGAGGTGGAAATCTGCAAAACTAAATGAGTAAATATATAAATGGAGTAAATATATAAATGGAGTAAATATATAAATGGAGTAAATATATAAATATATAAATGGAGTAAATATATAAATGGAGTAAATATATAAATATATAAATGGAGTAAATATATGAATGGAGTAAATATATAAATATATAAATGGAGTAAATATATAAATATATAAATGGAGTAAATATATAAATGGAGTACATATAGGATCTTCGGTCCAATGAACGTCCCTGTATTCTTGGGACCATCACCCGAAAGTGTCTGCATTTTTGAGGAAAAAAACAAACCAAAATAAACAGCCAAGAGTATGCATCTGTATTTGTTGAATGATTCATTAAGAACAAACCTGGTGAGTATATTTACTCATCTATGGACACATACACCAGGACCGCTATGTGAGGAATATGTTGAACAACAGAGGGACAGATTCATCAGCCTCCTGAGCTGATCTGATGTTAGTCACACATCAGGTACTTGAGCTCTCTGGTGTGCCCTCTAGAGGTGTCCTCCGTCATCACGCTTTGTGCATAGACAAGTATCTATGCTATTACACTCGTGGCGCAGCCATTTCTCTACATGCAAGGTTACATAGCAAGTATGTCACCAGCCTTTCCTTCTATTTTGTTCTTTCTGTCACATGGTTGAAATGAAACTGTCTACATGGTTTGGTTTAGTTTAGAAAACACAGCGTGGTCAGACGATCATCTCAAACATGACTTTTTCTTCAAGTGACCACGAGTCTCTGAAGTTCAAGTCCTGCGTTGTACGACCCATCCACTGACCCCAAACTGAACTCCCTTATAACTAAGCTCCGCCTCCATCCACAACATCCACATCAATCCTCTCATGTAATATGTCAAGTGTTTATTCCTGTATCTTTGTATGGCTGTCAAAAGTGAATATTAATGCTAAAAATTGACAGATATTCTCCATTCAAGTAATGTTTCTCACACGAGACGGCAGATTGAAAGTGAGTCCACGAGCTTCTCCCATGCCGTCCCTCCCGTCATGTTCGCGTTGGCATCACCGAGCAGTAAAGTACCACTTGATTTGAAGAGCTAAGCAGGTCTGGAGGCCGGCCAAAGAGGGGCTCTGGTTGCAGTGTTGACATTGCTCGTTCTCATCCTTCACCTGCTATCTATTAGCTGTGAGCTGGTGATACTGGGGCAACACAGCACGCCGTGCTTCAGCGTTAGAGCCCGTCAGTGTAGCAGAATCAGATCTGCTTATTTAAGATGAAAATCATACCGAATATACATCAAGGATTTTCCTGCTGCTTTTATTTATTTTAAACTTTTTTTTTTTTGTCTCTTCAAAGTGCATTTCTTCGGAGAAGTCAAATGTTCAGCGTCTTTGTTCCAACCGTGTGAGAGGCTGCACAGCTCTCTGCCAGGCCGCACATCTCCTATAATGTTCTTATTTGGCTCCTTGCTCCTTTGTGTCCCGCGGCAGTATCAGTGTCATGTGAATTAAAAAGCTATTGTTGTGTGTTTTGGTGGTGATACCGCACATTTTTCAGATTTCAGAATACAGACGCTCCTCAGAGAGAAGTGTCATGTGTTCAAGCCCCGAGGACAGGCTGGTATAGGTTTACACACACACACACACACACACACACACACCTACCTTTACACTGGATCACACACACACACACTCGCTGAAATTAATGGACCTGTTTCTTTGAGGTACGGATGATTCTTCTTACTTTGTCTTGGCTGTGACAACAAAAGCATAAAAGACGATTATATAAAACCTTAAGAGAGCTTTAAAGACGTGATGGCACATTTATTAACCCTTTCAGCGTGCGAACAGAGAGGTCTAAAGGGTTGCTTTTTCCTACCTTACTCAATGATGTGTGTGTGTTTTTGTCATTTAAAAAAGCGGCGTGTCTTTCCAGGAACCGTGTCCCACTTACAGGGAACCGCTGAAAAGTTGTTATTGAGACTGCTTTCTCTGAAGGAAACAATTCCCATGGAAACAGCTGACAACTTGTTTTGTTGGACGGTAACGGGACACTGTTTATGAGAGGACATGTTGCTTTTGAATTTTTCATGTCCTCCTTTCAATAGCCAAACACAAGTCCACTCGTCCCCTTTGACTCAGCGGAAACCAACTCTGTGGGGAAAGAAATCCAAGAACGTCAACAAGTGATCCTAAAATATCAGCATGTAGAGCGGGATGCGGTAAATCTATGATTCACATTTTTTTATGTCAGGCTGGTGGTGACACGCTCCATGCACAGAGGCTAAAGTCCTTGGAGCGGGCGGCGCGGGTTCAAATCCGAGCTGTGGCTTCTTACCGCTTGTCATTTCCTTAAATCATGACTTGAGGAGCTGTGTTCAAATACTTCAGGTTAAAACAATGTACAAGGAGAACATTTTTTCCTAAAAGTTTTCTCCTTTTGAACTTGGAGTTGAAGTCAAAGACTCTTGGAAATGATGAAGTCATAATTGGACAGACCATTGGGAAGTGTGTTGTTTGTTTTTAGTTTTAAGTGAGAGGCAGGCAAATTAAGATGTTTTCTTCACATGGGTTGGATTGTGAAAAGTTTTGGTCTTTTTTTCTGCACATGAGTTTACATGTGCGCAACAAATGAAAATGAAATTCCTTTCTCTGATTTCCAACACTCTCCAAAGTTCTGTCTCTCAAACGAAGGCTCAAAAAGCTCCAGAACTGTCAGGCTGCATCGTGAACATAAAGACAAAACTTCTCAGATATTCCTCCGCTGTTCTCTCAAACATCCACACACGAGATGTGAAGATGAAGGCACACCAACTCCAGGATATTATAAAGAGGATCGTCTGTGACCTCGGACGTTTTCACCTGATTAAAGGGAAGCTGATGAAGACCCAACAGGCAGTGAATTCATCCTGCTGCAGGGATGCAGAAGTCTGGAGGGGAAGGTTTTAGGGAGATGTGGTTCTTCAGCGAGGACTCAAAGTGAATCACCTGTACGGCAGTTACTGTTTCACTGGAGCTAAAATATAACTATCTCTGACTTTGTGTCCTCTAATGTAAAGTAAGGTCATGTTCACCAAAGAGACTTTGCTTATGTTCCTTAATACAACAGGACTCTGAGTTCTGGCCTAGACCAGGACTCAAACATTGGTCCAGTGGACCTCGACTGTATGTCTCCTGGTTTTAAAAAGATTTAGTTTTGCACGCACTAAATGTACACCAAACTGATGTACATTGGTTTGTAACTTTTATAAAAAGGGATCTGTGTTCCAAAGGACTGTTTCAGCAAACTGCTGCGTGAACGGGTTGTCTTTTGCACTTTTATTTTGGTACTAGTCTGATTGGTCGCTCCGTCTTGTACTCACTGTTTCATGATGTCAAATTAGCCAAAGCAGCCGTCAGTCCACAGAAGGGAGGGATTAGCTCATGTGCTGCGCAGGCTAAGTCAAAGAACCCTCTACTGTCTTCTGCTAATGCTCATTAAGCAGTGTCTGCCACCAGTCAGCCCGTCCTCATAACACACACGCACACAGACACAATGCAGCATTTGCATGTGTTTAATTTTGTCCCACACATTTGTTATGTGATATTTAATTTTGGATTGATTTCAGTTTATTGCTTTGAGCAAACTGAGTGTTATAAGAAGTGTAGGAGAGGTAAAGCCGAGTGAAATATGTTCAGCAAATACTAAAATATCATATTTGCAAAACCTGCATGTGCACATGTATATATCTATTGTTTGTAGAACATACCGGTGAGAAGAATGATCATTTAAATGGTCTTTAGAACACAACATGCATATTTACAAACCACAGATAATGCACAAAAAGCAAGGCTAGGTCTTCAGATTTGAAGGAACGTTTACATCCAGAGTGAATTTAAGTCCACGTGAACTTGTTTGCAAACTTGCTGGTCATGCGCTCGCTCCGAGGTCCAGGTGGTTAAAGAATAATCCAGCCTTGTGAGGAGAGAGAGTGCGAGCGTCGTATGGCGTCTGGGCAGCATCCTTGGGACTGGCGGCTCTGCACGGCAGGTCCAGACAGACCTCAGAGAGGGGATTTGGTCACGCAGGAGTGGGAAACTGGGACACCCTGGAATCTATGGTCCTCGGAGTGGAGTCCCGGGTTTTACTGAAGGAGCTCTGGGCCGACCCAGCGACTGCTGCAGCCTCGTCCCATTGGTCCAGCTGCAACTGGTGGCGTGCAGATATTGAGTATCAGCTGTTGTGCTGGCAGCTGTCAGTCAGTCACCACCTGCCTGTGAGCGGGACTGGTTTGTAGACTGGCTGAGTGTGTGTGTGTGTGTGTGTGTGTGGCTGCAGGTGTATGCAATGATTACTGGAACACAAAAATTCCCAAGGATGATTATTTGAACTCTTTTGAACTTTCATGGATCAGGAGAATCATCGGAGCACCAGCACGTTCCAGTTGAACACAAACTTGGGGTGAGTGTCATGCGTGTGTCAACAGATGATTAAGTATTAAATATTTTAAAATATAGTGAAATAAATAGTGAAAACGTGAGCATTGATTGTCCTTTAACAGACTGATACAAAATGTCAGACTCGGCGGTGTCTTTGTATTTGTTGTTATGGCTGATGATGCATCAAAGTTTTTTCCAATATCTTTCAAACAATGGTCAATATTGAAGCAATTTATTTATACAAATGAGTCAGGCTGGATTAACCAACATGCAAAGTGTCCAAACAATTCATCTCAATTAAAAGAAAAAAACAAACAGAACATGTCATGCATGTCTCAAGGTGGGCAGAAACACCGGCACCAGTTCTCCCACAGAAAGCGTTCACTGTCTCTCAGACTGGATAAAAATGTCCTGGAAATGTGGAAGCACATGAACGGCAAATCTGTAAAGAGATGGACTCCTCATTCAAACTGTTTTTTTTTTTTTTTTTTGTCTTCTACTATAGAGCCAGAATAACATTGATGTTCTTTGGTAGCCTTTATTTTTTATATTTTTACATAATAATTACAAAAACATTATTAACCCATCATCAGTATGTTTATTATAAGCGATCGTAGCGAGCCTGTTCTCTTTCCTCCGTATGAAGCTTTTATTTTGTCTGTTCGGAGCAAAAACTCAAACTTGACACCCGGATAGGTTTCAGCTGGAGTGTCAATCAGCTTTGTTGGGAATGATCAGTTTGTCATTTCATTTTTTTTATCTTGTTATGAAACAGCTCTGCACAACATCTTCCAACCAGACAACGTTGCTTTAAACATGTTGACGGCGTATCTTTAGCTGAACGGGCTGCAGATATAAGGAAGGAGAGACCATGGATGTTTGTCAACCGAGGTTGTTATTCATAATTTACAGTACTTTGTTATATAGCTGATCAAAGTGAATTAAAATTGAAGACTGAAAAAGTGAGTTTCTGAATCTGTGTTTCAATAAAAAGGTTTGTTGCTTCTCAGCCTTTAATGCTGCAAGTGATTTGATTTGGAAAGTGCTTATAAAGGCATTCTCTTTGCATGAAAAGTTACAGGAACAAGTTCCACACGATGTTTGTGATGCTGCTATTGGACAGGGAAAAAAATCAACTTTGCTGCACTCTGTGTTTCCAACCAGCTAAGGGCAGGTGCTGCACACCCCCCCCCCCCCTTATAGCCCGGGTTGATTGCTTGTAATGCCTGAGTGCGTATGGCTGAAGGCGCACGCTGGTGTCAGAGGGAATGCCCTCTTAATGGGGGCAGCAATCAGGCAGCCGTCACCAACCAGGCAAAGGAAAACATGCTCGAACCGTGCAGCATGTCAGAGGCTCATTAAGAAGTGGAGCAGCGTTTATAACAGGAACAGTAAATCACTGTGCTCCCCTAGAGCGCTGAGTGCAGGGAGTCCTGCCCTGTTAAATGCACCGGTCATCATTCTGCACACACCATTCCCTCTGTGTGTGTGTGTGTGTGTGTGTGTGTGTGTGTGTGGGGAGGAGAATGTACAACAGAATAAAGAAGAAGCCAGTGTTCTTACTCTGGAACGATCATCTCTGAAACCGTTCTGTACCTGCTCAGGAGGTTTTGAGTCTGGGGGATCAGCCCTCTTTGTTGTTGTTTGTCTGAAGCTCCTTATAGCTGAACCATAAAGCAACACTGTCAAAGAAAGATACAACCGGCAAGCAGACTACCTTTGGCTTCATTTATCACAGGAATAAAAAATTCTTACCTCAAAACAATGTTTTGAATTGTTGAGGACATGGTATTCCTTTTCTCTTTTCTGATTTATATCGATGTGTTTGTTTTGTTTGTTGTTGTCTGACACTAAAACGGAAGCATTTTCTTTTTCTTTTCAAAGAAGTTTCACCTTCATACTTTGTTTTAAGCCTCCATGTGCACGGGAGTGTAAGTAGCTATATTATACGTGCAAGACACGCATGTGCACATCCTGGCTGTGTGTGTGTGTTAACAAACGTTTGAATAGCTGGAGCAGGAACATTTGTGTGCACGGACGGTGAGGTGAAGTGACTCTAAACTACAGAGAGAGTAACTCGAGGAAATTTCGGCTTGGAGTCATGCCAGTCAACATTTTCATGAACAAAACCTGGAAGTCCGCCATCATCGTTGTAGTCCAATTACTCGAGCATGGCTGCTGTCTGCTGAATGTTTCTGTGTTCAGAGGAACTACAGTATATGGTCATTTTGCATTTTGAGCCTGGTTTTAAAAATTTTCATTTCAAGTCACCAAAACTCAAAAGGTTACCGTTTAGGGATTAAACTGTTGACGTGCAAACAGGTCTGCCTTTTCTATTGACTTTTTCACACGTTTATTTTTTTAAATTCCAGACTAATTCTTTTAAGTCTGATTCTTCAGTTTATTTTTTTTCTTATTCAAATGTACCTTAGACCACATAAAGAGCTCCATGAAAGGAAAGAGTATGAATAATGTCCTCTAACGCTGACCTTGAATCAACTATCTGCTGTCTTCTATCCAGGTCCATTCTGTGCTTCACGTCATCCATGTCACTCCGTTCCACAAACTCTTTTCTATCAGGCCTAACCAAGCCCATTGTGCACAGTCTATCATGAACACATCCACTCTTCAGACATCAGCTCTTGATGAACTCTTCCAATTAGATAGCCATCAGCAGCACGGGGGCCCTGATACAAACCAAATGGGATGGCAGACACACAGCCGCAGTGAATTGTGTCATTGTGAGGTTGATAATGGGCGCCTTCTTACACACATTAAATGCAAGTCAGGGGGGCCCTTGAGGCCCCTGGTGGCCTGTTTTTGCATGAAGTAAAATGCCTCCCATTCAATAGGGCATGGGCAGCAACGTTAAACATTTATGGAGGTTGTTTAAACAGCCGTTAACTGCAGATTAAGTGAGATCTGTGCTCCTGGCTCCGAAGAATCTGCCCTACAGATCACGCATAAACACACACACACACACACACACACACACACACACACACACACACACACACACACACACACACACACACACACACACACACACACACACAGAAGTTCAAGTATGCATGTGAATAATCTAGCACACACACAAAGACACACTCATACATGCACCCATGAATGGAAGGCTGCATGTGCGCACGCACACACACACACACACACACACACACACACACACACACACACACACACACACACACACACACACGCAGATTAATGAGTAAAAACATGGCAAGTAGATGTATAATCACACATAAAGGATGACTGAAACAAGCTGTGTGTGTGTGTGTGCTTGTGCCTCAGCACACGCACACACACACACACACACACACACACACACACACACACACACACACACACACACACACACACAGATCATAAATGCCCTACACCCACCTATTCCTACTATTCAGTTCAGTTTAAAGCCATTTGTAGTATAAAACCACACTGGAAAGCGTGTGAAGCGTTCATGCTGCTGTTTTGTTTCTGACACGAACAAGAACAACCTCAATGTGTCTTTATTGTAATTTGGTGGGTTATAAAAAAAAAACCTCAACTCTTATAAATGATTTAGATAAAAACTGAATTGAGCTGCTGGCTCTCCTCTGGCTCTGCTGGAGGTTTCTGCCTGTTTGTCTTGGTCACTCAGTGTGTGATTGACGATGTACTAAAGTCTCTCTAAATAAAATGAAAGAGTTTAGACGTCCTATATATGTGAAGTCCCACAGGACAACTGTTGTTGATTGTACCTTCTTTAAATAAATTGTGAGACTGATGGATTAATTGACAAATCTACAACATAATACATAATCAATAGGAGTTTCTCAAACATGCAGGATTAGGATTCAGTCCAGTGATTAAAACGTCATATGAATAGCTAAGAATTAGTCAAGCAAGCGTTCCCATGGCTACCAGGGTTTGATGCCTGTAGGATACCAAAAGTAAATGTTAAAGGAGCTATATGTTACTCTGACACCTAGTGTGAACAATAGGTACTGCAGTCAAAACTCAACCAGCCCCTCTTCCTTGAAGTGGGTGCTCAGGCAGGTAACCATGTGGTGGACACTGTAGCTTCAGTGTTTAGCCAGCTCTGCATGTAGAGACACTGTAGCTTCAGTGTTTAGCCAGCTCTGCATGTGGTGGACACTGTAGCTTCAGTGTTTAGCCAGCTCTGCATGTGGTGGACACTGTAGCTTCAGTGTTTAGCCAGCTCTGCATGTGGTGGACACTGTAGCTTCAGTGTTTAGCCAGCTCTGCATGTGGTGGACACTGTAGCTTCAGTGTTTAGCCAGCTCTGCATGGGTCTGTAAAGCTTTCTGCGTTCTAACCTCTCTCCATGTTTCAAAAGCATCTCCAACATTGATCCTAGTTTGAGCAGCTTTCTGCTGCTGGAGCTTATTAGAAACATGTAGAGGGTTTTTAGCTCGGGTACAATCACTTCTATCTGAAGCAGTTCCACTGCCCGCTTCCATCGCTGCAACACCTGTTCACCTGATAACTGCTCTCATATCTGGCAAACCCAGGGGTGTCCAAAACAGCCGTGTGGGGGCCGTTTTGGACACTCCATATTACGTATTTCTGGAGCTTTGACAGCTCTGCACACAAATGCATTGTTTGTTTGTGTATAAACACAGTAATCATCCATACAGTATTCTTGACTGTCCTACATGCCCCTTTCTAAGAAGACTTCCGGTTCTTCACTTGCCCTTTTCTGACTAATCCTGACCAGAAACTTCTGTCTGAGTGAACCAGACCTCTTCCTCTGTGAGGGCTGGGGATGTAACTGAGATAGTGACCAGACCAGATTATCTTCGCTGGTCTTTCCCACTGTCTTGTTCTCAACCCAGACGGAAACGTGACGTAAGGTTGAAGTGGTGCCTGTAGCTCAGCGCTGCACGCTCACTCTGTCTAATATGGAGTTAGCCTCCTTTCGCTACCGCTCTGTAATTAGCAGCGGCAGGTCAGACGATGGACTGTACGCTGAGAAAACGGCATCAGGTCATGCGGCTGCTGGTGGGTCACCGTCAGGGTCGGGGACTTGTTAACGAGGCGGGGATGTGAGGACTGCGCTGAAGGTTGGCCTGAGGGAAGAACTTGAAGTGGTGTGATTAAAAAATGAACATCAACGCCAAACTAACGCTAACAAATATGAAGATGTCAATCCTTCGAGAAAAATAACAATAAGCTTAAAACAATTTTTAATGATTTTTAATAGATCCTCTCAGATGTGTCAGTGGAAACAGATTGTATAATTGCTGTGTGTATTTTCCCCCTCTGAGCCAGTGTTGCAGATATGGTAATAAGCCTGCTCACACAGTTGAATTGGCAGCTCACACAGTTGGCTCGTTGTTGTTTTGGTGTTTTGTGTGGGCTGGGGCCGGGGTGCCTGCCGAGGCGCTGGTGTGGACAGCTGGCCCGTCTGATCCCTCTAGTCTGCTCTTAAATTGGTTTTAGCGGCAGCACTAATAAAGCTGATTATCTGTGTGGCTCAAGTCCCCAATAACCCTGTGACACTGCTGGCAGCTGGTGGGACCGCAAGCATGGAAATCATCAACACTGCGTAGAACAGGCGTGTCAATAAGACATAATCACGTTTGTTTTTTTTTTTTTAAATAAGCAGCTAGTTAGAAATGTCTCTTTCTGTCCAGTGGATTCATTTGAGCGGAAACACCAAAATGCAAGAAGCCCTTTTAAAAATGTTAGCATTTTTTTTAGATGCCGCCTCCTGCTCCTTCTACTTTATCGACTAAACTAAACTGGTCCTCTGCGTACCTCCTGTTCTGATTACCCCCTCTTGGTTTTCCCTCTTTACATCCTCCCTCCCTCTCTCTCTCTCTTACTCTTTCCCTCGCTCTCCTCCCTCTTGTACAGTCGTCACTCTCTGGGCAGCTGCTGCTAAACCCCTCTCTGCTGCTTTGCCCCCCCCCCACCCACCCACCCCTCCCATCATGAAATCGCCTCACCCCCACCATCGCTGCTCGCTCCCACGTTACCCTCTCTACACTTGATAAACACAATTCATCAAATGCACACAGTGGCTGTTTGGCTGACATCAGGATCAAACTCTGCTCTGGGAGCTACGAGTCATATTTCAAATCAGCCGTTTGTTCTGTGCACTATGGCGGCAGTCAGACTCCCCCTCTTGGTCATAGCTGCTGTCTAATGGGGGGTTATATGCTATAAAATAAGGGCATACCACATACTGTTTACTGCAGTACATACTGAAAATACACACTCCATACAAACTTCACTGTTAGTGTGCCGTTTGTGTCATGTGGACTACTTCTGGTCTGAGCTCCGTTCATTGACCTAGCATCAAGCTAGCATGGCCATCAGTTGGTAAAATAATTCAGCAGACATTCATTACTAATACAACCACAAAATCATTTTAATACTATTTGGCAATGTGTGAAATATATTTCAGCACGTAACTTTTATTTTAAGCCGCTATAGTTGGGTGGCGAGTGAGCTCTGAGGTTGGGTTTTCTGCAGAGCTGCAATGCATTGTGGGCCGGTTTAGTACGACCAGTGTGCTCCTCTCACACACCGGCTGGCATACGATGATTTCAGATCAGACTCCACGCTCAGTGATGTCAGACACAAAGTCATAATAAAGGTCCAATGTTCATGATATTGCTGATCCTTTCTCTTTTCTCTCAGCAGTAAAACTTAGAAGTGGGGAAATGGGCAGGATTAGTAAGATTATCTTCAGTAATACATTTTGAAACCTGTCAGGCAAGTTTATTTATAAAGCACCATTCATAAATAGAGCTATTCAAAAACTCTACACAGTTACACACATAAAGAAAAATGAGCTGAAGTGAAGATAAGATCAACCCTGACCCGAAGTTAGAAGAGGAAAATCACGCCACAGGCGAGGAAACAAAGTCATCCTGAGTGTCCTCGCGTGGACTCGTTTTGCGTGCTCTTAGTGGTAAGAGTTTTAAATCTATTGATTTTCATTTTTGCACATGTTCAGCACGTTGTCAGCGCCTCTTAGCCTCCGTACTGATTGACATATGTGTAGTCCCATTGTTGAAGGTGGTGGGGGGTTGTTTTGGGGGGTTCCCCCTCTCAAAGCCTAATTGTTTAATGTGCTAAATGTGTGCTAAATGACTCACACGCACTGTGTGAGGGGAAGGGCAATGACAGCCTGGACGTTTTCCCTGCACACACACACACACACACAGATTACAGTTTCTTTATACTCATATTGATTAGTGTGCGACATTGTGATGTGAGGGCAGCAGGGGACAAGCTGCGCGTGGCGGGGTTATTTCAGTCAAACATGAGTCATATAATACATGAAAGCAATTTTTCACACAGAACATTAACAAACAACATGATTACTGAGAAAATCCAGATTATAATAATAGTTAGATTACGGCTTTACATGATTTTCAGTAACCCTAACAATAGTTCAGTTATTATCCGGAGGACTTACTGAGCCTTGAAATAGGATTGTAAAAAGGAACATTTTTACAGCACACCTTGTTGTCCCACTTCTTTATGATATTAAACTCCATTTATGATTCTGGTCATGACTGGAAATGGTTTCAGCATTTGGTGTTGTAGGGCCTTCCTGTTAAAGCCTGAGTGACGTCAACCGTCTGTTCCTGCAGGGCCGTGCTGGAAATGTTGTCATCAGGCAGGTGAAATAAAACAGTGACACGGCGCTCGCCTGTTGATCAGGTTAGCTACCTGCTTTAATGTGAAATTCTTAAATTTAAAACAGATGATTTTTCAAAACACCCCCCCAAAAAAACAGTTTACCGATTGAGACAGGATCTATCAGACCTTTTTAGTTGTTTTATCCAGTTTATTTCCTCTGTAAAAAAAATGGCTTTTGTGAATAGGTGTGTGCATGACTTCTGCAGCCAGCCTCTAGTGGACACTCACACACACAACGCTCAGAAACAAACACTACAGGTGGACACGGATCCTACACATTGGCACCTGCTCTAAAGAAAGCCTGTATGGCTGAAATTAGTAATCCTTTCTTCTTGTTATGGAGTTTGCAAACATTTGATTCATTCGATGGGTTTCACAGGAATATAAATGTAGTTTTAGGTACAAAAAAAAGGAGCAACAACTATTAGCCGTTTAACCATTTACAACAAGAAGTAAACACAGTATGTGTATTCAAGATAAATGATATTTATCTCTGATGAGTGAAAGCTTTTTAATAAATCATCACCGAGTGTCTCTGACCTTTTCAGTGACTTTGAACTGGGATCTCCACCAGAGGGACAAAGAAACATCCACACCATGCATCTTCTTGTTCACTAAGTTTTTAATCATTTGAACGCCTCATGACTGCTAATCATCGTTTTCTTTCTTTTTATGATTCATCTGATGTGATCATTCAGTTATTTTAAGGTTCATTTGACAGCAGGGAACTTCCTTGCATGATAAAATCACTGTCTTTTGGAAACACTCACAGGGAGGATTTTAACCTTATAGCAGAGATGTGAGTCTTTGCAGCTCGATGCTCTCCCTTCTTCAGTCTCGTGTGTCCTCATGTGACCTTTCGGTGTTCCTTACTGAATGCTGACAGCTTCTCACACATGTTTAAAAGTCTTTTAAACATGGAAGTTGATAGTCTTGCAGTCTCTAATCTTCTTATTTCATTGCTTGAGAGATGTTTGAAAACTACAGAGGATTTTATTAACACATTTTAAAAGTGTGAGTTTTCACTAAAGGGAACTTGATCAATCAAAGCAGACCTTTTTTTTTTTTTTTTTGCTAAACCAACCCCAAAACTTCTCTTAAAATGCTCCAAAGTTCAGAGATCGTGCCAACAATTTACAGAGCACACTGAAAGAATCAATAAATTATATCCAAACCTCGGGACACAACAGGGAGTGTGTGATCCTTGTATGGTTCTGCTTGTGTGGCTCGCGCCCCTTGGGAGAGTGTGTGTCTGCTGAATGGGTGTCTTTGAGGCACTACCCCTGCTCCCACGAGCATTGCCATTTCTCTGGTTTCACTCGCTGAGAGCGGCTTGCCTGGATTGGCCGGGGGCCCGAGGCTTCCTATAGACCCGACACTCAACAAAGCTTTTATAAAATGGGCAGTTTCAGTCGCTTCACAGAGGAAGAAGGGGAATTATCAGGACAGAGGATATTTTGCTGCAGCAGGGATCCGGTCACAAAGCACGGCTTTTGTTTGTGTTTGTTTCTGTGACGTGCATTTGAAAGACTGGATCGATCTAAGTGTTGCTGTATCAATTTAAAGGGCACTTATTCAAGCACTTAAGAAAAGCATTTAAAACGTTTGGCATAGTGTTTGTTCTTGTCCTCGATGTGTATACCTTTTGAAAATGTCCGTCGCACCGCAGCAGGTAGGAGAGCCCCAGATACACTTTGGAAAAACAAGGCAGAAAGTATCTTTATTTTTTCTTTGTTGGAAAAGGTGCATTTTCTGAGCCTATGACATAAGTGCATTACATTGACCTTTGACCCTTGCACTTTTTATAAACATGTCATGCACAGATAAAGAAGAGTAACCGCCACAATATTCCAGAGCAGTAACTTTGTCCTCATTCTTCCTTCACTTTCACTCAGAGCTGTAGCTTATATATATATATACTGAATATAAATACTGAATGTATTATGTGATTGATCTGTGACCTGCTTGATTACACTAAACCATCATCCATATTTTAAAACTTTTGTTCCTTAAAAATCGTCCTCTTAGAAATATTTTTTTTAAATTGAGAAAAGGAAAAACAGCAGAATACATGAGCGATTTGTTTGTTTTCGTACTTCAGCTCACTAAAGTGCACAATCATCTAATCAAACACATTAAACCCCAACCCGCTGTGAGCTGACAAAACACAACTCCTTGAAATGTGGGGCATAAAAATCGGACTCTCAGTCTCACAGTCAGTTTGGACACTTTAAAAGTTCATTGTAAAAAACGTTTTAAAAAAGTAACAAGTTGGCGAAGCACCTGGATTGTGTGAGCGCTGAGATGTCACCCAGCTGGATCTGTGCACGTTGCTCGCAGCGAAACGTCTTCCCCTCGGAGATAAAGAGAAGCTCCTCTCACTCGGGGGAAATGACTTCAAAAGGCTCGCAGACTTCAGAACTTTTGGGAAGTAAACAAACACGTGACGCAGGCGGCTGCGCTGTAATTGCCCGGTTCCTTTGACGGTTGCCCGGACGGTCAGCTGGAATGTGCAGTGGAGAAGAACTGTGTTAACATCAAGCTCGGTCTGGCTGGAGGGTCTGCATGGTGCCGCACCACCAGTCTCCACTGCTGGTTTGACTGGCTCTGAAATTCTGTAAATAAGAATATGGACTAACTTAGAAGGTGGTTAAATGGCGAGACATTTGGTCTGTTGTATTTCACATTTATGAAATATATCAATGAGACATTTTTCAGTACAAAAAATCAATACAGAATCTTTATGTGTAAAAATGTCATTATTGCTGATAGGTTAATTTATTGATGTGCAGCACTAGTCTGAGATTTCAGCAAAGTCATTGTCCTCTTCCGTCTCTCAGCTGTTGTGTCAAACAGTGCAGAGACAAGCTAACTGTGTAGCACTATTCAAGCTGCTGCATATTTCTATAAGCAGGTTGTCATGTGCACATGCTAGTAGTCTGTTGAAAGTTGGCGAACTATTAGAGCAACTTTCAAACAACTATTTTAAGATGTGAAAGTTACATTTTCCGTTAAAGGAAGAATGTTCGACTTGTTGATCCAGTAGAGGTCGCCTTTGAGCACCAGCATGAAACCAAAACTAAGTGCTGTTTGGCGACACCTCCTCACACACTGCAGGCTCCGTCCTCCTCCAGAGACACACCTCTGTCCTCTCGCCACTCGAGTTAGCATGAAGGAGTTATCAACGAGAACGCGCCATCATTAGATGCAAGCGGTGAACAAAACAGTCCTCTGCTTAAGCTGCAGTCCTCGCCTGTGGTCTGCATTGTTGGGTTAGCATGCTAATGTTAGCGTTAGCTTTAGTTAGCTTGTAGCTTCACAATGCAAAGAAACTGACAGAATGATCTGAAGACGCTTACGTGACATCCACATCATCAGTGTTATTTAATAAAAATGTCAAGACTTCTGACAGCTTGCACTGAGTTTGTTGCCCACTTTATTTCAAAAGATTTTTTCTAGAGTCACAACTGTGGTGATAATAATCAGACATCGACTGTGTCTATATAGATATGAAGGTTATTGTGTGTGAGGGTGGCATTAGTGCTAAACTCAGATGTTTGACACCTTTGTAAACCACTGCAGTTCTTTGTTTCATCTCTTCTGGATTTATCTCCTGAAAATATGTTTTTCAATAACAGTCGGTCAGAATCCGACCATGCTGCCAAGGAAAGTGTTTGGATTTCAAAGTTTCATCACTTTGACGCACGATGGCTCATTAAAACGTGAACATTCGCTGGCAGCGTGTGCGAGCTTTGAGTTCACATGCATGCTGTATGTTCTCAACATGTAATCAAAGCTGGGATGAGTGATGTATGAGCGCTGACCTTCCATTGCCATCTTCTGTCTACATTTTATATCGCTTCATCTCGATCCTGTGGAGTGTCTTCATGAAACATCTGCTGGAAGCTGACAGTGGATTTTAGAGGCAGGCGGGGAAATCAAGAACGTGCATATACAAGCACTGACAGTCCAGGGCCGTGCTCGAGAACCATGTGGGAAAACAAACGCTCTGTAGAGGCAGGGCGCGCACAAAGATGGAGAGCATTTGACTACTTCTCTAAACACAGCGTTTTGTCTGTAACATCCCAAAAGATTTGAGTTTAAGACAGATGATGGAGAGGCTTTATCACAGCGAGCGAGATGAGCACAATGAGCAGAGCACTGACGTCTTAAACGCACAGTTTGTAAAATCCGCCGCCAGAGGGCACTCAAATAAAACAACAACAAAAGATGACGACCAGGCAGGAATCATGGGAGTTCTCTGCTATGTGGTTTTATGTGATTGGATGATGTACATTTTAACTCCACAATTTAATCCCTTTTTAATCCCTCTCTTTACATCCACCGGACTCCATCCTCAGTTTAACCTGCAGATGTACCCTTAAAGTCACACGCCATACGAACAGTACACCGGCTTTAGCAGTGGTGCCCTTGTCACACATGTATACGACGTATATTTTTGAGACTTAAATGAGAATTTTGGCTTTTAAGTGACTTCAGGAAAACAGTTTCTAAGTGAGCAGCAGCTGAAGAAACACGGGTTCATTGAAAGGTTTCTCTTCAGGGCATCGGACCTGAGAGATGAGCGCTCGTCTCATCAGTCAGCAGAGCAGGTTCCCTGACCTCTGGCAAACCTTAGCACAGACACGCACAGTTTGTTCCTTCATATAAACAGAGTTAAATGTAGCGGACTACCTCACTCTCCTCAGAGCGCTATTAAAGTGCGAGGTGCAGCTTCAATATATGGTTTGCTTCCATAACCTCAGCCCCTAAAGGCTGTTTCATAACAGCTGTTAATGGGACACTGAGAACAGGACAACCGTGTTTTGGCGCTGTGGTGACAGACAGTGTCCAAGCTGTTTACATTAGACAGATTCTCACATAAAAACACACACACACACACACACACACACACACACACACACACACACACACACACACACACACACACACTCTCTCTCTCTCTCTCTTGTGTCTTCCCCTCTTGACTTTATTTCTCTCTCTCCTCTTTCGCTCACAACGTCTTCTCCTCGACGCTCACAGGTCAAACATGTGACCTCGCTGTGTCAGGATCTGCTGCAGGTTCATCATGACGAAGGATAACACAAGGTTCTGAGCAGAGTTTTTAGGCGGCCTTTGTGGCTCAAAGAGTCAGTCGCCTGTCAACCGGAAGGTCGGGGGTTCGATCCCCAGCTCCTGGAGCTACATGTTTGGTGTGTCCTTAGGCAAGAGATTTAACCCTAAGTTGATTCTGCTGCCTGGCCGTCGGCCGGTGAATATGCATGCCAATCAAACGCTGCGTTCAGTGTGTGAATGTGTAGGTGTGACCTTCAGTGTAAAAGCATTTATTACCAGAACAACCATACTGTAAACACACCTGAACTCACCTCAACGTTGATCCAAAATAAAATTCTCATGCCTGTGAAAAGTTTATTAGTGGCTGCACAGAAGAATTAAATGAGTATAAATAGTTAATAAACATGCATTAAACATTTCATTTGATTAAAAGCTGCAGGCCTGCTCTAGAAAACAACACAAAGCCTACAGAGCAACAGACGTGGAGCACATAGACACACCTCTATATGTCAACAGCAGAAAGGAGCAACACTTTAATGCATGCTCATCTATACAACACAAAACCATTGTTATAGAAACCACATACATCAGATGTTTGCAGAATAGAAGCATGGCCACAAAGAAGAAAACATGTCCTTCATCTGTTGAAGATAATTACAAGTCAGCAAAGAGTTGAAGCTGCAGATATTGTGCCCTCTTTGTTCATGCCATAATGTCTTCATATAGTCTGTGTATGATGTACAAAAACATCTGTCGAGTACAAAATGAAAAGAGGTTTTCCAGGATTTCTGACGTCAGAGATGTAGAATGAATTCTGCTGAAAGGATTTGAAAACAGCACACGACATCCTGACTTCTCTTCAACATCTGAAGTCTCTATTTATTTTAGATTAAAGCCGTTCGGCCTGTAATAAAAACAATGTGTGCTAAAGTGACGATACGAAGTGCAGAGTTCATTTTGGAAAGAAACAAATTCCTCCCCTCAGTCCTCATCCAGGAAAAACTCAGGGATGTAAAAACGTCTTCCTTCTCGCTTGGTAATGACGGCTTTGTGTCGCTCGGCCACTTGTCTCCTGGCTGCTTCCCGTCGGTTGTTAGCAGTGCTAGCCTTGACCTTGACAACCAAGCAGCCTGCCATCACACCTCATTAACATTAACAACAGTCTGCGTGGTGTGAACTGCTGGCTATGGGAACCTTCTGGACTTTTATGGCTCCAATTGGCTGTCAGGTTCTAACATGTGGAAAGAGGAAGTTGTATTCTCTTCACTGCTAGGCTAATGGTAGGCTGCATTCATGTTGGAAATGCCTCTCGGTGTTCAGAGGTTAACACCCACATGTGGAACAGTGCTGCCACAAAATGGGCTCGAACATTGAGGCAACTATTGTCCACACTTTTACACTTAATGCTTTTAAAGCTGAACTTATTTTAATGGGAGCTAGACAAAGTGAATCTTCTTGTATAATACATTAAGATGATGTGGAAATAATCCAATCATTGTCAACTTGAAAACTTCCAGATTACAAGTGAAACATTGAGTAATATGCTTGAAGGATGCTGAAAACTTGAAACGTCTTAAACTTTATCTGCTTTGCTTTCAGGATGTTTTTCAGAGGTCCATAAAATCAGTTTTCATTCAGACTCAATCAAACTGAAAATAAAAACACACGGCGTACAGATGCTCAGTGTGACGGGAGATTCAGATCATTAAAAGGCTTGTTTTTGGAACAGATAGGTTCAGAACTAAAAAGTGTAAAAGGTCAATTAAAATGCTAAATCTTTGTGCATTTAATAAATGTGTGCACGACGGTTTTCGGCTCCCAAACTCAGAGAGCTATTTATTATTGTTATTATTTTATAAAAGTGATTTTGTTTAAAAAAAGAAGAAAAACATCATTATCTTTGGATTTCTACAATTTAACAAACGATAGGAAAGTTTCCGTGTTTGTCTTTGTACTTCACTTTTGCTTCACCCAAATGTTTAAATAAATCTTCTGAGGGCGAAAGTGAAAAAATAAATAAATCAAATCAGTCCTGCCAGGACAAGCAGACTTTTTCTCAACTGGATATGAAGCTCATGAAATAGCAGAAATCAAACCTGAGCCTCGATCAGACGTCTGCTTCACGGCAAACTAAGCACGCAGCATTTTTAAAGGTATGAAAGACGAAGGACATCAAACTCTCTGCAGGCGGTAGGAGATTCATATTTTGATTGACAAGGAAGTGAACTTGGAGAGTTTGGACAAAATTACAAAGTAGGTTCTGGGATTGGTTGAATTTGCATGAATTCTCAGAACTATAATATAACTACTTCCTGTAAGGACTGAATTACTGTAAAGTTTTACAGGAACGATGAAATGTGTCCAACAATAGGCCGAGGGCAAGGAGCAGTAAAGGAACAGAATTGAGATCCTTGTTCTTCAGGTCCAAGTGCAGTCGACCAAGCTCAACTATAAAACGGTGTCTTTGGTTCCTGGAAAAGTTGCTGTGATGGAAAAAAGGCTTTTATTCTTTGTCAAAGTGAACTGAGGTTAAGATGGCCTGCCTGAGGAGCTTTGAGCTGAAAGAGCTCTCAGCTCCTTACTGTCTCTGCATGGCAGAGCGTTCTGTCACAAGGACTTTCTCATGACGCAGAGCTTTTGGGTTTGAATGCCGTCATCGAAGGAGAGAGGAAAGGAGAGGAGTGAAGAAGGCAAGGGAAGATGTGAGGAATAAGGCTGGGCAGTGTTGAGATTCACAGGCGTAACTTTGAACATGTTTCAGAGTGTAGAGAAGGAAAAAGGGAAGAAGAAAAGAGGGACGGAGGGAAGAAGACAAAGTGTGGATTAAATGGGATAAAAGTGACGATATTTCTCAGAGAGTAACTGAAGAAAGGCATGAAGATTAGAAGAGAAAAGGCAAGAGAGGGGAATTATTTGGTGGGACAGAATAACGAATGGCATTTTTCACAAACACACAAAACCCTTAAAAAAGAAGCTTCGTATTCTTTTTCAGACAGGGAAAGCTTGACACTGTGGGGGGGACGTGTGAATAAACAACTCGGGAATATTTCCAGGTCAGACTCTCCTGAGATTTTCTCAGAAATTCCCAGAGTCATGAGTGAAAACAGAGTGCAGATATACAACAAAGGCAGGATAATAATAGGAGATGGGAGGAATTCAGAAAAAAAATGAGGCAGTGAAAGTTGAAGTGCAGAGGTTGAGGAGAGTGTGGGGACACGGGAGGGAAAAGGTCGGAGAGAGCAAAGGGGAAAAAAGATCAATGAGAGCCAAGACTGGAGGAAGGACTGATGAGATCGGCACACTTTCAGGCAGCTGGAAAGTGTGCGTGTAACAGCTTCTTACAAATGGCAGCTAAGCTGTGAAATATTTAAGACCTGGCTTCCATCTAATATGTCGAAAAGTCTCCCTCCTGCGCCAAAAGGTGACCGAGGAAAACAAAGAAGGCGCTGGAAGGTCTCGCTGTAAGAAAAGGATTTCTTCTTCCTCTCTCATGTTATCTCCTCGAGTTTAAACGAGGGAGAAGTTACGTGACATCAAGGAAGAAAACAGCAGCAAGAAACAATAAGATGAAAACTAGACTTGGTGAGATTCTGCAGAGCTCGAGGGGGGGGGGGGAGTGCACGGTAGTCAGCTGAATTTTAACTGCCTGCTGAGGAAATGTAAAAGAGTTTATTGGCGTTTAAAAGAAGATAGGTTGAATGAGGGCCCATTGTGAGCAGCCCTGCGGACGCATGGGGGTGGAGAGGATTGTGCAGGGCTCAGGGAGCTTTGAAACACAGGGGTTCAAGATCAGCCTCTTCAGCTGTAAAACAGAAAAACATGAAGGCCAAAATCCTACCCACAGTCTACCCACAGTGCTGTGTAGCAGGAGGCCTTTTTAGGTGAAGCCTCCAAATGAAGCGTGATAGGATGAAGATGGTTTGAAACATTTAACTGTTTCCCACTTCAAAGCAGGGAGAAACTCTGCCCTGGGGAAATTAATCGCATAGTCATAAATGTAAGGCATCCATGCTTATGAGTTATGAGCCAGCGTTGGTTTATGAGTTTGCCTGTAAAAAATAAATAAAACTCAAAGCGGTTACAGGTTGGGAATGTAGAAAAGTGCTTGGCTCATGCATCCTCTGGACTGCTGTCGGTGCTGGAAGTTTTCCCCGAAGTGACAGCGTGTGGTGACCTCATGACCTCTCTTATATTTACTAAGAGAAGATGTTACAACACTGTAGAGGGTAATGGCATCCAATGTTACAGCCCTGCTTCAAACAGTCCACCATAAAGAGGATGTATAAGTCACACCTGTATGCATATAAGACTCAGTCTTAGGGGGGCTCCCAGAGGGCTACAGAAAAGTTTAAACTGTCTTCCTGTGTGATGATTTTCCACAGAGTTCAGCAGAGTCCGCACCGTGCAGTTTCTATGCAGCTGTGTAGCTCTTTTAGTACCATCTGTTCTCAACATGTGGAGTTTGCAATCATGCAAGCTACCAGTGCAGCAGTTAAAGTCTGCGCCTAAGGTAATGTTGATAGTGTGGAGCCACAGTCCTGCTGCCCATCCCCTCTGGTCACTCGTTGCAAATTCCTTTAAATCAAACCAGCGCTCTTAAAGATTTTTTTCTTTAATGTCGAATTTTTTCACTAAAACATCTGAAGTCATTAACATAGGACTAAACATGTTTAAAAAAAATTGTTGAGTACTTACATCACCTCGAATACCTCCAAAAGTTACCAAAGCCAGATTCTTTCCATGGACTGTTGCCATGGTAACACTGGACGTTACCTCTGCAGAGGGAAACGGGAAGTGCTGCTGAAAGCTGCAGTGCTGATGCTGTTTGTGCTGCTGTGATCAAAACGTCATGTTGGATACAACTCGGAGTCTGTTTTCATCAGGGGCGGAGTCACAGAGACAATCACTCCCATGATTCCTCATTTTGTTGTTGGTTTTAATAAGAATTTACACACTTAGCATTAAACATCATCCCTCATGAGGGAAGCTGTTAGAAAGTGGAACAGCGTTTAACATACAGTGTTATGTGACTACCTAGATCAGTGGTGTCCAAACTTTTTTTCTTGCGGGCCAAAATTGTCGCGTTAGAATCGCTCACGGGCCACAGGGTTTGTTTGTTTGTTTTTTTTAAATATTGGAAGGAACTTTTTGTATTTTGACCTCTTCAAAAAATAATGTAAATACACAATAACTAATTGCAGTGGGAAACTGTTGTGTTCTAATTTTTTGTAAAGAATAGTCAGGCTTTTATAGGTCTCCCTCGCTAACATGAAAAAGAAAAAAAGAACAAAATATGCCGTCTGATGAGGCCTGGGGCCAAAATCTTCTGATTCTTCCATTTGAAGTCAAGGGCCCCAAAAAATCCACTCAAGTGCCACAAATGGCCCCCGGGCCGCACTTTGGACACCCCTGACTTAGAAGGTAGGTGCATCCAGATAGAAGATCAGAAACCCTGTTTATTCATTGGTAGGGAAATCGCTTATTAGTTACCAAACTTGACTCATCAGTATGCTCCTGTTGAACTAAAATTCTGAAAGTGAAGAACACAGTGCCATGATTTAAACTCATGTAAATCATGCAGGAAGTGTGATTGCATTTTGGGAATTTTCTGGCTTTAGAAACACAGAGTCAATATAACACATTCACATATTTCTCCTAACTTAAAAAAAAAAAAAACATTCTGGGAAAAAAATAGAAGCAAAATCACGTTTAGAAAATATCTCCTTATCTGTCTGAACGTGTCGGACGGGTTATAGGGGCGTTAATGACATATATTTAGAGCTGACTCGAGGTTATGAATATGTGCAATGACAGGAAATGACAATCCTTCCCCTGCAGCCACCACAGGTGTGTCATTATGCTGGTTTGAGGTCCGAAAGTATGATGAAACATGAAACATGAGGGCTGTGGTGGTGCTCTGTGCTTCACCTGGAGAACGCTACCTTGCACTTTGATTTGAACCCTGATTGGTCTTCATTTGGATACTTGCTTGTTTGGTTCACAAACTTGTTGAAACACGTGCAAAGATTGTGTTTACAGTTGGCACCACACGCTGCTCACACTTACTTTTATTTGTGTCAGGGGATTTTGCAATCGTGAATGAATGGAAAAATGATACGTTGTCGAAGATGCATGCTAATAACTCCTGTTTACCCTTTTGGTACATTTCCAAAAAGTTCATTTCACAAGATGGTCTCTCTCGTAAGAGACCATAGATCCTTTTTATTGCCACCTAAATCATCTTGTCTCTGTAATGTAATTAAAAAATAAGGATAATTATAGTTTGTATTTAACAGAAATATGTAGAATTTTTACACAACGATATCTTAATTAATTAAAAAACTCCTCAAAGCTCTTTGACACCTTTACGTTCACACAGAGGCTGCTGTGTAAAGAGTCCGTCACATGTAACTCATCTATTCATACACGCCTCCGCTAATGTAGCAGCAGGACTCGAGGTTAAGTGTCCAACCCAAGGACACATCGGACATGTGGCTGCAGAAGCTGGGAATCTAACCTCGACCTTCCAGTTAGAAGACGACTCTAAACGCCCCTAAACCTAAGTTCTGAGTACCTTAAATATTCCCAACATTTATCAACGCATGAGAAATCCTTCACTTTATAGTTGTAACGGGACGTGTGTCTGTCACAGCGACTGCCGTGTAGAGCTGCTGGGACAGACGGATGTTACATCAAAGGCCACAGCTTCAGGAAACTTCAGCTGCTGCTGAGCTGCTGTGAGAAAAACATCATCTAGATAAAGTTCAGATTCTTTAACTCGTCTGTAAACATATTCTCTGTCTCGTGCTGCTGGTATGAAGTACACACCTCTGTGCCAGTCTTTATCACACAGTAGCAGGAGCTGGTTGGGCTTGACATGCCGGGACAGCTGGTACACAACCCAAAAGCCTGTCTGGCCTCATGTGGTGTGAGGCTGTAATCCAGTACCAGGAAGTCAATAGGCTCGGGAAGAGGACTAAAAAAAAAACACTCCAAATCACAGCAGAAGCCAGAAATGGTAGCAGGTTGGGCGTGGGGCTCGCAACTCCATCCCGTAAAACCCAAACTGCAGTCGGTTTGACCCGCACGGTCTGTTACAGGTCTTTTATCGGGGTATGGATCCTTGACGTCATCTTTTGTTTTTGTGTTGATACCATCAGGAGCGTCTGTGACATTAATGCAGGAAAATCTGCTGAAGAATTAAAGACACCCAAAACACTCTTTCTTCATTTAAATTCACAGTCTTTAAAATGTTCCTTAAATATCAAGAATAAGTAGATTTTGTAAAGGACTATTTTCATCTGCGGATGACTCCTTGTGTTGTGCATCGGACGCTGCGTAAAGATTATCCTCATCCCTTTAACTGGAGAAGTGAGAGCTGAATGTCAGATGATAAAGTGACGGTGAAAGAACCTTTGACATGGAAATGGTCCTGGACACTGTGTAGCTGACAGGAATTTTCACCATTTACATTCCTGTGTATATCCAGTGTCACAGCCCAGCTTCTCACGGACACACAGGAGCTGCAGCCGACCACACTTTAAGATCTTTAGCATCTCCTACAGCAACCCAGGATTCAGGATTAGACCCCATAATGTGATGCAGCCCTGAATTATTTGGGGACACGTGTGATCCCATGTTTGCTGCCTGTCTTGCTGTATTTACCTTCCACATACCTTGTGCATAGCAGAATGCTTATGTTTCAGTGTTGCTAGGTGGAAGCATGCTGTATTTGGAAGTGTGGTTATGTGTTGTCAAGCAGCAGCATTTACTGTTTTGGAATATTTTCCCGATCAGATTGTTGGGCCTCTGGGGCTCCGTTTGTGTTTTCATCATATGACTTAAATGAGCTGTGACCTCTTTTTTTTTTTTCTCCCCCCACCAACTGTACATTTTGTGTGTTTACTCGTGGAGAGCCCAAAGCAACAGAAACACTTGCAGATAAAGCTGCACGGGCGTCACCCAAACTCGGGGGATAGCTGACGAGTAGGAACACGTCCTGTTACAGAACAGTGAGATCCCAGGTGATGTCCTCATGGACAAACACATGACTCACTCGCGTCCATGTGATTGTCCCTCTGACAATGCAAAATAATAATTAAGCCGATGAGGAGATCCCTGCGACAGCACAAACCTTTATGATTGGTGTTCTCTGGAAAACCACACAATTCCAGAGACTAAACAGAGGAACATATTATATACAGTATGTGGTGCCAACAGGTTTTACCAAAGTTTGATGTCTCAAGTCGAGGCAAAGTGCTTCTGAATTGTAACCATGACATGTGATAAACTGATGCAATCTTATGAAAGTTTGGTGTTATCCGGGGCAGAAGCCGTCCAGGTGTTTTCTTTACGGCTTGTAGGAGGGAAGCCTCATTAAAGGTGCTGCTCAGATGCCGGCCTGGAGCTGAATGTGCACCATGATGTCACTCTGCAGGGCTTTTCCTTGATCTGAACGAGCTCCAAGAACAGGAGGGGATCCATGGGGCTGCAGCGGAGTACAGCTGCAGAGTTACTCACACACTGTGATTCATGGCTCGCCATCCAAAATCTGATTCCAGTGAAGAATCTCGATGCACATTCGAACTCCAACGATTACGAGCTTAAAACAGAAATACATAAAAGATTGTCAACAGAATCAAACTTGCTTTAGTTTCAGCACTAAAGGCCGTCAGGTTGATCACCAGAGTCATAACTCTCTTGCACATAAACTACTGTCTAAGAAGTAAGACACAGACAGGCAGGCCTTCTTTTAGATAGTGGATATATATATTTAATGCAGCCCTTAAAACATCAGTTTTGTGGAAATGTCACCCTAAAGTTGAAAAACAGGGTTAAAGTTCCTGATATTTCACTTGTATAGAGATTCCTCAGAGTTTGACTTGACATCAGGTATCATGAACCAATACGAGGCAAAGACAACAGAAGAGGTTGTGTTTATGATTAATCAACAATTACCAAATGCCACTGAAGACTTATATGTTTGATTTCTAGTCTTCTGACTGCTCAAAGTGCTTTTACAGGTCACACACTGACCATAGAGGCCAAGCCGACGAACCAGCATGAGCAAGTCAGGGTTCACAGACTTACCCCAGAACACATGGCGGACATGTCGCTGCAGGAGCTTTATGCTGTTAATGTAGGAGGAGATTTAAAATGAAACTAACTTTGCAAACAAACCACGAGTCCCTGTCGGTGAGTACCCATCGGATATGTGCCGTGTAAGAACAGATTGTTAGCTGCACTGGCATGCAGATCTTTTCACAGACAATAATTCAAACTAAATCTAAATAATATTTGCAAATGGCTTCCTGGCTTCCATATGTTCTGCCTCTACTGCTCTCGACCACTAACCTGAAATCCTTTCCTCTGCCAGAATGTCTCAATAGAAATTGATTGTATACCAAGTTGGGCAAAAAGACAAAAAAAAGATGATGAGTCAGCATCTGAATTAGAAAGCAACATTGTCTTTAGTTAAATCAATAAAGGGAGTACAGCTGTCAATATCTGAAACTCAAAGAGCCAAACAACGACCTGAATCTCACTTTTTACCATAATCTCATTATCCAAAGAGACAATAATGAATCCAACACACCCTTTCGTCTGATGTGAGGGGTAAATGGAGCTTTTAATTATCTTTCAGAAAAAGAAAGGTCTGTAATACACGGTAGAGACGGTTCTCTGGTTCATCAAGAGGAATCCTGTGGACAAACTGCTCCTCTTACCAGATTGTAAAACTGTTCTTGGGTTTCCTCCCAGCATGCTCCTCATTTAATCCCCCTGGAGAAAAATCTAACCAGATTCCAGTTAGATCGGCCACATGTCTGCAAACGATTAAGCCATCAAAAACAGAGGCATTCACGGAGGAAGCTGACCTATTATTCTGAAGTACAGTTTGAGAGATTGTATTTCCTTGTCTTGTTTCATTGAAAACTGCACGCTCGGCTCGGCATGACTCGTCTCCCATGTGTGCTCGATCATCACGCCTCTCTCGGTTAATTAAGCTTACAGTCTTTGACAAGTCCTTACTTCTTTAATGGCTAACATCCAACGTGCTCACTCGCCAGAGATCTAAATATTAAAACATGGTAGGAGACAAAGAGATTACAAGAATGATTTTAGAGGATATTTCATCCTGTGCCAAGCTGCAGAGTCTCTCCAAATCCAAATCAGGGAGTTAAACAGGGTTGTGATTTGCTGCTTTCTGGAAAAGGAGGTTTGTTTTGCACTTGATGATGAGAGATGTGTGGCTTACAGGAAAGCAGCAGGATATCCAAACAGAATCAGGAAGGACAACCGTGAAACTAATCAACCCAAAACCACAGAGCCCCTTAAGTGGCCGGATTCACATATCCTTACGCATGGGATCACCCCAGCCAGATCCTGTATCTAATAGGGGCAAAGACTAATAATCGGGCTTTAAGTCGTCTTTATTGACCATGAATTAATTTCAAGGACCCCCCACATATAGCTTGACCGAGACGAACGTTTAATAGCTTAATGATGGCGCAATTAATCTGCCTAAGAGCTTCTTTTTTTTTCTTGTCTTTCTCCGCCTCTGAATGTTACCCACCGCAGGTTTTTCTATGTTGTTTTCCTCGGTGTTTGTGTTATTAGCCCGGTGCTGGGGGGGCGTGGCTTAGGGGGGTTCGGTCTTCAGTAGTCGTTATGAAAGACTGTCTGAGATTTGGCTTGTCAGTTTACGTGAAACATGTTGATTTATTGTTTGGATTGCCAGAACAAAATATAAAAGTATAAATAACAAAGTGTTTGAATACAAGCAAAGAAAGTGAGCTCCTTCTGTACGTCACCATGTGCTTGTCTTTGTTAGTCCTTTAAAGCCCTGCTGCCTCGTACATTATTTTGGCATCTGTTCCTGGACAAATGTGAGTGCATTTTATTCTATACTTAAACATAATTTATGATATTAGATAATCCCACATTACAGGCAGCTGCTGCTGATGAACAGAACTTTTCAAAAGTGGGTTTGTCGTCTCTGTTTCCACTTCCACGTCAGCTCATTGAGTCAACAACAACAACGCCACAATCTGTTCGAAAAAAAAAAAAGATATTTCCTGGAATCAGTTCACTCAGACTCTCCGATCAAATGGAGGTGGCGGGGGGGGAAGGGGGGGGGGGGGGGAATCAGAGCCGGATTAAAGGAAGCTGTAATTTACTGACTGGATGCTGGGAAACAGCTTCCCATCATCACTGCCTCTTTAACAGGTCATCCCGCTTCGACCCCGGACACTTGGCTCTCTTTGTGTTTCAGTTCCTACACTGCAATGAACGTTGGTCTAAATGTGCTGCATAGATCAGAGGCCGTTGGTGAGCGTTCCCCTTAAACACCCTGAAATGTAGCTCATAACAAAGTCAGAGTCCCGTGTCAAGCAGTATTCAGCAAATACCTTGAACACTTTGTTTTGGCATGTATGTGGCGCAGGTACTAGCTTGAACTGATGTTGACACACATGGAAGTCACTTTATTTTAGTCTGGGAGTTAAGCAGATTACATTTGATTAAAACCATGTCACAACCATGCTGTCTATTTGTAGCCATAGAGAGCATATTATCGCTGTCACTCTCCTGGGTGCAGCTGTGCATGTTCCCTCAGCGATGCAGTGAAAGCACCTGGTGGCTTAGAGCTCTGCCGTGCAATCCTGATAAACAAACAATTAAGTAAAAGGGGGCAAATCGGTGTTAAGCCCAGTAAAGACGGCGGCTGTTAGAATAACCCGGGATGGCTCCTGAAGCCAAAGAGAGCTCTTACTTCCTGAGTCCCTTCCTGTTTTGTTTTTTTTAGCCATCACGAGGGTCGGAGTCTGAACCTATCCAGGTCCACCCTGCGTGTAGTCTGGATTCATGTGGAGAGCCACCCAGGTCCGCTTATTGTTGGTGATCTGGGTATGTTAGGAATGTTGGGTGGGGAAGGAAAGTCCACCTCAACTATGTGGATAATGGCAGTGAAAAATGGCATTGATCCACCCGTGAGTTTTCATTTCTTTTATGGCTCCATTGCTGAACCCTCATACCTGACTCCATTGAGCAAAGAATGGAGATTAAAGAAAAGCTCCATAAAGTACCATCTTTGTTCCATGTATTTGGCCTTGTCCCCCCTATTGAAATCGCCCCCTCCTTGCAGAGAAATCCACAGGGGTTTTGACCATCCCACCTGCAGAGAGAATAATATCCTAAATCCATATTAGTGCTCTTTCCCAAAAGCTTTGGTCAACAGATGGTTTACCCAAATCCCCTGGACCTCCCATCCAAACCCCCCCTGCTCCATTTGACTCTGAGCTTGGACATGTGTTCGCAGGGTCCTATTATGAAAAAGGAGAATCCCTCCTGAATGTTGTTTGTTTATTACAGGCCTTGGATGTGATTGGGCAGATTCTAAAACTCCAGACTTGATTGTGACTCTTTCTTTGTATAATCTTGCGTAATTTATTCAAGCCGCAATTTTGAATATTTGAAGAAAAAGGACAATGAAGGAACTGTGACTCGGCATAATTGCATACAAAGATGCCTTTTCATCATCAGGTGTGTTTCTTGGCCTGAATTTCCTGCAATCAACATGTTTTGATTCACACTTCACTGGTGATTTTTCTCAGCTGGTTATGAGATAAGCAGTAAGGATTGCTGTGCCAGAACCAATTAGGGCTAACCCGGCGCTGTTCAGGAAGTGTCCCTGCTGCTGGCTTTTGCAGAGTTCGGTCATTAAGCCCCAACAGGAGTGGCTGGTTAATTGTAATCCTTGCGCGCTGGAACAACAGCCACACTGTGGTGAACCCGTCCGAGCTCCCCCCCTCAGAAAACAAGTTAGTTCAAGCTGCTTGTCATGTGTCGAGGGGCTTTGCCGCTCACTTGTCGTCCCGGGAAAAAGCAGCGGCCAATCAGTGCTTATCAAGAGTCACTTCAGCATCTTGACAGAGGATTAACGTTCAAGTTACCTGTGTGTCCGAGAGATGTGGAAAGGCCAAGCAAATGTTTTTTTTTTTTTTTTTTGCTCTTCACCTGTAAAAAAGAGATGTTAATCTTTATTCTCTTTGTGGTGACACTGTATGAAATAAATGCAGTGAAATAAGGAAGAGTCTGTGTGAGCTGTTAAAACTGGATTTTCATTTAAAAAGTATTGAAATAAAAACTACTTTTCTTGCCCTGCCAAAATTCAAAATGCATCACAACTTGATGGGAACAAAGATAACTTTCAGTTTTACAAATTTTAGATATTAGAAACAAACATACAAAAAAATCTATCTTTCAGGGTCCGAATGACTTAAAGAAAAAAAGAAAATTGGTTTTGAATTGTTCTTGTGTATTAGTTTTTGTTAGACGCTGCATGAGAGGCTGCAGATTCGCCCAGTCAAGGTGGTTTAGTTTGTTTTGTTTCTCCAACAGGCTTTAATGAGAAAAGTGTGCAGAGATCATCATTTACACGGCTCAAACAAGCAGCAGACTGATAGAAACAGCCAGTCTCACTTAGATGGGAGATGCTGCCTCAACCAGTAAGCTTGTTTGTGTTATTGTGTTGTAACGGATTATGATTTAAAGTCACTCAGCAGGCCGTGTGCTTCAAAAAGGATTTTAACTCAACAAAAAATCAATCTCTGTGGCACTTTAAGGAAATGTTTTTAAAGTCAGAGCTTCAAGGCTAACGCTGCTCGTGGTGACGATTCTGACTGAAATGGGATTGAACCAATCACAAGATGGAAGGCGGGACATACTGTTGGGATTAATTTGATTGGATCGATTGATTGAATCGGTCGAAAAATGAGTGAAGTCCCGTGAGTGCAGGATGAGTCATCAGACGTTTGAAACAGGAAGTGAATACATGGATGATGCTTTGCTTAAATTCGTTTGGCATCATGGCAGATAAATGAACATTGAACACACCAAGGCTGGACTCAAGCAGGATTTCATTTTGGGACTTAAAATGAAACAAAACTTTTAGACGGTTTTTAAAACCTGTAGTTGGTTTGAGTTAATTTTGTAGTTACTGCGGTCTGTTTTTGCGGTCTGTCCCTCTTTGGCAATTTACAACTTTTTTCCTCTAATCCACACAACCAATGTTTGAAATGACCTGAATTCCTTTTAAAGAGCTTTCTACCTGCAGCTGTAATCTCTGACTCCTGTTTTCTTCTCCATGACTATCCTTTGTGTTTGTGTTTACTCACAGTCTATGACAGTATATTGTTCTTTTGTTGTTAAAACATGCCTGAGGAATGCTGCCGTGTTTGGCAGTCTTGATCTCGTTCGTTTGCGTCCTATTTGTGTGTTGGAGGGAGGAATGCAAGGAATGGCAGCGTTGCAACACGGACACAGAACATTGGGCCATGCCAGACAATAAATGAAGGACTGATTGATGCACTGAAGTCTGTATTAAAGAGTGTTGAAGTTTTTTAATTCAGTAACTGACCTTCAGATCAGGTTTTAAAAAACACAGGAGATCATAATCCCAAATGATGGTCAAATTAAAGATAATATAAATCAGACCACCAATTTAATCATCCAAAATGCGGCGCTGGTAGCCTGCTGGTTACTGTGAACGCCAGGCTGTGGTCCTTTGAGAGGGAGGCTCGGGTTCGAGTCCGACCTGTGGCTTCTTTCCTGCATGTAAATAAAGTGTGAGCAGGGTAAACACTACAAAGGTCATCAGGCCGATTCTGACAAAGATTTTCTGGTGGGCTCTGAAGAATTTCTTGCCAGATTTCCTTTTTGGGTTGTTAAGATTGATCCAATCTGCTCTGAAGGACAGCGGGTCGCCCTTATTGCATCAATGTTATACAAGTTAAGTATTTACGATCCAATATCCTGTTTGTGTGGGAGAAAAACGAGGACCGCCAAGCGTGCAATCTGTGGATTGTTACTTGAACAAATCAATTAATAAATTGTGAAGCGAGCTGACTGATGAAGGAACGGCTGCAGCAGATCGATTCATCTGTTCAGCCCACATGTGCCTTCACCATCTCAATAGTTCAACTTTCATCTTTAATCATTTTCAGCTGAAAGAAGCCCAAAACTATCACACTTTCTCCCTGTCTGTCTTTCCTCATGTTTGTTTCCTCCAAAGTTGTTTTGGTCTGTGAGAAATTTCGCAAGATTTCCCGTGTTTGAGAGTCAGGACTCTGGTTGTTAGTGTGTAATCTATACTTATTTGTTATTATTTGGGCCCTCTTACAATTTCAAAATATTTAAAGATATTTTTAAATCTCTTAGCGTGAGCCAGGCTATCTGTCTTTCTTGTTGTCTTTCTGTGGCTTCATGTAGAGATAGGACAGTGGACAGAGTGAGACATTAGACAGAGAGAGAGAGAGAGAGAGAGAGAGAGGAGCCTCCAGGTTGGCTTTGAAGCGGGCCGCCTGCTTGAAGGACGACAGCCTCCATATGTGGGGCGTGAACTAAACACAAGGCTACCTGTGCACCCAATTAGTTTTTTATTGGGCAGACATCTCAAGTTAAACCAGACTGGTGTACTGATGGGGTTGTGCAGAAGATCACATCAACAAACTGTATGATAAGAATAGTGATTAGACTCATGTTAGCAGAACAACTGTAAGGCTGATAATGGTGGCAGATGATGTGATGAGTGTCCTTTCCAGAACGAGTTCTGGCAAAATCCTGCAAGTCGAGGGAACGCGAAAGGAGCGGGAAAGATTCAAAGTCAGCAACATGCAGAAATGGGAGATAAAATGATAGAGAGAGAGAGAGAGAGAGAGAGAGAGAGAGGGAGGGGGGTAGCAGCTGGTTTGTCAGTCTCAGCTTATAGCAGGATAACTCTGGTCCAGGACAAGCCTGAGCCAGCCCTAAATATAAACTTGATATGAAAAGGAAAGTAAGCTGACACTCAGTGTTCTCTCTTTATGGTGATAATGTCGTTGATATTGTTCCCTGGAGTTTCTGAAACACACCGCATCTTATCTGATCTGTGTGTGTCCCTTTCCCATCGCATCAGAGGCGTGTTGCTTTATGTGCTGTAATTTGTTTTTGTTAACATGTAAATCTGTGCACTGATAGGATTGTGTATGTGATTGTATGCTAACCATAAGGAGCATCATCTTACACTGTCGGTGTGCTTTATATCACATCTCTGTGGGTTCAATGTGAGCAGGCACAATGCAGCCAGAACTGTACGTTACAGAACCTGATCTGTTTGATCTCTGACAGGAGATGTTCACACATCATGGGAGTGCGACACTCCTACTGGATCTGTCAGCCTGCAGTGTCACCTCACGGTGGCCTGTGCGTCCAAAGCTAGCACGCGATCCTGTGTCAGCCGCTGTCAAGATGCTGCAGGGCCTTTCTGTGGCAGCTTTCCCACACTAAAGGGCACTGCAGGGCATGGACACTTTAGCTCTCTATTCAGCCTGCACACTGCACAGGGCGGGCAAGCAGGGCCGGGCCCCTCCCCTTTCAATAGCACAGGGCCGCTCCTCTCCCCGTAGCCCAACAATGGGCACTGCTATCACTGCCCGGCTACACAAACCAGGGCGGGGACCCGCCAAGGGCTCATAAAAGAGCCTGTCACTTCGACACTGGCAATCAGAGAAGTTTCCTTTATGAAAACCACACTTGGAAAAATGCTCCTTTCTCTCAACATCGCTCTCTTTTCCTCTTCCCTTTTTGAGTCTGAATTCACCCCTGTCCTTTTGTGTCCTGGCTCACCTGTGGCTGATGTCACATGTTCAGCTCTGTGTCAGGGGGAGCTGAGCTGAGCTGAGCTGAGTCTCTTCTGGGGTTTTCACTTGGAAACAGCAGGATGGTGAAACATTTGAAACAGTACAACCTTAAGAGGGTGAAAGCATAAAAATCCCTGTGAAGAACAAGATGAGACTCTTTTTCATCTTGCAACTTTCACAATGTTTTAAAAATAGCTGACATGACTTAATTCAACAGTTGACTGGTGAGTGGCCTCAAACATGATCTCCCGTGAATGAGTTCCATTGTTCATAATTTCATTAATAGTTTGTCTGTCTCGGCTCAAAGAAGCCTTCAGCTAATTTAAATCCTGATTTTTATCTACCACAGACCAAACTCTGATTTGTATCTTGTGATTTGATCTGTGCAGTTTGTGTTTTAACATTTCCTCAGTGAAGGATTTTTTGGATGATTGATGACAAGGCTGCTGTCATACACGGGGGGGATAATGATTAGCCGATTATTGTCTCTTCCTCTCTCGAGTCCATGATGGATAATTCCTCGTTATCTTCCTTCAGTAACTTTCTTTGACACGTCTAGTTTTTCACAGGAATAGTGTGTGTGCTGAGCAGCAGAGTGAGTGTGGACTTCTGTCAGATAGGCGCCCTAAGGGAGGTTTCCTACTGTCATTGCACACTTTGGTGGTTTCACGTTAGTTAGCTCCTCTGGCCTGGAGCCTTGAGCAGTAGTCTTGTCTGTTGAAAGGCAGCACCTCTGCAGAGGTTTATCAACGACTCTTTTTACTCCCAAAAACTAAACTCATCACGTCTTTGTACATTCATGTTCTTTTTACAACGCTTTGTGAATTCACATTGTGTTTGGGTTAGCAGAAGCACGCCACAGTGGAGCTCCACACACACTTAACATGCTGTCTTTCGATCAACATGTTTAGTCACTGACCTGCTCCTGTTTCTTTTATTTCAGGAATATGGCAAAATTGAAATCAATTGTGTGTCGAGCGGAGCTGGAAATGCTTATTCATGCCTTTATTTCATCCCGGCTTGACTATTTCAATTCCCTTTTTACCTGCTTAAATAAATCCTCACTTCATCATTTACAGTTAGTTCAAAATGCTGCAGCAAGGTTGCTAACTAGGTCCAGCAGATCGACTCACATCACTCCAATTTTACACTCTTAACATTGGCTTCCGATCAAATACCGAATTCAATTCAAAATCCTTCTTCTAGTTTACAAAGCCCTGCATGGACAGGCCCCTGATTATACTACTGATCTGCTTCAACCCTACGTCCCCTGTAGATCTCTCAGGTCCTCGGATCAGAGCTTCCTCGTGGTCCCGATGGCTCGTTTAAAAACTAATGGTGATCAGGCTTTTTGAAGTCGTGGCACCGACCCTGGAACTCGCTTCCATCTCAGTTACGCTCAGCTGCTTCGGCAGATGCTTTTAAAAAGGAGCTGAAGACACATCTTTTTAGACTTGCTTTTGTGCTTTCAAATCATTGATTTGATTGCAATTTCAATTTGTCATATTTCATTGCCTTGTTGTTGTTGTTTTCTACTGATTAATACTTGTAAAAGCACTTTGTGACCTTGTGCTGTGAAAGGTGCTATATAAATAAACTTTACTTACTTACTTACACAGTCGAACATGCACACACACACACACACACACACACACAACGCTGCGCTCACCCCGCTGACTCTGCTGATACCGACATGATTCTGTATGCAAACATATTAGAGCTCAGATGAACACATTGCATTTCATGGATTTGTTTAAATGGAGGTTCGAGGTTGTGTGCGCTCCTGTGCATGAAAGAGCCATTATTGTTCTTTGAACTTTGACGTGCATATAAAAGAGGACCAGGTGAAAGTATGTCAGGTATTGTGTGTTGGATTTGTACGCGACAATAGCAGGATAAAGTGATGCGATCTTGCAGGGCTGCATTATGCTTTGGCTTTTGTCGCACACACAAAGTACTCCCTGAATATCTACCCTTTCCTTTTCTTTAATTTACATGACCCAAATTGTGCCGTAATACGGATTTTCCGAACAAATATCTGGTTTCTGCCAAGCAGACAGACAATATAACCATTCTCCCTCACAACCTGCTCTTGGCTCTTGAACTAACGGGAACAATCTGATGACCAAACTTTCGCTCTCCAAAGCCCTCGTTAGGAATTCATAAATACACAGATTAATAATTCAAATGTGGTTTGTTCCATTGTGGACCTGTTAGGTATTTGGCACTGGAAACATTAACATACTTATTTCCACTGTTGCAATAAAATCATGCAGACCAGAGTTCATAAAAGCCTCACAAATTGCCTCTTGCTAGCATCATCGGGCCTCTGTAAAGCACACCAGAAAGACACAAAACCCCCCTCGCCTGTTTCGGGATCACTTCACAGATCCTGTGATAGATTTATGAGGACACGAGTCAAAGCTCCACTCTTCAGGCTTCACTTTCTGTGCATTATTTTCACCGTGCACCCCAGCCACGGTGTCTCATGTAAAGCTCAGGAGAGGCCATAAAGCAGCTTCTAAAACAGCACCTCACTGTACACATTTAGCACTTTTGTCATTTTCATGAGGGGAAAATGTTTTTCTGCAACTGCTCCCGAGGCTCCGATGAATGCCTCGAATGTTGTCCGTGTCCCCTGTGGCACTGTCATAAAAGTTACAAGAGTTTTCCCCTCGCTGATTGCTCCGTTAATACAAACGTTTATTCATTTTGATTCGCTTGACAAACGTCTGAAAGGCCGTTCCAAGCTCACGCTGCTATTCTAGCTTCTCAAACTACAGGCGGCTATCTGTCACACTAAAGCGTGCTGTTTGCAGCTCTCACTTAAACATATTAATCTTGGATGCAGGCTGCAGACAGACTGACTGACTCAGACTTTCAGACTGGACGTACATTGTGTCACTCAAGGTCAAATGTGGAGCTGTCAATAAATAAGGTTGTTGTGAATTCAGTGTGTCCTCTGCCACTCAAATGATTCATTATCTTCAGGTCATGGTAAAAACATTTTCAAACACTCTTGACTTTATGCATGAAGGGATTACGTTTATGACGGTAATGAGACACCACGCCGCGCTCCAACATGAGAACAGAAGCTGCTTTGGATAAAAGCCTAAAAACAGAAGTGGATTGTAGAACGTGCTCCAAAGCAAGAACACCTTCAGTCAAATGTCCGAGTGGTTTTTAACTGCAAGACAAGAGAAAATACACTTACAGAACAAGACGAGAGACCATTACAGCCAGAAAAAGTGTGTGTCCGTATTTATGCGTGTGTGTGTGTGCGTGTGTGTGTGCGTGTGTGTGTGTGTGAAGAAATGCTGTTTATAGCAGACAGAACACAAGAATAAATAAGTAAATAAATAGATGAATCATTTGATGTTGTTACAATAATGTTTGTCCACCACATTGTCGACCTCGCCACCATCATTAGTATAATTAGTTTCTGCACTTGTTGTTTATAAGCACTTGAGCGTCTCCATCTTCCAAAGAGAACTCTTTAGTTTCTGCACGAGGCACATCAAGGCGTCGTACCTGCATATCAGACGATCAGAAAAACGGCCGTCCATCATAAGGGAAATGTTTGCCACTCACTAAATGGACAAATACAAATCAGAAGAGGTGGTGGTCTGTTGGAAGTGAAAAGACAGCGAGTTGTAATCCTTGTGAGGCCAAGAAATGAACCAACATGTGGAAGTGTTTTCATTTTTTTTAGTCAAAACTTTAATCCAAAAAAGACAGTTTCATGTTAGCATGTTGAGAAAACACAACTTAAAACAGATGCAAAAGAAAAGGGGGCTCGGCAACAGAAGTGTTGCAGTCGAGACCAAGCATTACCCCGAGACCAGAGTGTGCCGAGACCGAGTCAAGACCCTAAATATCACAGGGGGCGTGTCACTCACTAAGACTTGTGGAGGTTGCAGAAGAAACCGTCAGATAAAAATAATATCATAATTGAACTGAAATGATCTTTTTTTTTTAGAAAGAAGCGTTTTCTTTCTCATCCCAGTGATGACATGAAAAACCAGCCTGTCACTGGAGGTCCTGACTGGTCTTGATATGAAATCCAGAGTCCGCCCAGTTTGAGATCGAGACAAGGCCGAGTAAAAAATGCTTTTGATCCCGAGGTGAGATCTTCAAAAAGTGGTCTGGAGACCAACCACGACACTGTGATGTACGCTACAAGACCAACGGGCTGAATCAGGGCCAAAGACCCCTTTCTGAAAATCCCAAAAAAAATTCTGGATTGTTTTATGATTCTGAAGATTTTCCTGGAGGGTGAGCTGTGGGGCTGCAAGGTTGCAGGGGCAAGATAAAATCCTACATCGAACCGTGGAGACCAGCGGTGGGATAGGTCAGGTTACAGTATGATGTGCTAAATTGTGGCCCACATTAAGAACGGCATCACGACACAGAGGTCACATTGGATGAATGTCTCGTCATGTTGTAGGCTCCACCTTGAGGGGACAGGAGATGGAGATCAGGTCGTACGGTTGTAATGAAACGTCAACATTTGGCAGCAGTCGTTGGAAAGTCGTATCACACGAGTCAGGACGAGGATGTTACTGCAGTGTTGGTATTTAGTCCCGCCCCTATTGTAGACAAGTCACTACGAGTAGGAACACAGAGGCTGTTTTTAAGTGATCTTTAATCTTGTGTCATGTTTTCTTTCAGTGTTAAGTTAATGTAAAAACCTGATCACTCCAAGTTTCTTTGTGTCCTCTGTCAGTCATGGATCATAGCATAATGGCCGTCTAAAATGCAATTACAAACTAATTACAGATTACCCCCCTCCCAACCCTCCCTACCTTTCCATAATCCCTCCTCAATCCTCCCCTACAGCTACAGGCACTCCTCCAATTATGTGCTCCCACTCGTGCCAACATGGCGGGGGGGGGGGGTTGTTTTTATTTAGTATTTAGAGGAACACATTGTGGTACACTTTAAGTTTGACAGATGAGTGCGTGACCGTTGACCAGAGTTACACAGGTCGTGCTGATTGTGTGTTGTGTTCAGGTGTCGATGGAGAAAAGGTGTTCACCTCGTCAAGTCTCCGACACTAAACCGAAGACTGTTTACTCTGGGTCAATTATTGAGCTGTAGTTAATGCTGCTGGGCCTCTTCAGATCACATTTAACCTTGGGGGACAAACAGCAGGACTCGAAAGACGAGAACTGTCACACTATAGACTCATGATCAATCCTGATATTTTACATTATTAAACTGTGATGGATCAGATTTTAGTCACATTGTTTCGGGTTATTTTGCATTTTAAAACTGATTTTGTCACGCTTTTATTTTGTATTTTGTAATGTTTTAAACTAAGTTTACTTCCTGCTTTGATTTTTAAAAATGAAATAGAGCTCAGGTGGATCCAAAGCTCAAAACTTTACTGAACCACTGGAGATTATTCCAGATTAAAAATTAATAAAATGATGACAGCTGAAGGGAACAGTAAAAAAAAGTTAAAAAGAAATATTTAAAATGAAAATAGTAATTTGAAGGCGCTGCGGCGTCGTTTATCTCCATCACGCTAGCTAGGAGGATGCTACAGTGGCTAATTTCTGACCTTAAACACATCTTGATTAACGGAGTGTTTTTATCGTGCAGGCTGTTTTTTTTCTTTTACATTTTTTGGCGAGTGAGTATTAAAGATGTTTGGTTTCAAAACTGCTGAAATTCCCTTCAAAGCTTTCACTTTGGGGGTCTGCATGTGGCCTTACGTGCAGAAAGGAATGACGCTGTCTCATCAGGTAAACAACACACTTCAGTTATTTTAGGAAGTCTGCTTTGACTGGAAACTATGGCGACCACAAGTATCCCCCCCCCCAAAAAAAAAAGTTCAACAGAGAAGCTAAAAGAAAAGTCCCATGATTCACAGCTCCACATTGTCTGTTTACACAAGAATGTGCTCTGTCCTGGAGACCTTGACAGAGTGTATACACTTAGTAGCCACCCAGAGATTGGATGTTTTGACCGCACACTTTGTATCTTTGAGTTGTAAATGCTCTGCTTCAGCTCTTGGCAGCATCTGCCCACGTGCTGCGGATCCCACTCAGGGAGGAACACGTTTGACCGATACGAGTTCTTTATCTGTTTTGTGTCTCGAGATGATGTACAGGGAACGGCTCGTTCGCATCCTCTTTGGAGGAGTACACTTAGAACCCGTGTCCACCTGGAGTTTGTGTCTAAATGCCAGCGTCTTGTTTACACAGTTTTCAATGAGCAGATAGCATTAGCACTTTGCCTTCTTTGTGCGACTTGAAAATCTGTTGACCATCCAAAAAAAGTTGAAAATCTATTAACTTTTCAGAAAAGCAATGTTGACTACGGCGCACTTTTTCAAATACTGTATATTATTTATTCCTCCCCACATCCTCTCTCGCTCTCTTTTCTGCGATTGTGAAATAATCTTAAATATAAAACGTGCAGTAAACAATAATCAAGCAGTGATGATCATACAGCGGTAATTTTCATAAAGACAGGACAGACTTCAACCCGCGTACAGCTAGCGCTTTTCTGCCTGGAAGAAAAAAAACCCCCATGTGGACGCGGGGCCTGAGAAAGGATTATATTTTAATGACTCATGAAAGCTTGCAAGAGAAGAAGTGATGACATTGAGAGCAGAGGCTCTCGAAATATCTAACAAAATCAATATGTTTTTCAAACAGGCCGTGAGAGAAAGAGGAGTGGGAGGGGGCCGTCGCGTCTGTCCGTCACTCCCATCTGTTGATTGAATTCCACTTTGTCACACTCGGACTCTGTCGTGTGCAGAAACATTTTGCATGAGACACACAGTGAAAGATTAATTACTCACTGATTAGCGGTCGAAGTGTTGGCATCGTTAGACTCCTTCCAAATTAGTCGACCACACGGCAGAAACACAGTTGGCCCAACTGTGGGTGCAGTCGATCCGTGTGGCTTCAGCTGGAGATTTGGTCGTGTCTTAGATTAAGAGAAGCTATGAGGGGATCCTCATTCATCTAATTCATGAAACACTGATGTATTGTTCTTTTTGCCGGCTGTGTGAGTGATGAGGCAGGCTCTTTTTGTTTTGCGGGTTTGAAAGATGAAGGTTTTTTCTGTGTTTATTTAAGATGGTGGTTTGTGTAGTAATGATGGAGACGGGCGGATCCTGCAGCCAAAGATAGCAGAGAGATGTTCAGTGACTGTTATACAAAATGAGGGAACTAGTTGACAGGCCCAAGTGACATAACATTTATCATCTGAGCTCATCCTATTTTAAACATTTCACCTTGGGCGACGTGTGTTCAGTTAATGGTTTTATATTGTAGTTCTACATTTGTATCGTTGGTCGTTGTAGATTTTTTAAAAATTGGATTTGTGTCCAGAAGTCAAAGCGGTGAAAGGTGGGACAAAATCCAACCTTTGGACTGTGCAAATTGAGAAACAAGAATTTGGCAATGACAATGAAGAATGGGTTTATGGGTTTGTTTGCATTTTTTTTCTCAAGTGCAAGATGTATCTGTCCAGTCCAAAGTTTGGAAGCAGTGACCTTTAACCCTTTGGCTGCAGTGTGTCTGCACGTCACGGCTGGGCCCTGCTGTCTGAAAACCTGCCCCAGCTAAACAGCCAACCAGCAACGCCTTCAGTCCTTCAGCTGCTCCTCAGACCAGTCTCCTGCTCTGGACTTCTCTGGACCGTTTCGGGAGGTATGCTCGGACATGTAACATTCATAATGTGGAAGTAGTTGGCTGGGGGTTGGGTCGGGCTGCGCTCGCACTGTTGACCTGTGTAACCCCCGGTGACCCCTAGCCTATGTCCCCTTAATAAGTGTTACCCTCCCCGGTGGTAACAGAATGGTCAAACATTATGTCAAGGGTAATTAAGGTCCAAATGCTCCTGACCCTGATATAATCCCCTTTGAAAGGATCTCCAACTGTTTGCTGTGATTAACAAGGACTGCTGCTCGGGGAGGATCTGCCGCTGGTGAGGAGGCTTTATTGCTCCCTTTTTTTATCACCACATAAAGTGGCCTCCGAGAGCTTCAGGAGATGTCCACAGGTCCCAGAGACAACAAGTCGGTGCTTTGAGCTGTCATTGAACATTACCCACCAAATTGCCGGCAGGTTACAGACTTCGGAAGCTATAAAGGATTCCCTGAAGGCTCGGCAAGTTAAAAAAAAAAAAACCTGTAAGCTACCTACCAAGAATGTGTGCTCCTGCAGGTCCCGCTGGCTTTTTTCCACAGAGGATCTACAGTAGCATGCTTGCAAAATATAGTCAGAGATGTACTTTCCTTTAGATTCTTGAAAGAAGTTTTTGAAACCTTGTAAACAATATTTAAATGAGCTTCGTTGCGACATTCGACAGCAGCGTTGGTTTTTTTCAAGCAATCAAGTGTTGAAAAATCCGAATTCCTTCCTAGTTTTCCCCCCCAGCGACCTACAAATTTTGCAGATATGAGGGTTTAACACGATATCTTCTCCAACATGTCCTTCTCCTGACTCTAACATCTGGACTTCAACCACATATGTCCTGCTGCCGGCACTCTGCTGCACGCCATACCCCTCTTCCATGACAAACAGCCCCCGCACCCCTCCGTGCACGCACAAACAGTGACCAAACGCACACACCGTCCCTCCACTGGGAGGCCGAAATGACAGACTGTCCTTGCCATGTCCACTAACGGTCATTTTAATGCGCTGGAGGTCACAGGATTAGTCTCGGGGGGTCATCTTCACAGGGCCGGAGTTTTTAATATGACTCCTACAAAGAGGTCAGTGTCCGAGGGCGGGAGAGGTGCTGGATGATGAGACTCCCCCACACATGCACACAAGACGCCTCGCTATGTCACATCTCCGCCCCCTTCTCCCCACAAGCCCCTCATACCCCATCTCTCCGTGCACCCGATCCCTCCCACCCACTCCTTGTAACATCTCCACCCCTCCTCCTCTTTCCTCCGCACCCGCCTCTCCATGAGGACAGCAGCACACCCATCCGTCCTTTATCTCCGGGGGCAGCGCAAGTCATGCAGAACTCACGAGAGGAACATGCTGAGTGTGAGCTCATCGGATTAGGCTTCAAGATAGGGGAAGGGCGCCTCGGAGAGAGCCGGTGAGGCTTCCTCCGCTGAATGAGCCTTTCCTTAAAAGCTGATATTTGCACCAACCAGGAAGTTAACCCTCCACAAGCAAAATATGTGCCCTAACAAGTACAATCACTTAAATTAACAAACACACGAAAAAGAGCCCCGAATGAAATGTTTGTTTTTTAATTTAAAATGTGCAACTTAATCAAAAGTTGGATTTTGCATTCAAGCCTGTGAAGTGAAATTGACCATTTTGTGACTATGGGATGTGTTTTTCAGCACATAAAAACAAACAACGTGTCTCACAAAGATTTTCTCATTTTGCTCACAGTTCAACCTTTACAGCTTCCTCAAGTTTACAAAACTTGCAGAGGGACTGCAGATGTAAACTAGCTCCAAACTCAAACGGCAACTTTGAGCTTTAATGTTGTTACAAATAAAAGTGAAATTAATGACTAAAAGTAGGTCAAGTGCCTGGAAAGGTTATTTAGAGGCACAAAGGGAGCCAAGTGGAATCTGGAGAAGTTAAAACAGAAGTTTACGATGTTCAACGTGTATTTGTAGCTGCCTACAAAACAAAGCTGCATGTTTTAATGCACTGGGAAGGATTTCATATGACAAGACATGCTTGTGGTTCGGAGGGTTAAATACACTTAAAGTCACCCAGCCACAGAGCTGCATGAAGAAAAGCCTGAAGGACAGGAGACTCTGTGAATCTCTGATCGAGGGTCATCTGGAGGTTTGGAATATTTCTTCAAACGTTTCACGGTATGAATAAACATATTTGTTCCCAACTTTTCACCCGTCTTTGAACCCTTCTGGATATTTCCATTCTTTGTACTTTGTGATGATCAACAGTAAACAAATATGTGCCCATATCAAAGGTACTTGTCAGACTTTGGCATTTTTGTGGGATTTTCCAAGACAATTTGTGGGATGCCTTCAAGTGGGCTGGGTGAGATGAAGTATCAAAAGTGCAATAAGGTGTGATGGACTAAGTCAAGGGTAAGTCCTGCTGCAGATACGGTGCACATGACAGATCAAAGATGACTCCGCGAGTGATGAATTATCCCGACTTGAATTACTTCAGATAGCGAGATGTTCGCCGTGCTTTGTTAGAAGCCCGAACGCCTGAACAATTTGACTCTGTTACAGCTTTGAAGGGAGCAATGTTGTGTGATGAATGGGGTGAGCCGCAACCTTTTGAAGTAATAAAACAAAGAAAAGTCGGCCGATGCATGGCCGTGTGCCAGTGTTTTAGCAGGGGGGCAAAGGGCTGGAGGGGGGGGAACACATGATCGCTAACGGGTGATGGCTTTGATCATGCTCCCAAGCAAACGGCCAGATAAAAAGGGTAATCAACACCTCTGGCTACAAGTCCAAATTTGCTCCTGCCAGTTTCTATAAATTACCCTCCGTTTAAGTTGAACATTTGGCTTACATTTGGCGTTACAGCTCAGGGAGCAGGCACCCATTTTAGGAGCACAACTGGACAGAGAGACGTTTCCAGCTTGTTGACCCGGCAGCTTGGAGTTTGTTGGGATCCGTGTGTGCTAAAGAGAGAGACAGAGAAGATGACCATGGCTGAATGGTGCGGGGGGCTTAGACCTTGGTCTCTGAGTCGTGACCTTTGTTCTCCTCAGTGTGGTTTACGTCTCCTTGTGGACAATCTCCCAGGCAGCGCCGCTGCTGCCAAACGAGGGAATCCCTCAGGCTGAATGACGCTTTGAATCTCTCACCACAGCTTTTCTTTTGGTCAGGGTAGAATAAAAACCCAACTGGGCCTGAAACAGACCGGAAAGTTTTGCATGTTTATCTCTGAGCGCGGAAGACTTGATGAGCACATTAGTAAGCTAAGGCAGCACTCGTCTTGAAACATTTACTAGCGACATCGGGCTTGTCTTTCTGTCAATATCGGGTTTTTGGGCTTGTTTCTCTAAAGTATTGTTTCTTATATTGGCTTGCTTTGCTCCCTGTATGAACTCCTCCTGATTCTCTCCCAGCGCTCCACAATAAAGCGAAACACAAACTGTAGTTAGTTTGTCTTTTGCCATCTGTCTAGTGAATCCCAGATTGGTGCACACGCCGTGTTAGTGAATGAGGTCCACTGAAATTCTTGATATTAATTCGTTTAAAACACAAGCGTTTAAAATCTTGCTCCCTTGTGTGATCTTGCAGACAGACCTCGTGACTGTATTTGTTTTTTCTTTGAATTCCTTCCTTCCTCTGGGCCTGTTTGTTGCATTAAATGACCGCACAATCTGTTAAATTGCGATTGGACTTCTGCATGCAGCCATGATGTGAGCCAGTGGACTTCTAGATCAGAATCCATCACTGAACACAGTCAGACACATCACCGCAAAAAACTCAAAAACTGCACAGCTTTAGAATTCTGTTTGCTTTCGTTTTACAGCACAGCACCATCACAGCACATCTTTAGAGGAAATTGCATGTTGTATAATTGAAAATGTATCTTATATGTAAAAAAGAGCATGCATATCCTGCATGAATACCTCCTGTACTGTAAAGTGAACGCGTGTATGAACAAGCAGTGCAGGTTCCACATGTCTCTCAGTACAGTAGATTACAGTGCTCTCCATGTCATAACCTTTGCAGATGTTGTGCAGAGCTGCGTGTGAGTGTGTGTGTGAGCGGTTAACGAGTTATGGGCAGAGTGGTCGGATTGCTTGGTATGAGATGGATGTTGGGGGGGGGGGGGGGGGGGGGGGGGCGTGGGGGAGGAGCAGGAAATAGCCCTGAAACTGTTAATTCAAAGTTTGTTTAACTCCATGCTTCCAATCGCCTCGTTCATCAAGCTGAACACAAAAGCAGCAGAGAGAAAGTTTCAAACATGCAACTTTTTTCCGATGACGTCTGCATCCGGCTCAACTTTCAAAAGAAGTCACATTGAATAAAAGACATTTATGTATGTTTACTGAAAACAAACGAGCCACCCACCACACCAGGCTGTAATTGGGTTCAAGAATGTGACACGATGTAATGTGGCTCACATGTTAGCATCCTGACTCTCTGATCAAAGCTGGACCGTAAACATGTTTGAATGAGTCATCCTAATCTTAAGTGGAAGAAGAATGCTCCGCTCTGTCTTTATGTAAGCTTCATTGGAAATGTGTTTGTGACCGACTTCATGTCAAACGAGTCGAGTAGCTTATGAAGAATAAAACACCAGATAAGAACTATTCCGTTGGTGGCTGTCGATTGAACCCTTTGCTCACTGGTAGAAAAAAAAATACAACACATAAAATAAAGTATAATTGGAAAATAATGACTGAAGTTTATGCTGGTGATGCTACAATGCAGAGCTAATGTCAGTTAGCACTCCTGGAGAGTTTGACTGAAGATGCAGTTTAGGCTAGCTGCTCATTTGATGTTTTTGATTCATGGTGTTTGTTGGTGAAGGATAGCAATGCATCTTCATTCGTGGTTAAACAGGGATTGACCATTCACCGTAGACTGTAGCAAACATGGACGTACAGTCTCAGCGACAGTTTCTACAGCTTGCTTGACTTTGTCCCTGTGACGTTTTCGCCTTCAGTATGAATGTTGCAAAGCCGTCATAAGGCGTTACAGGGGCGAGACAGGATCAGCAAAGCTGTGGCAGGAGAGTGCATGGCCGACCGTGGCTGAATGTGGAGCTCCTGCTGTGCCGGGCTCCCTGGACCTTTCCAAACGCTGTAACATAATGAGAACTAGGACACGATCATCATGCAGTCGGTTTTTTAAGGCTAAATGACAACGGAGCTTAGGTATTGTGTTGTTGTGGAATTGCCCCCCTGCTCAAATTAAAAAATTAGATTAGATCAGATAAAATGAAATGTTTGTTCCAGGCTTATTTTTAATCAGCAGAATTGTGATGGGACTGCTGGCGTTTTTGCAGCCTGCCTCTAGTGGACATATGAGGAACTGCCGTGTTTGTGTTTGCTTCATTTTTTAACACTGTAGTTTGCTCCTGTCACTTTTGGAGCCAGCTTCAAGTGGCCACACAGAGAACTGCAGTTTTCATTTTCCCTTTCTGCAGCCACAGACGATGCTGTTTAAGGACGACACGTTCAAAAACGTCTGCAAATGGTTTCTGCAGCGTTGCATTCAGGGCCCTAACCAAACAGAAGTATCTGACGTGTTGGGAGTGATAACATGATGCTGAATGATTTGTTATTTTAAGTGGAAGGAGAATACGTTCCCACTTTGTCTCGGCGCCTTCCTCATTGTTTTTGTCTCGATGAAAACTGAATCTGGTGCGATTAAAAAAAAAAAAAAAAAACAGTGCGCCGTCGTTTTGAGGAATGGAACTGTAAATGATGTAAGTGTCCTTTGGTAATTTCCTGTCTTCCTCCCATGACCATTTTTAAATAAAACAGAGCCCGTGGTTGACTCTCTTGTTTAAACTGGTGTCATGTGTGAAAGCTCTACATCCATCACGAGCCTCGGATGACACGCAGGCTATTGTTTTTTTGCAATGTTTATACTTAATAGGGGGAAAAACTCCCCGTCTCAGCCACTGGATGATACAGAACGTCATCAGTGCAGAAAGCTAAAAGTCATCTGTTGCTTGAGTGCGTTCCAGGGCATTTCTCTGTTTAAAGCCCTGCTCCTAATGTTTGGGTTACAGATTGTAATTTTGTAATGGCTGTTTACATAGCTTCATGGTTGGCACACAGACAGTGGGAACACTCTGAGAACACCTCACGCACTGCCCTTTGGATGAATCAGATACAGTACACACTCATCGTCGTATTCAACAGTTCAAGTGTTTCAAGTGATTGAGCTCCTATTCTAAATTACTGTTTTTGTCACTTTTATGCATTCAACATCTTTGGACTAGGTTGTATTTTTCCTCAGGGATTTTTCTCCAGTACTGCACGCGATGTGTCATGGGGTTTTTTCTGACATTTCTCACAATGTGCTGTGAAATCGACTTTGTTCAGAAACCACAGACCTGAACTAACGAGACAGGAAAGACATATGTTCGAGGCCCCCAACAGGTTTTTACCATAAAACCATCCGACACAGATAATCGTCTCCTGGAGCTCGATGACAAGGAAACAAGACAAATGTAGTTATCCCAGCTCCCGATACTGTCATCATTTTAAATGTTGCTTTTATGTTTTAGTGATTATTGTAGCCTGCACATTAATAAGACACAGCTCTATATAATGTTTTAAATTTGGACTGCAGCGCTCGTTTTAAACGCTACTTGTTACATTGTCACCTATAAGCAGCCGCACTGCAGAAACTCAAATCTTAACAAGTGTAATTTGTAAATTTCAGTATAAAATATTTAATTACGCTCCATTTAAGGCACATCCATCTGATAAATAGAGGAAAAAACTTTCATTTCAAGTTATTAAATGCAAAAAAAAAAATGCTGGCTTGCTTGTTGCTATTGTCAAATACAGCAAGTCCATTTTAACATTTCTGTTCTATATCTCAAAATCTGAGAACAAGCATGGCAACCGCTGGAGCCCCGAGGCAGTGCTTCCTAACCTTTGTTGGCTTGTGACCCCACTTTAACTAAAAACTCTAAAACACATACAGCTGTTTGCTAAAATAAACTTGTTCTTGTGTGAAAGTTTTCTTTTTACTGTGTTGCATGTAGACATTCATCTCAGAGCACGTTTAGGCTTTGTCTTGTTTCAGACTTCTTTGAAGATCGTCCAGGCGGACATTTCTGCACGGAGGACGACACACACACAGCGACTCTGCAAGTTTCCCACAGTAGGCTGTATTAGTCAATATAATTTAACACTCAATATCAATTTTAATGATTAATAAATAAAAGTTTCTGACGACCCCATTTGAATTGGAGCGGACCAAACATGGGGTCGGGACCTCCAGGAAAGATTGACCTCAGGGATTATGGGGCAGAAGAAAAAAAAAAAAAAAAGGTTTGGTTCACAAGGGAAATTATGAAGATGAACAGGCAATATTCTCTCATGTGTCAGAAACTTAAACTACTTGTTGGATAGTTTCTGTAAATTCTTTTTTTTTATTTTGTATGTCCTCTTAGGGCCTCCGTAGAAACAGAGTCTTTGTTTGATTGCAATTATTTTAAATTCTATCAATCAAAAATTAAATGAGGATGAGTCGATTCAACAACTCAGATTGTGTTGGTCCGCCTAAATAAAAGGGTCAATTTAGGACGATGTCAAATCAGAAACACTAACGTTGTCTGATGATCACGAGAAGCTGCTCTCTGATTATATGACGTCTCACAACCTCAAATCCATGAGATTACATTACGCCGTCACACAGTTCTCACTGTGCAACATCCGAGAAGAAACGAATAAACAATCTATTCTTCTCTCAGTCTGTTCCTCTGCTGTTTACGCTCCGTGACGCTCGCAGCCCGTGTGTTTGTGCGACATAATCAGACAGCTGTATTTAGAAAAGAGATGATTGTGTGTCAGCTTCAGTGTGGGGGGGGGGGGGGGGGGGGTTGATGATCCTGAACACAAACATCACAACAAGTCATCAACAGAGCGGAAGAATGATTCAAGTTTCTGTTTGCCGATAACAAGTGACTCTTTTCAGTATTTAGTTTGATCACCTGTTTAGGTAGTTTGTGTGTTTTTTGTTATTGAAAGGTTTGAGTGAGTCGTGTTGAGAGGCTGAAAACAATCATCAGCTTGTGTGAAGGAAACCAGTTTGTTCAAACACACACACACACACACACACACACACACACACACACACACACACACACACACACAGACTGAAGAAATGTACTGACACTATCAAGACATCAGTTTTTTATTTTTGGGCCTGTCACATAATGACATCAGATGGGGGAGGGGCTTAGTTTTTTTCCTGTCTATTATTGTCCATTGTTAAAGCTCAGATTTTGACATAAACACACGAGCTATGATTCATTCTTTAGTCTGGAGGTGACTGGCAGAGCACAATGAATCATTGTGTTTGTTTACCTCAAAGTCAAGGTGTAATGCTCCCACGTCACGTCGTCTTAATTTGATTTCTGTCTAAGATGGAAAGTTCAAATCAAATGCATCTGAAATGGGAGGCGTCAGCTGAGTTTTTAAAGAATTTCTCAAGTATTCCTCAAACATCAAGACTGGAAAGTGATCTCTCTGACCCTCCAGCTACCACCGAGTTAAACATGTCTTTAACACAGCAACTGTATCAGATTTATTTATGATAACTTTACTTCCTGAAAGGGAGAGGAGAAGAGTTCTCCTGTTTAAGAGCATGCACCGTATAACACATGGACAGCCACTGGTGTCTGACGCAGAGTTATGTGTTGCCATGTTGCTGAGCTGTCTCAGTCACACTCATCAAATCTGAGGAGTTTTAAAATAAAAACATAATTATTTTGTAACAGGCCGTAAAGATGATTCTGCTTTAAAAAAAAGAAAACTTTCTTTTTTTTTCCTGGAGGGATCAACATTTAAGGAACTGCAGTTGTTCGCACTTTCATCGCATTATAATAAAGTTGCTGCACCTTCAGTCAGGTAAATATCAGTGTTACATCCTCCCCCCCCAACATGAATTCACGTTGACTCGTTTGTCGATGCGTTCATGGATGACTTGCACTGTAGGTACAAAAACACTTGTTGCTGCAGTCTGAAATGTGGGACGAGTCAAAGCAGCAAAGATTCAGTTAGTTGGATGATTGTACCGTGCATTACTTTGTTGAAACCTTTATTTTCCCGTAGCACCTGACAGTAGAGTGATCATAAATACCTTAAAGGTATCTCGTCTGACCTTTCTCACGCTGAGCCGCTGACATCTCATAACTCCCCGTGTCATTGTGTAATAGCATGACACAGTTTATCACATATGCCAACACTTCAGACCTCCCACTGGGACCAGTGTGTCTCTTCATGCGGTTTATTCATAGTCCCCTCAGGAGGAGGGGGGGGGGGGTTACAAAGTCAGCCCCCCCCCCCCCAGATAAAATCCCAACCAGCCCCGGAGCAGGTGTGCGACTTCTTTTTCTCAGACCGAACACGTCATTCCTCTTTTGCTTGATTCCTCCCACGGCTCACGTTTGTCCCTCTTCCTTATTTCAGCTCCACGTTACAGATTTCAAACCGTGCATTACTCAGAGAGACCCCTGTAAAGACCTTCAAGGGACACCGCTCAATGTCCGCCTGCAGACAGCGTCCATGATGCTCAAGAAAAAAAAGAAGCTACCATAAGACTCTACATTGGGAATGCTGGCTGTTTTAATTACTTCTTTAATTTAAGGATCTTTGTGTTTGTCTCTTGGTTCTGCTTTTCTGTTTTCTTCTTTTATCTCTTATCCCTTGACTGAAACAGCTTTTTATGCAAGGTTGGGATGATATAAACCACAGGTAGCTCGGGAGCTACTGGTAGCTCACTGATTGGTTGACTGTGTTAAAAAAAAAAAAAGTCAGATGACATTAAATGCACCTCTTCCCACTATTCATGTGTTTGGCCCATGAAAACAAGTGTTAAGTAGAAATGTTTTCTTGGCCATGGATGTGAATGTTCAGTAACATAGCTGACTATGTGGCACAATAATGAGATTATTGACAAGCATTGATTTATTGCAACTGTGCAGCTTACTTTAGCTGACGTGTACGATGTGATGCTCTTGGCCCTTTTCATTTTTTCAAAGTCGCTCTCGGATGAAGAAAGGTCGGACAGCCCTGATATAAACAAAGCTCTGACAACAATACAGTTTGTGCTTGTCACGACAGTCATGACTCAGAGAAACGTGCCGTGACATAATGCTGTCCAGAAATGAGAAAAACACTTGCTTATATTTAAGGTTTTGCAGTGTAGATGAAAGCTTCGCAGAACAATGGGCATTGCTTAGTCAAGAGAAGAAGAAGAGAGTGATGACGGACGGCTTAAAAAATGGCTCCTGATGGACTCATAACCTCACAAAGGCATTTCTGCACAATGAACCCCAAGCTGCGAATCCTCATAAAACACTCAAATATCACTTAACAGCCCTCATGCTCTATTCATGTGCACACGGAGCCAACAGCCATCGATTAGTGGATTCAGGTGCACTAATTCAAGCGTAGAACAATGAGGGTACTTGAGGCATAATAGCCACTGATCTTCAAAGTTAGCTCAACAGTTTTGATTCCTCGCTCTGCACTTTGCCTGTGTCACAACACAGGGAGGCCTTCTGGGCAAAGTGAGGACTCCCAGCTGGATGTGACGACCCGTAGAATCAACACAAAACTCCAAAGAAGGGGATCAAAGAGGGGGTTTAATCCCTTCTATTGAATGTTCGTTGACAACACATACAAGGGTCTAAAGTGTGTGTTAGATGTGGGTAATGAGGGTAGCTTATTATTTTGCCCCCGACCTGGTTATTTGTTCCTGAGGAAACACTGTCCACCCACTTCAGGGCTCTCTGTATGGATCAGAACAGTGAGGGATGGAGAGGGTAATGACAGACTTGTGTGGGTCAGCGATGGGGGCATGGTGTTCACATTTGATTGGAAACATGACGTGAAATAATTTTGTTAGAGACGTTATTAAAAAAAAAACCAATAAAGAGCGCTCTCTGTGTGAAGACCTTTAATGTGGGGTCTCTGGGATGATGTTTAGATTTTTTAATTTGTCTGTTTGTGACCTGACCTGGGTCCTGTTTGACATGCTCTGAGGTGTGAATGAAAAGTAGGATAAGTATTGACACGTGTTGGCTCGCTCACTTCAGCCTGACATGGAGCCGGCTGTAATGGATGCAATGGAAACCTTTCAGAGAAATGAGCCCATTAAAACCAGTCGACTGAAAGTGCTCGTGCTTTCCTCTCACAAAACTCAGATGGCGATTTGAAGTTTCTGACGACAGAAACATTCTTGACTTCACTCTCTTGAAGTCACCTTACAGGGATGCTTATTAATGTTCATGTTACCCACATTATAAGTCTAAGCATTATTTACTGCTAACCTGTCATACATTATTGTTTATGGCTTACAAGCTTCACTCACTCAGCACCCTTTGATTCCACTTTGGATGTTGAGTGTGTGTGTGTGTGTGTGTGTGCGCGTGTGTGTGTGTGTGTGTGTGTGTGTGTCTGTGTGTGTGTGTGCGTGTGTGTGTGTGTGTGTCTGTGTGTGTGTGTGTGTGTGTGTGTGTGTGTGTGTGTGTCTGTGTGTGTGCGTGCGTGCGTGTGTGTGTGTGTCTGTGTGTGTGTGTGTGTGTGTGTGTGTGTGTCTGTGTGTGTGTGTGCGTGTGTGTGTGTGTGTGTGGTTTGTTTGCGTGCTCTGCTGCACACTGATACTTTTTACACAACTGAAGTTCCAAACCGCTAAATAAAGTTATTCAAATTGATTTTATGTCATAAACACAAGAAAGCATGAGGTTGTATAATAACCTGATTCCTCCCTCTCTCTCTCTCTCTCTCTCTCTCTCTCTCTCTCTCTCTCTCTCTCTCTCTCTCTCTCTCTCTCTCTCTCTCTCTCTTTCCATTGTTTGTGCTTTGTCATATACTTACATTTTTCCGCTGTCCTCTCGTTGGATTGCCTTCGAGTTTGGGATTTCATACGCACCTTCATATCTGTCATCTCAGATTTCAAGAGATACGCACAATCAGCTGTTAATGAAACACTTGTGCGCTTCATTTCAGCTCGGTGGATTACTTTGTGTGAGTTGATTCCAAACCTTTCCCTTAATGTCGGTTGCACTGTTGGTTTAGCGTGTCACAGTCGGCTGCTCTTCCAACTCTTTCAGGCTGCAAGAAGAAAAAAAAAAAAGCTCTGATGTTTTCTGGCAGTGACGGGACGGGCGCAGATCCCAACTTTCATTTTGCAGGCAGGGGAAACCTCAGCAAACACGACGCTGGGCGCTCAGCTTGATTGATGACCTGTTCTTATTGATACAATGCCTCACATGTGGTTTGGCCATTGTAGCACATGTGGTTAACCAATAAAGAACAAATCGAGGTTACATGCAGAAAGGACATGTAGATTACAGGCTTTAGTTCCAGTTCTAATTCTACTCACTTCATTGTCATTGGCCGGTGAAATAAGCCCAGAGGACAGTTATATTCTGCAGCTTGTTATTATTGGACCTCAGAGGTTTCTAAATAGGTTTATGTCATGCTACATGTTCCCATTAGCATCAACTAAGTGTTGTTTTTTTCTCTCTCATGGAGCACAGCAAGTGCAGACGAGATGCAATAAAGTGAGTTCTGTTAAATTATAGTTTGAGTTCAGAAGAAAAATACATGTTAGTTTAAATCATTGTTCATTTTGGTGATGACACCATGCCATGGCAGGAGAAGTGCAGGTGTAGGTTTTTTTATGAAGTAATGTAGATCTCATACTGACTGGTATTATTCCACCTGTGCCTTTGTTCAATGGCGGCTCAAAATGTGAAAGAAAAGTGAACCACTGAGCCGGAGAGAGAGAGAGAGAGAGAGAGAGAGAGAGACAGAGACAGAGAGAGAGAGAGAGAGGGACACGAGCAGTGAGAAGATACAAGTGTCATCATAATGAAACAAACAAGGCCTATTCTTATTTGCCCTGTGCACACATACACACAAAGTTGTGTTTTAAGCTTTCTTTGACTCCCCATCTTATGTTCAACAAAACTAGACGCGAGGGAGAGACAGAGAGAGAGAGACAGAGAGCGAGAGAGAGAGAGAGAGAGAGAGCATGCAACAACACCGGTGAATAAAACAGATTTCTATCATGCCAATAGTAAGAGTAAAAGTTGTATGACACTACATGTTACCATTCGAATGACAGTGAAGTGAAGATGAATGAATTCATATTAAGAAGCCTTACAAAGTGTTCTGCATGTGTAATGAGTGACTTTAGGACAGCTGACTGCACAGCACAGAGATTCACTTTGGCCTTTATTCCTAAAACATGCAGCAACTGTCGGAGCTCCCCTGATTGTTTTTGTACCATCTAAATGATAATTATAATAATAATAATGATTATAGATCAATACAGTCAACAACATCAACTATCAGGAACAAGCGTATTTGTTTTTCTCTTCTGTTTCATTCGTCGCTCAAACCGATGTGTGTCAGCCAGATGCTCGACTCCAAGTATTGTCAGGACAATGATGGTAGGCAACCTGATCAGCTGTGTGTGTGTGTGTGTGTGTGTGTGTGTGTGTGTGTGTGTGTGTGTGTGTGTGTGTGTGTGTGTGTGTGTGTGTGTGTGTGTGTGTGCGTGTGTGTGTGTGTGTGCGCGTGTGCGTGCGCTTGTGTTTGAACCTGATGCATTACTGACAGGACTGGGCCCTGGTGCAGCAGTGAGCCATTGTTTTCCTTGGCAGAGATTAGCGGCCCCCAGGGGCCCATACCACAAAGGGAGCTCTGTTACCCACTAGAGTGCTTTATTGTGCCCCAAATTACCCCCGTGGAGAGGGGAAAAACAGCATGGCAAAAATCTAGCATGCATAATGTCAATGAGCGAAATGACAGCTGCTCAGTCCAAAAATTCCGTTCTGCTGCGACTTTCACAAAAGCTGCTCGTCTTCTTGTGACAATCGGCGCCCGAGGAGATGTGCCGAGGGAGGAAAACGACTCGAGCTGTGTACAAATTGTTAACTCATAAATCTTCCCAATGCAGCTGAAATGTGTTTGCTTTAAGATCTTTATCAGTGCTTGTAAAATACACGGGACTTTTTTCTTTGCTTTGTTTCCACTCTGAGGCTTGTGTTCAGAGCGCCTCAATTCATCACAGCAGAATAAAGAAACCGCCTTCTTTCTTGTGGTTTTTTCCCCCTCCTTAAAAGCGTGTTCTTTTTCATCTGAAACATGGGTAGAACTTCACTACCCCAAATTCCTCTAAGGCGGCTCCAACCTCTCCAAAAGACGAATGGGGTCACGTCTACAAAGGGCAATAATCTTCTTTTCTGGTGGCCTACAAACAAGCCTGTCAATTGGCTTCATTGTTAACGTCCTAGGGGACTGGTTTTTAAAAGTGTCAAGATCAAAAGGCTTGACTGACAAAGCACACTTTTTTATTATTGCAGTGGCAACCCATAAGCTTTTAATGTTGAAAATTACAGTCATTAAGTACAAGCTGTACAAGGCTTGGATCTTGACGGAGGCTTTGAGGAGTTAACCACAAATCAAAAAAAAAAAAAAAGAAGCAGCCCATGGCAGAGATAAAGAGGCTTGTATGTAAATAGGAGCTCTTTGTAGTGTGAAGCAGCTCTGAGGCCTCGGCTCTTATCGTTCCAAGCAGCGTGCCATTGATGTAGTTTACAGACAGGGTGTCTTGAGTTTACAGTGAGGAGGAAGGGGAGGTTATAAAAGAGACAGAACAGGATCATTAACAAGTAGGCATGAGGGAGATTTTTATAAACTGAGTTACGGCACGGTGCTGAAGTAAGAAGGGATAAAGCGAGGGAGGCTTCAGTGTTTTCTCTTTGTAACGGCCGACATTTGCTTTAGCACGGTTTGTCAGTGACTGATCGGCTCCATCTGACAGCTAAAAGAAAGCAGGAGGAGATTCTTTTCTGTCACTGAATGCACAGGATGGCATCACAGCGGCTTTGAGTGAAGAAACCAATATTAGCATTGGAGTGCACTTATGTTTATCACTACTTCATGTGTTCACACCAGACCAGGATCTTTTCCTTTGCTTTTCATAATGGTCCCAGTTTGGTGCATACAAACTGAACTAACTGGGACCATTGTCCAACCTTAATCACGTGTTTTCTGATTTCCTGCACATCCGAAACTCAAAACATGTTTTTCAAACTTTATTAGCAAATTCAAACAGGACCTTCATTCCTGAATTATTGCAAACTCGACGCCTTTTCTTTTCTTTTCTTTTTGTTTGTTTTCACTAAGATGCTGACTGGATGTCAAGTGTTGGTAGCTAACTTGACAATAGAGCCCTTCAGCCCTGCCTCCACTATACAAGGAATACTGGACCATCATATTGGGATGAGCAGGGGAACATGCAGCTGTATTTGGAGGAGATGGTGTGTGAAGCATTTGAAGCTCCATTAGTGATCGTTCGAAATCCTTCATTCAACAGTCCATGTGTGTCGGTCTCCAACATGCATCCCAAAGGGAGAGTTTCTGATTGGCTGTCTGCTAAATGATTTGCTCTGATTTCACGGCTGGTTCCTGGTCAGGTAACGTTTGTGACAATGTTTAATTTTTCTTTAACTCTGTAAAACATTCAGACTGAAGTTCAAAACTTGCAAACATTGCACTGTTGAAATCATCATTTATCGTTTGTGACTCTGTTGCTAGCGACAACACGCTTGCAGGTAATTTGTGAAGCATGTTTCTAAACATACATGAAGGCACTTCTGCTCTTTCCTGTTTCCGATTGGATGAATGAATTTCTGCTAATGCAAAGAGAGCGGCAGAGAAGGCAGCTCTTTCCCGGCTGGATTGCAGAGCTGTGTTGGTAGTTTGCCCTTTGAGTGGCCACCGCGGTGAAAGGCTGGTGGGCAGGGGTGACTCGGCCCTCTCCTCATTGTTCCCAGAGCTTGGTATTCCTCTCATAGCATGCCCCGGCCTCTAGAGGATATGCTTTTAAAGATCCCATGCCCTCACAATGGCCCCACTCACCTCTTTGACTCACAATTTTTTTTTTTTTTTTTTTTTACAAACACAACCCTTGAACTTCAAGTCACCTCAGGACGGATGGAGTTTATCCACAGAAACAGTTACGGATCAAAACAAACACAAATCCTTAATTTATTATATGTGTTTTAATCACACCCTCTACTCCACCTTCTCCATACATCCCTCTCTCTTTCATCCTTCCTTTCTCAGGCCTCTCTCTCTCTCTCTCTATCTCCCTCTCTCTTTCTCCTCTCTCTCTCTCTCTCTCTCTCTCTCTCTCTCTCTCTCTCTCTATCCCTCTCTTTCTCCCTCTCGCTCTCTCTCTCTCTTCCTCTCTTTCTCCCTCTCTCTCTCTCTCTCTCCCTCTCTCTCTCTCTCTCTCTCTCTTCCTCTCTTTCTCCCTCTCGCTCTCTCTCTCTCTTCCTCTCTCTCTCTCTCTCTCCTCTCTCTCTCTCTCTCTCTCTCTCTCTCTCTCTCTCCCTCTCTCTCTCTCTCTCCCTCTCTCTTTCTCCCTCTCTTTTTCTCTCTCTCCCTCTCTCTCCTTTTTGCTGAGTGTCCCGCTCAGCTGGCCAGCACCTTTTCAATCTTTGCCTGGGGAATTGTCCCCTGCATGTCAAGTGTAGCCATTAGAAGGAAGGGTTTGGATGAGAGGTGCTTTTCAGGTCCCCGTCCCCCTCACCTTTGAAAGGAGACAATAGAGCTGTTCTGTATGTCCAGATGACCACACACACACACACACACACAGACTCACATACGCACACAAGCTGCCATGAAAGCTTCCTGCAGTAGTAAGGACCCACACTCTGATATATTACATAACAAAACTTAGACAGCTGTCTCTGAGGATGTTTGCACTGACATCTGTCTCACCTGAGAACACGTTGCACAGGTGTGTGTGTGAGTCAGGATGAAGCCTGCTCCAATCCAAACAAAGAGGGCATTTACCTGGACTTGTGTATCCTGGTTTCGATCAGGGTTTTTTAAGTTTCCCATGTTTGTGTTTGTGCGTGGGATACTGGGGCTTGCAGACGCCTCAGCCCAGTTTGCTGCCGACTTCCTGCAAAAGGTTTCGACCTCAGCTGAGTGACGAATCAGCAAAACACAACAAGAACATCGTACTTGCTGTTGGTCACTTCTCCCGTTGCTGGAGATGAGGTGAGGCAACACGATGTCGGCATTTAATACTTAAACATTTCTAGAACTTCCCTCGGGATCAATAAAGTATCCATCGATCTTAAATAGTGCTAAACATGAAGCCACAGTGGTCAAGATTTTCTCAGATTCCAGAATCAGCTTTATTGGCCAAGTATGTTTAACACACAATGAATTTAACTTCAGTAGACTGTGCTCTCAAATGTTGACATTAAATATTAACGAGTAAAAATATAAACAAGTAATTCAAGACTAATATTTTTAATACATATTTTAAACATTACAGACAACTGCTCACATTAGACGCAGTGATCAGAAACTGACATGAATAACCAGGTTTCACGCCAAATCCTTGATATGGTCAAAACGGGGACGAGGTTTATACCTGGGATACTCAAGTCCATATAAACAGAGCTGAAATGATGCAATGTGGGGTTTCTGTAAATGTTTTCACATTTGCAGGAAACGTTTTATCACGTTTGTAGGACGTGTGTTAGGTTCGTGGTTTCTTACGTTTGAGGGTTGTTGTTACGCTGGCGTCCGTCACACGCTTAAATCCTCAGTTTGGGAGAAAGCTGAGAGAACGTGACATCAAGCCCGAAGAGGTTTGACAGATTTTGAGATGAAAAGCGTTTGTGGTTGTGAGTGAGTGTTAAGAGTCTGCAGACGGTCAACACGGATCACTTTGAAGCCACCTCTCTGAGGAAACTAAAGATAAAAGTTGATAAGTGCTGTGCTGATGTTTCCCTTACGTGCACATGTTTTATTTTATTTTTTGGCTTTACAGCAAGATCCAACAATTATCAGAAGAAACTCCACAAAATGGGCTCTGATATCTTTCAGTTTAGGATCAGAGCCCCCAGGGCGATCAAACAGGTTTGTCTTGGTGTCATGGTATAGCGTGTATATCGCAGCCAATGAGACATATCCGTGTGAAGCAACGGCGGGATCCAGGCCCAGACATCGTACTTGGCAATCTTAAGCCCTGAAAACTATGAGGAAACTTAAAGCACGCTCTCTTTAAGGACACAACACAAACTTGGCATTCGGCGCATTCTCCAGCAGCTCCTTTAAAGCCACGGGTGTCAGGACGCGTTACTCTCTCTGAAACCTTTCACAAGATGTGGCAGCGTGCCTCACTGAGGAGCGCACACTGACAACCTTATCGAAAAGGTCTCTTAAGTGCCCGGCTTTACAAAATGACTTACAGGAAGTTTTAAAAACACACATTAAAACAAGCTGGAGGGGGATCAGAGAATGGAAGGGGGTCATTGTAAGCCATGCGACGGTCCTCCCAGAGCCCACCACCACGGGTTTCTATAAGCCCCTTACTGATAATGCGCCGTACAGTCTGGGCCCCCATTCTTGCCTCCTTGACTGACAAAGTCACTCATATAGCAGAGGATTAGCAGGCTGCACAGGGGCCCTCCACTTTTAAATGGCAGAGGTTGCCTGTAATGTGCCCGTGATGGACGTGCTGCAACATGTAGCAGCTAGTTCCAGCACTCCACAGCCCTCCACCTCTATGTCCCTTTTAAGCCCTCAACCAGCCCTCCTCCTCCTCCTCTGTCCATTCTTCAGCTCCCTCCCCCTCCCTGCTTGTTGTATATCTCTGTTGTGTTGCATGAATCAGGAGGGAGGCTTGTTCTGCCCCTGCAGCAACAAGAATGTAAAGATAATCTTCAGGTGGCTGGTACACACAGCGGCTTAGTCCTGGGCTGATTGCTGACCTCTCCATCTAATACTTGGCAGGCTAGGAAAACAATGCTCCAAAGGAAACATAAAGCCACTCTTTAAAATCTCACAGGCTTTTTTTTTTTTTTTTTTTTGGTAAACCCCACAAACAAGCACTGCTGCTCACATGCTTTCCTACAACATATAAACACAAGAAATAGAAATGTAAGAAATGACACGGCTAACATCCGACCCAGCTAATGGTGAAGAATGGATTGAGTGAATGAATGAATGATGTCATAGGGAGGCTGACGTCTTCCCTGGAAGTCCAAGAGCGGAAGACTTTTACCAGAAATGAAGCAACTGGATCGAGTGTAGCCGTTTTCACACATGAACTCTCGGAAGCTTCAAAAAGATATCAGGCAGGCTGCCCCTGAAATCTCGCTTGTTCACACATGTCCACCACAGCAGGAGACTGTCCCTCTCAGATGGGAGGAGGAGGAGAGGACGGGGGGGATATAAGGTTAAAAGAGCAACAATGATAATTGCACTTACAGCGAAGGTGCTTGTATTTTGTTTAAAGCATTTGTGTCGATCAGCAAAGGAGCCGAGAAGAACATTAAAGTGGTGAACAGGAAGTAACCTACAAAGTCTCACACTGGTTGCAGGATACAAACATTGTCCCCACAGCTTCTTCTCCATATTCACAATATTTCCTCCGGCGTTCTTTTAACCGCTCGCCTGGACTTCACCTGGAGACTTTTCTTGTGGAGTCGCCGTGAAGAATTTGGTCGTTTACGTTCATACACGCCGTTTATCCCTGAACATCTGGGGAATTTCTTTTAGGAGTGTTGCGTATGTGTTAAAGCAATATATGTGAAACGTACAGTATGAGGCCAAACGTGCTCTTTATGGAGTTTCATTAATCTATTGTCTTCAGACATTTTTTAAACATCTTTCAACCCAAACATGGGCACTGGCTTTAGCGTCTGCTCTCTTTGTATCCGTCGATGGACGTTAAATCTTCAATGACAACTTACGTTAAACAATTCGGGTAATAATTTGGGTCTCATTTCATCCAAAGTCGACATAATTTCACTTTCCTCCAGCAGGTTGAAGCCTTCAGCCTTCAGCTACCTTAATGCTGCAGAGGACGTGATTCCAGAGCGGCCTTCGTCAAAGAGACTTATCTCCTGTCCTGGTCCTTCGTGTCCTTAACGGTCGGCCCGTCTGCTACAAGGTCGCTCTATACATTATAGATTCAACCTCATTAATTAAGGTAAGACTCCTCTTAATACACCAGAATAGGAATCAGGGGATATTCTCCAATTTGGCTGGAACCCAAAGGAAGCAAAAGTTTCCATCAATGGTGGAAACATTTGTCAGTGGGTTATTGTAGTGAGTGAAATCAGCCGACATGCAGAGACAATAAACACTGATTGCAATGGAAAACCATTGTTGTAATGATTACACGTATGCCCTACAGGAGTGATTAAACCCCAGCTGTCTGGGTTCAAAACATCCGGTGCCAAATGGGGCATACCAGTGTCTTGTGTCAGGTGTGTGTCAGTCCTGTGAGTGTGTGTGTGTTTAATAGTATGACCTTATAAGGGCTTCTTCATTTGCAGCCATGTTATTATGAGATAAAAGCTCGTGTCATGCTTCCACCACGTCTGAGTTATGAAATGACTGCGGTAGCATGGATTTGAACCCCTCCCTAGCCTTTCAGTTACTTTGTGCTCAGGTAGGTAAGTGAGTAGTTTCCATATTGCAACCTCAGCCGCTGTGTGTGTGTGTGTGTGTGTATGTGTGTGTGTGTGTGTGTGTGTGGGGGGGGGGGGGTCGGTGATGCAGCCACACTCATGTCTGAGGCTTTGCTTCAGCCGGCTGCTTCCAGAGAGATGAGGTGGAGCATTCAAACGCCGTTACATACACACTTTGTCTGGCTTTGGGATTACCAATGGCTGTCTCCTTTTAAGCATCTGAGTCACACTGAGACTTTAACCAATAATAATTAAATCTATTTTACATTCAGCCAGGGTTCAACCTGGAAAAAGTCTGAGCTTAAAACCAAAACTGCACAGTGAAAGACAGGATGTAAAACATATTCATCCAGCATGTGCATGGAAATAACTTCACTGTAGTTTGAACAGGAATATATTAGATATCATATTGAGCATTCAGGGACTTGAAGGACCTGCAATAGACTTTCAAATTACTGATGAAGATTTGAAATAAGATTTGACTTCCCCTTGTTTTTGTGACTTATTTGAGTTGAGTCTGCAGACTCGCTGGTTGACCGGAACTTGTCTGGTTTTACTGGAAATGACTTGGATGACGTTCAGCTCGGATGACTTGAGATTTAATGTGGGCGTATTCCCGCTAAGTTTATTTATACAGCAGCGTTCCGGATCAGAAGTCACGATGACAGATCAGAGAAAGCAGAGAAGTTCAAAACAGCAGATGAAATCAAACACAGAATAATCTAAACGATGGATCCTCGACTGCCTTTTTATAACAGTTCCAACGTTTAGGTGCCTCAGAGACACATTCTCCTTTAGTTTTGACTTGAGACTGGACCGGAGGTTTCTGTCACTCTGACTTTGACTGGCCTTCACATACTTTAGGTTTGCTCTGAGACTTTTCAGACTGATCTCTGACGTGTCTCTTATGACCTTGCACTGGACTTGACATAAAACTGACGCCTTGAAACTTGGACTTCCTTCGATGACGTCAGCGTTGATGAATTTTTGTCTTGGATGAAGCACCACAGTGACTTCAGACTTGGTAGGACTCTAGACTTGGAGTAGACTTTTATTTATTACTTAAGAGATGGATTTAATGGCTTGCAACTCATCGACCACGAGACATAATTTGGATTAAACCTCCACTGAATGAGGACTTGCTTGGACATGCATTCATAGACTTCAGATTTGACCTGAGACTGACGGTCTGACTGAGAGGAAATTTAGCTGCTACTTGTTTGAATGACTCGTGGGTTAATGGGCTTCAGATCAGACTTGGGTTTTGTATTGATTACATCAGGAGATGTCTGGGATGACTAACGTCATTAAAACTTGACTAGAATTTGTTCAAGCTTAATCTGGTGTTTGGCTTCAAAGACTTGACTTGCCCTCGATATATGTTTTCATAAAATGCAGTCAATGGACTTTGACCTTTAAGAGCTCTGAAGAATGGAAAAAAACAAAAACAACGTTGATGCTCAATAATTCACTGAATCCCCAAAGGAGCAAAAAAGAAAAGTGGCTTTAGCTTATGACGACCATGCAGGACTTTTAATATCTTAATGGACAGGCGGATTGACCAATCAGGACACACTCATTCCACACAGGTCACACTTTGTTGAGTGCCACTGTGTAATATGATGATGATACCCCTGATGATCCCCAAGGCTTTACTCCTGCTTGGTTAGACTTCCACACAACCCTTCCCTGTTATTACAAGGGATTCTAAATACGGCCAGTTCAGATCGAGCTGCAGTTATCACTGATCCCGCTGCTGTTGGGAAAACATGCAAAGCATCTGAGGCTGTCCCGGCGAGCCCTATTACTCATGGTCCATAATCCTGCTGGTCCCATAATGAACGTTCAGATAAACACACCCAGAAAAAAAGGAGAGGTGGAGCCGGAGGAAGAGATGAGACAAGACAGGAAGGGAGGAAGACAGGAAGGGTCAGGTAAGGAGAAGGTGAAGACAAGAGAAGGTGGAGGAGATGAAAATAGACAAGGCAGGGAAAAGCTCAAATCGATGGGTTTCAGCTCCGATAAGAATGACTGCCTGGCTTTCTGTGTGTTTTTGTTCTGTGATTTCCGAGTAATCGCTCAGTAGGAAATGTTTATTTTGGGCCTTTTAACTTCGAGATGGACAAATCAGGAAGAGGTGAGGAGGATTTATGTGGTCTCAAACTGAAAGATCAGACACAGACATGCAGTATGATCAACTTGTTCTTCTGTACAAAAACACAAACACGCTCTCTCTTCCAATCTGTCAGAGGGGACATCTTCGACTCAATCATCAAAATGCTGCTACATCTCTGTCAGCTCTGCTGACAGGTAAAGTTGAGCAGTAGTAAATAACTTTTGACTTTTCAGCTTTGGATATGCAGCATTGATAATGTCAGTAACGGGCCAAAACGATGTTTTTCGCACCAAAAAAAATTGAATTTGTTATTGTTTCCAGTGAATTGTCTTAATACTGACTGCCAAGGGAAGCAGAAGTGACATGTGACAACTTCCGTAACCTAAGAAGCACCCGGAAAGTGGAGGTGATGGTCACTGCGCGCACCTCCCCCCCCCCCCCCCCCCCCCCCCCCCCCCCCCCCCCCTTGAGATAAGAACTGAATGAGCATAGTCTTATTAAAATAGAACATTGACTCCATACATGTGATCCACTTTACCCCCCCCCCCCCCCATGTGCGACCCGGCTCTCGAGGCCCAATCTAATCAGGTCACTACAGCTGGGCCGGCCGCTCCAGCACCAGGCCACCACGTCCTTACCTCAGCTGATATACATGTGGTCAAGAGAAGGAAGTGGCTGAGATAACCGAGGCGTTTCTCAGTCAGACAGCCATGAGGTAAGGCAGCAGGAATCTCACACAGGGCATTACCTCAGTCTCCAGGCCTATACCAGCCGCTGTTGTGTTGACTGCCGGGAGAAAAAAAAAAAAAGTTCAATCCAGAAAACACTCCCTGGAGGTTGTACCTATTTTAGGCAGCAGGCACCAATCCTTTTTATAATTGTCATAATCCCACATTATGAGGCCAGCTCGTCAGTGTTGTTTTTTTTTGGTTTGTTTTGGTGTGTAATTAAAGGCCATGTCTGCACTTGTTCAAGTGTGTGTGTCAATTTGTCAAGTGCCTTCTTTCTTTGTTTTTCCAGAGGCTGAAATAAGTAGCTGATCTGTTATTGTGCATGCCGGGCTGCAGTCTCTGAGATACATCGACTGAAATCGATGGAATTTGTTTCTTTCGGAGTCCCTGTCTCGTCTTGTTTCCTCCTCAAAATAAATGGGATTTTTTTCCTCTCTGACAGTAACCTGTGCTGCTCTCTGGCACGGCCACAAGGAATGTTCAGAATGCACCTGAAAAAGTCAACAATAAAAGTATTTAGGAGACATTAAATTGCACACAATGACTGCTTAGTACAACAGATGCCTTTGTTGTGTGTGCTAGCAGCTCACCGCAGAGGTACAGCACGGACAGGGATCCCATTCTGCCGTGTAATCTGAGATAAAGAGAGGAGTGTAAGGGGGAAAAAGCCTTAAAAGGGTGGGTAACTTCAGATGCTATCTCCTCTTCTGCATCATACGAGCCATCAGAGACAATCCGAGACTGTGTGTGGCACACTCGCTCACCCTGATCTTCAGCCAAAGCACAACAAAATTCATTTTTGATCTGAGCTTGTTCCACGTGTCCACGCCCAGAGAACGCTCCGCACCCCCAAAATCACCACAGTCCCTGTTCCTCTGAGGTCTCTGCCTGCACGCCATCCGGGGTCGCTCCCTCCCAAGGTGAATACATCTTGGAGGAATATCAATAAATCCCGCCGCCTGTGAACTCATCCGATCTGATAGGGCACAAAGTAAACGTTTCTCCGTCACTGTTCATCACCCAGAGATACGAGGGAGTTGTTGTTTTTCGTTTGTGCTACTCCTCACCTCCTGGTTTTATCGCCTCCGGCAGCTGGCGCCAGGCGTGTGTTTGGAAGAGAGGAGCATTGTTTTCCTTCACACTGTCAGGGAGGCTGTTTAAACCTGAAGTATTTCAGCCTTTACATATCTGCTTCACACACACGCACACACGTACCTTTATTTGTTTCTGTATTTTAAGATTTGAGATTTTTATGTCCAACCACGACCCAAAACTCGACTGGAAATGTGCGTCATATTTAGAAATAGTGTATTTGTAGATTTCAATGAAAAGAGTAACTTTCATCCAGATTGCCTAGCTGTTTTGTCGTGCGGCCCCGTGTACGTAGGCTGTAGTCCTCGTCGAAGCGGTCGTGGGTTTGAATCCGACCTCATCTGCCGCTCTCTCTCCTCCAGACATTTCCTGTCTCTCTTCCTCTGTCGTGAATTAAAGGCTAAAACAGCTCAAAATGTTGACTTTAAAAAGAAAAACAACATCTTTCTGTTCCAACCTTTACGTACCTTCAGATTTACTCATCAACATTTCAACTCTTCTTGAGCGTGCATACCTCCGTATTTCCAGTCAGACAATGAGTCATTTCTGTTTTTTTCATCGCCTCACTCGTCTCTTTATCTGGAGATGACGGCTTGTTTTCCTCTCATAATTTTATATCCCTAAAGAAAATGACTGATATGAACATGAGTGAATGTCCTCTTAGGGATTCTGTAATAACATGTTTTTTTGTGCTAACTGTGTCATGCATAAATCACATGACACCGGCCTAAAACTAAAACTCAAGCAGCACCTGAACTGAAGTCGACACATCGACGACACATTATTAGAAATAAGCAGCGTAACGATAAAGCAGAACTCAAAACCCATGTGGTACAACGATGATGATAATGATGATGATGAAGATGATGATGATGATATTCAGGGTGACACGGAGCGGCTGTAGGATGGTGTTGGTCATTGGGTGCAGCTGTGTGTGAAATGCTTTATTCTCCTCTGCAGAAGAAGTGAAGCGAACACAAGAGGTCCGAGAAACATGCTCGGTGTGAACACAACATGTGGCTCTTTAATCAGCGACCCCCTCAGTCTCTGTCACCCCACCACTTCCACACATTACTCATGCTCATGCCCCCCCCCCCCCCCCCCCCCCCCCCCCGGACCTGTTGACTGGCTAAATTTAGCTCTCTGCTGGTATTTTGGACTGATGGGGGAATTTTTTCTGCCACCTTAAAAAGGGAAAGGAATCCTGGTGACTAATGTGCCGTGCGCTCTCAGGAGTTAAATGTAGATCCAGTATGTAAACAGTCTGGCTTTTGTTTCTGAGGTGCAGAGTTTCTGTCCACATTCATGTGACATCTTGTGCGTGTGTGTGTGTGTGTGTGTGTGTGTGTGAGTGAGTGTGTGTGCGTGCTACACGGGAAGGAACGGTGGCTTTCAGGACGGAGGAGAAAAGCGAATACTTCTTTGTGACAACTTTAAGTCTTGAAGGTTGATCTTACACAGCTTCCTCGCGCAGGGTGAGAAAATGCACCTTGAGAGTATGGCTGCTTTGTGAGTTTGTGTATGTGTGCATGTGTGTGTGTGTGTGTGTGTGTGTCAGAGGGGAAATTCCAGCCAGGGGGGATATAAGGTGTGGCCCGAGGATCATCTCTGACCACTTTAAAGCCGGGCCATCATCGGCGCTCCTGTATGACTCTCGGCCCCAGCTGCATTTTCTCTCTGAGGGCTCATTATTCTGGCAGGTGCCCTATTGTCCCGTCTTTGCGGGCCTTTTCATGAACATACCAAAAACACAACACGGAAATATGCAGGGAGGAGGAGGGGGGAGGAGGAGGAGGAGGAGGAGGGATGATGGCCTGAGTCAAAGTGAAGAAGACTCGGAAAAACTGTGTGCATGAAAAGAAGAGAGGAAGCTTTGTTCAGAGAGAATAGCAGCCGTTTAGATGTTTGCGGGTTGCAGCGCTGGGATGTGGTGATAGTGACCACTTTAAAGGGGAACATGCCTGACACACTGATGTGAGGGTGACTGGGGGGGGGGGGGGGGGGGGGGTTATGAATGAAAGCATGATGAGACAAACAGCTGTAGTTCATGCAGAAGAGACTGGGACACTTTTCTAACCTCGTATTGTTGGAGGTTTGTGGCTGCAGAAATGAGGGTGTTGTTTTCAGGGCATTAACGTCCCCTGCTGTGTGAGGCACCGTGTGTGTGTGTGCGTCTTTGCATGACCTCATGGGAAAGTCCTTTTGGTCTGGAGTAAACACAACAAAGGAGCTGTTGACAGATGTTTCAATAATAGAAGAACAAGTGATGCTCTTGTGTTTGAATCTGGCAGTGCCTGAGTGTTAGTGAGTCTTACTTACGTCTCGCCGACATCTTAAAGACATACACACAAGCCCGTGTACGTGGCACACATGGGAACAGGTTATGGAAAACTCAAGAATCCGAAGATTATGGTGATAACTGGAGGACGATGTGGAACATTTATTGACCCTATGATTAGAGGAAGAACAAAGCAAGTTTTGCTTGACAGCATCAGACAATAAGATCATCACTCCCCGTTCCTTGGCCTTCGTGTCTTTACGCTGAAACACGCTTGCGCTAATATTGGTGTGCAGCGTGTTTGTCGACAGTGTTATTAGTTTGAGAGGCGAGGCATGTTCACAAACACATGCTCATTGATCATGCTACCTCACATGTCTCTTTTATGACTGCCTCCGATGCCAGCTGAAGGGCGAGATAACTTCACCTCTGCCTCCACACATTTGACCGTGTAGACAGGGGGTGCTGGTGTCTCCGTGAATGGAGGCCACAGTCCATGCCGATCCTCTCCTGCTCTCCCTAATTTCCGTCTCTGTCCAATTTCCATCCCTCGAATAAAGGCACTAAAAAGCCCCCAAAAAATCTTTAAAAACACCCATTGTAGATAAAGTGCAACAGCATGAAAAAGAGACTTTGAGTTGATGATTAAAGCAGGTTTCATAGCTGCTGGATGAAACAATCTCTTGCATAAACATAAAGTAAAAAACAGTTTTCTTAAAAAAGAAAACGGCACCGTCTTTTCTTCCTTCCTCCCGTCGCCGTGTGAGCGATCTCCACCGACTGACATGAGGTGAGTGCAGACCATCGTTCGAGCGGCACTCGCCACCAAACACAACACAAATGAGGCCTTTGTGGCCCCTGAGTGTGCCTCAGTACTCTGGGAGTCAGGAGGTCAGGATAGTGGAAGGTGGGGTGAGGAGGTGAGAGGGTATGGAGGGGGGGGGGCATGCTGAGAGGGGCGGCCAAGTTTTGGTGACAAGGCTTCAGTTGTTTTGCTGAAATTGGGAAGAACAACCCTGACATTATGACATGTCATTATGTGGACTCACTCACACACACACACACACACACACACACACACGCTGAACTGTGCTGCGTTGAACCCGTCACCTTCTCAGCTCACACTTTCAGGAGAGAGAATGAAAATGTGACCCTGACGACATTTAAAAAAGATTGTTATTGCTGTTTTATCTGGCTTAAAAGTTTGAGTTCATGGCGATTATTGTCAGGCTGTAAAGCACGTCCATGGGCTTGATGTTTTTTAAAGGGACCTTTCCTTCCTCAAGTGGATTATTCCCATGCAGAGAAGTCAATAATAAAGCCATGGTTGCACAATTATCTTCATTAACTGATTACAGAAGTTGTGCAGCTTAAATCCAAATCTTTGACATTTCCTTTCTCGCCGTCTTCTCGGAGCAAAAAAATTAAAAGAAATGCACGAATACAGAATGCAGCCCGTGTGAGTGACGGGATTAATGACGTTTTTGCTCATTAGAGCTCACAAATATGCTTTCAAGTTGAAAAGCCTTTTTTACTCCTCCGGTAATCTGCGTGTGAGAGAGCGAGAGCGAGAGAGCAGGGAGCGCAGTCCACGTTGCTCCAGAGGTCAGAATGTCACTTTGGGTTGTAGGCAGAAGTAAACAGGGGTGGAATAAGCCTTCTGTCTTAGGGGGCCTACGCCATAAATCCTTAGAATAAGAGTGCCTCGACATGGTCTCAACGCGCTGAAACAACGGGTCAGCCGTTAATCGCCCGTAATAGAAATCCTGTTGTGTTAGCTCAGTGGAATCAGTGATTAAGGAGGCTGGTGAAAAGATTCTTTGATGGAGTCTAAAGCCTGTAAAGACTGTGAAAATGTGGCAGGTTATAGTGATGTGAAAGTGGAGAGTCACGTTAAGCTTGTTTGTTGAAATGTGGGGGAAAGACTCAAGGGGTAAATCACGTTTTGACAGACATCTGCCACCTGGTTTTGTTCAGCACCGGTTCATTTAACAATCAATAAAGTGAGGCCCTCGACAGTGTGTCTGAAATCTCTGTAAAAGCTAAAACCAGGTCTGGTGCTTTTCTCTCATTTCTCACTTTAATGTCTCTTTACACTCAGAAATCAGATCCAATTGTTTCTTTCAAGATATGGATAAGTAAAAAAAAGCTGAAAACCAGGAAGTGAGAATGAGGACTTGACATGCGTGAGCTCCAGGATGGACTCGAACGCCGACGTCACTCTGCCTCCTCATGCGTGCAACCTAACCGCTAGGCCATCTGCACCCCCTTTAGTTCTGTTTTTTTTTTCCTTGCTGCCTCAGCAGCTATTTAAAAAAAAAAGTAATTCCAAGCAATTCCCGGCCTTACTGTAAGTGTAATGAGATAAAAAATATAAATCAAATACACTCGCTAAGATCTGAGTTTTTGCAGTTAGAAGATGCTTTGCTGTGCATATCGTGGTCAGCAGTTTAGATGAACTGTGGAAGCAATGCCACATGAAACTGTATGTAGCTACAGCTGCAAAACAAAAGCTAAACTTTAATCATCAGGACAGAATAGATGACACCTATGGGCGTCGATATTCAGCTTGTGAACTAAACTTACTTAATGTGCACTGCTCATCTGCAGCTCTTTGGGTTAGTTTGGACCATTAATATCATAATTTACAGAATACATTTGTGAGCTTTAGGAGAAAAAGGAGGTTTTCAAAATAAGAAATGCCATCATTGGAAATTGGATTTAAACTAATTTCTATTATTTTTAGTATTTACTGTTGCATGGAAAGAGCGCTGCTTGGGTTTCCAGTGGCTTAAAAAGCTGCAAAATAAATCTCTTAGAGAATCTAGGGATCAGCAAAATCATCACTGACTCGTGTGGAGCATTCCTGCAGGCCGCAGAAGCAAAACATGAGTGAGGTGAAGAAGAGGAATGCCTGGCCTCAGGTGATGAGCAGTCGTAAATTCATTAGCGAATGCGAAGCGGGCTGATGTGGAAGAATGAATGCTGGCGAGTTGATAACCAGTTGACCCCGTCAACTTGGCATCTGTCATGACCTCAACCTGGGGTTGTATCAGACGAGGGAGGGCTGAGGGACAATATTTGTTTAAGCTGATAACGAGGGGTTGTAGAGTTTGAGTGTGTGTGTGCGTACATGCTTGTGTTTTGTTTATAGTGCATACGTGTGACTTTGGGAAAGACAACGTGAGAGATGGTGTTTACAGGTCTGCAGGAGAGCATGCTCGCTCATGGATCTGTTCCTCTGCTCGGCTGATTATCGGTACTCTGAGTATTGATGCATGTGTGGCCTTCAGTGAGCAGCAGCAGCAGCGAGCTTAATGGCCTGCAGCAGCTCTCGGTCGGTGTCATTAACATTCCAGCTGTGGAGATTTTGGCAAGCATTGAAAAGCATGACAAGACAGCTACACATCTCTCTCCCAGCTCTCAGCACACTCTGTCATTTTTCTGAAGAGCTACAGGCTCCACCAAGGAGATTAAAAACAACCTGAGTGGTTTCAGATCATTCCTGACAGATTTTTGCTCGTCTCGTCTGCCTGCTTGTCACTCAAACACACCGTTACAGTGATTTGTTTGTACTGTGTTTTTTTTTCTCCCCCTTACAGAGACACGTTCTGCTGCTCCTGCTGCTGACTCAACCATCCAGGAACAGGTAAAGAGTTATTCTCACTGATCCCTCCCTGACATGCTATTTGTCCCCCAGGCAAACAAATCTCATTGCACTTCTTGGCAGATCCTAATAGATACATTTAGAGCAATTATCTGACTGATATTTTACGAGGACATGTGAGGTGTTTTGATGGAGCCTTGCAGAAACATTACATGACACCTTGCCGTTGGTAGGTGTTGGCACAGGCAGACATTCAGCCGGGCAAGCCTTGTGTTGTTGCACAAAGTGTTGACACAGTTACATTATTGCAACTGTAGACTTAACTTGGGAAACATGATTTTGCAGGAGGAAAAGCACCCTGATGCAACAGACTGCATGGCTCCATCGATGACTCATTAGGAGCTTTTTACATTTTAAATGGAAGGCTTAGAAAGAGCAGTTTTAGGTGTGAACTTACTGTAGGTAACGTGAGATTAAGAAATGTCCTCAACTGTAAAAAAAAAACATTTCAAATGTAGAAATGAGATTTCACCAGTTAAAAGGTGCTAACATTTTTGTATTTTACTTCATAATTTCCTGAACAACGTTTGGAACATCCATCAGACTGTGTCGCCCCCTCAAACATCGCCGTCCTCTTTCATGCACGGCCCGCTCCGACTTTCACCTCAGCGGCGGGGAAGTGTGGACAACAGGAACGAGAGGAATACAAAGGAGAAATCCTGCATATTATCACATTATGCTCAAGTGAGATAACACTTGTCATGAATTGGTGCAAGACAAATCATGATTGAGGGAGAAGCTCATTTGGTAGAACCTCGAATTGAAAGTTAAAATAAAAAGAACCGTCACAATCTTAAATTAAATGTTACTAGTGCGAGCATAATTGAGATGAGAAAAACATGCTTCTCTTTGCTTGGAAATTTCTTCATGTGATGCAGTATGACGCTTTTTGCATCACATGAAGAAAACTTTCATGCAAAGAAAAACACATTTCTCTTGTCTCTCTGGATTCACGACCATTCAACACCACTACCATGTTTCTGATGATACACAGCTTCATGTAAATGGGTGAAATATCCCTTTAAGGATATCTGAAGTGTAAAAACATCAGGTGTATTCATCCTCAGTAATGATTTCGTTGAGATATCGTTGATTAGAAACACACGGGTCAAAGTGCCATATTAATCATGTGGACTTTTAATGATAACAGGTTTAAATTAATGATCTGTAATTAGATCTGAATGGATAATAAAAGCTTACAAGCTGTTAAGAAACCCTCGTAAAAATATTGAAGGTGCAGAATTTCAGATAGTGATCTCTGCATGCTCTTGCAAACACACATGAACTGAAGCCGCAGCCAAAACGAATCAAGCAGGTATGTGAAGGTCTGTCAGCTGGCAGCGACTCTGGATTCCTCTGGAGCTGTTAATCATAGTTGTAATTACTGTTTTACAGTTTCAGCGTTTGAGAGAGAATCAGTCGTGACAGACAGCGAGAGAGAAATGTTCTGTGCCTCCACCAGAACGGACGAGGAGCAGGGTGTGCATGTGTTCTGTGTCTCTTGTTTGCAGCTATTTCGGCCCCACCTTTTCGGTTTTAATGAGCACAAAGCATCTTCTACCATGAAAGAAGAAAGATTCAAATAGTGCCCAACCCATTTTTCATGCAGAGAAAAACACAGAACGTGTGGACATCATGATGCAGCAAAGAATGTAAAGTTACAAAATCCTTAAGAAAACATTTTATTTGACATAAACTGTACAGATGACATTTATTTGACTAAATGATTCTTAGACAGGAACTAAAAATAACTTCCTTATTAAATAGAAAACTGAAACAAAAATAGAATTAAAGATGAAAAAAGAAGCGTTGCTTATTGTACAAAACAGAGAATGAAAATAGAGCAAAGAAATGAAATCATATATCGTACCCTGATACAGTGGTAGGCCTATTGCAAATGATCAAAACCGTATTGTACACAGTAACTCAATGGCCTTGCCATCTTAGTACAATAGCTAAAATCTTGGCCTCTTTGGTTCCATTAATTAAGTAAAATACATTTGAAACAAAATTCAATTTTCTTCTATAAAAATAACTTTTCAATGGCAGTTTTTGTTTCACTAATCCCGCAACTTTTCAGTGCAAACGTCACAACAATCATTCGCTTTGGAAAGGAGGCGAAAGATTACATTTCAAGTATTGATAAAGAGTCGAGGACTTAAGAGAGAAAGAAGGAGAAGAAGAGAAAGATGAAGAGACGATTCAGTCTAAGAGAGCATGTCGAGTATGGGTATAGGTTACTATACATTGCATAGCTCATGTGGCACTTATTTAGTGATAGGACAGGACACTCAGTACCCCTCGGAAGGCAATTCTTTTATACAAGTGCTATTCAGGGTGTGCATTTCAGTTTCTGCAAGTGCTGCACTGCACCGTGGCGACCCGAATGGGCCAAAAACTCGAGTCTCTGCATCCACAGGCCCACTCCAACTGAGCATAAAAGGGAGTGGGAAGAAGCAGCTCTTTCTCTGTTGCTCCAAGTGCACAAGTGAAGTGCACTTATGACATCTATCTTCACCTGGTTGTCATGGTAGCAGGGCCTGCAGCACTCTTAGGCAGGAAGTTGAGGTGGAGGCCCATAGTCAACAGCAAGAGTGACAGCAGCAGCTCTGCAGAGGACGTTTCTTTTGCCTTTCTTCGGATGGTATAATCCTGCGAGGCATTAAGCGCTGCCGGACTAATTCCATCTGAGAGGAGAGTCAGACTGTGTCTGTCGGCATAATATAGGGAAGTGCTGGTGTTCTGAGTTGTATAAGCTGATGTATTGTCAGTGCTTTATAAAAACAAAGTCTGTCATGTGCTTAAAGTACTTAAGAGGTTTGGGGGAGCAGTGTTGGGAGCGTGGGGGTGAAGCCAGTAATGCCATCGGCTGATCCTGTCACTTTCCTTAAGCGCTTGTTATCTTCATACAAGAGGAGATGATGAGCCATTATTTTTGACTAGAAATGGCAAACTAGAGCGAAGTATCATTTGGTGATTCTCATTCCCTTCTCGTCTTGTTACTGACCGGCCGTCGCCAAGTGGACAAGACTCGGACAGCAAGCATGTCACTCTGATAAATACACACACTCGCACGCACACTAGCAAACACAGCCATGCACACGTGGACCAACACTGATGCTTGCTTGATTGTACCAGTGTGCATGTTGCTCGCACATACAGTAGGTAAAGATATATTGTATATGTGTACCGTACAACAATGTCCTGTTTGTACAAAAGGCCTTTTCTGATTGTTCCAAGTTCACGAGAGGTCAGTGGGGGGCTCAAGCACAGCCGCACTCCTCCACGATCATGTTGGGCACGTCCCTCTTTACGATGTTGTACTCATCGTCAAAGTAGAGCATGGACATAGTACTGAGCTTGGTCGGGATGCAGCACGAGTTGACTGAGCCGGGGCTCATCCCCCTGATGCGATACTGGTTCACTACTGCGGTGTGAAAGGATGAAGCTGAGCCCGGTACGCCTGCCATGTAGGCCGGGCAGTTTCCCTCGCAGTAGTTGCCGTAGTAACCGGCCGGGGCAATGATCCAGTCATTCCAGCCAATGAGGCGAAAGTCAATGTAAAACTGCTGCCGACAGCAAAGGCCCCCGCTGGTGCCATCACACTCCAGCCCCCGTTTGCGGATACGGTGCTTCCCGTCCACCTGCCGAGCACGGACCACCAGGAACGGCCGGTGGGATGGGTCACCCGGGTCAACCAGCACGGGAGAAACGCCGGACGTCTCACAGCCCTCACAGTGAACCTCCAGGTCCTGGCGCCGGCTGCCTTTTCCGAACACGGCCCGCACCGCTTCAGAGAGAGGGAACGTGTGCCAACCACTGCGTTTCAGATCCACCCGCTTCTCCACCAGCGCCCAACGACCTGTTCCCCCTCCTCCACCGCCGCCTCCGGGGCCGCCCTCTGCACTGCTGGCAGAACCGGCCTCTTGGTAGTGGATCTTGACTGTCACCTTCCTCCGGAGGCCCTTCTCAGGACCAGCCGGCAGCACACGGAAGTAGAGCCACAGGTTGGCCTGAGACACGTACAGGTTCTGGTTTCCCTCGTTGGACACGAGGAAGAAGAGACCAGACTTGGAGGATGTGTGCTCATCTGTTGGAGACAGAAAAAACAGGAATGGTTTAATTCTCAGATTTGAAGTAGAAGAACACAAATACATCGAATGCACCAAAAGTAAATGGTATGATTGTATGTGCACTAAGAGTCTCTGTCGAAGGTCATTTGGGGTAACTCTCGTATTGTTACAACAAAGATGAACATTTCCTCCCCTGTCTGCCAAACCAGAAGAGATCGACTCAACAAAAGAAGGATGAAACATTTTCATCGGGGACCAGTCGACAAACGTGTATACCTTCTCTATTTGCAATTTTTTTGCAAATAGAGGCAGTCGTGTTCCACACGAGTTGTTTAATGAGTGAACCGTCTTCATGGCAGCAGAGCGCACTGACATGGCCCATGTTGAAGGGGCATGGGAGAAAAAATTGACATTGCCACTAAGTGGACCTTGTTCTACTACTTTTTTTGTAAAAAAATACAAAAAGGCTTAAGATTGTTTCCCGTCATCAACACAAACACAACATGTTCCCCCATAAAAAGCAGAAAGTGTCCAAACAAAGGCCACAGCTCTGTCTTTAAAGGGCTGTTTTCCCCTGGTGTTTTCTCCGCTCACTCTCAATCACTGTGTCAGCTGACCTCTGTGGCAGCTTCTGATAGGCCAGCTGTGACAGGCCAGTTCTGGGATCAGGCCCAGTTGGCCTCAGGTCCAGCTTTGTAAGTGACAGGGGCCAGAAAAGAGAGAGAAAGGTGGGTAGCGAAGGGAGGGAGGGACAGAGGAGGAGGAAGACCAAGGAATGGAGGAAGGATACAAGTGGAATAGGTGGGAGGGTTGGCGGACATGGCCAAGACTCCCGGGGGGTTCATTGAGTTCAGTGTTAATGTCCCCCCCCCCCCTCAAGAAAACCCCACCCCTTTCCCCTCCTTCCAAGTGTGAGCACCCTGAGAGTGACAGCACAAAGCCCCCTGTGAGGCACTGGGAGACAGCCTCGCTGCAGCAAGCCATTGAAACGCGTGGCTTTCCAGCAAAAAGCATGATGAGGCAAAAATAAAAGCCATTTACATGACACTGGCCACTTTCTGCAGCCGCACAATGAAGAGATCCCGGGAGTCTTAGGGTGGCGATGGGCTCTCCCTGGCACTATTTTTTTTCTCTAAGCCTAATGATGTCTTCCAAATTACCCCGAGGTAACTTGAAAGGTTTCTATTTCAGGAGATTTGGTACAATGTGCCCAAGCGGAGCAGCGCCTTTGAAAGCGGCTAAATTACTTTGTTTGCCGACTGATTAGTGTGTGTCAGTGTCAACAGGTGGCCACCAAAGAAGCCCCCCCCCCCACCCCCCCATGAAGGCGCCTCACGCCTCTTCCTCCTGTAAAGCATGGCTTTACATTCACTCAGAAACCTGTTCAGACCAGCTCTCCACTCAAACATGTCAGCTGGGAGCTCGACCACTTTACACACACACCTTTGCATCCATCCATGAACACACACACCCTGCCCCATGGTAAGCAATACATCAAATATGAGCCTTCTTAATACCAAGGCCCGTGGGTAAAGTATCAACTGCATTGTGAGTGTATATTGAAATCTATCTGAATGGGATTACATAAAGGAATCAGCTGAATACCGTCTCCTCTGTCAGTGCTGTGAGGTCTTACTTGCCTCGACAGCTCCAAACTCAGAAAAGAGAGAGTCTTACATTTGCCGGCACACAGTCAGAGTGACAACAAGTCAATGAATCCAGTCTCAAATTAAAACTCATCATGCGTGATTAGAGAATTCTAGTTTTAAAACTGAGGAATATTTCCGAATTTGTTATGTGGTTTAAAAGGTTTTGCATCACTCGAATAGATCACTTGAACTGGCAGCATTCAAATTGGCAGAAGTGGCTCCAACCAGTTCTTTCAGGGCAAATGTGCCTGACCACAGTACATTCACTAAAGGAGCATGCTCTGCCACTAGCAGGCAGATTATTATTCAGTTGACTAACAAGATTGCAGAGAGGATCACAGAATGAATAAACATGTTGCTCAGGTAAAGACAGAGCAAAGTAAGTGAGAGAAAGTTAAAAGTTTTGCAATCGTCAAAAACTCTAGATTTTGAGTGCTAAACACATGCATCGGGCATGTGCCGAGAATGGGGCTCTCTCTGGAGGTTTTTGGACACCTACAATGGTAGAGGGGTCCCTGAACTCGCCGGAGAGATAATATATCTCCTCTGACCTTGTAAGGTCACGGGATCCCTCAAAAGGAGCTGGGAAAAGTTGCAGATAAGAGTGATGTCCCCAGATAAACAAACTAGAAGAGACGGATGGTTGGCTGGAAAAATGAAGAGCAGAGCTGTGATTTAGGATAGGAATTCTGCTATCAACACAAACACCATCGTCTCCAGATGAAAAACTAGCCTCAGCTCCTGGTTACTCCGGTGATGACTCTGGAGCTTTCCATCGTGTCACACCAATCCTCATCTCGAGCAGATTCTTTGTCAAAGTCATACGATAACGACGACAACGAGCATGGATTTTAAAGACTGTATGATAAAGCTCCAGACCAGCAACCAATGGACGCAACGTTTCTAACAAAGTTCCAGCAGTAAGATCAAACCTAAACGTCTCTCAGCATCCTATAAAAACTCACTCCCCATCCATGAACCTCGTTCTCCTCTCTGCAGGCTCTTCTGGGGATACATCTTCTCCAAGGTGCTACAGCTTATGCAAAAAACGTCCCCTTAATGCCGACAGCGTGAAGCCTCTGGGTGAGTCTGACACTTTGCAGATCGATCTTTTTCATGAACAAACTGAACACGGCGAGTATAATCTGTGGTCCTGACAAAATCGACCTCCAGGAGACTACTCTGTCAGCCACTGTTTAACGTAGTCAACACCTCAAAAGGTCAAATATATAAAAACACAGACATATTCTGAGAGTCACTTCTGCAGTCGATATTTTTCAATCGACAGAATTGATCACGTGACTTCCTCGCTGTTAGAAGGTCAGAGTACCAAATCACTTATTTCTACTGAGCTCCCCTCAGAGACACACATCTCTTTATGCATCCAAAGTCTTCCAAACAATTTGAAGCTGGCCCCGACACGCCTCACCTGACCCCGCAGTGGAAATGTTGCTCGAGAGCGTCGGCAGCCGGGACACCTGGGTGGGCTGGTGTGGAGGATAAGGAGCTGCTTCAGCGTGTCCCCACCTGCGCCACCAACTCAGCGGAGAAACCACGGAAGAAGGCAGCTCCACAGCTCATTACTCAAATCTGCTGTCGACGCAGACCACACGCCGTGGAGGGACAAGAGGGGTGCGGCACGGAGCGTTTGTGGTTCTGACATGAACGTAGAGAGGTGTGCGTGCCGATCGCAGCAGCAATCCCTCACGCCTGAGAGTCTCAGCACTCCAGGAATTCCACAAAGAGCGAGGAGGGAGGGAGGGAGAGGATGGAGAGGCAGGTCGCTGGACTTTTGGCTGGAGGTTAAAGCCTCTGTGGCACTTACTTGGTAGATGTTTAAGCAAGTTGCACAAATCATTTATAAGATCAGAAGCCAAACAGAGGCAGCCAGGAGCCACGGAGGAGTGAAACACACGCTTGTGAGTGAATGTGGAAAATGTCAAGGATGGCCATGACTGACAGCTCCTCATGAAAGACTTGTGTCCTGAAGTAAACCTGCCAACCTGATCCTCTGGAGGAACCGCACTGGAGTTAATGACCTCCCATAATGAAGTCTGAATTCTTGGATCACTCAGCGGGAGTTCAGTGGGTCCGAACGGTCATAGTGAGCAATCAAGAAGTGCTGATCTAAACTTCCACGTCTACGCCCCTCTCTCTCTCTCTCGCTCACCCTCCCTCCTTCCACTCGCTTGTGTTCCCCGCTTCGCTCCTGTGGATACGGGACACCGAATCCCCCGGCATGGACCCATGGGAGCATGTCAGGGGAGAAAGGAGACTGGCATCGTCCTCCTCACCTGCCCAGAGCCGCTTGGCACAACTCTACCTGCTGCACTACGGCAACCAGAGATAAGAAAGTGGCTGCCTGGCTGTGAGCACGAAGTTAACCCTGAGATGAGGGGACCTGAAGTGACCTAAGGCACAACAACACCTATCCACATCCATTTGTTGGCTCGCTGTTGGTTAAACATATGCCAACCTCGCCCCCCCAAAGAGAACCCGCCTTCTCTTAAACTGTGACAACAACAATTCAGGCTCCCTCATGCTTGGGGGACAAGCTCCCCTGGCTTCAGAGCTTTCTGGAGACCTTGCCTCCGAGCCATGCCCCCTGGCTGGCAGCATCCGATCTAGAGGGGGGCGTGAGCCAGCTGGCCAGGAGGCAGACGGGTCTAGGGAGCGGGGACCAGAGCCAGCTCCATGGTACAATGCCACACAAAGGCTCAAAGGTGCGAGGAAGAATAGAACTAGGGGGGAAAAAACAGAAGGAGAAGAAGCAAAGAGAGCCCAGCGAAACTTTGGATCTACAAAAACATTCTTTACAACACTGCAATATGGGCACACACACACACACACACACACACATCAACACACACACCCCTCCTCACTCACCCAACACAAACTCAAATGTCTCATGCATTATTCTGATTTCTTTTGTTTTCGGCCCTTTTTTTCTCCCTGCGTAACGTTGACGTGTTGCGTTCAGCAGAAACACACAGAGCTCTTCTAATAATTGCCCGGCTTTTGTTCCCTTGTCGTGAGGACGCTCAGATCATTCCCATTGGAAGGTGGGACCCCATTCAGGCTAATTGTAGCAGTCGGGCCAATGGGAAAATACAGGATAGTATGTGTGTGCATGTGTCTAAGCTGTCCTATTTCAGTGTCTTTAATTGCATGTTTTCTTTTTGTTAAGCGAACAGTTTGTGTCAAAGACGTCGTTCTCACAGCGCGAACTGACAATTATTGGATTCTGTCAAGGCTGGATGATTTTAGGTGCGTGTGTGTGTTTATGTGTGTGTATGGAAGGATGTGTGTGTGTGTGTGAGAGAGAGAGAGGGGCATAGAGAGAGGAAAGGGTGTTCTCTTTGGACTTGTGAGAATTAGTTAGATACACATTCTTAGAGGAAGGGATAAATGGCCAATTGAGGGACTTTTGTGTGTATTTAAAAGAGGGCTTTATACATTGGAGTATTGAGTGTGAGCACGGCTTTAGTGATGAAATTGGATTCAGAGGTTCCTTTTATCCCACAGACAACACACATAGGGGTAATTTAAGGACTCTGAGTTTACTTTCTTTTTCATTTCCATCAGACTAAAGCAGCACGGTTTAACACCAGCTACTGCAAATCAAGCAGCAGCGAATCCTGATATCACATTATGAACATGAAAACTGCCCTGACTCCAATTAGTTTATGGCTTTTTAAAAAAGGTAACAGATCAACATGAAAAGCTTGAAAGACTGAAATTTCATCCATGACTTGAGGTTATTAAGACACCTGTATCCCTTGGCTGTCTCTTACATAAAGTCAGAGGTAAAAGGTTCATGTAGAGGTCGATTTAGATGTGTGCAATGCATTATTGATTATTACCTGACTCGGCGAAGCTGATGATCTCCGAGTTCTCCGCTTGAACCTCGTTGTTGTACGCAGCCTGTCCGTCAAAGCTTGGGATCTCCACTCTGCCGTCCTCGCGCACTTTCCCGGCGTGCAGCCTCCTCAGCGCCGTCACCATCGCGGCTTTGGGGATGGGGTGGGTGATGTTGGGTCTGTCCCTCATCTGCAGCCGGTTCAGAATGTGCCTCTTCACCGCCTCCAGGAAGTCTATGTTCACCCGCTCTGTCTGATCCGGCGTCCTCAGACCGCAGGACGCGCACGACTCCTGGGGAGAGCTCTGAGCGTCAGTCCCGGTCACCGAGCTGCAGCCCGCGGAAAGGACGCACGCGACCAAGCAGGACAAAGCCAGGCTGTACACGCTCATGTTTCTACAGTTAAGTTTACAGTCAGAATCCTAAGTAAAAGGAGGGTGAAAAAGATCAGATACACACCGAGGTTAAAGCTAGATTTAATTCCACTTGTGCTCCAAAAAGTGAGACGCCTCGAGATATCCAGAGAAGCCAATGAGAGCTTTGTATTCCCAAACATACGAGGCTAATTAACTCCAGTCATTATGCATTCAGCTTGTTGTCCAACAATGCTTCTTTTCTCTGTCCAACATTAAAGTTCATGTCTGTTATTGCAAAGCGCACTCGGGAGTTTGGATCTGTTGACGCGCTTCTGTCACTGCCCGTTCAGGTCAGACGTGTAATCTACCAAAACAAACGAGGTCTCTGAATGAACCCCCCCTCCGATGTCCAAACGCGTTCACTCCGTTCTGTCCCATTCAACTCAACACAGAAACTTTTACAACTGCACCTCCAAAAATATAAAAACACAGTGAGTCTCCGTGAGTCCCGCGTCTTTTGTGTTTACGCACTGCTGCTGGGTAAACCGTGTCCAGAGCGCGCGGTTCAAGTAGGTGATCAGCTCCGTGCGTCCTGCAAGATGCTGCTGCTGCTGCTGCTCACTGAGACCCTTTCTGCCTTTTGCAATCACGACAACAGGGGCTCCGCACACCCAAAGTTTTTATACAGGAGTCGAAACCACGTGGGGATTTCCACCAACTGGACGCCGGGGATTATTAAGACTACTACGTCTCAGAGCCACGACTGAAGGGATGAAACAAGGGTTTATTATGGTAACATGCCGGCCCTAAAGAGGTTGCATAATTCTACCCTAAAGGCGTATGTTATTTGACTCATTGAGTGAAGCATAATTTGATCATAGATCTGACAGACCACAGAGACGCACAGGTTGAGTTTGGAGACGTTGCTCTGTGCGCAGACAGCAGCTCACAGCAGGTGGTTTCAGTGGGACGAGAGTCAGACATGTGAAATCAAACTTTTTTTTTTGTGAATTAATTTTGTTTGATATTAAAGGACACACAAGACTCCTGCAGTCGCTTTAAACACGTCAAGAACATGAAACTAAAATAAAAACCTCTCAAGATTTAGATTTAGTGTCTAAATTAGACAAATAGTACCAAAAAAAACACGAACATAGAAGATTCAGATTGTGGTTTTGGTGATACGGATAACTTTGAACAGAAATCATGAAGACTTTATATCTGGTTGTGATGTTGCATAACAGACAAACAGCGCCATCTACTGGTTTCATTCTATCATTACACACTTAACCTGCCTCTTATAATATGCTGTTCAGTCAAGCGTCTCGAGATGACAGCTGTTATGAATGCTTTACGCACAATGATTGATTGACTTGGATGGATGATAGATAGAAGAAGACAACCAATCAGTTTTACACTATCTTTTTGAACATGTTACACACACACACACACACACACACACATGAGGAGACGTTAGAGTGAGGGGGCTACCGGATCAATTTCTAGACTTGGTCCACACCGGGACTTGAACCGGCGACCCAGCTCAAGGTTCGAGCCCCTGCAGACCGAGCTACTGCCGCCCAGTGTCTGATACATGGATGAAAGGATGGATGGAGCTAGATTTAAAATCGTTGATTAAAAAGTACCACCTCAAGTCCTGCTCTTTTTACCTTCACCACCTTCTTTTTATGTTTTGTAGCGTCTGAGGTCCAAACATTTCATTTATATCCAACGTAATAAAAGTAAAAACATTTCAAACAAAGCAAACAAAAGTCAGAGCGTACTTTGGGTGACATGTTCAGACAAGGTGTAAAGGAAGAAGTGGGAGAAAAACGTTTGCAGTCTTTTTTATTTTGATCTTAATAAATGAATCCAAGGCCACACTTTACAGAAATCAAGTCAAAGAATACAGATAAGTAGATAAGTAACAAAGGCAACACATATAATGTATAACACACATACCTTACAGCTGATATTCATTTCATTTTTCTAATTGACTGTTCAGTTATATATTTTCAGCTTTTGTTCTTACAGATTGTGTTTACTTTGCCTCTGTGGATCCTCAGTAGTTGGGCCACACTTGGATCTGGGTCTTTAGGCCTCAAAGGGCCGAACACCAAGGTCACAACGTGTCACAACTGCTTCAGATACTGGATGGAAATAAATCCATGAAGTATGAGTATCAGATTACACAAGTGAAATAAAAATATTAGTGGTTTACACATTTAATAATGTGAACGTCATTCTTTTTTGATCTTATTTCCTGAGTTGTGGAGGAAGTAGCAGGTCTGTGTGGGAGCTGAATGTAGGTCAACAGGTCAAACGCAGGCTGCCAGCGCGGCCTGCTGGGTAAGAACTGATTAGTTTACTTTCCAACCGAGTCACAGGGTTAACCGCTCGGGGATTAGCTTCACATTTCCTCATTTTCTCAGGTAAATTTTTTTTTTTAAAAACTGTTAAATTACAGAATATAGAAAAGACGAGCAAAGACGCCAAACATGTCCAGCAGAACTTTGAAGAAAGTGGTCCAAAGTGCTGCAGAAAAGGTGACGAGGTGCAGCCGTTGGAAAGTGTCAGGGCTGATGAGCATGTCGCTCAAAGTGAATACTAGTGGACACACGATGATGTTGGAAAACATGAAGTGAGATACATTTTAATATTACTTTTAGCTATCCAGTAAACCAATCAGAGTACTGGGTTTTAAATACTGACATCGTTCCTCCTCGCTGCAGACAGCCGACTCTTCTTACTTTGAGCAGAAACACACTTCCTGTCTACATTGGACACATTCACAGGACTAAACAGAAAATAGAATTTTATTCTTTATTTTATGCAAAAATATATACAGGTGCACAGCGCCCCCTAGTGTACTGTGCTGAGCAGCCTCGTTCCTCCTCTTATAAACAAGTATAGACAGAAAAGCTCGTCTGAAACGTGAACGATAAATGATGTTCCCTTTTGTTCTTAACAATCGCTCTCCTCCGTCTGCGACTGTTCAACAAAGCCACAGCTTGTCTTCACATTTTCCACTCGTGTCTTTGACTACAGCTAAAAGGCCGAGTGTGATACACGTATATTACAAGTCACATCAAAGGTAACATAAATAGGATTTGTTAGGTCCTTATGTAAACTTTAATACTGATGCTTTTCATTCCACTGTGTTTTAGAAGTGAGTGAGGTTTGATGGTGTTGGGCTGTTAACATTCACTCAGAGTCATTTGCCAGATGGAGATGGGGCCGTGTGTGTTGCAGGGTCTTCCCCCCAGCACCAGCAGCAGGTCAGGCAGATGCTGAGCGATATCCCCCTCCTCCTCTTCCTCCTCCTGCAGCAGCTCCTCCTCCGTGCAGCTCCACTGTTTCCTGAAGGCCTTGTTTTCAAAGCTCAGGCAGCTTCCAATCTGCTGCGCCTCTTTCCTCAACAAACAATCCTCGCTGTCGTAAAGCTGTGACGACTGCGTGCGCGGCGTGCTGGAGTAGCATCTGTCCGGGCTGAACGTCTCCAGCTCGATCGCTCCCTCTGAGCCCAGAAAGGTGAGCGGGGCGGGGAAGCACTTGTTCTTAAAGGGCCTTACTTTCTCGTCCAGCAGTTTGGCCTGCTGGAGTTCACAGCTTGAGCTGCCGGTGTCCGGCGTGTAGCTGGGGCCGAGGCCGACGCAGCAGTGGTGAATCTTGTCTGGGGGGTCGGAGTCCAGGTGTACGGGGATCTGGCCCCAGCTCTGAGAGCTGAAGCTGTACCTCCACAGACAGTTCTTTGGAGAGGTCTGGCTCCGTCCTCCTCCGAAAAGCAGCATGCTGTCCTTGTAGGCCACAGCTGAGTGTCCCATGAGTCTGGAGGGGCCGGACCTGAGGAAACACCCAGAGGGGGGGTCAGCAGGAAGGAACACACCAAACAATGTCTACTGTAAACCCCGGCCTCTTTCTCTTTGTGGCTACCTGGAGTCCAGCTGTGACTCTGACCTGAAGACCAGGTGGGCCTATTCTTCAGGACAACGCTGAAGCTCCGACTTTATGTCACTCACTAAACTGTGGACCAATAAAACGCTGAGATCTTCCACACGTCTTTGGAAGACGTTTTCTGAGTCGGCCATCCTGCTCGTTTTTGAGATCTGCTCGTTTAGATCAGCAGGGTATACACACGTTTCCACAGTGGTGTTTCATCTTATTGTGATGTCACTTCCTGAAGTATATTGTGCTTAAAATGTGATCAGCCTGAAGATGATGTAAAGATAATCTGTTATTGATCCCTTGAGGGTAAATTAGGTCATTTATTCCCTGGCTTTTCTTTGTGTGTGTGTGTGTGTGTGTGTGTGTGTGTGTGTGTGTGTGTGTGTGTGTGTGTGTGTGTGTGTGTGTGTGTGTGTGTGTGTGTGTTGTTTGATGAAGTTTTGTGAAACATCGATCACCCGGGTAAAGAAGCCGTTTGTGATTCTGCTTTGTTCGCAGTGAGACACAAACACAGCACATCCAACAGCTCTCCTCAGGACGCCTCTTCACCAATCATTTAATTATTAGATAAAAACTTTACAAACATGAGCTTCACTGAAAATCATCCCAGATTCTGCCGTCCTGCAGGGGGAGCTGTAGAGTCTCATCTCTCACCAGGAATCTAAAACACGAATGCTACACTATGCTATATATGCTACAAGGAAGCTAACACCACTGACTGCTCGGTGGATTTGATTGGATGAATAACAACATGCAAGACACTGTTAATAGCTGAAATGAAACCACCTCTCCGTCCTGTCGTCACTGCAGCTTCAAAACCCTTCAGGATTCTGAGCGTTCACTCAGCCGACTTGAAGAGCGCGAGGAAAGGTTCCTGTTCTCCACTGAGCGACCAAACGTCTCTGACTGCTCGTTACGTTTGCACTGACACCACTGTGGTATCATTTAACCCTTTCAAGTCATTTATTAATCATCTGCAGCTGTAGCTCATCTTCATCAAACACAGCACGGAGCTGTGCAGGTGACTTCATGGTATTGTTCCTGTCACCTCCCTCTGAGCAGCGTGCAGCCTCACACACTCTCCTCATGTCGCCCGCTGTAAGAGCTGCACACACACTGAAAACTGATCCTGAAAGTTCAGCAGCTGGTGACACCTCCAGGATCTTCAGACGCCTAAGAAATGTGGGCGTGGCCTGATGAGGCATTCGCCTGCTGATTATCACCTGAGCGCAGCTTGCATGGGATGCATTACATCATCATGACTCACACCTGATGATGCTCACCCTGTTGGGATGTATTTATGCCGAGGCTTTAAAAACAGCATCGCACAGATGAACCCTACTCTGCAGCCAGCAGCCATTTTCAACACAGTCCTCGTTCCCCAGGACCTGGATCAGGCTTCAGGGTCCCTAAAGAAGAAAGCGTCACTCACTTGTTTCTGAGGGAGCTCCATGTCTGGTTGCTGGAGTTCCACCTCCAGAAGTCTCTCTGCTCCTGTAAGCCTTTCAAGCCTCCGAACAGGTACATGCAGCTCTGGCTGGCCACGGCCGAGTGACTGTGTCTGGGTCCTGGTCCGATCGAGGCCTCCTTAGATCCATTTAGCAGAGACCACGCCATGGTGTCTGTGGAGCACATTAACAAGAGCAGAGTTAATGGAGGAGTTAGAATTCAAAGGTCAGTCAGCGTCCATTCATGGTCTGATGACCAGTGTGCATCACAGCCGTCAAGTCCATCTGTTTGGTATGTCAGCTCTTGCCTAAGGCAATATGTCCCTGTGTGATCAGGATCTTTACCAATTGTTTTTAACGAGGGCAAAAAAAAACAAAGACACGTTGAACTCACCGAAATCCAAACTCCAAAAGTCCTGTGAGGATCCTTTAATGTCTACGAATCCTCCGTAAAGCAGCATGTCAGAGCCGAGCACCACGGCACTGTGTCCTTTTCTGTTGGATGGCATCTGGTTCTGCACGCACACGCACACACACACGCACACACACACACGCACACACACACACAGAGTTTGTACAGCTCACTATCATATCATCAGCACCTTAAAAACAGCCCTGTCTTTACTTCATCACGTCTCTTTTGCAGTATTTTCATTTGTCTTTGTTTTCTCTAGTTTAGGTGTTGGACGGAGAATCGCTGATGGGGGGTCTCGATCTGCGCCGACCTTGAAACGACCTTGATGTGTTCACCACTAATGGCAGCAGACAAGTTTGTGATCAGTACGCAGAAAGGTCGCGTGGACTCTCCTTATAAAGCTGGGTGTGAAAAACAAACACTGAGATGAAAAGTGTTTAAATGTAGTTTTTCAATCATCTCTGTCGTCGTGACATTAAAGCAACACGTTCATTCATCCTGATGAGTGTGTGTGTGTGTGTGTGTGTGTGTGTGTGTGTGTGTGTACAAGTCCAAAGGAGGTCCAGACTTCAGGAGGGGATTCCTCCTGTCCTGAGCGAGCGAGTCCACAAAGCCCGCTTTGAATCCCACCTGTGGCTCCACTCTCTCTCTCTCTCTCTATCTCTCTCTGTCTCTCTCTCTCTCTGTCTCTCGCCCTGATGTCATCTCTATCCTCTGTCACACCTCTCTAAATAAAGACTCTTATAAATGAGAAACTTGTCAGGTCACGACTCTGTACCTGAGGGGAGCTCGTCTTTCCCTGGAAGTGAATCCATTTCTGCTTCGCTGAAACAACAAGACAAAGAAACACTGTTGATTAAATGAAGAGCTGAGGTTTAAAAAAAAACAAACAAATAAGCCAGAGATGAATGAACTCAAAACGGGCGGGGTCACATTTATAGAGATAAAAGTTATCAACGTGAAGTTCAAGTATATTTTGATAGTGCCCCCTAGAGGCAGAGCTGTGATGGGGACTTTACTGATGAGGAGGAGGTGAGCAGGACGACACTCACTGAAGTGTCTGATTGTGTTTTCACCCCCAAAATAAAGACAAATTAAAAAGAACCAAGAGAATGAAAAAGAACCAAATCAAAGTTTATGCAGAGTGAAAAAGCAACAAACAAGTCGGGGTAGGAAGCATGTCCGGTCACGCCCGTTACACACAGCAGGAAGCATGTCCTGTTAGTTTAAAGTCTTTCCCTAACCAGTACTTCCTCTTCTCTACATCTGATGTTGACTTTTTGAATTCCTTGATTCCTTTTGGTTCAATAACTTTAAATAAAAGAAGAAATGCCTGAGAAGGCGTTTCTTTAAAAGCGTGGGCCGATCGAGCGCACTGAGAGCAGAGCAGACAAGCAGGAACACGATGAGTGTGTCAGGTGTGTATGCATACTCACCAGTGTCAAACACCCACAGAGAACATCTCCACTTGGTGTACGCAGAATCCAGCATGCCTCCAAACACGTACAGGAAGCCCTGAAAGGAGCAACGAGCTGGTGAGTGTATCCTCAACACAATCATCACGCTGCTATGAGCAGGAAGACGAGGAAGAAAGACGGCGTCGAGACCGAATGCACACGTCCTGAAGTTTGTGTGAAGCGCCCGTGTCCTCGTGGTTACAACATTTGTGTCCATGTACGGAGGCTGTGGTCCTGTCGCTTCTTTCCTGCATCTCATAGCTCCCTGATTTCTCACTCTGTCCCACCCTAAGCACACAAGCCCCCTGCTGCCTGTCCACCAGGAAGCAGAGCGACCCTGAGTCCACGGGTGGAATCCAACACAAGGTTCACCCTGGTCTTTATCTCCATTAGCTGTGACGTCCTCCTCCGTCATATTCACAGGTTTGAATCCACTCCTAAACTCAGCTGTGCGCTGTGATTGGCTGGAGGAATCGCTGCAGCTCCGCCCACAAACAAACGAGTCTGCAGACAGTCACCTGTACGGACGCTCAGAGGGGACCATGGAGCTGCTCTGTGTGTGTTTCAGTCTAGATTACATGATCTGTAAAAAAACAACAAGAACTTTGTACCTCATGAGCCACCATAGAATGTTCCTCCAGTTCTTCTGGGGCCGCGTCACCAGTGCAGTTCAGCTCCGTCCACTCGTTGCACACTGACTCACAAACACAACATTTTAGTATTTTAGAGGAGCAGAGCAGTGATTGGTCCTTGTGTTCGTCACGGTCCTTACCCACGCTGTACCTCCACAGGTCCCTGAGACAGCCGTCGGCCCGTCCTCCCAGGATGTACACGTGTCCGTCGTAGCTGCAGCAGGCGTGCTTGTAGCGCTCACACGGGCTCGCTCTGCTCTGAGGGAGCCGGGTCCACAGAGACGAACTGCTTTGACTCATAACTGGCATCGCCCGCTCTCAACGGACCATCACCTAAAAGAGACCAGAGTTTAGTCCTCACAACGCTGACTCTCTTTTCTCTCTTCATCACATTCAGACATTTTACAGCAAACATGTCCCTCTCTCTATGTCCACCCCAACCGAACAGGAAACATGGAGGAGATCATTTAACAAAGCTTCATTTGTCCCCGGGGGACAATTCAAATCATATCAGATAAAGAATGGACGTGCTCAGTCATCAACACTACTCAGTCCCTGAACACAGACCCACCATGCAGACCACCAAACAGCAGCTTCTGAAGGACGCTCACACAGAGGAAGAGGAAGAGGAAGAGGAAGAGGAAGAGGAGGGAGGCTGCACATGAAGGAGGACAGAGGGAGGCGGTTGTTACGCTCGAGCAGCGATCGGTGCTCAGCAGGGACTCACAGAGCGCCTGACTGCTGCTGGAGGCCGAGTCAGGAGGGAGTCCTCTCTCTGTCTCTCTCTCTGTCTCTCTCTGTCTCTCTCCCTCTATCTCTCTCCCTCTCTCTCTCTCTCTCTCTGACCCTCTCTCTCTCTCTCCCTCCCTCTCTCTCTCTCTCCCTCTCCCCTCTCTCTCTCCCTCTCTCTCTCTCTCTCTCTCTCTCCTCTCTCTCTCTCTCTCTCTCTCCCTCTCTCTCCTCTCTCTCTCTCCCTCTCTCTCCTCTCTCTCTCTCTCTCTCCCTCTCTCCTCTCTCTCTCTCTCTCTCCCTCTCTCTCTCTCTCTCTCTCTCCTCTCTCTCTCTGTCTCTCTCTCTCTCTCTGGGGAGAAACTCTCACCTCGCAGGTGAGAACTTTATTTCTACCTTCAGAATCCTTTCTTCTCTTGCTTGAATAAAGCAGCCGGTCGTTCTGTGTGCGTCTCACCTGATGAAGTTAAAGGTAAAGAAGCTGTGAGTGGCTGGAGGCCAGAGGGAAGGTCGGGGGTTGGATGTGTCCTCGGGCAAGGCACTGCGTGATCAGCGGCGAGCTGAAGTCCGTTTAGAGTCTCTGATGCGGTCTGAGTCATCAGCTGTCAGCACAGTGAAGAAAAGATGACTCACGTCAACATGGCGATGAAGTAACCAGGACTCCTCAGTACTCTTCCATGAAGGAGGGCGATCAAGGCTGCGCTCACGTCCTCTCTCTCTCTCTTTATAACTTCTTATCAAGCTGTCACATGAGCAAACAGCTCGGAGGTCACGACACGCCACAGCGCTCGGCCTCCTTCAAACACCTGAGCGCTACAAAGCAATCGGAGCCTGTTTGGCTCCCCCCCCCCCGACATTGAAACAATATTGACAAATCAGACTCTTCTCATTCCTTTCTAAAGGTCCCAGGTTGAAAAGCAGCCTGCTGAGCTCAGATCTGTGCACAGCCAATCATCTGTGAGTTTAAATCTGTATCAGGACCTCCTATTGGTCAGCTCTTCTGCTCTGTTATTAGAACATTTCTTTTGGGTTTGTTCTCTACATATTTGAACTTCCTGATGTTTCGGATCTTTAGGCGAACAACATGTTGACTTGTCAGTCGAGTCTTCAGGTCCCACCTGACGCGTTTCTGCTCGTTCAGCGCGGACCAAGACTTTAAGAAGACGCCACGTTAGAAATGTCATCGACTGGATCAGCATGTTTCTTCATGGTCGTGTGAAGTGCAACCAAAATAAAAACCAAGATGGCCGACAAGCAGGGTCTGTTAACAACAGTGATAATGTTGTTCTTCATTAAACCTGCGAAGCCTTCCTCTGACTTCAGCATCTGCACATGCTCAGATTGACCTTCCAGCCAACAGGAGACAAATGAACCTCCTCCATGGGGTCAACTGTGATGTCTCTGTCCCCGTCTCCCGTATGAATGAGGACCCTGAACATGTTTCCAACAGTGATTACTTTAACTTTATCAAAACTACAGAAGCCCAAAGCGGACATGTGTCCACATTCTGCTTGTGTCCACCATCACACAGAAAGTGGGGACGGGGGTTTACCAGCTCCACCATCTTGTCTCAATCTGGATCACATCTGTCCAACCTGCAGTGGATCAAAGACATGTGACATGAGCAGGTCCAGACTGCAGACCAATGAGCTCTGAGCTCTCATCAGACCTCAGTGTGTTCACAGAGACCGCACAGGTTCACCTGTAACCCGGAGATCAGCTGATCAGGTGAACGTTTTGGTTCTTGTCCGTCCACTTCCATGCGCAATTGCACGTGCCCGGACTGACGCGTATGCGCATTGCTCTCTCTCTCTCTCTCTCTCTCTCTCTCTCTTTAGATAAATGCAAGTTTATGACATAATGAGAGAGACAGGTGAATCAGGTGATCTAAACTGTGAATAAACTTTAGTGCAGTTTTTTTCCACTCACGTGAGCAGAGCAGCTCCGTGAATCTGTGCAGATGTTCCGCTCTGTAATAAAACATGATATCAGATGTCGTTGTGCTGCTTTGTCTGATAGGATGCTCAAACCTCTTTGGTTTGGGCAGCTGTGGCTCAGTTGGTAGAGTTGTCGCTCCTCAATCGGAAGGTTGAGGGTTCAATCCCCAGCTCCTGCGAGCAACATGTCCGATGTGTCCTTGGGCACTTCTTACATGTACATCCTTGGGCAAGACACTTAACCCCAAATTGCAAATTGAACGGATAGATACAGGATGCATATCCAGCCCATCAGTGTGAATGGGTAGGTAGTTTGAGTAGTCGGAAGACTAGATAAGCTATACAAACTCAAGTCCATTTACCGTGAGGCTGTAACACCTCCACATAACTGTGCCGATATGAAACGTGTTCAAATGAACATCAGTTAACTGTTAGTAACGTTTTATAAACGTGTCTTGTAAACAGCGTGAAGAATGAGAGAGACGTCACTGTGGACGATAGAAGTCCGTTTCCAGGGAAACTACGGAGACAAAACTTCTCTTTAGAGGAATTATTTCTGTACCAAGCGTGAAAAGAAGGAAATGAAACTCCTAAAGACACACTGAGCAGTGTCTCTAATCCTGAGAGACATGAGAGAAAGTAAAGCGTGTGAGATAACGGGGAAGTTAGAGGAGAGGAAAGGAGGAGATGAACTTCTGTTTGTACATTTAAATAGAAAAGGCTTCTTATGTTTCTGCCTCGTGTTATTTTTCTATAAAGGACGACGATGTGATCTTTAATGAATAGAAAAGTACTTAGTAATAAAGAAGAGTTAGTTACTCACTCAAAGCGTCTTCGGCTCCTCTTCGTCTGACTGTTGTCTCTGAACAAACGGCATTCTGCTGCGTTCACGTCCCCTCGTAAACTGGGAACACTTAGCTGAGAAACTCGTTTAAAACATCGCGTTACTTCATTTATGTATTTAGCTTGTAAACATGACTGGGAATCTTTTTTCAGTCTTTGAAAGAGTTGGGAAAAAAAGAAGTACCTTGAGCCTGTCTTAATCACTCTACTTTGACATTAATTAAAGCCCACCTATTTAATGTAATTGTATGCATCTTATATTTATTTATGCACTATTGTATTTTTGGGAGTGAAATTTGAAAGTTGGAGAAGTGAAACAATTCTATGTTATATTTTCTGGACTGAATAAAGAAACTTAACTTATAGTAAAAATGGGTCCCTGAACTCTGTTTGGAGCTAAAAAAGTGATCAGGAGAGTTACGGTGTCAGTGTTGCGACCCTCCACCATATAATAATAAATAACAATAAAACTTATCTCGTATCATTTTATCTTCTTCAGTTTCAGTGAGCACTTTTCCCTCTGAGGACAGTTTGTGTGTAGAGATTTACCACATAATCTGAACACTTCTCCATTTTCACATTTCTCGATTTGCAATGTGAAGAAGTAAAAGTTTTGTTTTTTTTGCAAGGCTTACAGGTAGCCCATCTGTTGCTGATGTTAAAGGACAGTAGCTTTAAAACTCCTTCATGAAGACTCATGGGCCCTTGTGTAACATTTAATTGGTAATAAACGGTAATGCCTGAAAGGTCAAATGTCGGGCCTCAAGGTTCATCCACTTTATGTTACCATGGAACGAGCTGCAGTTTGTGCCTCGTGCTGCACAATCTGTTGACACTTGTTTGAGTTTTTTCTGTGCTCCGGTGTGTTGTTGGACTGATTTGTTTGTGTTTGGATTTTGCTTGTGTTGTCTGTAACTGGTTTTGTCTCTCAGTGTTTCACATCTTGTCAAACAGATGGAGGTGCTTTCTTCAATTATTCATCTTCTAACTCATTAATTCATTCATGTTGGAGGCTATTTTGAGATTGTCAGCATGTCAGAGTTTAACTTGATGAAATTAGAAGTAAGCGAGTTGTTTACTAATTGATCGGGGACGCAGAGTGACGTCGACTTGACATCTTGTTTTGAAAACTGCATATGATTGAGATCTCCAAACGGGAAGTCACTTTTTTTAGACAATATTGTTTTTATTCAAACTGCTCCCGACAGTAAAGTATGCTTATGTCTTCATCCACATGTTCTGACCTCCAGGGCCAAGATATAAGGAAGTGTAACACTTGTCTTGGTGGCCATGTTGGCTGTTCACGTCTGTTAGACTGCAAAGCTTTGTCCAAAAAGCACAAATACATTTATATGGTGACAAAACGAGCAGATAAGTTTGTATTTGTAAACTCGAAATTCCCAGTGTCCTGAGCAGTCGGTGAAAGCGGCAACAGTGCACTCATCAGAGGGCGGGGCCAGTGTGTGGAAGGGTGTACAGCAATGGCGGCTCATGGAGCGTCACAATAGTTCCCGGAAGTGAGCAGCTGGCTATCCAGCGCAACGGAGCGAGACTGGAGTAGACAGCTTGTGATGCACTTTTGAACGGTAAGACGTTTAAGTCATATTGAATATTATTACTATCAGCTAGTGATGGTGAGATGAAGCCTCACGAGGCATTGAACCACTTGAGCCAATTGGTTCGAGAAAGGGTTCATCTCACGAAACTTCATGTGCACACGAAACCACCTACTGGCCAGGTTTATAATTACAGGCAGCTGTATCTTAACCTATGATCTTAACCACATAATGTGTGATGCATTGAATTTTTGTGTCTGTAATGGCTCTTGAGAATTACTATGAATTACAAAAAAATGTATGACCAAATAATTTCTCTACATAAATTATCACATATGTGTATAATAAAGTATTTTAAAAAAATGTCTGTGTGTACATTTTCAAAAAATGGTAGTATATATATGACAGGTTGTGTAGTGTTTTTCTGTCACTTTAGGAAAATGGCATGTCCTTAAGCAGGCATAGGACAGTTAAAGGGCTTGTGGAACTAGGAAAAGGGCACTGAACATGCTTGTAACTTGGACAATGATGTACAGAAAAGGGGAGATTTTATTCATTTTTATTCAGAAATAACAGTTTCTCAACAGTTTTTGGTTTTAAGCGATTCCTTTTTTTTTTTTTTTTTGACACAACCTCTCCGGCCTTTGAAAACACCCTTTCACAGGGTACAGAATAATCGGGATCCAGTTTGGACACAAATGTCCTGAATCCAACGTCATCCACAACACTGAAGGGCTGTGTATCCTTCACTATCATGGAGACCAGGGCTTCATCCAGCTCTTGTTTTCTGGTGGCTGGTCAAATGAGAATAAATACAGTGTCTGTTAATTGTCTTTATTTGCACATTAAACAAAAGTCAACAAGGAAAAATTATTATAGCGCGTTTATAATATTGTGATTTACCTTGGCTGGGTGAAGCTCCAGTTGCCTCCTTATTCTCATGCAAGGCACGGTAATGCCTTAGTATGGATGAGGTGTTGTTATTGTACCCCAACTCCTTGGAACACAATAAACACCTCACCTTTGAATAAAATAACAAACAGTGAATGAAAATGCAGTTCTTGATAAGCAAACCTATTTGGTCTGAAATAATGTTAGATTTAGCTTACCTTGTTAGGAGTTATCAAATCAAAATGTTCCCACACAGGGGAAGTCCTCCTCTTCCTCGCTGGCTCCATCCCCTAGGCAACCTAGATTTCTCTCCACTCTCCTAAATCATCAATCTATCTCTCTCTCTCTCTCTCTCTATCCTAACTCTCCAAACTATCACAACTCTATCCAAACTCTCAACTCACCGCAACTCTCTCTCAAAAACCCACCTTTTGAATGGAGCCTGAGGGGTTTATATAGCTGTCAAACCTCGTGGCAAAATCTGAACCACTTCCCGAAGCAGTCACGTGGTACAGCCGGGCAGCAAGGCTTCAGACGTCATCATTTTTGGCTCCTCCCCTAAATGAAGCAAACCTCGATGCGCGCTTCGCAGAACCGCCCCCTCCATTACTCGACAACATCACTACTATCAGCGTATCTAAACCCATTAACGTGTGCATTAAAGCATGTTAGTGGATTATCCCCCGCTGAACTAGTAGATAAACAGATAAAGCTAGCACATGCTAACGTTACGAAATAAAGTTAGTGGCACATTTTATTTCAATTCAACGATGTGGAGTACATAATTTTAAAGGTCATTTATGTTGCTGTAGCAAATTAAATGAATGAATTCTATATATTTTTTGGACATCTGGTTGTACGGCGGAGGAATGGATTTTGGAGTACGAGCTAACATGATAAAGTTAACTGAACAACAACAACAACAACAAAGAAAGCTATTTTTGTGATATTGGTTTAAATTTAGAGTTCATATTTGAGGTTTCTAAACAGCAAGCTTAAACAAAAAGGTAAGTTATGGACTTTAAGCTTTGTGTTTCTCTTAGCTGTAAAGATCATGGCACAGGGAACGGTAAGTTAGAAAGCACACCGAAGTTTAAAATAGACAATGTTGAAAATAAATTGCACGAGGCTAAATGGGGAACTATATTCAATACTATAGGTATCATAGGCTACTACTGTATTATACTAGTAATTATACTAATCATGTAATCTAATGAGGGTGTAAGTGACCTACTGTCGGAGCACAGGGCGTTGTGTGGTTGAGGAGCAGTGATGCCACAGCACTGGTTTCCTATGAACGGACCATGGTGACTTATAAAAAACCTGAAAAGGTGTATTATACTGCGGTCATACTGAACATGTTATATGAGTTATTTAAATAATCACACTAATTGAATAAATACTTTTCAAGGACTCATACTTCTATGATGCCGCATGGTGAGGACCAATGATGCTGCAGGATGGCTGCAGACAAGTGACGCTGGCTGTGTGTGTGTAAAGCCTGGTTCACACGGCAGGATAATTACGCCGATTTTGGCCCCGATTCTCCCCTTCCGATAATCTTAAGGACGCCCCGATCATCATAAAATAATCTTATAAGATCATCCTGCCGTGTGTGGTGTGTTCAGAACGCTCTCGTCTGGTCGGAAGAATGTCGGGACCACTCCGATCTCAAATCGGGGATATTCAACATGTTGGATTGTTTTGGCCTGATCTCTCATCATGTGTGGTGTTTCCCCTCCGAGGAGAAAACGAGCACGAGCCTGTTGACTGTGACGCGTAGCCAATCAGAAAGCGTGTAGCGAGGAAACACCGGCAGCAAAACAACTACTCACCTCCATATCATCATGTAGCAAGTACAGCTCATGCGCCCGTAGTCGCTGCTCCTTTGACCGACGCCTCTTTTAAAACGTGTTTTTTCAGATAAAAACAGCACAAACGATCCCTATTACATCCTCTTTGTCCATTTGTTGACTCTGGAATCACGTTTGATCTCGAGAGGTTTTGCGAGATTTCCAGTCTGATCGGGGGACGTTCGCGAGTGAAATCGGCTCGTGTGTGGTGTGTTGATGTTGCCGTGTGGCCGCACACCACACACTGTACGACCAACACTGTAAAACCTCAGATTATTTATCACCATGTGTGTGGTCTCTAAAGTTTGGGAAATCTGCCGACAATTTTAAAATCCTGCCGTGTGAACCGGCCTTAAGAGGAACAGCAGTGATGTCGGCTGGATGCTGGAGCACACTCAGCCCTGTGAATCTTTTGTAGATTTTTTCTTGTACTCCACATCATGATGGAAGCCTGCTGGAGACTGACTGAGCTTCTTTCTCCAAGACACTCACTGCAATTGGGGAGCTCCTTAAGGGAGGAACCAGTCGTGATCCTGAAGAGCTCCTCTGTTTGTTTAATGAAGTCGTCACCATGTTGAAGACAAAGAGCTCCTTCCTTGAAGTCTGATGCTGTTTTCTCCAGCAGGGCTTTCATGACTTTGTTCTGCATGACAAGTGATGAATGTTTCTGCCTTTGTTAAATATTTATTTCATGAATTCATTTTGGTACATAAGTGCATAGTGAAAATCGGATGTCTATTTTTATACATGTATAAACATAAACAAAATGTGTTTTCATTGTGCCCTGTCTAGATGTGGTGTTTTTCAATGACCCCTTTTTGTTCAGATTACTGCACATGCAAGCCTAAGATATATTTCTGCTTTTTGCAAAACAGAAAGAAGACAGTGAAGTTATTCTGAAGTTGTAAATATTATGTATTCATGTATATACAGTTTTATGAAGTTCAGGGTTGCATACACATTGTAAACAGATTTAATTCAATGGATTTCCTGGACAACACAACATCATCATGCTGCTGATGTTCATCCTCCTCTGACCCGATGTGCTGTCAGGTCACAATCATTGATAGACTATTGATAGACCAGGACAAAAGAAACTTACAGGTGACTGTCTCTGATCTGTACTATCTGAAAGTCAAAGATTACATGACATCATTAAGATTACATAAACCCTTTATTACCATGGGATTAATAAAATGGAAGAACATAAATTGGTATTTATCACTATATGGCGCTGGGTTGAACCACAGATTTATGGTTATGGGATGTGAGCCTACTGACCCATCTACGAAACAGAAGGTGACACTAATGTCAGGTCGCCAACCGCCAAACAAATCGAAGAAGAGGAAGCATAGAAATATGAATCATAGATGTATATCTATGATATGAATACAACAGTATCATAATCATACCCATGTTAACATCTCCCACATGTACAGCAAAGATAACAGCATGAAAGAGTACAGCATGAGACTCCAGATATTCACGGAAAACGAGGTGGACTGAGAAACACAATGCAGGAAACCATTCCTTCTCAAGTAGGAAAATCTTATGTTTTTATTATGTTTAGTACAAAATGTGTTACAGCCTCAACTTGCACGTCTTCCCACAGTGGGGCTGAACCAGTTTTCAGACATTTACTGAGTTTCAAAAGGCTTTTCTCTGGTCTGAGCCACAGGTCACATTTTATCCATTCAGAGGAGCCAAAAAATATAAAAGCTGTTTTTTTTTTTTTTTTTTCTGGACAGTTATTTTACTTTTGTAGGCTACCCTCTTTAGAACTGCTCTGCTACAAAGGGGAGCTACCTTCAAAGCAACAGACCTTATGCAGATTCCATCGACTGGAGAAGGAAAGGGAATTATGTAACAGATGTGAAGAGTCAGGTAAAAGTTTAACTGCACACACATCCACAAACACATTTTGCTCTCTGTTATTGTCCCCATGAAGACACGGTGCATAATTGCTGGTGAATTAAAAACGTTTATATTGACATGTTTTCTTCAGCTGTAAATAAAATGTTGATCCAGCGGTTTTAAACTAGGTAGTAGCTCTTTGGGTGGGTTTAGGAAACAACCTTATGGTTGGTTTTAAGTTTTCATGCAAGTTATTGCATTAAATTTCACAGACTAGTGTTGATAAAATCAAGGGATTGCAAGGCAAGGTGTGTTTATTAATAGAGCAAAAGTTATACATAAAGAAAATCCTACACCTATTTACAGAGCATCAAAAGACATGTAGCATTTACGTGTAGCATACATAAGAGAGAATATGAAATACACTTCAAGTTTCAGAAGATATAATATGACAATAAGCAGGAATAACAAACTACAATACTGTACATGGTTTAAAAAAATGTATGTCACACATTGGTTTTATAATTATAATATTACTGGATGGATAGATCGATGGCTTGAGTTCCTTCTGAGTTTTTCCTACCCTGACATGTCAGAATGTTTTTGTAAGTAAGATGTTGGTAAGGGAGGGGAAATAAACCTTTCAAAAAATGGTATCAAGGTAAAGCACAACATTTAGACTTTACAGAAAACATTTATCAAAGTTGGAAAAGCCCACACGTGCAAGCCATAACAGTGAGCTTGGCTTACGGCCATACCACCCTGAACACACCCGGTCTTGGAAGCTAAGCAGGGTCGGGTCCGGTTAATACTTGGATGGGAGACCGCCTGGGAAAACCAGGTGCTGTAAGCTTAGCGTCCCCCAGAGTATGCTGTGCTAAAAAAACCCTAACCATAACCCCATGTGTTTTTTGTATTTATTCGACCTATTGATGTATGTCGTTTTTTTACTTTTTTTGACATGGGTAGGTATGTAGTTTTTTTGCATTTTTCGACATAGGTATGCATGTCGTCTTTTTATGTTTTTTGACATAGGTATGTATGTCGGTTTTTTTTTTTTTTTTTTACATGGGTAGGTACATCGTTTTTTACATTTTTCGACATAGGTAGGTATGTTGTTTTTTTCTTTTTTTCGACATAGGTAGGTATATCGTTTTTTTACTTTTTTCGACATAGGTATGTATGTCATTTTATTATTTCGACATGGGTAGGTCTGTCTTTTTTTTATGTTTTTCAACATAGGTATGTCATTTTTTTCCTTTTCTCGACATGGGTGTGTATGTCGTATTTTTATATTTTTCGACAGAGGTATGTATGTCGTTTTTAATGTTTTTCGACATAGGCATGTATGTACTGTTATTATTATTTCGACATGGGTAGGTATATCGTTTTTTACACTTTTCGACATAGGTAAGTATGTCGTTTTTTTCTTTTTTTCGACGTGGGTGGGTATGTTGTTTTTTTTACTTTTTTCGACATAGGTATGTATGTCATTTTATTATTATTTCGACATAGGCAGGTATGTCGTTTTAAAAAAAAAAATGTTCGACATGGGTAGGTATGACGTTTTTTTACTTTTTTCGACATCGGTATGTATGTCGTTTTTTCATGTTTTTTGACATGGTTATGTATGTCATTTTATTATTATTTCGACATAGAGAGGTATGTTGTTTTTTAATTTTTTCGACATAGGTATGTATGTGGTTCTTTCATGTTTTTTGTCAAAGGTGTGCATGTCTTTTTTTAATTTTTTCGACATGGGTAGGTATGTCGGGTTTTTTTTACTTTTGATGACATGTGTATGTATGTCATTGATTTTACTCTTTTTGACATGGGTAGGTATGTTGTTTTTTTACTTTACTCGACACGGGTAGGTATGTCGTTTATTATATTTTTCGACATAGGTTCTGTATGTGACATGTCAGAATGTTTTTTAAGTAAGATGTTGGTAAGGGAGGGGAAATAAACCTTTCAAAAAATGGTATCAAGGTAAAGCACAACATTTAGACTTTACAGAAAACATTTATCAAAGTTGGAAAAGCCCACACGTGCAAGCCATAACAGTGAGCTTGGCTTACGGCCATAGCACCCTGAACACGCCCGGTCTGGGAAGCTAAGCAGGGTCGGGCCTGGTTAATACTTGGATGGGAGACCGCCTGGGAATACCAGGTGCTGTAAGCTTAGCGTCTCCCAGAGGACGCTGTGCTTTTACAAAAAGCGTCCCCCAAGGACGCTGCGCTTTTACACAAACCTAAACCTAACCCTAAACCCTGACCCTAACCCTAACCGTATGTGTTTTTTTTATTTATTCAACCTCTTTATGTATGTTGTTTTTTTAACTTTTTTCGACATGGGTAGTTATATAGTTTTTTTGCATTTTTCGACAAAGGTATGTATGTTGTTTTTTATTTTTTTAACATAGGTAAGTATGTTGTTTTTTAAATATGTTTAGACACAGGTATTTATGTCGTTTTTTTACTTTTTTCGACATGGATATGTATGTCGTTTTTTTTTATTTTTTCGACATAGGTATGTATGTCGTTTTATTACTTTTTTCGACAAGGGTAGGTATGTCGTTTTTTACTTTTCTCAACATGGTTAGGTATGTCGTTTTTTTATATTTTTCGACACAGGTATGTATATCGTATTTTACTTTTCTCGACATGGTTAGGTATGTCGTTTTTTTATATTTTTCGACATAGGTATGTATGTTGTTTTTTAATTTTTTTCGACATGGGTATGTATGTCATTTTATTACTTCGACATGGGTAGATCTGTCGTTTTGTTTATGTTTTTCGACATAGGTATATATGTCATTTTATTATTATTTTGACATTGATATATATGTCGTTTTTTAAAATTTTTCGATACAGGTATTTACATAATTTTAATATTATTTCGACATGGGTAGGTATGTTGTTTTTTACACTTTTCGACATAGTTATGAATGTCATTTTTTAATGTTTTTCAACATAGGTATGTATGTCGTTTTTTATGTTTTTCGAAATAGGTATTTACATAATTTTTATATTATTTCGACATGGGTAGGTATGTTGTTTTTTTATGTATGTATGTTGATTTACCCATGTCGAAATAATATTAAAATTATGTACATACCTATTTCGAAAAACATAAAAAACGACAAAAAAAAAAGAAAATGAAACTAGTCCTTCTCACACTTTAATAGCCTCTCCTGACACGATCCCCTGTGGCAGCTGTAACTGGCATTGATTACTTATGCCGAGTTCACCTTGATGCTTATGGTCTTGTTTAGTCATATGATTATTTTGGTCGTAATGCGGCATCTTAAAACTCCTCAATGAAGCTTTAAACTAAAATGAGAGCCCGCTGTGAGCCTGTCGAGATCGGGTGCAGAGGTTTTGCAGGGCATTCACTCCAGAGAGTTTTCAAACTCCTTGGCATTAGAGGACTGCAGTTGAGGAGAGCCACCAAGAACATTCTTGAGGCCTCACGGTGGCTGTGGATCCGTAGGGGGGATCCGTGGTGCATGCTACTTGTACACAAGCCAGGGGGTTGATCGCCCCTGGTTGGGTCGCCTGGGGGAGAAGGGTGTCCGATGTTAAGACCCGAAACACCCTGAGAACCCAGGTCCATCGCTGATGATGTGTGTACAAGTATCACCGTGAGGTGTATTAAAGCTCTTTAAAAACGTTATTGGTTTCGTATTAGTCGATAAATTAAACTTGATTGTTGTCTCAGCCATATATAAAAACACTAGAGAACTGGGGATTCTCCGGCCTAGCGACATGGCGGCCATCTTGGGTCAGGCAGCCGACGTGCTGCGCTCTATGGGAGCAGACAGAAGGTGAGTGATACGCTCTAACAAAAATACTCCTAACTCCATAAAAATATAGACGGATTTACAAACGGTTAACTTTATTACAAACCGAATTATACGTAGGTGTAACACATGATGTTTGTACATGTTAAAATTGCCGCTTTTATCAGCCTATTATCACGGCTGAGACAACAATCAAGTTTAAGTTATCGACTAATACGAAACCAATGACGTTTTTATAATACTGGTCCTGAAGAATATACAGTGCAGTAAGTGTCAGGTGTATGTGTGCATTGTTAGCTGTTATTTACATTTTATTATTGGAATTTTCGTTTGTTTACTTTAGGGAGTCGGCAGGAGAACGTGGATAGTGAAAAAAAGCTAATGGATTGTACAATATTTAATATCTCTGTGAATTGTTTTATTTCATTAAAGTTATTGGAAACAAATGTTGTTGCTTCTCTGTTGTAACATGATACTGATGTTTATATCTAAAATAAATACAGAGGCTATATTTCACTGTTATGTATTTAACATACATGGGACATTTAAATGTTATAAGTAATGATTTAAAATAAATGCCTTGTGTGTGTAGCCATTGCTTTAGCTATCTGTTTAATATTTATGAAAGATCACGGTTAAAATGATGCATTGAGTATGCAGAAATATCTCTGACCATACCGGTCAAGTTTTGGATATTAAGGTACGGGTGTTTCCTGGCCAAAAAGGGATACTCAGCTATGTGTCTGACGTTTATAACAAATCAATCCGTTTGAAAATTGAGCGAGTTAGGGTTAGGGTTATTTAAATACTTATTTAAATAGTACCATTAACATCAATGTACTGAGCGGGGCCAGCTGCCTGATCCAAGATGGCTGCCATGTCGCTACGCATGAGAATCCCGCATGAGTCATCTAGTGTTTTTATATATCTATGGGTTGAGCACGGAGGGGGCATCCGAGATGTAAAGGGCCGACTCAGTCTGTCAGTAGGCGGTCTCTACCATATACATCATGTAGGTTTTATAATAATGCAAACACGTGTTACATTTTTGTTGTTCTTTAAATGAGCAGATTTAGAAGATGCTTTAATTCTGGATTAAAAACAATAAACCCGGAAGTTATAGTTAACCCTAACCTTAACCCTAGGAAGTTAACTTCAGGGTTTTATGTAGCAATCCATACTGAAATGTTCAGTCTACTGAAGAGGGCTGAAAATGACCACAAGGGTTCAGTCTACTGAAAAGTCCCCACTGCATCCTGAACTGTGGAAAACTTCTTCATGCCTTTCACATGACTCAACCTGCTGTTTATTGTGTGTGCAGTAAATGACGTTTGGACTTTAAACAGCTGTAATTATTACATTTATTGAATGACTGTAATGCTCCTTTACTGGAAGCTGGTCATGTGACCACATTTTATCACACAACCATGGTCCATCTGTAGTGGAAAAATACAATTTGATACTGTCTGCACAAAAATGTAACCGTTTCACAGGTGCTTCATGTTGAGATACATCAGATGAGTGAACTTTGACTGCTAACAACATACTTCGACTCCCTGTTTTCATTAACAACCTTGACTCCTTTTTCTTCAAACAACTCCAGTTTTGATTCAGATAACAACTCATGAACTCATCGTTGCAGGGCTGACAAGACAGGGATGGTGTCTCACAATATTATAGAAGACCAATCACAGAGATGCAATGAAACATTTTATGCAAATGTACAACTCTAGTTTAAGAGTATAAAGCTTCTGCGCAAACGGGATTGTGCGGGTTTTGATGTGAGGCACTCACTTGATGTGACTTTGTATGATCCCCTTTCTGCAGAAAGTTGCTCTATGCAATAGAATACCCAGAGACAAAATACTTTGCTTTCAGATCTTCATTCAAACAGAAAAATCCACGACACATCTTTGACACTAGCATCAGGGTCTGCATCAGAAATCACTGTTCAATCATCTTCGTATTGCCCAAACAGTCACTGCATGAACGACATCAGATCACATAAAACAAAGAGTCCAAGTGTCCAAATATGAACATTTTTATTGAGATGAATCCTTTACACTCAAACTCATCTCGAAACATAAATGAGAATACAAACATGTCAAAGTCCTTTTGGAGAACGATACAGCTCAGTTGTAAAACAGCATTACAAAATAAGTCATAAAAGATTGCAATAGACTGTAATTAAATCAATAGAAAAACACTTCCTGTGAAGCCTTTTAATCCTGAAAAAGTTTTGCAAAATACAGAGAACTAATAAATTACTTTTTAAAGTCTGAAAAGGTTTCATAAATATCCGTAAACTGGGACATTAAATGTACATCTGTGTTGTTCTGTTGCAGATTTGTTCAACCACTAGCTTAGGTTTTTCAAAAGTTAAGTTCCCGACATATGAGAATTTACGAATGTGAGAAATACTCAACTCTTTTTAAATGTCTTTATCACAAAGCATAAATGAGGTATAGAAGAACTGAAAGAAACACACACAGCCGGAGTTTATATCTGTCACCACGTGCCAGAGTTGGTCTGTAATAACCACCAGTTTCATTCGCTGCATTAAATAAAAGTAAAAAAAAAAAAAAAAAAAGTTTTATCAATCAAGAATGTTTGAAAGTGTTTGATAACAGTATAATCCACCAAGAGGACTACTGTCTGTATTTAACATTATTGATCGAGTTTGAATCATTTATACACAGGTATCCATGGGCGTGTCCATAGGGGTTGCCCGGGCAACCTTTGAAATCTGATTGGCCACCATAAAAGCTTAAAGCTTTTTGCCTTTTGTTAGAGGCGGGGCTTAAGACCAAATCAAGTATTTGGGCAGTGTTGGAACAGTCATAGTTTTTTTTTTCCTTTGGCTCATTTCTTTCATTTCTTTTGTTTTAAAAAGAAAATTAACAGAAATGAATATTGTAAAGAGGTTTTTTTCATTTTGACTGGTTTTTAAAAGAATTAATCTGAGAAAATTAATAAGAATATATTTGTCATTCTCTTGCAATTTAAAAGTAGGCATGATAAGTGGAGAAAGAAAGGGTGAATAAATAAAAATATACATTTATGTGAGCTTACAAACTTCTGCTGCCCTTCCATAAATCAGTGCCCTGGTCTGGACACGCCCCTGTTCACACAACAAACAGAGGACTTTGAAAACGAGCAAGACTCTGAACTGAGTGATTGAGTTAAAAAGACATTCATGCATATTTTCAAAACTTCTAGACCTGGGGAATATGTTTCCATACTTCAGAATCAAACTATTTATGTCATTTTTAAATCCCTTAGCACAGAGACTGAAATCGACCTGTTCAAAGATACACAAGCAGCTACAAAATGAGCCGTACCTGCACAAAAAGCAGCGGACATCTGCTGAGGGTTCTTGTTTTGCTACTGACAGGCATAATCATTTAGTTTTAGTTTTGAAGAAGAAGCATCATGAAAAGTTAAATGACTGTGTTTGTCAATGGAGTTGACACCTTGAATGACAGTCTCTGCCTCTTAGGTGCAAAAACAAACAAATAAAAAATCCCTTGAGTGAAAGAGCTGTGATACGAGGCATTTCCTGTGGGCTTTTTTTTTTTCTTTTTCTGCAGCCATTAAAGTCTCTGTTGATGCTGTGAGTTGAATTAATCTTCTCAACTATTCAAGGCCCTGAGTGTGTGAAAATGAGGTTGTGCCACACTAGGAAAAAATATTTTGCACCCTTATTATTATTATTATACATTCACGTTTTCCTCCTTAGTTGATGAGATCAGGACGTGTAGTGCACTCCTCCAGCCTGCAGGGTGCAGTGTGGGCTCACAACCGAACGAGGCTGCTGAGGTCCTGGATGCTTCGTCCTGCCAGTCACAAGTCTCTCTTTGGCAGGTTTACAACTTCACAGCTTGGTGTTCTTGTGAGCACTCTTACCTTTCTCTTCGATGCTAATGTTCTCATTTAACTCGAAGGCGGTATTGTCCACAGCACAGTGCTTCTTCTTCTCTTCACTGTCATCAGCCTCCAGGGAGGCCTCGCTGTCTTCATCACCTGGACCGCCGCAGTGCTTTTTATATAACTGATAACCTGCAGAGGGGGAAAAAAGAGACAAATCAAAAACAGTGATCTCAGCATTCAAACTAAGCTCAGCAAACTATTAAAGGACTTTGTTGTTAACAATTAAAGAGCTCGTCTTGTTCTATTTCTATATGTAATTTGATCTTGTTTGAGTAAACTAGGAGACGGAAAATCCTCTTTTTCTTTGGAAATGCAGGAATGAGAGGAAGCAGCCCATGACAAGGTCATTTCAACATATCAAGAATCAGACGGAAATATATTCCTAATCTTTAAAGAAAATGATGCTTGACCTGTTTTGTGTTTGTCTTGTAAGAGACAAACACCACGTCTCTCTTGGGATTCACTGCTTCTGTTCACTTTTTTTTTGGCTCTTACCTCCCACAGACATCACTGCCACCACCAGCTGGAAGATGCTGTAGATGAGTGGGAACGCAAACATGACCTCCAACTCTTCGGCGCTGAAGGACAGCTGGACAATGGTGCTGCACAGCTGGGAGTTCTGGAAACCCGTCTCCAAAGCGATGGTTCGACATCTGAACAAATGGAGAATGACATGCAGACCTCACTGTTAATAAGTGAAGTTAGAATAATAAAACTGTTTTATCCTGTCAAAACAGAACTGAGGAGGCAGGACTAATGTAAGAAAGACAGAAACCTGATTGAGAATAAATAAAAGTTTGACTTGAATGTTCAAGCACGATAACTTCTGAGGAAGTATTTGTGTTTAAAGTAGATAAATGCGACTTCTCAGTAGAGGTGGATATACGGTCGATTTCTCCTGGGCGACTGTAACATGTTGCACACTTTCTGGGCACACATTGAGCTCGCTCTGCGCCATAAATGTGCGCCACATGGGATATTATTAAAAGTGCCAGACGACTGCCGAAGAAGAGAGTGTGACATGATGAGCTTGAAAGCAGGATGCTGTTTCCTTACCTGTACCAGGGTTGACCTGCAAAACGGGCCATGAAGAACCCCAAGCTGAAGCCTATGAAGGGATATATCGTTCCGATAATCCACAGCGATGGAGAAATGCTCCAGGAGGACTGATAGAGAATTCCTCCAATCACAGCGATGACGATAATGAGCAAAAAGCCTGCAATGGACCCTACCTGTGAAGAGCAGGCAGAAAATGTCCATTTGGATCAGCCAAGCAAAATGTAAATGTCACAATTAGAAGTAGAAGAAGTCACTCTTCACATACATCTCTCATTACCAAAAACTCTTACCTTCAGGATCTTCTTTGCTGCCTCAGGCCACCTGCGTTTGACATAAATTCCCAGAGCAATCGGGAGAAGAAGAGACACCAGAGTGATACCTGAGGACAAACACATCATGTCACATCTTATAATCACGAAGCACGATGGGAAAAACAGGGAAAATTCATTCAATACGCCAAAGGATGTTTAGTTGAAGGACAAGCAGTTACACCTAACTGGTTCGTCTTTATATACTATAGTACTGAACCATTATAGTGTACGTACCGATGCTGTCATATGGGATTTGGATGGTGTTGGCCGAAGTCCAGACGGAGGTGTAAATGAGCAGACAGAGAGGCATCATCCCCAACGCCAGGATAGAGGAGCAGGCCGTCATACTGATACTGAGGACGTACACATATGAACTCTGCATCAGTCACACCTAAGTCATGAGATCTGATTTTTCAAGCAGCCCTTGTCTTTTCAAATCAGTGCAGTTTGCAAATTTAAGGCTAATCATTAGTGCATACTTTACACTGTGTCGCCACTGAGAGCACGACACTGTCGTTCAATGATTATTCTCTGACAATGTTTTCTTAACTTTGTCCCCGCTTGTATGTTCAACATGGTCTCAAACATCTTGGTTTCATGAACAACAATACTTTAAAATGATGCCTAAATGTTTCCATTTCTTCAAACCACCTTGGACATACAAAACGTTCAAATGAGAAGATCTGAAAACAGAAATCTGTCTCCGCTACCTCCCTGCTGTTTGTCTTCTTTTTAAAAGTCAGATTAGTTTCTTTTTTTGTGCAGAACTTAAACCTCATCTCTCAAGTTTATCTTGCCATTTATCTGTTTGTGTCTCCATCCAAAATAAGACATCTTTCTGCTCAGCTCAGTGGACGGGTTGAACTTCTAAAGACTGTCGACTCAACACCCAGAAAATAGGACCAGAAAGAAGTGCATCAGCTGCAGGCTTGAATAAGTTTGGCTTAGTGTCAAACACCTTCATGGTAACCAATCTGCAAATGGAAATGTATTCAACTAAAGGTAATGGGAAATCAAAATATCCAACACTCAGGATTTGTCTAAGCTCTGCTCTCCAGAAACACGTTCATCCACTAGTTTTGTGTGTTGTGCTGAAAAGTGTTCCTCTCAGACTGAGACCAAGAGTCCCTTTATGCTGCTGGATATCGTTTGAAGATATGTGCAAGAAGAAGCATCCAGTGTGCCAGGAGGATGGCTTTAATAGACTGACAGATATTTCAGTCACATTTGATAGTTCAAGGAGCCTCAAATCAGCCAGCGGGCTTCTTACCTGAGGTCCATGTCTCCATCCAGCCAGTAGCAGATGATATTAGATCCAGTTCCACCAGGACAGCAGCCCATAATAATGATGGCAATAGCCTGCACAGGGAGCACACCAAAGGCCAACGACAAGGCGAAGGCCGTGAAGGGCATGATGCCGAACTGACAGAGGAAGCCGATGATGATGCCCCAGGGTCTCTTGAGGTGGCCCCACAGTTTTTTTGTATCGACAGTGCAGCCCATGGCGAACATGACCAGCGACAGCATGACGGTGAGCACCACGCTCATCACCAGGCTCAGAATCTCGTTGAAGTTACTGGGAGGAACGAGGCAGTCTGTTCCCGAGCAGATTGTTGCGCGAGCTTCACAGGTGATAGGCACGGCAGCTGTCGCCTTGAACGCAGACATTGTGGGGAGTTTAACGGGAGCAGAAGAAGACAATAAAACGGGCTTCTCAATTTGAATTAGAAGGTGGACGAGGACGTTTTCTGGTTATCTGGTACTTCTTAGATTCCACAAGACAGCTCCTGTATCCGCTTCTCTGAAGGTGACAGTGACAGTGAGCAGAAGCGCCCAACCGCCTCCTCTTTATGCCCGACCTGGTTCAGCCGAATAGCACTGGGTGGGAAAATCATCAGGTGAAAAAAAAATCAAAAATCAAAAATTAACCAATACTTAGTGTTTTATGGGGTCAGCGTTCAGAAGAACATACATAAAAAAAAATGGGATTCATTCTGAAGAGGAAATGATTGCACCACAGTGCCAACTTTTATTGCTTCTTGGCCTCGTAAAACTTTATTGGACAGCTCTGCTATGCAGCATCATCATCCTCACAGGCCAGTAAGCAGGGGGGAGATGCTTGTAGTTCATTGATACAGGGAACACCCTGTAAGCACAAGGTCGTCTCTGCACCGAGCCTATAAAAAACAAATCGGCCTCATATATTTAGACAATAAATCTTTACAGTCAAAAAAGTCTGTAAAATGGTTAAAATTTCAATATCAAACACAGAAATGACAACAGTCTGTGTATATTGTGACATAACAGCTGGTGAGACTTTCTCTATAAAAACTACAGAAAATGACTATTCCAAAATATATGCAACTAAATGGTTTTAAAGTAGAAACTGAACTTAAAGGACATGCAACATTTGAAATGCTTTAATAACTCCTTGGAGACGTGGAAGGTCGATCAGGGCAGAGCTGTAAATATGCAAAAACTGACTGCGTGTGAGAGAACATTTACTGAGGTTCAGGGTTCATCGGCCAGGATGGAAAAAAAAGAGGCATGTATAAAAAGTGTACGAGCCACTGTGACGTCACCCACTGGTATGTAAACTCCCTCTGTCAAAGCTGTAAGACCGAGTTAAATGTTCATTTTAAATGTCTCATTTTATACGGACCACAGATGGGATTTGCACGTTGCAGCTTCTGGATCAGAGGTTGTAAAACTTTTCAGCCGACAACCCCCAAAATAAAGATGCCAGACTAATAGAGCTGCGTTCAAGGACTTCACCATACAATACAACAGCCTCAAAACACTGTAATATAGTAATTTATTGTAAGAAAGACCAGAAGAAGAGTACAGGAAATTCTCCATGTGTAGACTTCACTTGGGATCAATACAGCCCATCTATCTCCACTTCATAAACAGACACTCTTCATCTTTATGTGTACAGAAGCTGTTGCAGTCACAGTCAAACTTACATTTAAAGTATTTTAACACATTGAGCATGAATCTCACTTCATGTCTTGTTTTTTAAAATGAACTTTTTTTAAATTTATTTATAAATTAATGGGTAAAACATGCAATTTTAAATCATTCAAAATATAAACATTCTTCAAGGCATCTCACAACCGTCCCTTGGGTGTCCTCATGACCCCCCACTTGGGTCCCAACCATAGACTACCCCCACTTTGGGAACCACTGTCCTAAAGGACAAGCGGCTCTCATGATGCCTTTACAATCACACATGTGTGACCTTCCTGATGGTCTTTCTGACTCTCGTTCGAACCATCACTGAATGAGCATCACGCTGCATTGAAGAAGATTTTAAAATGGCAATCAAACACCATCAACTCAAAAACCTCCTCGCTGTGAGGCAACAGAGCTAACCTCTGCACCTTCCAAAAATAAATCCAAATAAATCATCAATCAACATGCAATACAAGTTTCCCCCCTATCAATCAAGTATTTCTGAATCTGATTCTGAATGCAAGTTTCCCATTTCAAATCAAACACTTCCCATCCATGACACTTCTATTGATCCAAACTAAATGCTTCATTAGCGCCAACTGAAGTCAGAATTCTCACATTTAATTAACCATATTAAAATGGCTTCCACACAGCTGTGTTAGTCCCGCCCGCCGATCAATGACTCGACGGGGGGTCTGCAGAGATTTCAGAATCCGATCAGGAAGTAGTGATTTATTTCAGTTATGAAATGTAAACCCTCTTTTATGTCCTTCATATTTCAAGGTCGTAAAGCAATAAGACATAAAAAAGACCAGAGAGGGAGGGAACTGTGTTTTGTTTTACACAACATGAAGATGTTGCACATGTGTAGCCAAGTGTGGAGGCCATTAAACATGATGAAGTGACATAACAGGAGTCTTACTTCACTCAGCTAAACAACCATCCTTAGCGGCTGAAGCTCGCTGTCCGAGTCTTTGATGTGATGAAGTTTACAGAGTCAAAGATTAAAAAAAGAAAAACCTTCAATGACGACAAGCAGCTCGGACTGTGGAAGTTACACCTGACTCTGGATTTATCTTTAAATAAAGTGTTAAAGTAAAACGTGTTCTTACTGTCTCAGGTCCTTCTGAAGAGTCAGTGTCTCCCTCTGTCTTGAACGGGTAATGCTTAACTGTTTAGTTGAAGGACAACCTGTTAACATCAGCTGAAGAATGTGGCATGCTTATACTGTATTTCATTAAAAAAGGTTGCTCAAGCCTGTGTGGCTGCACAAAAGGATGGTATACTTTCTGCAGTCTGAATCGTGACGAGTATCAGGAGCATCATTTGGAATATTTGTGATTTAAACATCTGTATTAGACGAGTTAATAACATCTGTATTAGACGAGTTAATAACATCTGCTGCATTATTAGAGGCTCACGGCGTTTTGGTTTTTCCCTGATAAGTTTTGAGAAAATTGACATTTCTTAAACCTGCAGCTTGAGCTGGCTGTTAAATGTGGCACTAATAAGGTGACGGCTGCTTAGTGACATTATAAAAAGGAGGGTGGTGTTAGTGAGTTGGCCATAAGGGGAACATTGGATGTGTCAAAAGAAGCAGGAGGTGCAGGAGGAAGCAGAAGGGCTTGGAGTCAGCTCTGTTGTATTTTAACTCAGGATGTGACTGATTTGTGTGGTTTAGCAGTCATATGATCAAATGGACATGAAGCAATCATTCAGCATGCACAGTGAAATCACTTATGAAGTCTTTGATATAAGATGTGGATTATCATTTAAGACTGATAAATCCAATCCTCTCAGAGTCAGCACAGCGTGTTTTTATTTCCTCCTGTCTGCAGCTGCATTTTGAACCATTTGTAGTCAAGACAAAGTAGAAAGGGTCTAACCACAGACTGTAAATATGAATGAGTGATGTCAGCCGTCTGTTCCTGCAGGGGGCTCCAGGGGCTCATCGGCAGCAGCCGCCATGCTGGAAATGCTGTCTCAGGCTAACTTTGAGTCAAGCTAACGACAGGCTGAGAGCTGCAGCTGAGGCGGGTTTATTAAACCTCTTTATGTTGCAAAAACTTTTGCATGTTGTGTACGTGGCTTCTGATTGGACTGGCCCATGTTTACAGGGAATCACAGTTATTAAACTGAGAGGTTATGAATGTTTACCTTGAATCTGTGGCTCAAACGTTGCAGGGCAGACGACGATTCCACTTTGTGTCTAAAACACAGAATATTGCATAATGAGAGTTATTATCATGCACTGACTTCAAACACACCTTTCAAATGGTTTTGCTTTGACTCACATTCTTGTTAATGCCTCAAGGACTCTACAGGTGTGTGTGTGTCATCTTACTGTTTGTGTAAATGAGTACTGCGGGAACAGGAAGGGGTCTGTTGGTAGCTCTTCAGAGCGGACTCTTATCGGTTCCTGTTATCAGTGCCATCATCGTTATCTTTTTCTCTCCTTCGTGCTCGTCCTTGATTCAGCAGGCAGTAAATGTTAAGTATCTTTTTGCTCCTGATGTGTGAATGAGTGTGTGACAAGGCCATTATCTGGGTCCATCTGATAACAGATAACGATCTGATCTGATCTGATACGTCCATTCTTCACGCTGAGCTCCGCTGTAAAAGCGGGACGTGAAGACAAAGGAGAGTTTTGAGAAAGTAACAGGAGGATGAAAACCAGATTAGAAAAAGAGATTCTCCGGTGTGACCTTGACCTCCTGCTGACTAACTTCTATAAAATGTTTATGAGTGCATGTCTGCTGACCCGCTGTACATTTTAAAACCTTTTACCTTTGCTGTACCTTCACGACTCATCCACTTTAAATGTTTACATTAACAAAAGAAAAAAAAGCATCAAACTATGTTCAGCAATGATGCCCAGGATGAAACCTGAATATACCTTAATAATTACTGCTTTTTGTTGTTTCCAGGGGGCGCTGGTGGCCATAGTCCTCACGCGGGTGGCCCAGGCTCCCCTCCCACATGCCCCTACCCGCTCTCCCTCCCTGACCTCCGCCTCCATCCAATGTCCTGCCTCTATAATGAAGGCAAAAAATGCCAAAATAAATCTTAAAAAACATCAAGTTTCCAAATATAAAAGTTTTTATTATAGTTTAAATTATAATTTCCAGATAACTCAAAAAAAAAAAAAAGGTCTTAAACAAGGAGTCACATTTAAAGGACATGATCATAAACTGCTGTTTTTTTAATGGTTAATCACGTTTTCAATTTCCTTTAATTTTTATAAAAAGTATTTTTACGCTTTTATTTTATATACTTAATTTTTTTTACCTGAGGTAGTTTAGTTCCTGTTTGTACAATTGCAACTGCTTTTATTTTGAAAGAAATGTATTCCAAACATCAGTGAAGAGTAATCTTTAGTATCATCAGATGATAAAAGCGATAAGGCTCGATGACCCTTCAAGGTCATCCAGCAGAGAGAAACAGAGCAACATAAAGACATTCAGGACGCCGTTTCAAACGGCGTCTGAGAGTTTCTAACATCTCCTTCAGTGTGATGGCTGCTTCACTGGATTATAACACACTGAAGTTGTGCAAGTAGAAAGTTATATTACGTTATAAAAAAGTGAGAGAAAGGCCACAAAGATAAACCACGACGGGACACTAAAATAAAATGATAAAATATGTGAAATAAAAACACGTGGGCCGCTCGCTGGAAGTGCTCCTTTTCTCTCCCGTGTACATCAGTCTAACATGGTGGTGTTACTTCACTGGTTTTAATGGTCAGTTCTGATGTTAGTGGAAAAACCCCAAAACCAGGAAAGCTGCACCTACAAGTGAAGCACACGTTTCTTTTTTCAGAAACATCAGATCCAAACTGTGGTTTCAGGATGCTGGGCTCATTCACGCCTTTATGTCATCGAGGCGAGATTACTGTCAGGTCTGTTAGACCGTGTTCTGACCGGAGCTTCCACATATGAACATATTACACTGGCTCACTGTTTGTGCAGAGCAGACATTAAGGTATTGCTGCTAAGCTATAAAATATTAAATGGCAGCTCACCATTGTAGCTTACAGACGTAGCGAGCCCCTGTGTGCTCCTGCTCGAGCCCTGGGCTCTCAGGGGACGCCTCTTCTGAGTGTCTCAAGGTCAAATTGAAGACAATTAGTGAACAGGTTTTCTTCTTCTTTTTTCTCCTGAAGGTCTGAGTGTTTCATTTTGTTTTAGTTATTTGAAATGTTTTCAAACTGTATTTTCTAGCTCTGTACAGCACTTTGACCTGAACTCACACCTTTGGGGACTTTAGAGTCAGCAGGTAACCTGAGCAGTGTTTGGACTGATTTACATCATTTAGTCCTTGAATGAATGAACGCCACGTTTATGTGTCGTTTGAATAGAAGAATAAAAGTACAAAGACCAGCAGTCACACCGACTCGTGTTCAACACTTTATTTAAAAATGTAAATCATCTGAAGCAGCGTTAGAAGGCAGTGTTATTATTGTTTGTCCTGTGCGTTACCATGGTGACCAGGAGCAGAAATAAATACATGAAATGAAGAGGCTTGAAGTCATCTCTGACAGGTGTCCGTTAGCTTGATGCTCCCTGTCACATGGGCGATGAAGCACCTCAGGAGGTAGATGCCCCAAAAATTCAGGGCGCTGTTACACAAAGAGAGAGAGAGAGAGAGAGAGAGAGAGAGAGGGCATCAGGGTTGTCACGGTAACAGAAATGTAAACTTTCACTTTAAAAGGATATCCGTGCCTTTTTTTTCATTTATGCAAAAATAAAAGTCTGTAGCTCGCAGTGTTGGGAAGATCTTTGTTTGTAATCACCAAAACGTCTGTCAGTGATGGTCTTGATTTAAAATCCAGAGTCAGCTCAGTCTGAGGCCGAGACAAGACCAAGGCCAGACTCTCTCGTCCAAAACCGATCTCAAATGTATTTCTAAACCTAAATGTACTTTTTCAAACGTTTGAATCTGACATGCAAACTTTATGTAACATTCACAGAGCTAGCATTTTAATAGGTTTGGTATTCTTCATTCTTTAAACGACGGTCCAGTCTGAGTCCTGTGTTATGTCATACTCTTCTTTATTGCTGCTCAGTTATGGTACTCTCATGTTTTATAGATGCTTTAAAGGAGGACTGATACGGTCTATAATCCATGTTATACTGTTACCATATTTAACCCGCTTTTATTTTGAAATGCCATGTCTATGTTTTTCTTCACAATTTAAATATATATATTAAAGCTGCTTGAGTAAAAACAAAGTGCTGCTGTGAGCTGGGACGTTCCTCGGAGTCTGCACACGTGTCCAGCTTTATTTAAAGGTTTTTACACCTCCAGCAGTTTCTTTCTGCGTGTTCATCTCCGGCACCAGGACACACACTTCTGTGCACGCCGGGGGACACACACCACATGCGGTCTCTGCGCTTCTCTGCAGCTGAAGGAAACATTCAAAGACATTCAGCGACGTACCGACAAACAGCAGTTAATACACACGTGGCGTTCGCTCACAGCAGCACCTTCACAAACACGCTGGTGTACGTCTGCTACAGGAACGGTGGAAGAAAGAGTCAAAGAGGAAGTCTCACCTGACGAGGAAAGGCTGCGGGAAGCAGCCGCTGCTCTGACTCTTCACCACATCCTGCAGGTTCATCAAGTTCGTCAGCAGCGTTCCACGTGAACATTTGTCAATCTTTGTCACTACGATCTGCAGAGAGAGACGTTTGGCATGTTACAGCATCCTGTACACATTCAGGAGGTGTTAGTTATCAGCCTTTTAGACACACTCAGAAGGAGCTCATGTTAAACACATTCATAGTTATGAAAAAATCATTTTGTATATATTTTTTTTAATTGTATTTATTTACTTTCTTTGTAGTTAAAATAAAAAAAAACAATAAAAAAAAAAAAAAATTCATCTGTAGGAGTAAAAAAAGTTAAATTAAAATTTTATTTATTTTTTCTGTCAAAAGAAACAAGGTACACCTGCACAGCTCATTAAATATTGAATCTTTGTTGATTCTTATATTGTATGTAATTTTGTGTTTTATTTTTACTAAGCTTTAGCGATGTTAATGTTTGTTTTCCGTGCTAATAAAGCCCATTGAATTTAATTGAATTGAATTGAGTTTTAAATTGAAATCGAGCTCAGCTGATTTACTCTGACATCTACTGGACAGACGAGGACACGACGTCTTCGCTCTGTTTCCAGCCTGACCTCACGACACCCTTTTTTCTTCTCTTAAAACCTCGTATCTCCGTCCATAGAAACATGCAGAGGCTTTTTAGCTTGGGTACAATCACTTCTATCTGAAGCAGTTCCACTGCCCGCTTCCATCGCTGCAACACCTGTTCACCTGATAACTGCTCTCATATCTGGCAAACCCAGGGGCGTCCAAAACGGCCTTCAAAGCCCCACCTACCTTCTCTGGTCCAATCAAATCCAGAGCATTCAGGAGCAGAATCTAAAGTTAGAAGGAGGACATACTGGCTGTTTCCTTCATGATCACAGAGGAAGAGAGCAGCTCTCTGATTGGCTGACTGATCACAGAGGCAGAGAGCAGCTCTCTGATTGGTCCTTTTAAGTGTACACTTCTTTTTCCAACCTTCATATGAAATAGAGAATCCTCCAGGTTGGTCTAGTTTCTTTGACCTGATGGATATGTGAGGCTGATTCTAAGAAGCTCTCCGTCTCATTGCACTCTATTTGAATATGTAATGCTTTAATTGAGTGTGTTTCTAATGAAGTGTTTGTACTTGTCAAACTTGTTCAGGCTGCTAATGTCAACACTCGTGTTGCAACGAGCTCCCGGCTCGATGCTTCTTGTGCCTTCAGCGGGGAGAGTTTAAAGAGCTGAGCCGTCGGAGCTTTAATAATGGCCCGAGTGTTTAATAAGTTGAGAGCATGAATAATTGAGTGCAGAGTGCGTACAGAGCAGCGGAGGGTGCTTCATTATAACTCCTCGGCGGTGGCGTTTCAGAGCGGACAGCAGCTTTTAAATAGCTGAGTGAGAACGTTCAGTATTAATTTGCTGTGGACTTAATGAGGAGGATTTGGAAGAAGGATGAGGGAAAAGAGGAAAAGGACCAATCGTGTTCAACCAGAAAGCCTCGTGTGCATCGTTTACAGTGAGCGGTCTGTCTGCTGTTTCTACAACACGCACTCCTCAACACTTCTAGAGAAATCAGGAGCACTCACTGTGAAATCCAGCCGTTTATCACTGTCCCCTTAAAACCTGAGCAGAACGGGATTTGGTTTGATGAAAGTCTGAGTGAGCTGATGTGAGAGCGCGGCAGGAGAATTGACCTCGAGCGAGTGGGACGGTGACGTTAACATCCGTGGACGGTTCATAGACCGTGATCACGTGATCGAGCTGCTGCGTTCTGTTTCCTGCTCGTCAGGATGTCTCCTCACTTCAGATTGGGATTCTGTTGAACACCTAGCACATATTCCCCACCCCCCTCCTGTCTGACAGGAAGTCACCCGCTCCTGTGTGTGTGTGTGTGTGTGTGTGTGTGTTTGTGTGTGTCCTACCACGTATGGTCGTCTGATCTCCTCGCACATCTCCAGAGCGATCATATCCGCCCTCTGCAGGCCGACGCTGCCATCCACCAGTAGGAAGGTCCTCACCAGGCTGGAACAGGAAACAGGAAGTGTTATGTTTCCATGTGGTGTGTGTCGGCCTCTGAGGAACACGTCTGAGTCGTGTGTGACGTGTTTCTACTGAGCGCTGAAACTGATGATGTGTGATCCTGCAGCTCTGTCCTTGTTGTAGAGCCCATCATGAAGAGTGAATCAGCAGCGAGCTCACTCCTCACTGTTTAGTATTTTCTACGGGACAGATGGTTAACGACCCCTCTCACACACACACACACACACACACACACACACACACACACACACACACACACACACACACACACACACACACTCACACACACACACACACACACACACACACACACACACACACACACGGTTCTCACTTTGTCCTGCTGTAAAGGTACGGCTCCACCATGTCCACAAAGTCTTTGGGTGCTTTGTGTCCGTAGCCCGGCATGTCCACCAGGGTGAACGCTTTGCCCACTCTGAAGAAGTTCATCTTCTTCGTGTGACCCTGAGGAGGAGACAAGGAGGCGTGTGATTGGTTCATCAGAGAGCAGGGAGACAGAGAGGGCTGTGATTGGTTCATCAGAGAGCAGGGAGACAGAGAGGGCTGTGATTGGTTCATTAGAGAGCAGGGAGACAGAGAGGGCTGTGATTGGTTCATCAGATTGGTACCTCGTGGCAGACATTGGTTGAAGTTTGTACAGACTTACAAACGGCTGCAGATGATGGATTTACTTTGATCCTGTTTCAGAGAACCTGAGTTATTAATTTCTGTCAGGACCTAAATATACTTTAAAACAGAATCTTAAAAAGTGGATCTGGAGGAAATGACCGACCCTGACTTTAAGCTTTTAAAAAAAGGTTAAAATCAAGTTTTACTTTTAAAATAACAATCGAAACATGACTTCTTTTTTTTGTTTTTTAAATCCTCCCTGACTCGACCTAAACGTTCAGCTCGCCACACAAGAGACGATCTTCAAATCTTAACAGAATTTTAAAACGTGAAAGATGACGGACACACAAACACACACACACACACACACACACACACACACACACACACACACACACTACTCACAGGAGTTTTGGAGATTCGGACTTCGACCTCGGGTGTCAGGGCGAAGAGACCTTTGATGAGAGACGACTTCCCCACGTTGCTCCTCCCAATGAAACACACCTGAGGGGGGACACAGACGTGTGTGTGTGTGTGTGTGTTCTCATGTCCTGAAAGATTGATTTGAATGATCATCTATTTAAATAACTGAATCTGTCGCTGCTCCCGTGTTCGTCATGAACACTTTGACCAGCACTGTTCCCTTTTTGTCCCCTCAGTCCCACAGGACCCGGCCCCCGGCTCATCCGTCTCTCCGACTGGAGACAGATGGATGGAGGCCGACGCTGACAAAGAGCTGAGAATACACCACGTGGTGACGGAGCAGAGCGGGTAACTAACCCGGACGGGCCAATGAGAGCGCAGCGTCCTCTGAGCCCACACGGTTATAAATCTGCTCATTTATTAACAGGCTTCATTATGTATGAGGCTGCAGACACGGGGCTTCATCTTTCAGAGAGCGAGGGCTCGAGCTGTTTTATGCTTTAACTCTGTGATGGACACTTGGTCCTCTGGGTTACTCTCGATAAACACTTCATATATTTTTGATTTGATTTGTTTGCTTCAGTTTGGAGACGAACGCCGCTGTATTCAGAAGTCTCAGCAGCAGAGCGTTAAACCTGCAGTCTGAAAATCTGACGTAACGGCCTTCTCAGCGAGCAGATCCACAACACGCGCCGCCGGCTCACCTCGGGCTGCTTCAGAGCAGGAGCGTGGTCCATCCTCTCTGCAGACACGTAGTAATCGATGGTGTGAGACGGTGAGGAGTGGAAGAGGGTCTCTGCTGTGAGCATGTCCTCCACGCTGGGATGAAAGAGCTGGAACGGCGTCCTGTCCACAGACCTGAACATGAAAAACACAAGGCCATAACAGAATCCAGCTCAAGACTTCAGACGCAGGAACGAGATCCGTTACCTGTCCAGGTAAGCCTCCACGCCGCTGAACGGGTAAAGTAAGCTTTGGACTTTCTTCACAGGAAGCGCCGTGACTTTCCGAAGAGAAGCGAACTTATGGAGCTGTCGCAGGTGAGACCTGCAAACCCCAGTCCCAGGCTGGAGCCCCGAACGCAGCCGGAGACAAATCATCATCCCCTGAAGACTTCAGATCGACCTGCAGCAGACAGAGGACAGGCCGTCGACCAATCACAGCTTTTGTACGAGCGCAGCCTCATCAGAGTCACTCTTTGTGTCCTGGCTGTTTGATAAATATCATGTCAAAGAAATGATTCTTAATGATCTCAAAGTTCTGCATGTATGGAGGTATTTTTCATCCACCTCTGATTGTCTGAATGAACCGAGTCAGCCCGTCGAAGCACTTTGAAGAGTCAGTATCTCGTTCATTCAGAAAACCAGAGCAGAGATTTTATGTTCCATGAAGACACGACCTGTAACTCTAAGATAACGATTTGATTTCCTCATGTGACTCATACAAAACTCTTCCTTATAGGTGAGATTATTAAAAGGAGGGATGCAACATCTGTATCGGCCGACAGCGGACAACATGATGAAAAACACATATGAGCGGTGTTTGGCTCATTTTTTAAAACACTCATTATGAACTTGAATATTTGGACCGTTCAGAAAGGTCTTCACTCTAATAGTTTCCAAACCCTACGATCTGTTCCTTTAATGATCCACAGGGTCAAAACAGTCAGACCTCAGTTTTTAAATAACACGGAGACACAAAGACTGAAATGTTGCCGCTGTGTTTGTGCAACTCAAGAAGAAAGAGAGAGACATGTTAGAAAACTGCACGAACGCGTTGGCAACATTTGGAGAAGTTGCCTCCATTTTCTTCATCAGTCTGTGCAGCTCGAATTAAAGTCCTCTGATCAGTCTGTGCAGCTCTAATTAAAGTCCTCTGATCAGATCTGTACAGCTCTAATTAAAGTCCTCTGATCAGTCTGTGCAGCTCTAATTAAAGTCCTCTGATCAGTCTGTGCAGCTCTAATTAAAGTCCTCTGATCAGTCTGTGCAGCTCTAATTAAAGTCCTCTGATCAGTCTGTGCAGCTCGAATTAAAGTCCTCTGATCAGTCTGTGCAGCTCTAATTAAAGTCCTCTGATCAGTCTGTGCAGCTCTAATTAAAGTCCTCTGATCAGTCTGTGCAGCTCTAATTAAAGTCCTCTGATCAGTCTGTGCAGCTCTAATTAAAGTCCTCTGATCAGATCTGTGCAGCTCTAATTAAAGTCCTCTGATCAGTCTGTGCAGCTCTAATTAAAGTCCTCTGATCAGATCTGTGCAGCTCTAATTAAAGTCCTCTGATCAGTCTGTGCAGCTCTAATTAAAGTCCTCTGATCAGTCTGTGCTCAACACCATGAACACTTATTAATAACACTTATTAACAAGGCGACAGTACACGCAAAGACATGTGTTATAACTGTTGTATAATAATATAATGTACTATTATTATTATTATTATTATTGTTATTATTATCAAGTCCCTGCAGAGACAGAACAATAAGCTAGCAGGTTGATTTAAAGACTCACCTCTTCTACATTTCTGTCCACACACGTTTATAAAATCACAAAAAACTGTCTTCTACATGTTCTCAGTCCTCCATGTTCGGAGCAGCGCTGAAAACAAGTCCGACAGGAAACAACTTCTGTTAACTAAAAGGTTCCGTCTCAACATGTTCTTCTTTAAGGGTTTTTGGAGGATTGAAAAGAACGAATTGGTGTACTTGCGCCACCTGCTGGTGCGGAGGCCACATCCAGATATCTTATCCTTCTTTTCGCACACATTAAAATAATAAAGCAAAAATAATATAAATAAATTCTGAAATACAATCTGAGAGCACTAAATCCACTTATTCCCACACATCTTTTGAAGAATATCTTATAAACTTTAGTGGTTCTTTTTTTTTTTTTGTATTCCTCACATGTAAACTAACTTTGTGATTGAGGACAAATGAATGATTTGATTTACATGGATGTAGTGATGAGGAGTGATGTGTTCAAGTCCACTCAGGCTGCAGCTTTTTAAACAACGAGGTGGGCGTGTTTCTGTGAGATCGTGTTTAACTACCCTCTTGTTAATGAATGCATTTTTACTAATTTGACACAGATTTAGTAGAAAAGTTGACACCCTTAAGGTGTGGTCCATCTGTAGTCCATCCTGTTTTATTATCTAAAGATGTGCTTATTAGAGAAGTGAGAGAGCTGACAGGATGCACCCAGATGAGACTGTGAGGAGGTTAAAGGAAGGGCACTAAGGTTACATCTCTCCCTCCTGTAACACCGGGGCATTATTAATGATCATGAATTCTCTTTTTAGATTCAGACACATTCTTCACGTTGATGAATGGCCGGTGAAACGTACAGAAACATTCTTGTGTTTCGTGGTCCTCTGGTGGAAAACCATCCACGTGCAGAGGTACAGCTCCGTCACCCTGTTGGTGGGGATCATTGAGGATTATGATACAGACGTTTGTGTGGACTAGCCAAAGATAAGTCTTCATAAATTGTGTTATAGGAGGTGGCAGTGATAGGAGCGACTCCCGGCTTCTCTCCCACTCTGCATTCTTTCACAGTGAGGCTCCCACAAGGACACAGACATTCATCAATATCCTTTAGAAAGCTGTGGTCGGGGTTTTACAGGTTCAGGAACATGAAGAGGTGAGCTTCTCTCAGAATATTGCGTCTTCTCTTTTTACATTAGAGTCAACCTTTATTGAAAGTTACATTTCAACCAGGAGAGACTTAAGTAAGAGTTTACAATTATTTAGGAAAAGAGACATGTGCAACGACTTTGGTGATTAGATTCCCTCATCAGGTCTTCATGCACATGCTTGAAACCTGCAAAGATGGTCTATCATGGGTTGGGTTTGGACTCAAATGCAGCACAGATCCATGAATAAAACCTTTGCAGATAAATATGGCTGGTAGAGGTTCAACCGGTATGCAGGTAGAATCAAGAGATCCACACTGTCGGAGGGGATTCGGGGGACAGCCAGGGGGGAGGCAGACAAGAACCAAGAGGGCAGAGAATAAACTCCTCGTCAGGGGCAGAAGGATGAGGCTGTTTTCAGGATACGATGAGGCTGCCTGGTCAGGGGATCACAGGTAATCCAAGTCCAAGTGGGAGTGCAAAGATAAGAAGAACGATCCTGCCGTGTCTGGGTGAAGGCAGGAGAGCAGAGGAGACGAAATGCAAACTCAGAGCTGCGTCGAAATCTGCAGAATCACCACTGAACGAAAGCATCGTCCAGCCCATCCTCCTCGACTGCTCACTTAGTCTCTTCAACTTGCAAACAACAACAAACTCTCCCATATTACAGATATGAAACCTCTCACATCACAGCCCAGGCTCCCCTCTCATCCATCAAGCCACTCGTCTGTTTTCTGCCATCAGGTCGGAGAGATCTGATCCTGAGCTTTACAAAGAGCTCTGCATGTCCCCTCTGCTACTGAAGCTCACTAAAAGCAACCACGCTGACTGTAGTTCTGGCTGCTTAGGTTACGCCAATGATCTTTATGTATTTTTAAGATAAAATAAGATAATCCTTTATTCATCTCACGAGCGGAGAAATGTACAGTGTTACAGCAGCAAAGCAGGAAAGCAGAAGAAAATCACACGGTGCAAAACAATTAAAATAGATAAAAATATAAGTGTAGAAAAAAAAACATGCATCAAAAACATCAAGAGCTCGTACAAACTGTACTATATACTGTATATGTGTGTCGATCCATGTGCCAACTGTGCATTTCAAATAATTTATGGCCAGAGGATTAAACCAAAGTGCAAAGTCTTTCACAGTCAAGAACATGGATGTCAAATTTGTAGAGATAAAATGAAAGTAAAACCTTGTGAAACCACAGAAAATAAAACATGCACATCAGGTGAAATCAGCACACATTGTCTGAGGGCTAAGTTTTCCAGAGACAGACTTAGACGTCGATAAACTTTCAGTTGTTTCAGAAGCTCTTTGTTTTCGACCTTCACAACGGGAGGCGACCATCTTGATTCTGTAACTCCCCCAGAAACAGTTCAAAAAAGGATAAAATGCTCCAACTTTATCAGGAGCAGTGTCACGGATCTTTAAACAAACAGGGAGGAAATGTAAAGAGGCTAAAACAGAAGAGATAACAAGCAGCATTATTATCTTCTCATGGTGCTCGCTCTGCCTGTAGTCCCTCCTCTCTGCACATGGTGGCGGTGCAGACCACTCAAAGCATCGCTGCACACAGGCTGCTATGCTAAACATCTCCCTTCACCACCTTATGCCAAGCCCTGCTCTGCTCCATCTGGGTTTTATGACCTGATGTGATTCATTGCATGTCCGCCGGACAAATTAATTCACACATATCTAATTACGGCGCTCATATTCTGCCCGTCCTTTTTCCAGCGCAGTCTTTTATTCTTGCGTGTCACACAGTAATGTCTGCTCCTTCTTCATTCATCACACGTTTAAGAGAATGTACATTTCACATGCATCAAGTGCCTTAATAAAGGAGAAAATTAAATGTGTAATTGATTTATTCTCAAGGCCTCTGTCCGTCTTCCTCCTCCTTTTATTGCTCGTGTGTCTTGTGCATCATTAAAGGAGTGTAGCACACATGTCTGCAGGTAATTAACTAAAGGAGAAAGAAAAGGAAGAGCAGTTCTGTGCTGATTGGATTACTAAACATATATATATTTTAATATTTCACATTTATTTAAAGTCCAGAAGACGGAGCATGTTGAGCTGATCACAGGTTGAGCCAGGTTTGAGGCTGTTCGCTGTATTTCTTTAACATTTCAATAAATCCTCACAGGACAGCTGATGAGGTGCTTAATGAACAAGTGGACCAAAGACCAAGTTTCCAGTTTCATTACTTTTCTTTTCAGGATTTTTTATCGAATTGTTTGAGCATTTTTATAGGGTCTCCTGTTGTACTTTTTTATTTTGTTAGTTATGGCACAGCTGCAAAGTGTTGGTACTTTTTATTGGGTTAAAATCACCCGGCATTATGATGTTACTAATTTAAGCGATAGTGTTCTCGGGTTAAGGAGGTGCTTGAGTGGGGCACAGTGACAGTGAGGGATATATGTGGAGGGGAGAGACAAATGATGGACGGAGCTGAGAGGAGGAGGAGGAGGAGGAGGAGGAGGAGGAGGAGGAGGAGGAGGAGGAGACAGGGGTGGAGAACAGAGGGGGGGGGAGGCCATGGGTGCTCTCATGACTCCATCACCTCATCCTTCACTGTGAGCCAGAGGATCAAATGCCAGACCAATCAATCGTCCACCAAGCAGACGTCCACAGAGCACGCCGTGGTGGCATTTAGCTCTTCAGGGGTGTGTATCAATAAAATAAAAAAAAAGGGATCATGCAAAATGGATTGTTCCCAAATAACCTTGCACACCCACACGCTCACTCCCACCTTCATCATTATCAGCTCATCATTCACTCTTTGTCTGTCCCCCTTCAATCCCACGTCTTTTTCTGTTTTTTTTGTATGTTGCACTTCTTTCGTCCGTCCTGATTGATGTCTGTCGCTGACCCCCAGAGACCCAGATTTGCATCATCAGGTGAGAGGACAATCAGTTTTTAAAACGCTCTGTACTTCTGCTTTGACCTGATTCCACAAAGCAACGCAGAAGGAACAGCTGGGCAGGCTGTCGACTTTACAAACACGGAGAGTGGGAAAGTGGTCTGGAATGTTTCATTGTCCTGCAGCTGCTGCTTATAGAAAATGCTGGAAAACAGATATCTCCCTGTAAGAACATATTACTCATGTGGGTGAAAAGTGTAGTTTGGTGTGGCTCCATTTTTTTTGGAATCAGAATTCTGAGTTGGACGCGGCTCTAAAACGATCGCAGCTCGCAGGATTAATTTCTGACAAAGTGGTGAGATGAAACGGTCCAGCTGCAACGTTGACTCGCCACCCACATTCACCCACGCTTTCATACTGATGGTGCTATAATCTGACACTGAATTATTACAGAGCCTAACCTTAGTGACCTTTTCAGACCCATTAAACCTCTCATTTGCATGTTAACCAGCGAGGCCGGCCCAGCCGCCCCTGCTCGGCCTCCAATACCCCCCGCAGCGATGTGACAAGCGGCACAATGGGACGTGCGCCGGCAGAATACCAAAGCCCCTTGTTCCTTTGCTTTTGTTTGTCTGCAAGGATGAAGCACAGAGGAGTGTATCAAGTCGAGAGGTCAAACCATCGATACGCCTCATACAAACAAACACGGCTGTCACATACACTCGGCCTCAAGGGCAAAAGAGACAAGAGATTAACACAAGCGGTATTTTCTCTGTCTACCCATCTGGCCCGGGTCTGAGAGCCCCTTTTTATGCCGAACACCTGTGGCAAACATCCTCCATCTTCCTGCGGTCAGTGTGCGGAGAAGTGCTGCTTCTGGAAGCAAATGCAGTATCGTTTAATCACGTCTGAGCCTGCTCCCTCCAGCGTTCCAGTCTCATTACTCTCTCTGTCGCCGTTAAGTAAACAGAACAATCGGAGGAACAGCTGCCCTCGCTCTTGTGGAAAAGGAGAAAAAGGGCCCGGTTCCACATGAGGAGACTCACCCGCATGTAACCCGCACATCAATAATAGCCACACTCCTCAAAAACAATTCTGACCTTGCAACATTTAATAAGAATTGCAATAAAGTATAAATCAGGAGCTTCTATTTAGGATCCTTTGAGAGCTGCCAGATGTGTCTTTGTCTAACTCTCCGCATCTCCCATGAAAACAGCATAAATATTTTGGCAGGTGGTGTTTGGAGGATATTAGAGCACAAACGTTGAGCGCTCAGGGATATCGATTTTGCCTTAGCGGCCAAGTAGCAGGGCCCCACTGGCATCGATACGTGGAGGAGAGGAGGGTGAATGAGGAGCGATGACCTTGAGCCAGGAAGCAATCTCAACAAATAAAGAGCCAGGGAGGAAATGCAGGGAAACAAGACACTGAAGATGTCAGAGTGCAGAGACTCAGGGGTGACAGCTCTGGAGAAAGAAAAAAAAAACAACAACCAAGAAGTGAAATAAAGGCAGAGAAAGAGTTCACAGTATTTGATGTTTGAATCTCTTTTCCCTCCGGTTGCTATTGATTTTAGAGCAGTCCTCCAACGACACACAGAGCATAGTAACATGTTGATGCATTTACACGGAGAAGACTGAAATGGGCTTTTTGAGTTGTAAGAATTGTGCAGAGGAGGCAGGGCAAACTCCTCCACGCTGTGAAAGGCAAAAAGACACGTTTTAAAGAAAAGACAATCAAACATCTGTAAATCACAGCAGTCCACATTGTTAGGAGAAAGAGGAGGTCAGTGAACGCAGTGGACTCTCATCATTCGCAGGGATGTGACTCGACGTTAGGAAGCCCGATGAAGGTGGTCGCCGTTAAAATTAAACGATTATTTGAATCAGGCTGTAAAAATGAACATTTCTGTATGAGGCCTAATGGGAATTACTCAGCTTTTGGGCCCAGCCTCCAGTGGACACTCGGGGAAATGCAGGTTTTTTTTGTATGGCAACAATTCATAACAAGTGTGATCTCGTTCCTGTTGTACAGCTGAGGTGGAGGTCGGGGCAGGCCGTGCGTGAATGAGGATGGAGAAGGTTCAGGGGACGAGGCTGGGCGTCAGGGAGGTCAGGTGGTTCTGGTACCAGATCACCTCGCTGAGGTGCAGGTCGCAGCTTAGTAACAACATACGTTCCCTGTAAAGTCTGGTTCATGCTTGTGCACTGCAACCTAATCAGCCTTCTCATAAACAGCATGTAGACTTTGTTCTGTTCTGTCGCCATCGTTTAACTTCTGTTCCACGGTGTCGAGCTTTTTCACACGATGGCAGCTGAAACGTAGTGGATCATCAAGGACTTTTACACATGCAAAGACATCAGGCATTGAGAGTGGCTGTCACTATTGGTGGAAACCAACACGACGTACAGTAGCAGCTAGCTGCAACGCAGTGTCATGCACAGTGTGGCCTTTACTGTCATTACTACCAGGAAGACTCTATGGAGCTGCAGGTTAGGCTTTAATGTGAAGTCTGCAGCAAAGACGTTCCTATACATTCACCTGTATACGATTTTGTTTTATGTGGGAAGTAGTTTTGCACTCATTTCTTACGTATAAGTGGTTATGAAAAGAACAGAAGGAGAAATCTTTCTCATTGTCTGAGCTAAATTGGGGATCATGCTGGTTTTAAAGCTGTTTGTCAATCCCACAAGCAGCTCTGACTGAGTCTTCTGTTCCCCTTAAACCTCTGTGAGACTTCAGAGACGAAGAGAACCACGAGCTCAGATAAGCTCCATTTAGGCTCCAACTCCACAGCTCGATGGGTGTCTATAGCCACCAATAAGTAGTGAGCAGAAAGCGTGTTATGTAAAATCAGAAAAAGACAGAAAGCTTCAAAGAAACCCTTTAGGGCTGAGATAATATTTCAGAGTTTGTTGATGCTCCAGTCTATCACAGGTCAGGAGGAAGTGGACTCCAGCTGATGTTTACATGCTTCAACAATAAATGACACTTGAAACAACAAGCGCAAACTTGATCTTTCTCTCACTGGGTCGTATGGAAAATGCATCCGAGTCCAATTAAAAACCACAGGACACCGTTCCTCCAGGATCACCACAGCAGCATCTCTGCTAGAATGTAAAAAATACTAAACTGCTGGCTGAAGAAAATAGTGTTTCCTTTGAGCGTATAGGCCTGAATCTAGCCAACCTTGCACTTTATGTCTCGTTTAAAGTATTCTTTCAAGTGGAAAGGAGGTGTGAAGCACAATTATACTCCAACAGGCCAACTTTGTAAAAGTAACCCCAAGATGTCTGAGGTTATGTTTCGGGATTTAAACTGTTCTCTACCTCAGGAAGACCCTTACCACTGCCGGCACCTCCATTTCTCAGCTCAATCTCTTCCCATTGTCTGTCTCTCACAGACAATTTCCAAGCCTCAACCTCTTTCTCTCTTTCATTCCACAGAGATGATTTATTTTGTTTCTCCTCTCTCCTCCTCCAGTCCTCAGCCAACCTCGGGGTCAGCGCCGAGCTCCATCACTCTGTCTGCTCCTTAATCCCCACACTGGAGACGCCCGTGCCAATACGGGAGAATAACAGATAAAAAATAAAAAAAACACACACATCCCCAGCCTCCAGTATCTCCCTGTTTTCTCCCTCTGTCTCTGCCTCCCCTCAGTCCTCACAACAGATAAGTGGAAAAATAAACTGAGGGAAGCTAAGCTGGAGTTGAGGAGAGAGTCATCGAAGCAGGCGTGAGCGAGAAGCTTCCAGCGCGACGGTTAATGAAGGTGACGCAGCAAGGCAAGGCAGCGGCTCTCTGAGTTATGGCTCTGGAGCCTTGGGAGGTGTCACGGCTGCAAGCGGGAAGGTTTCCACTTGGCTGCAATCGCCTAAGGAAGATACATGGTTGACCCCAGACAAAAATATAAGCAGCAGAACATAAAAATAATGAAACCTGGGGCTCCATTCTCACATAACCAAAAGTAATAGTTCTTTCACCTATAGGAGGTCACTGTTGGCTAAAAGAGAATAAAGGACGGATGAGGTATTTTGGGTAACGAAGACAAAAAATTCAATTGTTCTTTCGTACAGAGGGAATGAAAATAGGAAGAGTGACGGAGGACATATCTGGTGATATGCAGCACATTTGTCTTCTCTCATTCAAGAATCTGAGAACAGAGGCCCAACCATTGATCCGAGACCAGCTCCACCATGAACCCACGCTGATATTTGCATTGCTTCGCAAGCCAACCGTTGACCTTCAGCCAGAGTGTTTGACAAAGGAGTCGCAATCCTTTCATTCTGATCTGAGGCTCCTGTCCGTGTTGTGTGAGGGATGTGCACGGGGAGGAGGGAGGAGGGTCAGCAACAATACAGATAATAGCTGTGTCAGTTTCACACAGCTCCACTCGTAGAAGCAGAGAAAATCTGCCTGTACTTTTCAGACCTTAAAGGGGAATTTTGGCATCGTTAAACCTTGGATCTGGTTCAGCATATTTTACAGACTTAACAGTCATATGACTGTAACAGACATAAGTTAGAGAATCGCTCCCATAGATTATCTGTTTGTGCCCCAAGACGGACTGCAAAGGCTTTCATACCATCTCTAAGAAAAAGGATCTCTACAGAGATAAAACACTTCCTTAAATAAAATGAACCTTTTTTTAAAAAAAAAATCATGAAATGCTGCTGGATTGGTGAAATTAGTTTTTCCAACCAGCATGCAGCAGGAGTTGCTGGTCTACCGTGGCCTGGAAGGATTATCTGGACTGATTGTGAAAGCAACTTTATCCTCTCTCTATTTTTCTCATGTTTTTCTCTTTGCCATCTTTTTCATGGTCGGCACCAGGAATAGTTGTTTGCTTATTGGGGCCATAAAAAGCCTTCTGCTAGAAGAAGTAGTATCAGCATTGTATGAATCTGCAGCTTGCATGTCCAGACCCAGGGTGTGTTGAAGGTGGCGATGCTGTTAGGGCTGTGATGGCCACGGTGGGCGGTGGGAGCTAGCATGGACGGGGTCGGCGTTAGGCTGCTGGAGCTCCGTGTTCGGCCTTCCCAAAATGCCGTTGGACGAATCAGCAAAGGTAAGTTCCCGCTTAAAAACCCCGGCGATGTCCTGGCTCCAGCTATCCATCAGACTAGCTCACATAGACGGAGCCTGGGTCTGTTGAAGGTTGCATCTCTGTTTTGGTTGTGTTGGGATGAGGAGTTTCCTCACCACACACTTACAGTAACTGAATTAGTGCACGTTATGTTTATATCAAATTCAAGTCTCGAGCTAGGATCCAGCTCACCGGCTTCAAATGTCTACAATGTCTTTTAAAGTCAAGCCATTGTTCCATTCAGTCGCTGTATTGGGTCACCAGTCTCGTGAAAAAGCTCGTTAGCTTGGTTCTGATTTTCAACCTAAGAGCAGAAAAAAAGAGAGGAAAAGAGTCCAAGTTTGTGTGTGTGTGTGTGTGTGTGTGTGTGCAGACTCATTGTTCCGTCCTCCACACCTCTGTGACTCTGTGACAGCAGGGTGCAGGATGGAGAGAGGAGGGGCACACTGTCCTCCCTGCTCTCTCTGTCTGTTCTCCTCCTCCATAAAGAAAGTCTCCGGCCTGGACAACAGGACTCCCCTCTCACAGGGTTCACAGCAGCCCCTGCACACGCTGTCAGCCCTTTGTGACTCGCTGGACTCTGACAGCACAGACTGCACTCACAATGTGTTTATTGGACATGACCACATGTGGCGCTCTAACCCCCCTCCGAGTCCCCCGAGGGCCCCTAAGCTCCGTCTGTGTGGTGCCTATGGCAGGTTGGGGCCCCGGGCAGGAAGATGAGGTCATCTTTACAGCTCAATGAAGAGGAAGAGTGGGAGCATCCAGGTCGAAGTGAGCGACTAAAAGACGTCTTGTGTGTTTGGACACCGAGTAAAACGGGACAAGGAGAGTCTATCAGCGGGAGCAAAGAGGATTAGTTTGAGAGGTGCGTGAAAGCAACGTTGAGGTGAGGGAAGGTAGACGCAGAGAACAAGAGAGGAGGGTTTAGAAGGACGTGCAGAAAATATATTTCCCCTCTACGAATGCCACTGACTCACATGTGTGAATAAAAACTCAACACACATTCACAGAAACATCGACCAAAGATTTGCAAAGATTTCTCTTTAAGTGGGTCAAATGCATCAAAGATAGAATTTAAAAATATTTTTTGGACATAGAGGCTAAAAATCAAGCGCAATTTCCCTCACGATGGGTTCAGAATCCTGGATTAGTGCTTGTGCCATCAACCCCAGAAACTATCCTGTGAGCCCAGGAACACTTCCTGTTCTAATCACAAGCTTCACAAGATAGTCTCTGGTACTCAGGAGGACATCTTGTGAGCCACGCCGTTTTAAATGTTGACCATGATGATGTGGAGATATCACATTATCATGTGCTCACAAAATTATTTCTCGTGGTTTTTAAAAACTTCCTTGTTAGCACATGAAACCTTCTTATGAGCCTGTAAAACTTCACTGGCACATAAAACTTTTTCCTGAGAGCTAGCACCCTCCTCATAGGAACATGAAACTTGTGGGCACAGGTTAGTTTCTGTTGCGTGCAACATGCTTGTTGTTTTTGTTATTTTTACGTTAGTCCATGTCCCTGTTGAGCCTCCGTAGAAAGCTGAAGTAACAGCTAACCTGCTATCAGTGTTCTTGTTCACATTTTCCGAAGAAGGAAGACACGATCCTGTTGGAGGCAGGAAATGTTCCTCCTACTGATAACTTGTAGTTTTTTTAATTAATACACGCTCTAAAAAAAAACACTTTACAAAGTCTCACTTTAGAGCCCCATAAAAATGCACCCACACACACGATACACATGCATACTGATCAGCGTCAAACGGGACAACAATGTGGACAGTTTCACTCGGTCTTGCAGGATTCTTCTTGGTTCATCGCAGTCATGGATACATTTCAATTTGATGGTGACTTGTTAAATGCATCATCTTGAAGTGGTGCGGCGACTCAGAGGAAAGAAACACACACAGATAGTCTTTGTACGTTTTCTCACCACGTTGATGCTTTTTGTCTGGATGTGACTGTGTGTGTGTGTGTGTGTGTGTGTGTGTGTGTGTGTCCCTATCCTCTGAGCGCAGAAGCCTGGAAGTCTTTCTTTTGGAGACGACAGCACCCAGTCCGCTGTCTTGTTAGAGCGCTGATTGATTGAGCAGGTCTGGCAGTCCTGAGCCCCCTGCTCGGTTCATTTGTTATACATTTATAGTTCATAATCCATCTGCTCTCACCTCTTCACATTCCTCGCCATTTTTCTTCCTGCTTTTGTATCAGGAGGTCATTTTTCTATTTGTCTGTGATAGATTGTTTAGTGTCTGCTGTCTATAATTGGCCCAGATAGTGGGAAGACTCACATGTGTTTATCATTAGAGACAGAGAGTGTGTGCAGATCTCTTCATCATCGCTCACAATGGATGTCTAAACTTCAATTATTGAAATAAATTGATTTATTATGCAATTCCTGAAACTGCTTGAGGACAAAGAAGTGCTTCATTAAACTTGTTTTAATCGACCATTTCAAACAAACAAGATGCATTTAATTGCCTTAACTTCTCTATTTGTGCTTCAAAGTGCTCTTGATCCATCCCGTATGTGGGCAGCAGGTGGCAGTAGAGGACCATGCATGAGCGAGTGGCGGCTGAGTCATTCAGAGTTTACCATCTGTTGCTCTGCAAGAGTTCCCGGGAGATGCCAGACGCGGGAGGTAGACCTAAAGCTGATACTCCGGCTCATCCCAGTTTTGTTATTATTGTTTTATTATTTATCTCCGCATGGTCACTCTTTCAAAATACTGTTTGAATTACACAGCCCTGAGGCAGGCGGAGGTTTAACAGCCTGTACAACCTCTGGGTGAAAAATAAAGAGGGTTGAAATAAAATCCACTTGGAAAAAAGAAACCCTTCATCACGCATAATTGATTTTAATGATAGCTTAGCAAAATTTTGGAATGAAAAATCCAAATCAACAGTTTACAAGCTGCACTGAAGCCGAGGCACAACCCAACAGCCTGCAAACCATTTCTTATTTAAAGGAAGCTGCTGAAGCAGAAGCAGCTTGGGTTCTCACCTGATACATCCAACACACTGAAATCAAGGATTTACAGCAGCAGAAAGGGTTAAACAACACTGTTAATGTGTTTCAAATATAACGTCAAAGAGGATTCTGTGACCTCAATTTGTGTTTGCCTGCCAAAAACGGTTGTAAATATTTGGGATTATTGTTGACCTACTTCCTTGAATCAGATTTTTCAGATTTGTCAGCAGAGCTTCCTCGTGGTGCTTAACCTCGGAGAGATAAAAATCTAACTGCAGTAAAAAAAAAGAAAGACTCTTAGATTTCATCTCTTCCTGTGAATGTTGCAGCATTTCATTTAAAGCTAGTTTTGGTGCCAAGGTTAAATGACTGCACAAAGCTCCAGTCAGGGTTTGTAGATTTAACTGCTGTACTCAGCGGCGATTCAAGAGTTTATTGGGGCAAACATAATTTTGGGGGCCCCTCCATCAAGAGTTCATTATATTTTTCTTATTTCTTTTTTTCACTCCTATACTGATGATTTCTCTGTAATTTTCCGTTGGTAACTTTCACTGACAAACTTTGGTTTTCACAGCCATAATGCGTGGGACAACTAGCAGGGAACTGACAGTATAAGTGGTGTCAGATGCTGCCCGCTTAGGGAGGTTTTCTACTGTCAATGCAAAACTTGCACATGTTGTGCTACTGTTGCAGTGTTAAGTTTGTCAGTCTTGGGGCCACAAGCAGTTGCCTGCCTTCCCTTTTCACAAGCAGCGCCTCTAAAGATACCACAAAGAAGGCAATTTAAAAAATATATTAAAATCACTCCATGTTAAAATATAGGATTTATTAGTTCCCTAACTAATCCATATACCATTTAATACAAACAACAAGAAAGCAACTCTAAAAATGATTCTTAGGTTAACTTGATGGTCAGATCTTCCTTTAGGGTGGGAAAAAATCCATATTAGTAAAAACTTGAGATTCTTTACTTCTGAAATTTTAAATAAATTCATAACTTCCAAAAATCTTTTTTTTTTTTTTTTTTTTTTTTGCTTATCAGTCGCTCCCTGCTAGGTGCTAAAGCTAGCTGTATAACTCAGTAGAATACCAAATGGAGCAGCTGGAGAAATTGACTGGAGTTGATCCTGAAGTATGGACTCATTCGAACAGATCCAGAATCAGAACCGAAAAACAGACTCTGAGTTGAACTGTAAACCAAAGAATCGAAATCGAATCACACTCAAAGATTCCCCTCCCTATCTTCCTTAAGACACGACTTTAGTAACGTCTCTGCAGAAGTGTGCAAACACAGAAATGATGCTGGAGCGTAAGAATGGAGCGTCGCACACTGAAGCTAACACAGTTAGCAGCATTCTGGCTGCCTGCAGCTCATCAGTACAGTCTAGTGTTGAGAGTATTACTTTGTGTTCATGATTAGACCGCGCAACAAAAATAACCGTGTGATACTAAGAACCCTTTTCAGTGACATGAACCAACCAATCAAAATGCCCCTTGTGAGTTTTGTAATCTGCGTAAAGGAATGGTCTCTATTTTTCAGAGTGTGTCAGAAGAGGTACGTTAGAGAGGAAGAGGACTCGTCTGTGTGTGTGTGTGTGTGTGTGTGTGTGTGTGTGTGTGTGTGGAGAGACAGACGGCGTGCGATGGAGGGACAAAGTCCTCACGGCAAAGTGAGGGAGGTGCATAAATGAGGATGAAGGAGCTGCTGGTAAAGGTCTGATCTCTCTCACTGTGCTGCTGAGTGCACACTTTAGAGCTGCTGAGGGCCCCCAGTGACTCGCTCCCCCATCTTTGTCCCCGTCGATCCGGAGGACACGAGGATCCTCTCGGCCATGTACAGGGCCAGCCATGTTGGAATAAATCTGTGCTGTAGCTGGAAGTATTATCTCCTGAGCTGTGTGCTGGCACACTGAGCTTCAGCTCAGGAGGGATGATGCTGTGCAGGCAGGAGAGGAGAAGAAGGAAAGGAGGAAGAGAGGAGACGGATTACGAACTGAGTAATAGTTCAAGAATCCAACTTTGTGCTTCTTTCTTTAAGCAAGTTAGATAAACGGTGTTATCTTGTGTGAGTGGGAAGAGTACAGAGTTTGTATTGGGATGTGATTAGAAAACAGGAAACTTAATTTAGAAAGATTTTATGTCTAACAACAGGAAGTGGGAGAGAAACATAAATAACTCAAATCTGCAAAGAAAGTGGCATCATGGACACGTTTAATGGAGGCATTAAAAAGCAGCAGTGTTTGGAAGAAGTTGCTGAGCGCTGAGCTTTTCTCTCCTTCTGCTGCAAATGCTCACTCCTCATTGAAATCAATTAAAAAGATACTAACGCAAAACACAAGGTGGACACAGGGCCTAACTTTGCTCAAAACCAAAAGTTCACTTATGTTATATATTTAAATATCGTCATTGAACATTTGTGGTCATATATATTTGTTTATTTTATTTTATCAGATTTAGCCAAAAGGTTGGTTTTCATCTGTTGTCCCTGGTCACATTTTACAAAAGGCTTTCTGGAAAAGCCATGCAGGACAAACAAAAAGCAGCATTTGGTTAATGACAATAATAAAAACAGGTTACTTAAAACTAATAACTATATAATAAACCAATAAAATCTGCATCAGAAAACTGTAATTCCAGTTGGTCCAACGTCTTGATTCAGTCTTATATCAGTTATAGGGGAACGGCTGTCACTTAATGTCATGAATTATACTTTAGTCATCTGACAGCAGGTGGTCATACAAGTGGAGATAATTAAGCATTTATAGATTTTGCATCAGTACTGAATGTCCCTGATCATTTTTTTTTTTTTACAATGATCAGTCACTTTAACCCCTTTCCAGTAAAGTCCAGCACTTATAAATATTAAGAAAACCCCTGTGACTGTTCTTAACTATAGCATTTACAGGTAACCATAGCAACAGTTATTTTTCTTCTTGTTGCATTACCAGTTGTTCTTATTATGCCTTTCGGCAAACTTCAGTGAACACTTTCAGGTGGAAGCAGCAGCAGCGAGGGTGCTTGTTACAGAACAGCAGGAACCTTTTTTTTCTCCGTCCAGCTGCATTGTTCTCTTGACATTTGTAGGTGGAGAACCTGTCGGTATACATTTGTTGCTGAGTGGAAGCAGAGAAAGCTGCAGTAAAACCTTTAATTTGGTTTCAACTTAAAAGAAGCTTTCTCTCTCTTTTGTTGTTTAGTCTAAATCAAATGTAGCTCTCCGAGTATGCCAGCTGTCCACAGCTTTGGATTGGCATTCTTGCATTTCTGACATTTTCCAGAAATACAAGAATGGGCGAACATGCTGCAGGTTGGGCTGCAGGCCAACCAAATAACTGTCAAATAACTTTAATGTCACTGAAGCACTATGAAGGCAGCTGCAGCAGTAGAATTTATATAGAATAGTGCACACATCCTCTAGTATTAAATGTGCAAAAAGTACCTAAAACCTGCAGTATTTGTAATGGCCAGCAGGGGGCGACTCCACTGGTCAGAAAAACAGAAGCAGATGATAAAACATGTCTGCCTTCGTCAGCTCTTTTTCCCTGAGGAGGTCGTCTCCATCACTTCCTTTAGAGTTTTTTTTTCAGTGTAGCATGATGTTCATGTTGTACATTATGATCCCATGAAGAGTACATAGATGTTGAAGCCGGCTATGCTTTAGTGCATGTAGCTACAAAGACACCAACATGGCAGCCTGTCAGCCAGGATAGAGACGTAAACAAACAACAGCTCTCACTTTTGATTCTGAAGAGAAAAAAAAAGTCCAGGATGAAAAAGACTCACTTGAGTCTTTAAAAGCGGTTTTTAAGAATCTATATCGAGGTCATCCTGCTACTTACTCCTGAAGTGGATCTGTCAATGCAACATCAGAATAGCTTCTATTATACCAGACCAGACTCAATGCTAAGCTGAAACAATTCATTCATATTCTTTGAGAATAAAGAGTTCAGTCCTCTTCACCTTATGTAACATAAAACTCCGATTTTTGTCTTGAAACTAAAGATTACAGGATGTTTTTAGCTCGTCTACTTAAACGATTCCCAGCTTTGACTCCTCATGCATGCATCTTCATGTCTGTCACTTTAACTGCGGACTGCTTTGGATAGGTCTCCCTGGGAAAAGATGTTTCCAATCTCAGCGGGACAAACCTGGTTAAATCTAAAATAAATAAGCCAGCTCCATCTTCACCGACAGACGGGTGTTACTCTTTACGCCACATTGTTGAGTTCTGAGTAATACTGAATTGGTTTAGCAGATTGTCAAGTCGGGAAGCCACAAACAGCATGATGGAAAAAGACCGATAGAAAGTGAGCCAAAGGTGGATGGAGAAAGTGACAGAGACAAATGTGTACAGAGTGAAAGAGAGAGGCTGGAGTTGGAGAAATGAAAGGCTCATTGGTTAAATGAAAGGGACTGAGCGGCGGTGCTCAAAGAGCGGCGGTTGTAGATGTCAGTCCAGGCTCAGCAGCCTGCGGATGAGAACGAGCCACAGGCGTGAAGATGTGCTGGCTCTCCTTGCGTCTTTGGCTCTTTCTGCTTCTCTTCTCCTCGATAAAAGGGGAGCGCTGGCTCGCCCAGAACCACCTCTGGCTCCTGGGACTGCTTACTCATCACCGTTTGGCAAACGTAACACGTAACAAAAAAAGCCGCCAACTCCACCACCTCTCACACCCCAAACAAGCCTCTCTGGAAAACAAAATGGCTCTCAAAACACTCCGTCATAGTTCAAAATGTCCCCTCAAAGACACTGAGCCAGCATCCAGTTGTGTTTGTCATTATTCTGTTTCCTGCTCAGTCCATTATTACAGCAGAGCGTCAGCCTGAAGACAAATATGAGTCAGTGTGAACATTGAGGTCAAGAGAGAGAGAACTGGACAGCAACAATAATTAAATTTGAAGGCTTTCTATTCATCAGAGAATACAGTGATGGCTTTTTCAAATAAAGCAGAGTTAGGGTTGTTAGAATGGAAGCGTTATATCTAAGCACATGGTTCATTTACTGGGGCTTAAAAGCCGAGGTGGGAACAAGCGACAACCTCCAGTGTTAAAAAATAAAGCTAACGAGTGAAGTGCAAGATCCTGCAGTTCCTGGAGTGTCCACTAGAGGCTGGCTGCAGCAGCACAGGAAGTCACATACACACCCATTCAAAAAGCCTGTTTTTACACCAGACATGAACATGTTTACAGCCTGCTTCAAAAAACCAAATAGGTGTGATTAGCTCATGCCTCCATCCACACACTGTACAGGGGGGGAATGTTTTGATGACTCAGCAGTTTTGATTGGATGAAGGATCAGAGTTATTCACAATAAGGCGTGTAGCTGAGCTGATTGACAGGTGGGCGCCGTGTAGCGGTTTGTCAGGAGGCTTAAAACCCGCCTCAGCTCTCAGCCTGTCGTTAGCTTGACTCAAAGTTAGCCTGAGACAGCGTTTCCAGCACGGAGACCGCCATCCATGTGACTCATACTTTAGGTGCCATCATGTGTTTGTTCCAGTCACCACCCTCCACCACGTACCCACGGCCCACTTTATGGCACAACATGCTGAACATCCCCAAATCTCACAAAAGGTTTTTTGTTTTGCAGCAGTGGAAAATACCACCAAATATAAATAGTTTGTTTGGTTTTTGGTTTCAGGTTAAACCCACATGATGCTCCAAATGACTGATGCTTCATAATTGAAACGCTGCAGGAAAATAATCATCATCCAGTTCAATTCTGTGATGTACTGTTTTTATTTTAGTTCATGGCATTGCATCGAGTGTCCTGTAAAAAAAACAACACCACACCTTTTCTTTAAGACCACAAAAGAACCAAATCAAAGTGTAATAAACCGAGATCCCATACACTCCTCAGGCTGTAACTCAGATTGTCTTTGGTGAATTACCTAAAGATTGAGGGCGGGACCTCTGCGCCCGTAAGACAATGGACACTGCCAGTCGATAAACAAGAGGGCGTGCATACACAGAGGGGCACAAAGACTCCGGTTCTGTTACAGCCGTGTGTGACACCATGTGAACAAGAATCAAAACCCCTTCTGTCATTCATCAGCTTCACAGCGGTCTGCCGTTGCCATGACTCCTCCACCACCAGCAGGAGGAGTTTGTCTTTTGTTCTTCACGACTACCATCTCTCTCTCTCTCTCTCTCTCTCTCTCTCTCTCTCTCTCTGGGCCAGAATTTTATGTCCTGCTGTGATTTGTCATTACTCATTCAGTTAATAAACTCAGAGACTTAATTCTCCGGAGAGCGAGCACAAGCAAAGGCCTCTCTTTGGTCTTTAATTCAACCAGCTTGTATCATCGCAGGTAAAACGTTTCTCCCTCCGAGCGATGAAATGTGGTGCGTTCAAAGCATTTCTGGAACTTTACGCCACAGCTCAAGGCCTCGATGAGTCTCTGTTGGCCGAATGTAAGCCGTCGTGCTGTGCGGCACAGCCACTCATGAGTGAATGACAGCTTCTTGACAGCTTCATTAAGACCACAGATGGCGTTGGAAGTGAAGGGAAGCAAGAACAAATGTAACTCTTGCGAAATGTGAGGGAGGCCGCGGGACCTTTGCACAGCTTGTGCGGCTGGCTCGCGTCCAAGCAGCCTGTCTTGGGCAACCCGTCGCTTCTTTCTCAAATCTGGCGTCGGCTGAGAGCACTGAGCCCCCTGCAGGTGAGATCCCATGTCACGTTGGTAACTTCTCGGCTGTTGGTGGTTTCCCGTCCAACTGCTCCAACCCCATCCTGGAGACGAGGACAGGGATTAAAGAAAGGACACGTGTGGTCATGTGATTACTTAAAGTGAGGGAAAAGCCCATCAGCTCCACACAATACAGTCATCAGTCTTGTTCTCGCTGCAGGAGAACATTTGGACAAATTAATGGAAACATGAATCTGTCTACACGTGTTGATAAAGCTCACATGCTCCATCTGCTGTTTCTTTTTTTTAACTATATTTGACATATGCTTTCAAAGGAATAACTCTGTCATTTAGTCATTAACCATTTATTTCAATGTTAGTCAAAGCTCCATGGAGGCTTTTATGAAAACGAACCATAGAGACGGAACAAAACTGACAAATATAGAACATAATGAGATGCCTGTGGGAACCCGCAGGGGCAGGCCGGTCATTTGGAAACAGAATTACTTATGTTGGATGAACTGTGGATAAAGCACATTGTCAGTGGAAACATATTTATTGGCAGTGAAATGATAAAATTCAATGATTGATGAGAGTGTTGCAACAGAGCAGTAAGCCAACACACATCGAGATGAGAGACAGAACTTTTCTTTTGGGAAAAACTTTGCTCTGACATGCACGTACGTAAACATAGAAGGGGAAAACGACCTCTGTGTGCTCGTTGTGTCGTCTCATTTCCTTTGTCAAAAGCAATCAGTGCAAACGATGAGAACAACCTCCGATCACTGATGCAGTCCAAAGTTTTGTAGGTGGTGTAACATCAGACCCTGATCTCACCGCTCATTCAGATTTGCGATTTTGACGATTTAACGTCAAAAACGTTTTCCAACTTTATCATGAAGTAAATTCTCTTTAAAACCTTTTTTCTCATTGAAAATGTGGAAACATTGAAGTTTCTCCTCACTCAACACTCAGCTGAAGTGAAACAGATTGTTTCTTAGGTTATGAGATGAAAACAGTTTCTCTGCAGCCTCTCCAGTCTGTGATGAAACGATTCACTGCGGCTCAGTTGGTACAGTCGTTGCTAAACTGGAAGGTCGAGGGTTTGATGCCCAGCTGCTGCAGCCACATGAGCAAGACACTTAACCCCGAATGGATCCTGCTGCTTCATACACACTCATACATGAATGTCACTTCTGTAAGCTGTACGTCTGTGTGAATGGGTTAGGGGTGTAAAAACACTTTGAGTGGTCAGAAACGAGCGCTAAATAAACACAAGTCCAAATCCTTTTACTACCAATAAATGTGGGCGTGTCTCCGCCTGGTGGACCAACCAATGAGAGAGAAGCCTCGGCTCACCTGTTTGTCTGACACACTAAAACCAGTACATGTATTCACACAGAAATTAACCAGTACAATTTAAGTTTCACATGCTGGAATAAACGACGCTCTCTCAGTGTTTTGAGATGGAGGGGGGGAACAGCATACACAGAATTCTCTTATAATCTTAAATACATGCAGAACTTGCAGAGTTATTTCCAACCTGTTACTCCTTCATGCTTTCTTAAAAGCACTTTGGCCTGCACCAGTACATGTCTCTATATGTACTCAATGATCAACTCTACAGGCTTCAAACCAACTTCACTTGTGTTACTACAGTTAATGATGAATCTGTCATTAATCTGTTCTTTGCTATTATTGGATAAACAGTATCAGATCATTTAGACGTGACCCAACCATTGTGTGAACTAGAATCCAACATTAATGTTTAAACTTCACCATGGGGAGGTGTGGACGTTTGTATACTGTCGGAGAAAAAGATTCACTGCAAACAGAACAGTACACATCTGCCTGCAACATGATGACGCATTAAATCGAGTACATGTGTTATTAACATTATTAGGACGATTGTACTTGAAACCACAGAGCAACAAAGATGTTGTCAAGGTGGAAACAGAAGATTGTTTGAAAAGTGGACGAGGGTGATTCTGCTTCTTTCAGCAGAGAAAACAAAACTACTATAGCTCACACACTTCTGCTAAAGTATGACTAATGCCTGAAGAGGATAAACACTCACACACACTGACACACCGAGGACCTTTGGAGGGAGGGTTATCAAACTTAGGAGGGGATGAATAAACTTGAAGTCTCAGGGGGCAGAAGATGGAGCTACTAAAGGATCTGTCTGGACTTTCTGCTGCCACCTACACAGCATATGGTGCAGACTGATAACTGAGGCACAAGCTAATAAGCCTGGCACTTGTTAATGAGGGGAAAAAAATCCCAGACATGCTAATGAATGTCGAGCAGCAGCAGGTGAAGGCGGAGGGATCAACTTTATGACTTTTGATTATCTCTGAGTTTTGAAAAGAATCTTTCTTTTATTTGATGGTCGACGTATTTTTGCTCCTTAAGTGTGTCGGTGCCGTGGAAATGTGGTGAGCCTGGCATGAGTCGTCACAAAGGCCTGTCCACTGAGTGTCTCATAAAAACTCAACCACAGCGAGGATACCAGTTGGCCTGGAGTTGACGCCGAGCCTGAGCCATTCGTGGTTAAAATGGGCCGTGGTGTAAGTATCCAACTGTGCCAGCGATCCATTCACTGCTCATTTAAATTCTCAGAGTTTCCAATTAGAAACTGGGTGGAAAAAATATGTGAAAACACAAAAAGAGTGCACTGTTTTCTCACTTTTCCTCCATTTCAGCTTCGTTTATTTTGTAAAACTTCAGATTGAATTCTACCTGCAAAGGCCACAAAACAAGGAGAGTTTGATCACACAGAGCGTCCGTTCAATTTCAAAATAAAACTCCTCAAACGGACTTGTATCATGACTTCATAAACATTACATCAACACAGACACTGAATGAAGTGTTTCACTTTATTTTGTGATCTTATAGTTCTCTTTTGATGTGTTGAGCTGCTCATAGCTGCACTTCTCTGCGCTCACGTTCCACAAACGGACCGTGGCACCGACGGACCTTTGCATAGAAATCTTTCTCAAGTTTCTGCTGAGGTTTTTTTTCCTATCAAGCTCGTTTATTAACAATATTAGCAAAAAGAAAAAAGAAAGCTAAATATCCAGCAGAACCAGAACCAGCTTCAGCCCACAGCTCCTGTGTTTGCAGTGCAACACGTGTGTTGGGTAAACGTTACATCATAGCAAGGCTTTTAAGGCCTTCTCTTTTATAACGTTCACCTGAACAATACTCACACAGTAAGCAGGCGTCCAGTTATCACAGTTCGAACACACTGACAGCAACAATCATCAGATTCTTCTCCATGTTGACTGTCAGCTCAGTTTGCTGCTTCTTCTTGAGTCTGAAATAGACGGACATTTTTTTGTTTTCCCACAATCCACTAAATGCATCCCTCCTTCATATATGCTGCCTATTCCATTTTGGAGGGCTGGAGCCCATCCCAGCTGTCACTGGGCGAGACACGGGGCTCCTGGACACATGCACGGACAACATGTAAACGCCACACAGAGAGGCCTCTTGTCCAGCCGACAGTTAGAACCAGGAACCGTCCGTCCTGCTGAGCCGTGATGGCACAGTTACTGCATTAAAACTTACAATCAAACCCACAATGATTCAAATGAGAGAAGCCATCCCTAAATTGAGTAGAGCTCTCTCTCTCTCTCTCTCTCTCTCTCTCTGTGTAAGAGCAGCATTGTTTTCTGTATGGCTTTATGCAGCAGTATCATTAATGACTGAACAGATGCATTCCTGTGCCTAAGGATATTCCTCCAACTCGTGTCAAGGAAGGAAAACGAAAAGAGTAAAATACACAGCACAGGGTCAGAGGTCATTGTTGGACTGTGCTGTCTTACTAAAACATGAGACCACATGTTAAATTTTAACCACCTGCATGTCTGGAAGAGTCTTGGTACGCTGTGACTTTGTACTGTATGCATTACAAAAATATGCTGCATTCATAGAAATGTGAAGCATCCTGGATGCCCTTGTGCGATTCCTGATGCATTCCTTCATTTCACAGTCGACCCACCACGCCGTCCTTCGCACACCCTCGGACATCCGCTATCATCCGCCCTATTCCAGTCCCCCCCCCCCCCACACACACACACACACACACACACACACACACACTCCCCCCCCTTCCTACCTGCAGGACCGGAGCTCATTGTTTTTGCCCTGCTGATTAACCTCTCCCCGCCGCAAGGAACGTCTCACATTGGGTCCTGGGTGGATACGGGCTGTGCCGGCTCCAAAACACAGCCAGCTTTTTCTAATGAGTTCCAGCTCAGGGCTCTGGGAGAGTCAGCCGGCTGTGATTGGCACCTGCTTAAGGAGGACAGTGTGCCTGTGAAAAGGGATGAAAGCTGAATTTAAGCCGAGGGAACACTGAGTCCATCCTGCAGCCATCAACAATAACAGAGCGAGGTCACGTTTGACTGACTGAGACTGAGGCAAAGTGTTCATGTAGCCAACGTGTCAGGATTTAAATGTGCTTGATGTGCAAACACTCTGAAGTGTGATGTGAGGCAGCTATATGTACTTTTCTTGCTGATCTGCTTGCTATCATTTAATTTGTACGATCAACGAAGTGTGGAGTTTGTCTGGCTGACATCCAATCAGAAGATGCTCCTGCAGCCACATGACAATCAACTGATCTGCATGCAAAACATCTCCGAGCCACAGAGCTCTGCTTTGTTCAACTTCAATACGATATTTTGCATCAGTTTTCCATGAATAATGATTTTCCCTGATCGTCCGGCTCACTGAGCGTCAGCTCCAAATAGTAGTAATCGCCACACGGACGTTTTAGGCAGACGCTCTTCTTCGTTGTGTACACAGGCAAGTTTTCACAAACAGGTGGGACTACTTCTACAGGTCCGAAGACAGACTCTCATGATGAGCTGAATTTCACATGTATAAATGAAGACTCTATAACTTTTCCTTTTTAAGTTTGTTTTTAATCCATTGTTTATTATTATTTGACTCCATATTTGACTTTGAGTGAGATACCACACATTGAGTAAAGAGATTTATCAGTGTGAGTGAAACACACGAGATAAAATAAAAAACAATGAACAGCTCAAAGTTGTGCAAGAAAAACATGAAGGCTTTATAGTTGGAGCCTTCGAGACTGACGCAGGATATGATGAGAGATGCAGAAGTGTGAGCAGTAGTTCACAGCTTTGTTTTGGAGAACACATTGCACATCACAGCCAGAGATAGCTGTGCAGGTGAGTGTGCGTCTCTGCGTGAGTCACTGTGACTCTGCAAACTTGTGTGCTTTAGTAATAAAGACAACGGCACGATAGCAAACAGAGCCTGGAGTGAGTTGACGGGAGAGATGCGTCTGAAGTTTCTATTCTCATGAACCGACATGTAGCAGGCTTTATATACTGCAGGAGAAATGATGAAACTTTTTCTCTGAAATAAAAGTGTATATTACTTTAACTTCTTATTTTTTTTACTTTTCACTTTTGTCTGTCATTTCCTTTAAATTATGTCATCTCAATTTTAAGAATAATCCACTTCAAATCGTCCTTACTCTGTGACTCAGACTTGATGATGTTGGCTTTACCCAACCGCTGTCTTCTCTGTCATTGAATCAAAACAAAGATGTTGTAAGAAAGACACGCTTTAAAGTCGATAAACCCGCAGTGTGTGGTTGAGTCAGGGCCCGGCTGCATCTTTCACAGCTTTTCCTTCCCGCGGTCGGGCGTCTGTTCGGGGGCAGGGAGGTGTAGCACCAGCGTGTCCGCTTTGTTTTGGGAAATGAGGCACAGGATCCTATCGATGGCCCCGTGCAGCAGCTCCCAGCCCGTCCCAGGCTCTCAGGTTAGACATGTCTGCCCGCTGCCTGCTCACCCTGACAGGACCTCCCCAGCAGGACTGATGCTGCACATAATGGGAAATCAATTCTATTTTTGTTGCCTGGGTAGGTGGGCTTAAGGAATAATTACTCAGTCAAGAAGTGGGAGACGGGAGAGAGAGAGAGAGGGAGGCTGTCCTCACAGCTTATCCACTGTGGTCTTCTTGCTCCCTCGCTGATGTGAAACCAATACCATTATCCAGTTAAATCCTCCATGGACCGCTCGGGCTCTGCAAGAAAAACAGCTGTGTGAGGCTGCGCCATCGACGTGTGGAGCTCCTTAATGAGATTCCTCAGGGTGCATTCTCCTATTGCTGGGATTTCACGATTCCTTTAGCTTGGACTTCTTTCGGTTTGGCTCCTGGGTCTCCAGGGAGGAAACAAATGATTACACACTTAAACACCTTGGTGCTCTTACCAGGACACTTCATTTATATCAGTCAGACCCCCCAAACCCCTCCTGCAGAGAGACAACAGCAGGATCATTTCTCTCTCTCTTTCTGTTTTATCTGTGATGTTGGGATTTTTAGATGTCTTTGTTTTTGAGAAGCACTAAACAACAAAGAGTAAAAAATACTATTTAAATATCATGTAATGTAGACGGACAGACCAGTTAAGGCCCCACTCACCATGCATTCAACATTTCTTTGCAATTAAATGTTACCACAGGAATGACATCAGAACATTGGTCATTAACTTTGTTCAAATATTCTCATAATTTCATCAGCTGTTTTTTTTTTCATCAGCTGATGATTTACCAATTTTAAGATTATTAAAAGCCATTTGAGCAAATGCATATACAAAAGAGAAAAGCCTTCAAAAAAAAAAAAATATATATATATATATATATTTTTTTTTACAAAACATGGTCTTATACTCGTGCAAAAGCTTTGTCTTTAATGTCTTACAATCCAGTGGAGATCCTTTCTAGCACGAGCTACGTCCACCAGTCACATGACCCGGCTGATCTAGTTGCATTACATTAGCCCACTGTCGTCCCTTGGTAGTGACTGTAAGGTCAATTTTAAATTGCATTATGTGTTATATTTAACCTGATTGAAGGACACAAGAGAAAGAAAACATGAAAATAATAGAAAGAAATCCCGTCCTTGACAAGTCCCATTAGTTTCTCCTTCGTCATTGTTGTTGACAAAGTTGATGTCAGGAGCCATTCTGGATTTTAATTGGTTGGTGTGTGAGAAGTGACATTCACAAGCATGGCAATGTTCCAGAAGTTAAACTATTTTGAACCAGGCAATAAGAAACCGATGACACTGAGGGCAAGTTTGTGCTCATTGTGATGTGCGTGCAAAAACGCTGAACTGCATTTGTTTTGTGTCGAAAATGGGCGCCGCCAATGCCAGAAAAGAGTGTCAGTGAACACAGGCGGTAAGACCTTCAGATGTGGTCTGGCCAAATCCAATGGCTTTACAATCCCAATGCATTTATCCAATCACAAAACAGCCAAAAGAAATACAGTGTTGATTAAAGGCTAAATCCAACCGGCTGTAATCTCCGCCTTTCTCAAACACACATTTCAAAGCTGGAATCAAAACTCCTCCTTTCCTTCCAACACGTCCCCTCCTCTACTCTCCCACTCCTCCCCCTTCCTTCATGGGGCCTGCATCACAGCAGGTCTGTGCATCTTTTGAGGAAAAAGTGTGAAAAACACAATGAAGGTTTAAAATGACTGAACTTGGGGTTGAAATCTGGATGCATCTCTCCCCAACCCAATTAACACAGAGTCAATAGAGAGCAAATTAAAAAGGCCCCGGGCGGTGGACCTTGCCAGAGAATGTCAACCGAATCAAGACGGTCAAGGCCGGCACAAAGGCACAAACCTCCTGGATCAGTGCAATCCTCCTGAGCTCCCCTGATTAAAGCATGGGGAGATTATTTAGGACCTTTTCTTTCATGTGGGAGGGTAAATGAGGGGAGAGGGTATCCATTCAAACAGGCCAAAGGGCTGGGAAAAATGGCCGACTCTGGGTTGGGAACCATTGAAGGCTGCTCACTGAGGCGTGAACGACCCACCTCCCAAAGACAACATCCACAGTGGGAAAAAAAAAATCTCAATGAAAATGGGAAACAACTGTGGTGAAGACAAACATTGGTAAAGACAGACTGTCCCAACATGTTCTCAGCCCCAACCTGCCATGCAAAGACGTTCTTTAACAAGTGCTGGGTGTTGTTTATTCAGCTTCATTAAGTTGATTTATCTTTGTTTATATTCAGGCTTCTTCAGATGATAAAAAAAAGTCTTCTGGGATTTTTTCTTTTTACAACAATTATGTTTCCCTTTCTTTGGACTGTTTTTCTGTAAACAACCAAGGCCTCAAAATGCAATAAGATGTTTTTATTAAAACTCTGAAAAGAAAATACAACAGTTCAGACACCAAACTGAATCCCTCAACAACAGACTCTGCACTCATAAGGCTTTTCATTTTTTATAGGGAGATCTAAAAGGTTACCTTTAAGGTCTTTGCACAATGAGTCACTTTTTTTCGGATGTGTAATTCGAACTAAAAACGTGACGCACACTGACTCAGCTGTATTTATTTTTCTATTAATTCAGAAAATGTTCATCACGAGACAAAAAAATGCCTTGCAGAGTGATCAAGCTGTGAAGATGACTGTGTGCTTCTTTCATTTCTCGAAAAAAAATGAAAACAAGACAAGAGTGAGGAACGTTTAAAGACAGCAGAACGATCTCGATCACTTCCAGGAGAGGTCCGGCTTGATACGCTGCTCTCTATACTGGAAGACATTCACAACATTATAAAGGGAAAGTCACCAATTCAACTGATCCTGCACAGCAGCTGAGGGACACTGCACACACACACACACATGCACACACACACACACACACTGTGGGTGCAAAAAAACACAAAAAAACGAACCTGTTCCGAAAGAAAAATAACGACGGACGAACATTTCAGAGTCAGTACGCAGACATGATTGACACAACATCGGATCACAATTCTTTTTTAACGTGCGTCATTTTCGACCACATAAATGGAAGTCAGTGTGCGATGGCCTTTCGTGTCGTACATCTAAGAGTTGAGCTGCCAACCAGCCTGCTGTATTCAACGAGGCGGGAGTGAGACAGGTTGCCTCTCTAAAAACACATTGAAAGGTTGTTGCTTCATTCATGGCCTTTTGACAGATGCCCTTTTTTTTATTCTGTTTGGACTGCAGTCAGCATTGTACTCTTCTACATTAATAAAAAATATGTTTGGCATTATGTCTGTCCGCCCATGTAAGCGCCAGATGAGAGGGATTTGATTAAAGGCTGTTTTGTGTACAATTCTTAAATAGAAGATATGCATAGCTCTGAGTAATCCTGATGTTGGTAATCCCATTCATCTGTTCCTGTGTGCTCATTATGCCAACAATTATTTTCAAATACCACATGCCACATGAGCCCAGAGCCGGCCAGGTTCCTGTTTAATGGATTCTTGACCTTTATATCAGGAGTTATACAAGACGCTTCTTGGTCTCAGTGGTTGAGTGAATATCTCACTGTTCTCTCTGACTACTCTTATAATTAGGTCCCTTCACCCCTCTAACCGCCGACATTGTGTGGCTCCCCCTCGTCCAATTTAGTCACAGCATGTCAGATAGGAGGTTAGAAATCCCCCACCTCATCCATATAGGACCAAGATGATCCGCCCTCATTTTAGCCATAGAGCCCTGTGGAGACACCTTTCAGTGGGCAAAGCCCTCTCCTGGCAAGATGTGAACCAGCCAGGGAGCTAAACTAATTACAGCTGGTCCTGTCTCCCTCCCTGTCTAAGCCGGGGGCTTACCCGGCACAAAGGGGCCTTTAGCAGAGTGCCTATCCTCTTTTAGCTCCTCGGTTTGGAAGCACTGGGGCCTACAAAGAGACTTCCATTAGTGTAATTAGAGGCAAAATGAAGTGCAGTTTTGTTCTGTATCTGTCCTAAGTTGTTTGGCATGTTTTTTTGTCCGTCTGTTTTGTGCCACGGAGGCACCTTTGGATTCTTTCAGCTTTTCTTGAGCACTTGGGTGATAATGAAACTCACCCGAGGCTGCTGAGCGACATATCTGATGAGGGCTCTCTTACTGCTTGTTTTCCTCTCTTGTTCATGCAAGAAGAATAAGTTGATCCCATTCCCATGGCAACAAGCTTCAGGTGATTTGTGAAGGAAGATTGTATCTCAAAAACGGTCCTGCACCAACACATAAGGTGATTTTGTCTGAGTGAAAATGAAATTTGAGCTATTTCTCATGAAACCTCTGAACCATGTTGATGAATGGTTTGTAGACTTGGCTGAAACAAAACACTGACTTAAACCATATTCCACTTTGTCTTTGCTAAGACTCCAAGGACTCCATCATGGCAGCGACAGGTTGACAACAATTTTTTTAACACTGGCAACAAGCGGAGCGAGACAAAGTCTTCTCTGGCTCGCTGGTTTGTTCAAGTCTTTAGAGCCAACCAGAGTTTTGTTTTTTCATCGATATCAGCAAATGAGGGTTTGAAGAGTTTTCATTCACGGTGAAAGCGTTGTACATTTTTGGTATTTTTACTTTATGTGTCTGTATCAATGCAAGGTAACAAACATGTCTCCCATATACTTGAACTCACCTTGACGTCTTGATGTTGCATTACCTGGAGATGGACTCTGAAAGTGTTGAAAATATATGTTGGCACAATGTCAACACTCGAGGTAAGCTTTAGATAATCAGTGTGAAATATGGAGGCAACAGATGACTTGGTAGGTGGCTTGCAGGTTCTCCTGTAAACGGGTTCAAGAGTGCAAACTTTTAAAGATGGCAGCGTCACCATCCTTGTCTTAAACTAGCAACATGTACTTCCTCTGAAAATTGCAACAGTTTGTATGTTACAGTCCCAGATTATCAGGCCGACTCCTGCTGGCAAAGCATGTATGACCTCATAAAGTCAGTCATACTTTTGTCTCCTGGGGGAAAGTCATGAATTTGTGTGACCCGTTCATCCTTCACAGTCTAGACCACGTCACCAGACTCTCGAGAGGTTTCTTGTCCACTATGAATCTCAAACTTCTCTCATTAAGGGTTTAAATACTCCTGAAATTGGGTTTGGATTTTGTTAAGCTTGGACAATTATAACAAAATTACAAAACCCATTCAGTGGACCCAGAGTGATCACAAAGCAGATCTTTTTTTACTTACACTGAGCACCAAAATCAGTCGTGTTTGTCTCTTTAGTTTGTTTTGTGTGGCTGCCTAATGGTCTGTTTTCAGTCGTAGCTGTTTGTCATTGAAGGAGATTCATTATTACAGATACCTCTCTTTCTAAGCCTGAAAAGTCATCATTTAGCATGGCATAGCACAGGTTTGAAGATAATCTCTGTCACTGTGGGACATGTAACAAAGGTCTGGTCAGGGTGGAAGGCAACCATGGCTAATGTTGTTGTGTGGTTAGCATTTAAGGCTGTGAAGGACGAGTCTTAATGAGTATTTTGTTATTCAATTAAAGGCCTTTCAGCAGCTTCTGAATGTTCATCAAACTAGCTGAAGCAAACAAAGAGTTTGTTGAAAAAGAAATGATTTCAAGTCTGAAACCCGCTCACCTCTCCTCCAAAGTGTTCGAAACATTAACCACACGAGAAACCCGACATCCTTAAGTTATCCCCTCCCAGGAGGTCTGACCTGGGCTGAGTGATGTTTCCCATGGTCCCCCCCCCACCTCCAGACATTGACCTTGGCCTGAAGAGGAGTGGATGGATGGTGGCCCTGGTGTTGGAGCTCATGGCCTGCAGGTGTGAAAAGACGTTCTCCGTAGGGGCGTTCAGGACGCTCCCTGTTGCTGCTATCATGTTACTGATGGGAGCTGCTGCTGTCAAACATGTTTACATTGACTTAAGACTCAGTGACGTGTTCCCGCTTAACAGACTTCACACTGCAGTGGTCCGGCTGCATTTAAAGGAGATATCTGGAAAAGGTTCCAGAGATCCACAAACAAGGTTTAGGTTCACAGCTAAGATCGAACATTAAAGAAGAAATGCAATTATTGGTGCAACTATAAATTCAGATGTTTAATTACTTTAAACAAGTTCACTAACAAGACTGCAAACCCTTTATACACTCATCTATTTCTTCATGTTTTGGAGCTAAGGGAACTGTGTTTAGCTTTGTTACGAAGATATTTTTGGATTAATCATCTACTTAAAATGTTATTGTTTTTTCTGTTTCTTTAAACCATGCAACAAATAATTAAACATAATAAAACTGATTAAATTAAGTGAAAAAAGATACTTGAAAATCTATTTTAATAGCAAAATAAAGATAATTAAAATTTTTTTTTATTTCTAAGTGTTTATTTCCATTTGTCTTTTTAAGCTTCAGGCTAATGAGGACATGAGGCTAAAGTTTTTGGCCCTTTCGGACAGCGGGGGAGCTGAGCATAACGGTGGACTGCTGAGCCCATTGTTAGCCAGTATGGTGCATATTGTTTTTTGTTTTTCTTTCAATGATATTACTGTGACTAGTATAAAATTATCCTCATGAATATTTTGGATTCTTTCTGCTGATAGTAAATAGCAGTTAATGCTATCCAGGACACTGTGCTTCTCTTAGACTAACAAAGACGAGTAAAGCTTTGAAATATGCCTCCTGAAGGACGATCAGGATGATGCTTTTCATTTCAGATGTAACTTGTTACTTCTGCTTCATTTAAAGCCCGGGAGAAGCTCAGTATCTTCAGGGGTTCCATCTTGTTATGACATTTTATACACTTGAAATACAACTGGACACAAACAAGTGGCCACCAAAGATCAGCAGTGTTTTACTGTACAGTCTGACAGTAATTAACATGGAGGGGATGAGGTCCATATATGGCCATGCTGATGATGGCAGTCCCAGTTGCACTCTTTCAGCTGTGCTGCGTCTCACAGCGACCCTGAAGGCTTCAGGGTCCTTCGTCCATCTGCTGCAGGGCCCTTCGTCCCTCACGGCCGACCACCTGGACGTCCGTCAGCACCAGGGGCCGTGGGGCCTCTGGAGGTGCAGAGTCTTTGAGAAGTTCATTCCCAGAGGAGGGGAGCTGATTCAGAATGTGTCTCGGGAGCGTGTCGTCATCTCCTGCTTCTCTGGTTCCTTCACTCATCACCAGTTTCCCCGGGACCAAACTGAGCTCAGACGTAATGGGGATGTTGGGAGGAGGCTGCAGGCATCGACAAATGTGAGCAGCACAGGTGACAGAGGATGTCAGGCTTCTACAGGCTTGTTTTAATGACAGGCTGCACTTAACAGGGACAGACTGAAGTGAGACCACCAAGCGTCAGCACTCTTTCAATGTCAGCGTAATACCTCGTCTGTAAATCAACAATGATGACGATTAGTATGAAGAAAAAAAAAACATCCTGATAATACTAATCATATCTCAGTAAAGGCTTCAAAAATGTGAACTTTCAACCAGCTAATGTTAAGCTGCTCTCAGTTTTCTACTTGTGTTTCTTGCTGACATAAACTGGATTTTCCCAGTTTTTTCCCATTTCCCATATTTTGTGTTTTATCAGTGCGATGGGAAACAACACATCCAGAACTGATAGGGATGTTTAAATGTAGGCTAAGCAAGTGGCTACAACCTCCCTGACAACATAAACAACAGCATTGAATTGGTCTACAGATCCACAGCAATGTTCTCTATTGAGAAATATCAGAGAAAGCATGCAGCACATTAAAAAAAACAAACCCTGACCTATTTAAGGATCTGGTTGCATCACGCATTGAGAAAAGTCAGAGATACATTTATCAACTGCACACAGCAGAGAAAAAATTCACCCAAAGTCGTGACTTTGTAGTCCACAATTTTTCGAGTTCAACATTTAGTGGTGGTTTCAAAAGAGCAGGTATGATCAGGAGCAAACACCTGGAGCGAGTGGGGAGGGGGTGGGGGGGTGCACACCCACAGACTGTCTGCACACGGCCAGTGTCATGTCAGTGCACATGATTAATCTGCTGCATCCTGGTTTTTTTGTTAGCTAGTATGTTCTTCTCTGCTATTATGTCTATACTAGTGTGGGCACATCCAGGTTAACTGCATACAGGTGCGGGACAAAAACAAGTATGAACAGCAATAAAGAGGGGAAGGTTCCTCTTTATTAAGAGCAGCGTAGGAAGTCACTGCTCATCGGGAGCTGAAGAGTGTGCAGACCTCCCTCTCTCTCCTCTCTGCACATTGTGTCTAACTCTACAAAGCATTCCTATTCTGTCTCTTATTTACATTGTCCCTGTCGCATTGCCCCCTCACTAACCTGCACTGTGTCTCTACACCTCGCCTCATTTTATGATCACAACGTTTGACAAATCTGAGTTCTGCTTTCACATCCGCTTGTAGTGAAAACATCAACACGCCCCTCGAGCTGGTCGACGCAGACGAGCAGCTTTCTCCCTTTCTATTATAAAAATCAAAATCGAAATGACGTGTTGGAACGAGAAAAAAAAAAGTTTTGTCTAAATGTGATTTCAGCTTGATTTTAACACGGAAACAAGTTTTGTTGGATGATTGCCTTCAGGCAGGGACTGTAGCTGCACACTCTTATCACCCCTGAATTCCCCACACTCAGATGGATACAGATACACACAGGTTGGGCAGTGTAATTTGCACAGGGAAAAGATTGCAGCACCGAGGCGTCTGTTGATAATGTGCCCTGGTAAAACAACACCGGGTTTATCTGGCAAATACTCTGCGAAATTACCTGTCGCCCTGCCGGGCCCGGAGGTGACGAGTCAAACGCTTCTCTTGTTGTCTTCTGCTCTTGCCGGGTCTCTTTTGCATCAGTTATTGGAATCAGTGCGAGGCCTCCAGACAATTACAGAAGAAAGGATGTGAAGAAGCGGCAGCTGAAAACACACATGGCATAAAAGATTCAGTGTGACAGAGAGCTACAAAGAGGAACAAAGTTTTAATGAAGAAGCTGAAAATGGTTTGATAGTTGTGTCAATCTCAGGGAGCACATCAGACTTATAGATGGCAAAACTTGTCAAAAAAAAAATCTTTCAGTGAAGATGATTAAATTTTGCTTGACACTGTACCATCTCTGGCCTTAGTATTAACTGCTACTCAAAGTGAGGAGTGACTAATGAAGTGGATTGGGCTCTGAGGGCAGAGGCAAGTTGAAGAATTAATGTCATGGATGAATTAATAGACTCCTTGTGCTCTTCCAACCTCGCCGCACGAGGATGAAGGTCCGCTAATTAATAACAAAACAAAGAAGAGATGATAAAATGTGCGTACGGAGGCTGTGTTTGCCACATGAAAGACACTAATGCCGCTTGTAAGAAGAAAGGCAATTAGACAGGAGCACAGGCGTTAAATTAAAAACATGTTTTTTTTTTTGTCTTTAACATTTTCCACCTTTCCTTAAAGAGAGCTGAAGACCAAAGCAGCAGCCGCAGCAGCTCCGCCTCTGCCTGTCAGGGTGACAGGGACAGTGTCATAGAGGCTTTTGATGCTCTAACTACCGCTCAAACACTCACTTGACTGACTGAAGTTTGCAACCCGCTGCCATGGAAACAGCATTGCACTCTGGTGCTCTGCTTTATTTCCAGACGGGCAATCTTAAACACACTGAAACGTGGTTAAACATTTCATATTGCATTCATAACGAGTTACACAAGCAAATGAAATCATCACTGATTGACTCAAACCTCTGTCCACGACTAAACTCGAACTGGACTGTTGCCAAGCAAACCAAATGTTCCCTTGCACCATTACTTCTTTATTTGTCTCCATGGTTACCACAGATCTGGGGCCTATTTGAAAACACAGACTGTAAATATGAATGGGTGAAGACCGAGTGACGTAATCCATCTGCTCCTGCAGGGGGCTCTGGAGGCTCATCGGCAGAAGCAGCCGCCATGTTGGAAATAATAGACGGCGATCTGCAAGTTTACTGTGGTCGACGACACGTTTTGCAAAATGTGTTGAATTCAGCGAAGAGTTTAAATGAGCACCTTTTTATAGTCAGGCAAATCAAATAAAAATGAACTGACGAGGTGCACACGCGCACACACACACACACACACACACCTGGAGTGATTAACGGATGCAATCAAACGTCCCATCCATCCCACTTCTCTCTCTCTCTCTCTCTCTCTCTCTCTCTCTCTCTCTCTCTCTCTCTCTGGCTCATCTGTGCCCTGTTGCCAACCTCTCCTCCCCTTGACCCCGCCTGCAGACCCTCTCCTCACGTCTCTCCACAGTCCATAGACAGGAAGTCACAGTGATTTATGCCTCTGCATGTGTGTCTGTGTGTATTTGGTCATGTATGTGTTACAGAGTTGTGTCGGGGATTTCCTCTGGCTGACTCGCAGCAGCGTAATGATGCTTATTCTCTGCTGCACGTTCACTGTGGTGCACTTTCAAAAATAAATCACGGGTGGAGCTGGCTGTTGTGTAATAATGACTTATTCATGTGTTTGTTTGCTTCATTGCACACACCTGGATTCTTATTTAACTGTTGCTCTTCACTGTTTGTCAAATTAAAAAATAAAAGTGTAATTAAATTAAAGCATTATCCTGAACTACCTTTTTATTTCCCTGATGAGCTGATGGGAGTCGACCTTTATTCCATGCACAGGATACTTTGACATATCAGACGAGTCAGCCGAGAGCAGAGCGCTCCGAGATCGAGATAAGACCCAGACATTTTGGGATATGACAACCGGGACAGGAAGTCCGACAGAGCCTCCGGTCAGTTTCAAAATAAAATACAGCATCCAGCCTCCTGATCATATTTTTCATCCCCCTATCAACATTACGTCCACACAGGCACCGAAGTCGAGCAACATTTTCTTTTCTTGTCGTTCTTCTGTGATCTTGTGAAGCCGGCGGCTCACGGCTGCTTACGCTCCACACACGGAGCACGCGGGGCGCATGCCATCAAAACGGAGGAAGACCGTGGTGCTGCTGCGACTTCACGTGCTGCAACAAATACGTTTGTTTTTTCTGTTTGTCACAGAACTCAAACTTCTATTTTCAGAACCAATTATTTTCTACATAATTAACCCTGCGTACCCAAGTTAATAATGTCCCAATAATCAATCCAAAAGGCAACAAGCTGTTCTTCAGTGTTTCTCTAACCCCGACAGTCTGGGACAGAGTCTCTGTTCACTTCATGTTTAGCAAAGAAATGTCATTATTGTCTATTAGAGCCGATTTCCACTCATGTTCAGCATCCATTTGTACTCTAAATAATGTCATTCTTTTAATAAGCTTGCAGGGAAGCATAAGAAGAACATGTGCAAGGATAAGTTAATTAAATTTGAAACAGTCCAGATGGTAATCTTTGAGTTGAGAGGTAACAGAATAGAGACAGAAGCTAAACAGTAATTCTCTGCCCATGCCCACTTAAATACAAAGAGAGAAATGCATGCGTTTCATTTGCAGGAAGGGCCGTCTCGTTGAGGTTCAAAGAAAGAGCCCAGGCATTTTAAATTAGACATGGGCCCTGTACTTCTTGACTAGTTTTATCAGTAATTACATTACTCATCTCCAAATCACACCCTCATCATGCTTAATCGAGCAAAAATTGGACACATAAGAAAAAATAATTAAGGCGCCCTTTTTCCATCAAAGAAACTCATTTCTAAATACAGGAGACGTAGTCCAGTGCTTCTGTTGCTTCACACTGAGAACATTGAGCTTTTGCTCATTTCAAGCAATTTCCACTTTTTCTTTTCTTCCAAGGACGCTCGCTCATTATTCTGAACTTTTGTTAAGATGTAAGAGGTTTTTTTTGGTGCCACCCACAGGTGCTGTGCGACTTTTAATAACATCAATTAAATCTTAAAGACTAAAGTTTCTTTTAATGAAGTTCTCTGATGTTTTACTTTCCAACCTTAAATCACTTTATTCCTGATGAATGAGAACTTCAAAAACCCACGAACAGAAGCGTGTCCTTATCCAGCCTGAGCCCGCACGCCCAGCTTGATCCTATTTATGACTAAATCATGACTGAATGACATAAATGTGAAGTTGTGTCTGTAGCAGATCATCTGTGAGTGTGTACGAGGAGAGACGCTGCCCTCTCAGCTTTGCTGCATGAGATAAGAAAACTAAAGAAATCGTTCACAATGATAAGAACGCTGCGGCGCCTCGTCACCTCGCTCGTCGGCCTATGTGAGCGAACACAGAGGAGAAACGTGGAGGTAAGAGCGTGCGTCACATCGCACTGCTCAGCAAGGCAGTGCTCTGCGACACTTCATCAGAGAGCGGTGAGAAAGAGGTGATCCTGCTGATGCTCGCCGTTAGGACGCACTGTTACCGAGGTGGCGGCGTGATGTTCTGCTCCTGTTCTTGTGAACTGATGTGAGACTCCACAGTGTCGGCTCAGTGCCACTGGAACATGACGAGCTCCATCACACCCTCATCTGTTCCTCAACCACGGCTGCCAAGGAACTTTGATCCCTCGTCCCACAGAAGCGCGCGCGCGTGTGTGTGTGTGTGTGTGTGTGTGACCTCGGCCTCTTCCTGCACCTGTGGCCTTCACAGATTCCTGGGAGAGGCCTTTACACGATGGCGGCTGACAGAGCGTAACCCGGCTCTGCCTCTGAGGCTGATAACTCTCCACCACGTGAGGATGAGTGAGCTTTAAAGTTCAGCGTGCCAGCCAGAAGTCCTGCACGCCACGCTGTCAGACAGCTCGCTGTGTCACACTCCTGTGAAGAGGATGAACTGGATGAATCTGCAGACTGATGCCATGACTCTGGATGAGCAGAGAGACTTAAAGAGCACCGTCTGTGAAAGTCGTGATGTATAAATCAAACTAACACAAACAAGGGACAAAGACTCACGTTATAAGTTGATGGACAATTAAGAAGCTGTGCAATTATCGTAATTTATAGTCAGAATTAACCAGGAATATAACAGCTTCTACCTCTGAGCCCAAAGTCAGATTATCTTATCGCAACATTCTGTAGGAATTTAGTTTGGTGATCAGACTGCTGCTGTTTAATACGACGTCCTGTTTACACCTCGGCCTCAAAGACAATGTGCATCTGTTGACAAGCAGGGAGGCGTGAAGCCACCAAAGAACCACATGGAGCGATGAGGATCAGTAATATCATGGTGAAGCTTCTAAACCTGAGTGAACGACGACACTGACAAACATACATCCTCATGGTACCATCTGTTCGCTCCCTTTTTCTCTTCTGTCATCGTCTCTGAGCTTCAGCCATTGTTTCAATCTGTCACGGTAACGGGCAGGAGGACCCATGTGCAGAAAAAACTAAAGATGTTTTCAAACAAAAGGCAAAACCAAAACTTACTTAAATAAGAAATCCAGAAATCCAGAAACCAAGTAGAGAAAAACAAAGAAAATCCAGGGACCGAACGACGGGCTCAGACTGAGTATGATGAACCGACACAGAGGGGGACAAAGACAGAGACAGAGACATGAGGTAATCAGACAGGTGAGGACAATCAGGGCAATCACACAGGCAGGAAACACAAGACCAGAATACTGAGGACAAGTACAAAGTAAAACCCAACACTGACACCACCTGAACCAGATACTACAAAATAAAACAGGAAACACTAAAGACTAGTCTTAAAACACAGGAAATAGACTTACAGGCAACACAGGAGGACACAAGGAAACACACTGAAGACTAAAATAAACAAGACTAGGAAACATTAAAGCACACAAGGGAAACAAACAACACACACACACACACACACACACACACACACAGCACGACAACCACCAGGCTACCAGCATCCTTATTTGTAGTTCATTATTGTTCGGATGCGTTTTAAGCATGAAGAGAAATAAAACCAGAAGAGTCGTCCCCTCTTTGTCCTCAGGTGTCATTCATGACCCTTCACTAAAAGCCAGAGCATTGATCTTTGATTTATTTCCTTTTATGGTCATTATGTACCATTCAAAAATCAATCTTGTTAAAAAAAACAATCAGTTTAGCAGGATGTGGCGCAGGAATATAACAATAGACAATCAATCCTAGGTGTGTGTGTGTGTGTGTCTGGATGAAGACTGATGAAGCTATAATTATAGATCTAGACATCCTAGAAAAAGACGCACTGGTCGGAGGGTCTGAACGTGTTGAAGACATCCTTCACTCAGTGGATCGTACTCTGCTGCCTGGTGTGGAAATAATGCACGCCGCTAAGAATTTACCATGAGCTCGGCTCCTCTGGAACAGCCACACGAGTACGTAGGCAGCACACAGACCGCTGATGTGTTATCATTGGCTGCAGGCGTGTTTTTAAAACCTTTAAATCGACTCCAACGTGCAGTGTGTGATGTCGAGTTAACTTTTACCCTCCTTCCTGACTATTCTTTTCAAAGCGCTCATTTGCAATTTTCCAACACTGATTTGCGATGATGCTTTTCAATTTTACATAATGAGTGCAGGAGCTCCACACGCCAGAATAAAAGGCTTACAGTACACAGCCTGGAAGAGGGCTGTCAGAGTGGATTCATTGTCTGCTTTATGGTGAATCACCGCGGCCGTGAAATAATTCATCATAGCGCTGAAACAGCTGTGAAGTGAGAAGTCTGCTGCGGTTGTTATCCCTAAGTGCTGCTCTCCTTTTGTCTGCACGGCTCGGCTCGCTCCGGATCCTACGGGCACTGCAGGTAGAAGTCCACGCCGATAAAGGTCAACCTCTTCTCTTAATTGTTCAAGCTTGGACACACCTGCAGCTGGTTCTGTGAGGGCTTGCCTAAAAAAAAAAAGAGCGAGAGTGCCGCTGAAGTGAGAACGAACACGACGCTTGCTGTTGCATGAGACGCATGCATATTCATGTCCTCTGCACTCTGAGGGTGTGTTAGTGTGTGTGCGGTTGTTTGAGCACATGTGGTTGTTAAAACTCTCCTCTGCGCAGGCCCTGAAGGTTGGCCCAGACTTTACTGTCATTTCTCATCCTAATGGTTCCTGCCACATCCTCCTGCCAACACACGGCTGGAGAACAACCAAGAGCCAGGAGGAGAAAAGAAAACTCAACAGACGTTCAATCTGTCTCCTTCTCTCCCCCCCGAACAAAAAGTGACTCCGCAGTGTTAAGAATAGAAGTTATAAAGTGACTGCTCTCTCCTCTCGGGAACATTCCCTCACATGTTCGTGCAGATAAAAGGTGCTAAATCAAAAGGCTTATTAGAGATTGTATTCTGCAGCTTGGTACTGCAAGCTAGGTGGCAGTCTCTCAGGTCGTTGGGTCCTGGGGCGGCTCCAGGAGGGTTGCTAGTTTAAGTCCTCGTCGGACCAAAAAGAGAATCTGGTTTAGTTGATTCTCATGATTGAACATTGAACATGTCACAACCACATGACGCTCTGTGAAGAAGGGTTGGACGGTTATCACATTGGTGAAATAGTGTTCCTTAAACAAATAGGAGAAAGCTTTATTGTTGAACATCTACACGACACGTTATATCTCAGAGCGGTTTGAAAACAAACAAAAAAAAAAAAAAACAGAAAATCAAGTCAAAGGATAATTTGACTTCAGGTGAATCATGTAAACGAAGGACGCAGAGGATCGAGTTTCAGAAACAAAACTAAAACATGTATTTTTGACATAAAGTGAAATGATGACATACAGCAGAAACTTTATAAAAATCAGGGTTACATTTATAAAAAACTCTCAATGTCATAGTTTTAAAGTGTGTTGATGTATGCTGCGTCTTTACAAAAGTCCATGGCAGGCACTGGAATTAAAGGGGAAATGAATGAAATATTAACGTGAACTGCATCCAGGAATTGATCGAGAATGATAAATAGGATGCAACTCTTTAAATTGCGACCACATCCATCCATTTTCATCCCCTCCATCTTGCACTCCAGGCAGATTAAATAAACACAGGCGCTCTGCTACGTCCTCCTCACTCCTGCTCGCATGCTGCTAATCAGGAATTCAGGGCTGCAAAACACTGGTGGAGCTGGCTGTCAGCAGGAGATAACTTACATTTTTGAAGTTTTAAGGATTTAATTAGCTGCTCTCGTGTACTGTCAGACACTTCTTGCACTCACATCGGGTTTTTTTTTTCATCGGGAGCTGCAGAGGGTGTGGTGGGAAAAGCTTCCTCAGCGGGTAATAGTGTCATTGTTGTTGCATCCATCTTTCTCTGGATAGATGGGGTATTTATCTGCAGCTGATGGGGAGACTGTTTAGTGTTTTGCTCTTCATGTGTCACACTAAGAAACTATCTTTCAATGATGATTCCTGACTGGTACGTCTCAGTCCGGGGTAACGGGAGATTCACTTTGCAGAAGTAACAATTCATTTGGGATTCAGGCTGTACATTTGGGAAAAAAGAGATTTTTGCCAAATGTATATATATACATGTATATATATTTTTTGCTTGTGCTGCATAGCTTTTTGAAACTGCAATCATTTTTACTTCCTAAGTGTCTGCTGAAAGCTGGAAATGTCAAATGCAAATGCAGCTGCGAGGATGTTTGCACTCTTACAGCCATCTCTGTTTTTTATTCTCCTTTTCTTCTGACAGAGAGTCGCTTCAGTCCCCATACCTGCTCCTCCCAGGGGACATAACTGCGGTGTCACTCCCTTCCATCACCTTCGCTGGCGTCTATTCGTCACCTCCGCTGTCTGCCTCTCAAATTCAACCTGCAGCACAAAGACCACATTGTGTGTGTCGCACAATAAAAAGTGTTTAAACTCTGAGAGGCTGTGCTTGAGGAAGTCTTCCTCACACTGCTGCAGACTTTCAAAGCCAGAAATATTTCACTTCACCTTGAAAAAAATCACCATACATGTGGTGCTGCATGCAAACTATTCAAAAGAGAACATGTCCAAAGTGTGTGCTTTGCCAATCATCCATGTTACACTTTAAATACAGATTTCAAAATGTCACATAAACTTTAGCTCCTTCGAATTATCAACGAAAACGAGCTGAAAAAGTTGTTTTTTTCACTCCTTAAAACTTTGAGGGCCGCTGCAGCTTTTCATGTGAAACTCCTTCACGATGCGTAGAGAGAAATAAAATACATGTGAGTTATGTAAAGCTTGCAGCAGTCTTTATATTACACTACGACGAGTGGTGTAAGTAGTCAAGATTTGTCTTTGAAGGTCTTTTCTTGGAATCTGAAGCATTTTGAATCAGTCTGTGGATTTTAAATCAAGACCACCTGACAGGCTGTTTTTCATCTTTACTGTGATTTATAGGAGAAGGAATCTTTCTAAAAGAATTCATTACCTCAATTCATAATTTGATTTGTATCCCCTGGTTAAGTGAATGACACGCCCACTGCAACTAGATAAGGATTTTTTTAGTGATATGTATGGTCTTGGTCTTCTCTCGGTCTTGATCTCTAAATGTCTCGTTTCGGTCTCTGAGCACTCAGGTCTCGTCTCAGGTCTCAGGTCTTGTCTCAGTCTCTGAGCACTCAGGTCTCAGGTATGTCTTGGTCTCTGAGCACTCAGGTCTCAGGTATGTCTCGGTCTCTGGGCACTCAGGTCTCAGGTCTCGTCTCGGTCTCTGAGCACTCAGGTCTCAGGTATGTCTCTGTCTCTGAGCACTCAGGTCTCAGGTATGTCTCAGTCTCTGAGCACTCAGGTCTCAGGTATGTCTCAGTCTTTGAGCACTCAGGTCTCAGGTATGTCTCCGTCTCTGAGCACTCAGGTATGTCTTGGTCTCTCGGTTCGTGCTAGGACACAGTTACGACCATGTGTGAGAGGGTCCAGGTACTACTGTGGTTCCTGAGAGGAGAATGCGACCAGCTTCTGTTCTGCAGATCCTGTTACTATACACTGTGGCATCTTTAGCACTCAGCCATGAGCAGAGTTTTATTTTAGTTTCTGTGAACCACAAATCAAATCATTTTTATTTGAGGTTGAGTTTTCAGCTTCCCCCCTCTTAGCTTTCACGCTCTCTCTCTTTAAAACAAGGCTGTTGTTTGTGTTTGGGGAGATCAGAGAGATTGAGAGATCGATGGTAAATATCTTCAAATAATTAGACTCATTCCATTTGCATGGAACTTCATCTGCTTAAACTGTTGGCTTGTTTACAAGCTCTCTGATCGCCCGGCTGTTTGTGATTCTCATCACTCTGTGTTTGGGGCACGTTGCCACATTTCCAGAGATCCACTTTTTTGGTGCAAAAGAAGGGAGCTAAAGAAAGTCTGAGACATTCAGCAGGTCTCATTTTACAATGCAGCACAGAGCAACAGTGAAAAGGCCGCGTGCTCTGTGACATAAAGTGATCATCTTTACAGCCTGCGCGTCTCATAACCCTGATCTGCTCGTGTTCAGGATTTACGCACTCTCTTCTCCTCTTGAAGAATGATTTCTCATATGTGTGAAAGACCCAGTCCGTGGTGTCTTTCTATACTCTGAGTGCATGGATGTGTCCTCCCTAAAGCTCCATAAAGAGAGTGTGCAGAAACCCGTGCAGCGTGTAACCTAATGATCAAGTGACTCAAGTCGCCCGCCGACTCGGTAACGATGTGGAACATTTTATTTCTGCACGTAAGTCACGAGACGTGTGCTGTGTATCAAACGTCTGCTGTGCAAATGAAAAGGTACATCATGAATGCTGAAAAAGGGCTTTTTTTTGTTGCAGAGAAAAAACAGACAGGGATAAAAGATTATGATGTAAGAGAGGAGTAAAAACAGGCAGGCTGTATCTTTTTCTAAAGACCCTAAAAGTCTCTCGCGCTTGGCATGGATATCTGCGAGTTACATTCATCATCGACCCTGGAGCTTTGACAGCATGTGCTTGTTTCACCTAGCATATCCATGTGTGTGTGTGTGTGTGTGTGTGTGTGTGTGTGTGTGTGTGTGTGTGTGTGTGCACCCGGGTGTATTAGGAGTCATGTAACTATGTGTATTTCTGACCCTCAAAGGTCAACATTTTCCAGACAGCACATCTGTCGTCACCCTCTGAAAGATGACATCGTCCTCTCCTCTGATAGTTAATGCCTCATTGGAAGCCATTTGCTCCCCTCTCCTTAATTGTGGCTAATAATCCAATCGCACTCTCGGTATCAGTGTGCCAAGCACCATTAGGACAAAATGGGGACATTGAGGTTGGAAGGAAGGCAGACTAATGACATTCACAAGAAAGTGAGTGTTTGGTTCTAGCCCGAGGTCCACGGTAATACTTTTAAGTTGATATCATGGAGATTTAACGACTATCAGATAGACACTAACACTTTGGACTCTCGTTTAGTGGACAGCTTTTATTCGGTGTCCTGAAAATCATTTTTATAAGCGCACATAGATCACCTTGTTTCAAAACACTCTCCGATGTGTCCTGCTGAAATGACATCATGGGAAAAGTTATTCATTACTTTTTTATTCTTCTGTTAAAGAGATCAAAAAGTGTGCGTTGGTTATCGTTCCTTTGAGCTTACTTTATTTCAAAATAAAAGATGGGTTTAAATCGGCTAACAAGTTCAAGTATGGACAGTAGAGAAATTCAAAATAAAAGCCCATTCATTTTTATTTTATGTAATTAGATTTCAAACATGCAATTAAAATTTAGCAATTAATCACAACTGAAAATATTCAATCATTAAAGATCTCTGATTTAAATACAACCTACACAGGGTTCCCCACGCAGAGCCAATCACCTTACTCAGGAGCTGGTCGGTTACTAGAATCAAGAATCAGTAAATGATAATACAGATTATCTTGAGGGTCAACTTCAGCTTTGATTTTATCATATGTTTACAGGCAACCTTTACTTTATCAACTTTTATTGTCTGTTTTTAAGAACTGCTTTAAGGTACCATTTAGCATCTGTTTGAAGGAACCCTTTTATTTTTTTAAAGAACCCGTAGAGTCGGCTGGTATTTATTGCAGTACCCTTTTTTTGGGGGGCACTTTCAGGGACTTGGAGTTTAGACGAGGGTCCGCTAAACCTTTAACCATGAAAACAATGTTGAAAAATCCCCAGCATTTAAATCCTGAGAACCTCAGCTGCATGAAAGGGACAGTTGCTGTAACAGTACTTCACTGTTTTGCAGGACTTTTTTTTTTTTATCTAAGTATTTATTTTTACTGAAATACGTAAGTACAGCATTGGATAGGAATAATTTAAGTTATTCTTTCACAGCCTTCAATCTACAACTTGTCAACTCGCTTCAACACTTTCCAGTGTTGCTTTTGCATATTTCAAGCGTGAACACAACACCTGCAGCAGCGAGTCGGTCGATCTTTTTAGGCAATCTGATGTCATTATGCAGCTGCAGCGGCTGAATAAGAGGAAGCAGACGTAAAGAGAAAGGAGCTGGCCTTGGAGAGTTTGTGTTGGCGGAGCTCAATCAAACGTTAAAACTGAACAAATATGAGCGCATTACAAAGCTGCTTGGCACCTCGGTTATTTCTGCAGCTCCTAATGATTTCAGTTGATATATGCAACTCTCCCTCCAAAGCAAACATGGCATTTTAATTAGGCGGGCAACCGTTGACCATGTTGCCATAGAGAGGACTTTGATGTTTGCCTTAAAACATGCTCAGCAACTGTGTCAAAACACAAACTATCTCAGACACCCCATAATGCTCCTGGCAGGAGCTGTGCCAATGTGTCTCGGTCAAATTGAAGGCGACTTCCCCACATTTATTTCAAAGTTTTTTTTCTATTTTCTCAGGTCCTCTTAAGAAACTTGAACATTATCCAGCTGAATTTAAAATGGGTGCAAGGCTTCACCATTACACATGTAATACAAATAGGCCAGCTTCAATGTTAATTTGTCATCCACGGCCGAAGTCAACACAATAATGGTGCTTTGGAAGGCAGCCGTGTTTCAGTGCATGTTTTTTTTGGTCTTTTTTTTCCTGTTGGGGTGTCCAAGTCTCGCTTGAAGGAAAACATTTCTCGCACTCGCTCGTCAGTCTGAACAGTGGAGCAGAGCTTGTCTGAATTACTCATGAGGTGGACGAGCAAAGGAGAAAGTGACCCATTTCACTGTTCTAGTTCTGTGGCCTCCACTCTCTTCTGAGTCACACTCACTACAAACCACAATGACAGAAATCACCTCATTCAATAAACACAAGTACAAGGCTGCAAGGCTATTTCAGTCTCTGTTGAAGGATTCAAATATATAAATACATTTGAAAAATCACATGGAAGACATGAAGTGTGTTTCAGTCTATCTCCTCTCACATCAGCTCACAGAGACATTTGATTAAAGCAGCAGTATGTAACTCTGCCCCCTAGTGTTTAACATGAGTACTGCAGTCTGAATTATAACATTCTAGAGAGCTGTCCCCCCACACAGGTCACCATGTGGTGGACACTGTAGCTTCAGTGTTTAGCCAGCTCTGCATGTGGTGCACACTGTAGCTTCAGTGTTTAGCCAGCTCTGCATGTGGTAGACACTGTAGCTTCAGTGTTTAGCCAGCTCTGCATGTAGAGACACTGTAGCTTCAGTGTTTAGCCAGCTCTGCATGTAGAGACACTGTAGCTTCAGTGTTTAGCCAGCTCTGCATGTGGTGGACACTGTAGCTTCAGTGTTTAGCCAGCTCTGCATGGGTCTGTAAAGCTTTCTGCGTTCTAACCTCTCTCCATGTTTCAAAAGCATCTCCAACATTGATCCTAGTTTGAGCAGCTTTCTGCTGCTGGAGCTTATTAGAAACATGCAGAGGCTTTTTAGCTCGGGTACAATCACTTCTATCTGAAGCAGTTCCACTGCCCGCTTCCATCGCTGCAACACCTGTTCACCTGATAACTGCTCTCATATCTGGCAAACCCAGGGGCGTCCAAAACGGGCCGTGTGGTTCTGCTTGGTCAGTTCAGACGGTGGACAGACAGGAAAGAGAGAAGTGAGAGTTCGCTCTTTGCCCTGCTTAGTTTCACATGCACTGGTCGAGTTCATCTGAATGTCACAATATTTAAAAACAGACGAGCAGCGGCTCACATGTATGAGCTCACCTGCACTTTTTGGCTGTGCTTCTGACTTCAGGCAATTTCACCACGTGCGGAAACACACGTTCAGAACGGCCTCAAAAACCAGGACACATTATTTAATTATTCATCCCACTACATTATTCATCAGCTGGAGATTTTCATGAATGGAAACTGTTGTCTTGTACTCTAACACGGCTGCTCTCAGGTGACTTTATGCAACGCCGTGGGCTTTTTTGGAAGAGAGCTAATGACTTGTGTGAGCGGGAGGAAGTTTTTTTTTGTGTAACCTCGTCCATCAGGGTAAAGATCCCAGCTGGTTCCTCTTCATCGTCTCATTATCGTCGTTTTATGGTTGCTTCTCTGAGGACTGACTGAGGTCTACTTGATGTTTCTAACATTACACACGCCCATCATCCAGCTTTTATACCTCCTCCATTAGGCTAAATGTTTAATTTGTCCTTGTCACTGGGAGAACATCTAAGGGACTGTCATTGTGTGCACTCTGACTTTAACTTTGTGTGCATTGAAAGAGCCTGTGGGCTGACTTGTGCTGTCAGTCACGGTCATCAGGGGCTCCTCTGAAGTGAGGGGGAAAACTTCGGTGGAGTTTTAGCCAATCTTTTTTCCTGGTCATCGTCTGTGCCTTTGATCGGCATCGATGTGGCGTCACTGTGTCTGTCCCTCTAAATTTTATTTGAAGGACTTTTAATTAAAAAAACGAAATAAACTACATTTTGATGCTGATTTTTATTTTCTTGCAAACGCCAGTTAATTGTTAGTAATCTGCATTGTTTTTCTCATTTTTTGGAAGAAAGAATGTTTTTCACATCCCCCAAATTGAACAAACCAACAGATCGAGGGAGAGGGAAACCAGCAGCTCCCAGATTCTTGAGAGTCCAGACTTGAATCCACCACATGGTGACCTGCTTAAATTTCCACTCTAGAGAGGAGGAGGGGCAGCTCTCTGTAATGTTTTAAATTGGACTGCAGTACCCATTTTAAACACTAAGTGCCAGAGGTACAAACAGGTCTTGACAAAAAACGTCTTACACGGTGTACACATGTCTTCTGTAATCTAAGGCTGACAGTTTGAGCCCCTTTTTTTGGAAAAAAAAATCATATGAGTCATTAAGATCCAAAAATAAGTCAAAATGAAGACCCAGGTTTAAAAGATAGAATCTCACTCCTCATTATCATTTTCATCTCCCTATCAGAAACAAACACATCGAGTGGAGGGGAAGTCAGATGAAGTTCATGTCTTTGATGGAAGAATGAACTCTGCACCAACTGCACCAAGAAGCAGCTTCACGTAGAATCTCATGAAGTCAGAAATAATAGTTTAACAAGTTGAACAACTGAGGAGCCTTGAATTCGATGTTTAATGAAAAGTATCTGCGTACGACTGCTGTTAAGTGGAAGCAGATTCAGATGAGACTTCAGCGAGGTAAAGAACCTTTTAAGAGAAATCAAGGACTCAGAGAGTGAAGCTTCCTGATGGTCTCAAAGACAGACTTCACATCTGGAAGGGTTTCCTCTCTAAACCTGTCGGCTTTGTGTCCCTGCTGTTTCTAAGTTACCAAACTATCTGATGGGAGCCTCTTTTAAATTCTCTTTGATATTTCATTTTGCATCCAGAAAACAGGATCCATGCCAAAGTGTGGTTCTTTGGTAAGATAAAAAAAAAGTTTGAATTGAACCTTTTGGAGTGATGATCGTCCTTGAAAGCTAATAAAAATGTAAAAAAGTACTTCTGGTTCACTTCCTCTTTGCTGCCTCATGTGGGGAGCGTCATCAGGTGGAAACTCTAAGGACCAAAAGTCGACATTCAACCCTTTCAGATAAGTCACCTGCATACATAATTCACCTGGATACGTGATGAAGGTGTTAACGCTGACAGACATATCATCCACACATTTGCTTGAAACAAAGGTGAGTCCTCACAGAGCGTATCGAAGCCCTTCACCATGCAGTTTCAAATACAACATAGCATATTTATTGTAGATGATTATTTGACTCTGGAAGCAGACTGCACCGCTGCTTAGCAACAGTTTCTCCTGTTGAGGTGCTTCATGGATAATCAAACACTTACATGTACAGTATCTGAAACATATCATCACTGTTAGATTATAACTATAGTGTGCTTTAAAGATGACGTCTGTGCTCGGCTGATTTAAAGAAGGGGAGCAGAGGAAGTCTGTATTTGAACCTCCTAAGGTAGTGAGAACAGACGTTCTCCGGCCTGACACAAAAGAAGTGTAATTATTGGGAGCATTTGGCCGATAATAACAGCGTGTTTGCCTCTGGGTACAGACTGAGCAGCTCTTAGATGCTTTCTTATCCTTTGCAATGACTCCCTCAGCCTCTGTTTATGTCCACATTAAACCTGTTTCTTCTTCTTTTTCCGGGAGTTGTAAATTACCCCCTGCCACCTTTAATATATGGCAATTTGCTCCCACATTATTGTAGGCCAGCGCAAGGTCAGCTGCACTTCCTGCGCAAGCATTCACTGACTCGTCTTCTTCTGTGGTGTTAAACAAAGAGCTCCTAAGACGCCCTGATCATTGCACATTATCAAGTCTGAGGCTTTGTGCTGTTTTTAAGAAACAACGTGACGTCCAATGAGCTGATGAATATGTGATGATTAAAACAAATAGAGAAAAACGTTGAATGCCATTTCTGTTGTAGTTTTCTCATCCTCATTATCCACATACTCGGTGCGCCGCCGTCCGCCAACGCCACACACTACACCATAGTTCGCTGCCACGCTAGTCAATGATTGTGTTTCACCACGCTAATCTCATCGCTAATAATCTGCTCCCTTTCAAATATGCTGCGACAATAATTCAAACCTTACTCCGAAGCTTGATAAGGATGGTATCACATCGCATCCATCTGCTCGTGCTGTATGACGTACTGTAGGTTGTCTCTCTTATATAAAAGCATGAGAACGACAGTGTTGCTTTGTTTCCAGCTACACGTTATCTCAAGTAAACAAAAGTTTTGTGCGATTAAAAAAAAAAGTCGATGCCACTTCAGGAACGTTTGCAGATTTAAAATAAAATTGCCATCTCCCTTCATTTTGGCTCTGAAGTCTTGTCAGCCATCATCTGTTCATGGACAATGTGATTCCACAGTGTGTGCATCGTCACCTTGAATAGCTGTCACACTTCAAAGTGCTGCAACATAAAAACATTTGAAGACATTTTTCCCAGTTGTTCCCCTGTGCATGTCGTCAGGCTGTGCAGGTGTAATGTGAACTATATTACTTCTTTGACATCAACAGTGCTGATTCCTCCTTAAGCTAATCACTGACACTGATCAATCTGCAATGCTTATGGCCCATCAGCTCATTTTTCAAAATAAAAGCGGGAGCTGGAAATGTTCTGTTTGATACATATTTAGTGCATCAGTCTTTTAACACCTCCCAGACGAGACCCAGGGCTTAACCGTATGTCCCAGGTTGGTCATAATCACTATCAACAGATTATCAAATGTGAAGGTAAGCCTGCTCGTATTTACACAGCTTAGCTTTCTGAGAGTGACCATTAATGCGGGAACATAAACCGCTCGTCTTTCACTCCCTTTGTTGACGGACAGGAATGAGGGAGCGTTTGATGCAGAGGAGTAAACTTCTCCCCTGACCAGGAATGGGGTCGAGTTCAACTGGAGAGAGAGACGAGACGGGGTTTCCTGTTTGATGTGTCCTCTTAGACCCAAAACTGGAGCCGTCCTTGTTTGTGTTTGTCAGATTTTTTTGATCCCCCACCCAGGGAGAAGTGACCCTGTGGGCGAGCTCGGGTTTCACAGGCAGAATTTAAACACGTCTCTTCCATGGAGACGAGACACCCTCGCTGCAGTAGTGGCCAATTAGGATCAAGTGTCAGAGCGTTGACATGTGAAGGACGGTGTGTGTGAGCGGGTGGTCAAACAGGGACAGGGAGCTAGTGTTTGGTGGTGACAGGCTTTGTCACAGACGTGGAGGAAAGATCGAAAACACATGGGCACTCTGCGAGCAGACGGAAACCTTCACTCGTGTACCGGCTGATTGGATAATGTTCAGATATGTCAAACACTCTCTTTCTTCTCTGTGATTTGTCCTTTTGTTTTCTTTTGTCGGTTCCTCCTTGTTCTGCTCTCGAGTTGTTCTCCCAGATCATCACGGAAGCACTTTAAACCACAAGAAAAGAAAAACCCTCCTGTAAATACTGTATTCAACAGTTTCTGTCTTTCACTACAGGGAGAGAGAAAAATGATACAAAGGCTTCATGTCTGTTCGGTATGCCTCCACAAGAGCAACATGTGGATCTGTGGACGCACGGGAAAACAAGATGAGATGTTTAACAGGCAGAAAAATATCAATTCAATATCAAAGAACTAAGAGAATATTTTATTTCTCTGATGTTACAAATAAATGAGAGCTACAGCAGAGTTAACTCCACGCTGTATCTATAATCAATTAATCAATCATAATGTTGTGCAAGATATAGAAAAGATATTACTGCTTATTTAAAGGAGCAATCTGTAAGATATCTCCTGAGTGAAACGATACGCACGTTGTTATTTGTCATTCATTCTTGGAAAGGAAAAGGACACGTAGTGAAGCATGGGTTTAACCCTGTTGTAATTACAGTTCATGTCCCGGCTGAGTTTGGACTTTATCGTCTGCACAGCTGAGGAAACACCTGTCCATCCTCGCTTCAGGCAGCCTGCTGCTCTCCTCTTAAAGGAGCTTTTCAGGAATAAAGACATCCTTCAAGACTGCATGCTGAGATCAATTTTCAGGCCACAGGCAGGAGGATGGAAGTGAGAGGAGATGAGGAGGCACAATAAGAGAAGTTAGAAGAGCCAGTGAGTCAATGTGGCCTGTATGAAACCTGCAGAAACGCTGATGACTTGTGTTGCCCCTGTACCGGCCTGTATATGACGAATGTGGAGGGCACATTTCCACTTCCTCCTGTACCACAAGAGTGAAGCTAAATTAACCCCCGAAACAAGCTCTAAAGATGTGCTGATGACATGGTGTTAGAGCCTCAGTGTTGACATCCTTTCCTCTTTTCTGAACTTACGTTACACATTCACAGGTATGGAAAGTGCAAAATGAGCTCTAAATGTTTTGGGGAGCTGCTACTGTACGTCGTCCATCTTTTTATACCGCCTCTGCAGTTTCTTTGTATCCACATATTTGAAGAGTGAAGGTGACATCTCAGACCATCTTTTCCAACACGCGTCTGAGTTTTTCATTAGGCTTCCTCTGCATCTAATCATCGTCCAAACTTAAACAGCCGTCATCGCGAGCGCAGCAGCAAACGACCCCTCGAGAACCGAGACTTGAACGAGCACGTGCATATTCATCTTGAGATTGCTGCGTTGTAAATGGCAATGTTTCATTATGTGCAGAACAACCTGCTGATGCTCTCGCCGGCCTCTCATCTTTTGTTCCCGCTTGTTTTTTTTTTCTTCTCCTTTGCGCGTACATTGGCGGCTGTATCTTTTAATGAGATCAGACTTCATTAGAGAGCGCCTCTCACAACCTTCCCCAGGTCTTTTTTAACACAAACGCTTCAATTAGCAGCAGCCGAGGCAGCTGATTGGAGCTGTTAGGTACAGCAAATGAAGAGAGAGGAAGAGAACAAACTGGTGGAAGTGAACCACATGAAGCTGGAGCATGCACAAAAGTCGTTATTTCACTTCCAGCTTGTCGAAGTAAAGTGTGAGTGCATGCTGGATTTACCAACAAAACTCCGTCTGTAGTCCTGGGGAGGCTTTTCTCTCCCTCTTTTTTTTTTCTTGCACAAAAATAAATGTTCAGTGTCTGAAAGGTTGTCATGGCAACAACATGAGGAACACATCTGCCATGTCTCTATGGAGATAGAGTCCATGACGCTTCATGTTAAGTGCAGACAGACAGACAGACAGACAGACAGACAGACAGACAGACAGACAGACAGACAGACAGAGTGAGGACTGTATGAGGTGTGTTCAGGTGTAGAGACTCTGGACACGATGGGACATGTGGACAGTTTAATCCTGGACCTCAGGGTCATTAACCAACTTTTAAAAAGCACCGGGCTCACCAAATGTTCTAATTGAATGTACAGTCTGTTTCGTCCAGGCCTGGACGCTGTGGGGAATCCGCGTCCCATCAGCGTGGTCGAGGCGCTTTTTGAAGTCGAGGATGACAGACACGGCCGCGATGTGCATTTACAGTCTGATCCACAACAAAGCGCTGCAGCTTGGAGACGAGTCTGAGGAAAGCTAAGACGCCTGGGCTGCTCATTTGAAGGAGCCGAGACAACAGTGGTGATTTTGGCCCGGGGGACGTTGTCCAAACACGGTTCGAACAGGGTCGTCCATTTGAAGCTCCTGCGGTTTGGACAAAGACTTTGTCCCGATTTTAATCCTCTTAATCTCTTCAAAGCCCCGGCTTTCTGAAATGACTTGGCAGGTTTGTTTTATTTTTCTTTTACAGTAGGCGCTCACTACAGCATGACATCATCAGTGTAAGTTAAAGGGAAACACCACATTCACAGCATGCACCATGATTGTCACAGGGCACTTTATTAAACATACAGCATGTCTATGATGCAAACACGGTGAGGTGACTTTGACAGATATGTTTACACATCGAGGTATAAGGACTGTATGCTAACCCAGAAATCAGCATTAAAGATTATAAGTATAAGATCTTCACCTGTATGTGCTTTACATCTTCAAAATGCAGAGATACTTTCTTCTTGTAGTCGTCAGGTGGGAGGATTGTGTTCGGGGTGTTTGTATCCAATGTTCAGTGTGCACAGCCCATGAACGAAGGATAGTCCTCGAAGCAGGCGGCCCAGGTTCAAAACATGGACTGTAAATACTAACGGATGAAGCCTGAGTGACGTCAGCCGTCTGTTCCTGCAGAGGGCGCTAGAGGCTCATCGGCAGCAGCCTCCATGCTGGAAATGCTGTCTCATCCTAACTTTCAGTCAACCTAAGAACAGGCTGAGAGCTGGTCAGCTGCACGCCTGTTAACTATGGAGAATACATATCTTTTTCAAAATGGAGCCGTTTAAGAATCAGTGTATGTCAGTGTGTTTGTTTTTTTTTTGTATCATGTTGTAAAAACGGTGTTTTTGGTTTCATTTTTTCCAGGACACTGTGGCTCCTTTCCAGCACGGCATCCCTCTATTCACTGCCCTGTCTTTACATAAAGTCACAAAACCCTCCAAAATAAACCTTTAAAATAAACACTGTAATTCATTTGTTTTCCACCTGGAGAAGTTTAATGCTCAGTGTTTGGTCTCATAACGCCTGAGAACAAAATGTGCCTCTCTACCTTTTAACAAGCCCTACATGTTCACATCTCCATCTGACTGTTTTAGGCAGGGAAGGCTGTGTACTGTAGTTTTTATAAAAGCTTACTGGCTGGAAAAAGAAAAAGCTGCCTGCTGCTGGAAATGATGGCGGACACAAAGAGAGGGAGGGATGAGGCAACTTTGCTCTGTCTCCAGTAATAGTGCAGACAATGAAACAGCTTCAACAGTAAAGAATATGGAAGCAAATTAAAAGGAGCAGATGATGTCACTTTATCGGAGCTGTCTGTTCAGCACCAGACAAAAGGGCAGCGAGTGTGAGCTGCTCTTTTCCTGAAGAATTAGACAGTTGTTCTTCAGTTTTCTTTCTTCTTTGTTTCTTTCTCCGCTCGTTCATCACTAATTTAACGTTTATCGTGTCCTACACCACGAGCCTATATTTGAGTCTGAGCTTCAGTTAAGTTATGAAAGCTGCAAACATTGCACTCATTTAAAATCGTCACTTTTTTTTTTCGTGGCACTATTTTATGTACAACAAAAGACGGAAAAATATGCAATTTGTGAACAACAGAGCTTTCTTAACACGGTTAAAAATGGCTGCATACAAGAAAGGGGAAAAACTATAGTCGATAAAATCAATACATGTGTATAAACGAATCAAAGAGAAAATATCAGAGACAGAAGAATACTGAGTCGAGGACTTTTACCGCCCTCGAACAGACAGAACATCCACAATCCACTGGGCCACCAATGTGAAGCTCAACTTTGGCATTTTGAATTCCACTTAATGAGTGCATTTATGCAGACTCGACTTCCTGCTTGTGATCAGGTTTTTAAAGAGTCACATTTTTGTGTTTGTGCAGGTAAATGTAACGTGAGTGTCCGATATATAGATCACTCTACTTAAAAGAGACAAGCTAGCTACTGCTGCTTCTCATAACAACCACACACACTTCCCTGTTACCCATCACATGACCTGTCCTTAGCCAATCAAAGGCAAGGATAACTAAACTCAAAAAAATTATACAGTATTTTAAACTGAATGAATTATCTGAAATAAATGAATGTACTTTACTTTGAAATCTTACATAAACATCATATCCTGATTTCAGAAATTGGGATAAACCCTCAGAATAAACTCTGAAAGAAAAACTGGACGCTGTGGCACGTAACGCCTCACCGTGCTTTCTGACACATAACCGCTTGACTGCAGTGCTCTAACGTATCAATACACAGAAGCTTGAGCTAAAAAAGATGAAGGTCGCATCAATGACTGGATGAGAAAAACACCTGTCTTTTGTCTATTTTTAGACGTGCAGCCAGATGGCTGTCTTCACTTTCTCTTCCAGTGAACCGTCTCTGTCCCCACCGTGAAAAGCTCCTTGCCGGAGGCTCAGCACTCAAAGCATCTTCACAAACTCCACCAGCGAGTCCATTCCTGATGCATCTCTACTATACCGCACGTGTGGAGTCGATCCTTTCATTTCTCCAACTGGTTCCCATCAAATATTAATATTTCTGTGAGTGCAGAGTAAATGTGGATTATAAAAAGAAAGGGCAGTGAGACTTAGGAAATGTGCTGGAGAGGAGAGCAGAGAGAAATGCACACACTAATCGAAAGACCTGCAGGTCAGCGCAAATATCGCAGAGAAAATGAGAATTTCATTTTGGGCGTTTTTTTTTTATGAAGCCGTACTCGTCCTAACTATAAAACGTCTCCCTCAAAGCATCATGGGAAGTGCTCCGTCAGAAATAAAATTGACGTCTCTGTTTTATGTGGAAGGCGGATGTGAGTTAAAGATCAGCACTCATCCTGAACTTTTGTTTTTCTTGTTTTCTTTATTGGTTTCTTGCCGTCATTATTATTTCATCTTCTTTAAGAGTCCGAAGCTGCAAGCGGTCAGTGGACAGATAGCAGAGAAATATTTGGACTCCCACAAGTCCCATTTATAAATCTTTTAAGTGTTCTTTTTTATGTTTGCAACGGAGCAAAAAAAAAAGAGAAAATGCAGATCCATTAGAGTCTGGAGCAAAACACAGACGGAGTCTTTTTTTTTTTTTTTTTGTGAAATGAGTTCTGGATGATCATCGTCAGACAGAACAATCCTCTTCATGTTTTTAATAAGCTTGGGCCCTACTTTTAAAGGACTTTGACACTTAAAGAAAACAACATTTGTCACTCTGACTTCACCTGCAGCACGTCCATGAGCTGATGTGAGACCTCAGCAGGATATTCCCCTCACATAGTGTCCATGCACGTAATGACGTGATGGATGCATTACGTCTTCTGTCCGTCAGTGAGTTCTTCTTCACGCTTTAGTCCCTATCAGGACTGTGGTTACTGCGTCCCATCCCCAGATATATATTCATATATGGATCTATCCACTGTCTTATTGATCCTATAAAGGCAAAAAACGCCCAAAAAATAGATCTTAAAAAAAGAAAGAAAGGGAAATAGTTTGGAACCTGCTTCATACACAGTATGTGATAAGCAATGCAAAGAATGTGTTAAGTGTTAGAACAGAGAAGAAACAACGTGTTAGCTTTTGATTCAGAATCACAGCCAACCTCGATGGCGTCCCAGAGGGCGTCACTGTTCCAATGCCCACCGTCCACTTTGTGCAGGAGGAGATAAGCCCGGCCTGCTCTTTCTAACAAACGCAGGCCGAGCTGTTTGCACGAGGCTATCTGTGAGGCAGGTGTGCAGGGGAGCTTTCACTTTGTAAGCCATATTCAAACAGAGGGGGGGGGGGATTACATCTGTTCTTCCGGCGCCAGAGAAGCGTCCTGGTGAGCCCGCAGGCTTATTTAACACAGGTTCGACGCCGCCGACACATCTGTACGCAGCCGAGTGGACAGAGATAAGGGGGCGGGAGGGTACTGAGCCGATCTGATATGGAAATGTGGGCGATGTGCTGAAGCCATGCGGGGAGGAGAGCGGAGATTGACGGGATGAAGACGGGCACTGTAGCAGAAGAAATCAGACTGAGGCCGATAAAGAGAGAATAAAGAGACCATTACAGGAAACTCTCGACATTTAATCTCAGTGCTTATAGACACATTAGACATGTGTGTGTTATCTACTTAACATCAACAATCAGTTCAATCAGAAGAGACATTAATTAAGAGTTTACAATTTTCATTTAACAGTTTAGGAAAAGATAAATATGCAAAATCTTTGGTGATTAGACTCCATCATGAAGACTTCGTAGAGGGGCTCGAGAGGCCGACTGCAGGAGAGGAGAGTCCCCCTGATGGAGTCTAGACCCTGGTGGTGAACTCTGCTGAGCTGGACTGGAGGTGAGCGGGGACGAGGAGGAGGAGGAGGAGGAGACTCGAAGTGATCGCACTGAAATCACAAACTGACTTTGTAAGAGAGAGAACAGGTTTATGGATGTGACAGCAGCAGGATGATTGGTGAACGATAAATAGACGTGAGCGTGTTTCGTCTCCTGACGACTCAAAGCTCGTTCACTCTGCAGGTCACACCGACAAACATTCACACACTGACGGTAGAGGCTGCTGTTCAAAGCGTCCATCAGATGTAACTCATCCCATTCAGTCACACGCCAACGATGAAGCAGCGGGAGCACTTTCCAATTGAGACACGGCCGACTCTGCACACTGAGCCACAGCTGCTCGCTGACGGATTGAGAGAGGTTGTGGCAGAATTTGGTTGGATTATTACTTACAAAATCAGCCTATGAGCCGCCGGGGGAACAGAGGAAGTGATTTTATTCGGTTTGACTTTAAAGCTTTATGTGCATCACGATTAATATTAACTGTGACCTTTCCATTCAGTGGCGGTTCAGCTCACTTTCAAGGCGAGTGATTTACAGCGCCGTCACACATCCAGAGGTGCAGATATGGCAGTCCAGAGTGAGTGTCTGTGTGTACATTCATGAATAAGCATTTAGTGTGAGAAAGAGACAAACTGTGGGGAGGGGGGGAGGGGGGTGAAGAGGGGCACCCAGAGGCATGAATCATTCCAGCTGACAAAGAGACAAAGGTCTGAATCATGTAATAACTCATCTCTTACTGTGAATCTGTCACCAGAGTTTGAATCTGTGTGTGTGTGTGTGTGTGTGTAGTCAGAGAGATGCTAAATTTTCCCACTTACATGAAGGGCACCTCTGTGGGAAGAAGGATGGGGAGATTGGGACCCTGTGGGATGGTGGGGGGAGGAGGGGGGGTGCATTTGTCAGCGATGACGTCCGGATCAAAACAATTCCAAGCTGCTGCCGCCGCCGGAGGAGACTGAGGGGGGGTGAGGGGGGGAGGGGGGGATAGAGGCACAAAGACACGCGGGGAGACATCATTCTAAAACAGAATCACTTATTGAGAACTTCACTTGTTTCACAGATCCAATATCTCATTTACTACCCCTATAATTAAATCAACCTGAGTTGTACTCGCGCGAATCGAGTTGTCATGGCGACCACCATTAAGTTCATTTATGACACATACTTAGCAAACCAACAACAGACAGGAGAAGTGCTCGCAGAGAACCTTCAGATACGATGCTGAGCGACGTGCGAGGTCGCGCCGACCAGCAGAAATGTGTGTGTCGTGTTTGTGAAGTCGTCGTTGCAGAGCTGCAGCTCCTGGACGAGCCTAAACTCTCCCGCCTCCTGTCGTGCCCTGAAGGTTTCATGAACACACACCCTCTTCTTCTTTGCTCCTCCTCCTCTTCCCCAGCGATGTGGGAGGACTGGTGGACTCCAACAAGTCCTTATTTACCCCAACTGTCCCTTCCGTCACCTAGCAACATAGGCTGATTATTTGTGCGGCTGCACGCTCCCCTCCTCCTTTGTGGCCGAACTCGTAGTTATGTGCACACCACATCAATGCTACACGAGCTCAAGCAGCAGTGTTTTAAAAGTGTTTTCTCTGATGCTCCAGCAGACACCACACGGTAGGAGAGGCTGCGCTAACGGGTTCTGCTTGATTTAAGGAAAGACTCTTCCATCTTACACTGTTTCTGATTTTTTTTTTTCTTCTAACACGAGCAGAATTATCTGAAGAACCCGAGAGCTTTACTTCTCTTTAAGAGAAAAAAAAAAATCAATCCAATAATTGAAACCTGAAAACACTGCGTAAAGGAGCTTTAAGTTTAAAATCCGTTTCTCTCCTGAGCAGACTCAAGGGAGAGAGATTTGTCAAACAAATCTGTTCCTCACTGAATCATATCTATTCAGAGACTGAGAAGAAAGGAACGGTAAAGGGAATCCATTGACTGAGTGTTAAAATGTTTAAGAAAGCGTTTCAAATGAGCCGGGAATTACAAATAACACCCCGAAGAGAATGAAAGTACACTTTACTCAACATACTGCTGCAGAGGGGCAATCACTGCATCAGAGTAGAGAAGAGTGTATCTATGCTCTGACGATAACGTGTGTGTGTGTGTGTGTGTGTGTGTGTGTGTGTGTGTGTGTGTGTGTGTGTTCACTGCCTATGAGTATGTACGCTTCAAACAGAGTCCCCTGGAGGGCCGATGAATGTTGCCTAATCTCTATGTGGATTTGTACACAAGGCATGTGCTCGAGGGCGTCCTTGCACATGTCAGCACGATAACTCTATAGTATGATAACACACACACACACTTACACACACACACACATGCAACACAAAGCATGAACACAACCCTTGACTCTGGCTTTGGAAGAAATATCCCCGAGGCTCGAATCGGTCAGGAAAAGTCTCAAAATTCCTGATTCTGTCACTGATACGACACACTGTGACCTTGAGAGCAGAGAGCCGCGCTGTGCAAACGGCTCAGATTCTGAGGACAGATTTGTGTCTTATGTGTGTGTGTGTGTGTGTGTGTGTGTGTGTGTGTGTGTGTGTGTGTGTGTGTGTGTGTGTGTCACGCCACATAAGATCCCCTCAATCTCAGTGATCCATCAAGTGGAAGGCTTTGAAAGCTTTTGTGCCGGGATAGGAGGGCAGTGTGTTTTATTTACACCTTGAGGGGTGCAGTTTGGAGGTCAGGGGTGTAAATAACAGAAAGACGGGTTCAGCCGTTTATCTTTTTATTTTAATTCTATAATAAAAGCCAAGACATTCATTTTAGGCTGCTCCATAAAACTAGTGGAAGGTTAAACAAAGTATAGACACACTTGTCACCTCAGGTTCTTCCTCCTGCGTCGCCACAGAGACCCTGGAGGGGGGTTGGGGGGGGATCAGGTGGGGTATTTTTTCCCCCCCAGTGTGTTCTCAGGCTGCCCTGAGGTCTCTCCCAGTTGGATGTTTCGATGCAAATGAGCAGGGAGGTCTATACCGAGGGGATCTTCAAGATGTCTCTGAAAATCCCCAAGATCCATCCTGAGGTGTGCAGACGTCACAAACTATGGTTTCTATGGTAACGCTTTTCCAAGAGGAGAAATAATACAAAAACTAACACTAAAACTTTCAGTACAATCTGAATGTCTTTCTTTCTGTCTGCTGTCTCACTTCCTCCCTCTTCTCCCCTCCGTCCTTTTTGTCTCTCTTTCAGTAACACTCAGTAACTCAGTAAAGCGGTTTTATTTCCAAACGTACATCATGTACTTGTCCCCCGTGGTTACTGGGGATTCTGTCATTTATTCATTTGTCAATTCTTCACAGAGGTCCCTGTTTTCCAGCGAGACTCAGTTCCACATTTACAGACTCGCGGCAAAAAACTCTGTGTACCCACAAAGAACAGGAACACACAACTCTTTTTGTCCAGTATGTAGCGCCGTGTGCAGCCATGGATGTTTTTAATGTTCATTCCCCAAATGAAAGGCCAGATTTTCACTCCCACAGTGTGCTGAAAATGGACACGGACACCTGCCTGCTCTGCTTTTCTTCAGGGCTGTTCAAGGAAAAAGTAAAAGTGCACTCAGCGGACTGCAGATCTCTACCAGGTGTGTGTGTGTGTGTGTGTGTGGGGTGTATGCTACCTCTCCCTCTCTACACCTAAAAACACAAGAAGTGAATTTCACTCCTTGCTTCCTGCTTTCTGCTTGAAATTAAAAAAATGGCAGCACTGAACAGGATTTATTCATCTCTAACTGCTGCAGAGTTTTGGATGAGCTGCATGTGGGAATGCAAACAGGCAAACTTATGTGAGCTGATGTGAGATACGTGCAGGAGCGAATCGGAGGGCGCGATGATGTTTTATTCCCGGGAAGTGGTACAACACGGTCGACCGTCTGCACGCGACTGACACGACCTCTGCACACATATTTCAACTTCTGCATCATGTTTATTTACATTTGTAATCCTTTGATTGGGAGAGGAGAAAGAGAAAGAGGTGGAGAAGAAGCGTCAGGTCGAACCTCTGCACACAGAGCGCACACACTAACCACCTACATCATGTGTTCAGCTGTCTTCTCCACACCTTTAAACTCACAGCACTTTAATTAAAGGAAAGTACTTTCTTTTGTCCGCCACTTCAGCGTCGTTCTTTCACCGTCACGACTTGCCTGAGGCGATCCTCCTTCCCAGCTCCGAGGTGCATGTGTGAACGACCACATCGAGAGGATCTCAGGGGCATTCCTCTTTCAGGAGAACACAAGAACACTTCTCTCTATTCATCGTATGTCTGTCCAATAAAGACATGAACCCCGTCCTCAGCCAAAGATATGTAACCTTCAACACCTTATTTCTCTTCTCTGCACAGTTTGACCAAATCAGTTACTGTTAAGTTGATGATTCACCTTGTGTGGCGTCATTCAGGTCTGAACACTATACAAGAGTCACCATCTCCCCACCTGTGCTCTGAGTGTGTGGCTGCTTTACCTGCTAACAGCACAACACAGCTGAATAACTGTCTGCTGTCCACTGCATTGTGGGTATTGTAGGCACCATGTTGGACTGTGTGTGATTCAGAAGTCATCGGTTTGTCCTGCAATGATACTGACCCAAACTTTAAACTATCCATCTCGACACTGTCGGAGATCAATCTTTGTAGCCACATTAAAAAATGTGCAGTTCTTCAGGGGCTTAAATGTGTTTCTGTATCAGTGATGCAGAGCACATAAAAAAACAGCTGAAGTGTTCAGTTAAGTTCAGAGCGTTTTCATTCATCACCCTGAGAGCCACAGTGTCTCTCGCAGCAGGCGGCTCAGCTCCACGATGGATAAAAATGAAAAAAAAAATCAGAGGAGGAGCTCGGAGCGCCGGCTCTGCAGTGACTTACGGCATCTGCAAAAGAAAATGGACTTTTAATAGACACACAGAACATGCCGACTCATGCATAAGCACGCACTGGAGCATGAGCAGATATATGCGCGAAGAACACACAAAATGATGTCTCTGTGTCAGCGCCTACAAGCCGACCGAGGCACTTCTGCTGTCATAAGCGATTCAGCTTCCATAACCACTAAACCAAATCTAAACAGGAGCTTGCCAAGAGTGGAGTGAAGGTCCAATTTATTTTATTGTAAATGATACGTGTCAAAAGATTACTGTTTGTGATAAATGTTTCGCTGTTCAGCCAAAGTTCTCCCGAGCTCAGGTTGCATTTAATCATTTCCCTCTGTCCGTCAGCAGAGCAGCATCTTCTCCCCAACACACAGGAGGAACACCACCGTAAATATTCTCTATTTATGACTCCACAACTTTTAAATGGTTTCTTTTCTGCACAGGTGCTTACTTCCATTATGCTAGCCCATAAATTGCAACCGTTTTTTTTTTTTTTATAGTTTTTTTGGATGATGTGATGAAATACAGTCCTCATATTTCTGTGTGCAAACAGAAGCCAAACTGAAGTTGTCAAAACATCAACATCCATCCCAGAAAAACAAACAGACAACGCTTTTAGAAAAAGACAGGAAAGGTCAAGGGTTACATGTGTTTAACATTTACACCTTTTCCCCTCTCAGTCACTGTCAGGGCATCCAAAGAATGACAGAAGTGAAGGAGAGGAAAGACAGACGGGCGCTCTGACAGAGAGACAACAGAGGAGGGAGAGAAGAGCGAGCTGTAAACTGTTTATAATCACTCTCAGTGTTCACGCTGAACGCCCCTCGGCTGTTTGTCTGCTGCTGTTTACACACAGAATTAGCTTTTACAGAAGCTCCTCTGACACGCTTTCTCTATCTCAAGGTGAGTCGTTTATATTCCAGTAAAGCTCCGAGCAGATGGTTTGCATGAAAATCTATAAATGTAACCACATTCAAATTTCACATGCTGCTAATGGACGAAGTTCCAGGACCTTTAAATGTTTTCCCAGGTTAAAAGGCCTCAGTGAAATCAGCAGAGTGTGACTCTGTGTGCAGGGCTGAACTTAATGAGGCTCTGGGAACTTTTTTAAAGACACTTCAATGTTCTCAGTCTCAGTGACGGTACAGGGCATGATCACATGATTGATCGTGCATTTATTGTGTTAGTTTTCTCTCCCTGGTTTGATATGGAAACACAAAGATGTGAATAAAATATGACTAAGATCACAAAAGTGGACTTCAGACAGTCATCGGATTTACTGAAAGATGCGATATTCTCCCGACAGGTTGCTCTAAATCAATACTACAATAACAAAAGATGACGTCGAGGCAGGCGGGGAATCATGGGAGTTCTCTCTGCTACTCACCCGCCCCCCAGGGAAAACAAACCCCTTGCTGTCGCAGTAAAGAGGAACCGACATGAGGAAGAGGAAATCTTTACAGACGAGCTGATGTGTCCGACTCTCATCGACAAGACACCAGTCGTCCAGTTACAATGATGAGGTCACGGATTTCTCTGGTTTTGATAACGATATTGGAGATGAGTAAAGTACTCTACAAAAAAATATATAAAATGTCAAGTTTATATTATTTTAGATAAACATTGTCCTAAAAGTGTACATATTGTATGTTTAAACAAATAGTTAGCAGTTACATTAAAGATCTGGCAATCTTTCAATATAAAAATACTAAAATATGTGATTGTCGATTTTCCTTGAACAGAAAACACAACAAAGAGAGAAACTACAGCTATCGTCTCTAGAACAGTATACCCTCGTTACTTGTATTGCTTTTAGTTTGAGATGATCATTTCCAATCCTTTTGGACTGAGCAGAGTTTTTTTGTCTGGGAAAGCTTCATCCTGTCATTGAACCTCTAAAGCCCCGTCCTCATTTCACCTTGAGGTTATGAACAGAACATCACATGTCATCGAGTTCTCCAACTGAGCCTGGCTCACCTCAACGTAATAAGGAATACGTGAAATGGCATTTTACTAAACTTTTCAGTTTTCTCTTGAGCAGAATGCACTTTTAAAAAAAACACATCTGTAGAAACAGGCCTGTGAGGTAGTTCTGGGTGGATGCCCAAACTTTTATAAAAGCACAAAGTTGGTGGATGTTGGATGTCATCCTCCATGACTTTAGGCATTGTAATAGTGCCACTGTTTTTCTGCTATTTCTAATCAGTGACCCTAGTTTGAAGGATTCCACATGTTTCTGAATTCAGATATGTTGCCTCCATATTTGAGCGCTACACTGGACTGTCTTAAAAACCTTCATGTACCACAAACTGAGCCACAGCCAAGGGAATCGCTCTTCTCTCAAACTGGAAGGTTGGGGGTTCAATCCCCAGCCCCTGCAGCTACATGTCCACTTTGTCCTTGGGTAAGACAATTAGGGGTAAACCCTAATTGCACAGCGCCCCCTGCCTGCAGGATGTATGGCATTGCGTTTCTGGAGGGTAAAGTTGAGCTTTTATCAGAATTGTATCAGACATCTGTCTCAGGAAGGAAACAAATATTGGCGTCTCTCCATCGTTATTTCTCTACCACATCAAGAAACCCACACAAGTGTTCAAATTAAAGACATTTTTTCCCACTTTTTGACCTTCACCAACCAGCAGCTTTCTGGACTCATTGTCATTATAATGCAGACAAAAAAATCAGCCACAGACAGCCAACCAATAGACCCACACCGCTCAGATTGATGTCATTAACCGGCCATCCATCACAAACATTTACACGACACTGATATTCAAAAATATACATCTGAGATCTGACGGCAAATGTTATGTTTGAATATAGACCACACATCTTCACATTCAGAAGAGATACCATGAAGTTATTCTTTTAATGAGAAGAGAAAATGAGATATTTGGTGCTGTAATTCTGGGAATCAACGAGGAAACATAGTTTTCATTTGTGTTGTGTTGATGTAACATTTGCATTCAACACGCTGAGGTGACAGTACTCCTAACTCTCTACATGTGCTCCTGTGGTTGTGTTAAAGATCCCGTGCCAGTGTTTCATCATCTAATCATAGAATATGAGGCATATTCTATACATAACAAGGTGAGCATACTTTCATGCATGCTTGATCAATTTCATCAGTGTCAAAGAAATGATGCCTCCGGCTGTTCTCATTTACTGTCCGTATACGTCTACCTACGACACTCATGCATTATACGCTGTATACAACCCACATCAGTGTGAGCCAGTTAGGAGCCCTTTCCTGTTTAATACAACGCTTAAATAGTTGAGACTGTTTTGGTTTAGTGTGAGAAGGTGTCGGTCATGGAATAGAGGACTCAGGAGAGTGAGGTTTTATTCCTGTGAGTTTGTAGTAAACCCACATCCTGATGTTTTCCTCAATCAGAAAGTAGTTTTTAGGTTATTCCTAAATCCAAACAGATCTCTCAGATGTGTTCTGATTTGGTAAAAATCAATCAAAATGAATCACTCGTCAGCTGTTTTTCAGACTCTATGTGGACGTTACACTGCAGCAGTGTCTTAACATCAGCTCGGCTGTTGTTTTATTCCTTATTTGAAGACCGGAGACCAGCTCAGCTTCAGTCGAGCATGTTGCAAAATAACCACGACAGACAGTCACACCACATACTACTGTCACACACAGTGTGCAGTGTGCAGTTTCCAAACAGCTAGATATGCTTATAGTTGCCATCTTTATGAGAACAACATGATGGATATGATGGGGCGTAGTTTGATGTATTATTTGTATGATCACACAAGTTATGCATGACTTTTCATAAGATAAAAAACATGGACCGGTCTGGGTGCCATAAAAGCTGAAATCATTGGGATGATTTGGTTGAGCTCACTCTGTCACTCATCATACTTTGTCACTCTGCCTTTTCTAATTGATTGAAATTATAAACTAAATTGTCTCTGAAGAATCAACCACACCATCCCAGCTCGTGTCTGGTCGGCTTGCCTTACGGCTGAATGCACGTCGACGGTGCAAATTGACGTGTGTGTGATTGATGCACAATCGACACCCCGCAGAGACTCAGATTGTTTGACAGCTTTCTCAGAAACACTCAAGCGCAATTAAAGAGATTCATGATGGAAAGATAACAACCCGTCTCTTTCTAAAGGAAGAGAAGGGAGGAGACTGGTTAACTAACTGAATTATAATTGATCTTTCTTTGTGTGTTTGGGAGGATGGGGGATCCTAGCAGACTATTAAATGGTTTGAAGGGGACAAAGGTCCTTATCAATAATCCTGTAGGCAAAAAAATACCTTCAAGTGATCATTTATAATGAGTGGGAAGGTTTGTAATGGCACTCTGCAAATAACATTGGCATATAAAGAAAAAAAAAAAGAGGCCTACAGAAACAATTTACAATATCAGCAATTAACAACAAAGAGTATAATTTAATCTATTAGGCTTAAAGTCTGATGATGGTTCTGCACCATTTTTAAAAGAGGAAAGTTCGACTTTTTGATCCAGTAGATGTCGCCCTTGAGCTCCAGCATGACACCAAAACTGCTGTTTGGCAAACGCCTCCTGCATACTGAAGCCTCCACTCACCTCCTGCACCACACCTCCAACCCGTGTCCACTCGAGTTTGTAAGAAGTTGTTGTGTTAGCAGGCTAATGTTAGCGCTCTTTAGTTAGCTTGTAGCTTTACGTTAACTGTTGCAGAATGAGCGGGATATATAGACACTTACGTAGAATCCAAATAATCAGTGAGTATGTTCTTCTTCTTCTTGACTCAAACAGCTTTTATACACAAGGGGAGGAGCCTGCCGTCCCGTCCATGTAAACACAGCTCTGACAACAACACAGCAAGCAGGACTCCAGCTTCTCCCTCACTGGAGACAGTCAGGACTCAGAGAGACAATAACAGGAAGTAATTGACACAGTGTCACACATTCTTCCTTGAAGTAATTTTCTGTAGTGGACGTCTGAAAAAAGTCATGAATTAAAAATACTGTTCTTGAGCAATTTAAGGAAAAGTGAGGGCTACATAACTTACAGCAGAAAAATAAAACTTTCCAAATTCACAGTCTTTACAAGTATGACTCTCTTTTTTTAAATTGCAGATTTCCTCTGATTGCATCATCTGCTTCTGCAGGCCGTCTGGATGCTTTATGGATGTCGACATGTGAAGGTCAACAGTTCGATCAAGATGAAGGGCGGGCGCAGGGGAAGAATTATGATAGTGATAAATCACAAAGTTCATACATATTGTGTCTTTAAATAGCAGCCTTGTTGTGTCTGAAGAGAGAGCGATTGTTTTTGATAATTATATCAGCTACCAGCTCCAGATCTGTGGAGAGAAAATATGCCTCGTCTTGAAAGAAGAATACAAATTAAACAACCCCGTCTCAATGCACTTATGTTGTATTAGCGTTAAAGGAGATCTATTCCATCCATATTTGAGCTGCAAAGTTTTTAGAAATACAAGATACACAGCTGTTGGCCTAATCCTCAGAGATGGTTCCCTGCTGCTCTGAACGAGACCTGAAGTCCGGTTCTGACAACCTATCAGAGCAAAACATGGAGCAAAGTTGTTGGACACGCCCACCCCTGTAGCTCTTTCAAGGACACGCCCACCAGGAAGCTCACCCACATTTCACTGCGACTGCAAACAGAGCTGGGCCAATCACACGGAAGTGGGCATGTGGGGAGGCGGAGCCTTAAAGAGACAGCAGCTGAAATGAAGCGTTTCAGAGCAGAGGCTGAGATGACAGATTATACTGACGCCATGCAGTATCAGATAAATAAGGAGACTTTATAAACTCAGTAGGTGTCCCAGACTGACATCTTCATGGTGAGTACAAGAGATCAAAGAGTATGTCATACCTTCTGCCCATTAGTGTTCTAACTAATCGTACTGCAGCAGCATGTTAATGCACCTATACTTGCTAAAACTAAATTAAGTGACATTAACGGACAACTTATATAAAACGCCACAAGAAGATATAAAAGTTCTCTCATTCATGCTGCTCTGTGAGCATTCAGGCTCAGAGTGGGCTTGATGTTCATGCACAGAAAAGCCCAGAAAGAGAAAGGAAAGAGCCGATTTTTACATAACCCTCCACATACACTCCCTGTGACGTCTTGTTGACACAATCAGCTCAAAGAAATCTAACAGCACGCCTTTCGGCATCCGACCACACCAAAACATCTTTAAATGGCCTTTCAGTGGCAAACATTGACGAGTCCTTTTATCACAACTTGACTGAAGTACCTCTGAGAAAGCCTTCTTTAGTATCTGTTGAGCTGCTGTTATTTAAAGAGTAGATTGAAGTCTGGGCTTGAAGCTGTTTTTATTTTAATGTCTGGCGGGAGAAAAAGTGAATAAACTGTCGCTAAGTGACATAAGATGACAAGACTCATTCAACTGGTATAACTTCTGCAGATTTACCCTTCAATGTTCATTTCACTGCTACATTTGAAAGGTCAGAATAAATGGATGGTAAATGGACTTGAACTACAGATTATTGCTGTGATTTCCTGGGGTCTGTTTTTTTTAAAGATAATTCATCCTCGATGACATCACAGTATTCAACAATCAAAGGAAGCTTTTCATACCTCCTCGCCAGTGATAGCAGGGGTCATTGTTTCTTGAGCCAATCTGACTAGCAGAAACTCTTTAATGCTTGGACTCTATGGGGAGTCCAGACTCCCGTCGAGTCCAGACCCTGATGATGAGCAGCTAGAGGAAACGCGTCGGCTTGAAGTAACTAAAGGTAGAGAAAGAAAAGGGATAGGCTGCCGATGAGGAAAGGACACCATGCCATTGGTTAGATGAGTACTGCTGACAGGATAGCTCATAACAGACTGTTCTGCAAGGTCATGCAGTAACAATAAACACTCAAGTTAGTAATACACTGCAAAACAGGATCTAATGTAAACAATTAAAAGGACTGATTGGAATGTTCGAAATATAAAATATAGAATATAATACTGTAAACAGTGTAAAGTGTCAGTGTGTAAAGTGACCAAAAATGTAAAGAAATATAAAAAAGGATTACTGAATGTACCAAATGTACAAATGTTAGATGTTAATTTGTCAAATTCTGTTTTAATGTTTCTATGTGCTGAACGAAAAGACCAAAGAGAAGTGTCAACTGCAGTTCACTGAGACTTATAACAGCTGCAGGCGTTCAATACAAACCCAATTATGCTCTACTTTTGTTTTAATCACTTTTCATGATGTAGCTATGAGAGGACATTTAAAGTCGAGTTTCTGTAATATGATGAATCGCTCTGTCTTTAAAATACAGCGAGAGAAGTAGCTTCAAATCACCAGGCGAACTTTTCCAAACACAAGCCATCTGTCCACCGATTCAAGTCACACGCCGAGTCAGCCCCGACCAATCTTCAAACTAAGATCTCAAGACATTTACCGAGGACAAATCTCACCCTTAGCAAGTGGCATTTAATGAAAAGTTAGCAGTTGCTATATAACACTTCCTTCTGTCTCCTCTGTTGCGTGCACACACGCACGCACACACACACACACACACACACAATCAGACACCTAATTTCCGCTCCTCTTGTTATCCATGCCTATGAGTCAAACTAGCGCTTAAGCTTCCTTGTTAAAATGATACAAATCAGCATAATTGAGAGCAGATGGTGTGGAAGTGTGTGTGTGTGTGTGTGTGTGAGCACATTACAGGACATTTGTACCTGAATGAGGCCTGTGTTACGAGGTGAAGTGGGCACTCCATGAAGCCAGCTGGCGCCTGATAATAAGGCAGCCTGAGCTGTTCCTCGCTGTGGTTTTCAATTTAACAGCCTTTTTGCATCGGGCACAGGTGGGGAAGAAGCCTGAGAGCTTCTGTAAACGCCCCAAAATAATGACGAGTGACATTCAGTCGACAGAAAGCCGCGTTGACACTGAGCCCTTCCTGTAAAGAAACACGAAGACGGTGTTAACAGGAAGGGGAAATAACAAGCTGCCTTTCTTCGGCGTCCTGAAAAGCTGACTGTATTTGGCTGCCATTATGAATGCAAAGCTGCACATACTCAGTGGGCCCAGGCGTCCATAACCATTATCATAACCTGTGAGCCATGGACAAAGCTTAAAGTCAAATGAGGCAGAATGGTTTAATGTGCTTTTCAGTTTATAATCTCATTCTGAATGAACCGTCCTGTGCCATCTCAGTCCCATAGGCTTCCCTGAGCGAGGAATGGACTGCTCAAGGATATAGTTATGAATATCAAGCTATTAAAGACGGGACATACGATTCTGGAGAAAGTTTCTTTGCTGTTTGAACTCAAAAGATGAAATGAATGTACTTATCTGTCAGGGGAGAGGTGACCCATTCTTCAAGATCCTTAACTAAGACCACTTGCCTTTGGATCGTTGACCTGGATGTCTGAGAACGTACACAGAGCATTTACCTCTCCTTATAATACCCCTTCATATGGTAAATGGACTTCAGCTTGCATAGAACTTTCCTTTTCTTCTGACGACTCAAAGCTCTTTCACACCCCAGGTCTACACATTTACACACTGACGGTTGAGGCTGCTGAGTCCCTTAGAAGTCACTCGTCCTATTCACACACACTCTTCTGCCATCGACACAGCAGCAGGGGCAACTGGGGTTAAGAGTCTAGCCTGAGGACACATCGGACATGTGGCTGCAGGAGCTGGGCATCGAACCCTGACCTTCCAGTTGAGAGGTGACTGACTCTACCAACTGTCCACCAAGGATCCCGAGGAACCTAAGAGACGTGAGAGCTCAGCAGCTCCCAGGAAGCAATGTGGTTAGCACAGTGTTGGTGGAGTCTAACTTTGTTCCTTTGGAGCAAGTCTGTCAAAATATTCACACAGCACCTGTTGCTTCTTTTAAATGATTGCTTTATGTTTTCCTGTTGGATAAACTTTGTAGTTTTTGTCCTTTTTTCTTTATTTAGACATGTTGGAAGCACAAGCAGAGCTAGCGAGGAGATATTTACTGCACATGAAATGTCAGGAGTTACAAACACGGTCCTCACCTTCAATCTGAGACTGTTGTGTATCTGGACTCTTACCACCAGCTGGAGCAAATCCTCATGGTCCATAAGAGTCCATAAGACAATCAAAGTAAAACAATATTTTATGTTTTCAACTGAACCCCATTTCAAAGTCCCCTTTGCAATTGTAATGACCTGAATGTCCAGTACCTGAGTGTTATTTTCCTCCTCTTCTCCTCCTTCGTTTGGGAAAAAGGAAAGACTTCTTTAGGCCGAGATGAAAGGATGAGGTAAGACCAGGATACTTCAGAGGGCTCGCTGTGTGATGTGCTGTTTGAAGCGAATGCACACAGACCATTTCAAAGACATCTGGAGACCCGATGACCACTGGCACTGTGTTGCCATGGCAGCCACGTGCTGCACCATCCTGCACTCTTTGTCCGAGCTACCCTCAGTTACAAAATAATATCACATAATAAGAACGCTGAATTAGATCCAATATTGGATTGGGAGACAGATGGTGAAATTATGGTTGTTATAGCAGAAGGCGACGTCGCCAACTGTCTCACTGCCATTTGGAATGGAGAAAAAAAAACGTCATTATATTGCAGCTATTTGAAAGCATAGTGTTCCTCAGGCTAAACTTGAGTGAGCAATTTAAGACTGTCTGGCCTCCTTCAAGTGTTCCTATAAAGAAAAAGACAATGCATAACTGAATTGTCCAACCGAAATTACTTCAATCCCATTTTTCTAAAATGTTTTTTTTTTCTAGTAAGTGGAAGAAAAGTGTTTTATTTAGGATCCTAATCACCTTTCTTCTACCCTGTAACCACTCATAGCAGTTAGGATTATCTCGGGAAAGAGGATAGTGATCAATAATTACACGTTTCTGTAATTCAGTGTAGTTGGGAAGATAAAACCTCTTTTTGTCTCTGTGAATAAGGGACTGTTTCAAAGCGTTCGTGCTGCGTTGAAACGTCACAACTTGGGCATCATCAACATTTCCAAATGACCCATTCCTCATTACAGCTTTGGAGGGCCGTTCATGTAACTTGTAATTGGAGTGGCTGTGGATTAGTGGTAGAGTCGGTCGTCTGTTGAACGGTGCAGCTTCCTGTCCACATGGCAGCCTCTACCATCAGTGTGTGAATGTGGAGGTGTGACCTGTAAAAGAGCTCTGAGGAGTCAAAGACCAGAAAAGAACTACACAAGCTCAAGTCCATTTACCATTTGACTTTAGTAGATATAATATATCTGAGGAGCCTTTGAAGGCAGCATTACCTGCAGACACTTTAATCACCGCTGTGAATGAAACACATGTTTAATCAAACACTATGCACCTGCATCTTACTGACACAAACACATTTTCCTGTTCCTGAGGAAACCTGCTCTGAATTTGAAGTCAGCCTCCCGACACAGACGCGTCTTGGCATCAAAACACAGGGATCCCTTCTGGAGCAGGTGTTATTTATATCCGTCTTTTGTTGCATCCTTGTCTAAGAATTCATACACGTTCAGATTCATACTTTCTCATCGTGGAATAAAAGCCCTCGTTCACATGTGCGAGGAGACAACAGAAGCCAGCAGGAAGACACCTCCGCTTTCGTTCAGGTGCAGACTTTGTTTCAAGGAGACTCTGCTCTTGATCTCAGTATCAGTGAGTGAATATTGCTCAGGTATTTCCTCATACAAAAGCACACCAGTGCCTTTTAATGTGGGAAGACATCCAATAATTCAATTTAAAACATATCCTGTGATGTGTGTGGAAACAGGTGTGTTTAAATAGAAGCATCTTTACGGGGGCTATATTAACACATATATAACTTGCTTTTCCTTTCAGATGTATAACATGCTATGAAAGGTGGAAGGCTCACACGAGTGAAACAAGCCCCCAGGAACAAAACATGGTCCAGGATTGGATTGAGCCACAGGCGGCTGTTCTCTGGGTGTAGAGGCGGCGTGCGGATGGAGAGAGGTGGATGTGGACGGATCAAAAGAAGGGTAAATAAAGTAAAATAAAAGCTGAGAAATACACAGAGATAAAGTGAAGCCCCGAAGCTGAAAACAATCTCATGAGCTCTGTTCCGCCAAGGTCCACATCTAAGGTCAGAGCTTTCATTCTCGGCTTTCATTTTGAGAGGAAAACATGGACCACCTACTATGACTGTTTGCCGCTCGGGATATTAGTTCTTGCTTTTTTTTTTTTTTTTTTTCAGAAGATAGACATGTCTTGGCTGAAAACTAAGGCAAAGAAAAGTGAAACAACAAACAGAAAAAGTTGCTGAGAGCAACAAACACACCGGCAATCACTCAGAGAAACAAACACATGCAGTTGACATCAGCAGCAGCGAGGCTGTGTCCCTTTTGTCAGCCTCAAGCCTTTGCTACTTTGACAGTTTTCATCTTTGAGGTTCAACGTTTTCGACACGACATATCCCAGAAGACTTCATCCAGAGTACACGAAAACAGGCAATGATAAGCCATAACTTTTACCTTTGGATCCAAGCAGGTAAAATGTCTTCCTAAAAGAATTGAGCTCAATGTCAAAGGCTCCTTTGGCTGCAGGACTCAAGGAATAGTTTGACATTTAGGGAAAAACGTTGATTCTCTTTCTTACTGAGAGTCAGATGAACAAGAAGTTGTTTCAAACCTCTTAAAGTGTACTTGTAATAACTCAAACAAATAAAGTGGCCTGAGTGAATTCTAGTGTTGTTTACCTGGAAGTCTTTTTTCGGTCCCTGACTAGGCAGACTCCAGATTTGAAATCAAAACCTCCACTGATTGGCTGTCTCCACCTCATTACCACATTACTATTAGGAGGAAAATGCTTGGTCTTGTCTCGGTCTTGGCCTGCGTTGGTCTTGGTCTTGTCTTGCCATGCCTTGGTCTTGGTCTTTACTTGGTCTTGATTCCTAAATGTCTTGGTCTTATCTCTTGGTATTGGTTGTATCTAACCTCTTGGGGTGTTATTATTTGGGGGGCTGTTCATGTTTTTGATGCTGTTTGATTCTGGAATATTTGATTCATTTTAAACTAACGTGTCTGAATAATTCTGTGTATGGGGGTTGGAGCCAGTCCAAGCTGTCATTGGGCGAGAGGCGGGGTTAAACTCTGGACTAGTCGCAGAGCTGACATATAGAGACAGACAACCAGTCACACTACGGCCATGCACGGCTAGAACATGCAAAGGAGGCCTGTCTGACAGGGATTCAAACCAGGAGCCTCCTCTCTGAGGCAACAGCGTTAACCACTGCAGCACCGTGCAGCTCATGGGTTAGACAGAAACATTTCATGTTCATTCATTTGTAGAGCTGTGTTTCAGATGGACGTGTTACTTTTTTTTGTTGAGAGAAAGAGAGAGACTTTTTTTTGTTGTTGCCTTGAAGCACTTCAGATCATCCAACAGTTTCTCTTCTTTTTCCTTTTTGCACGCATTTGGCCGGAAGTCAATGCAGACTTTCATCCGTTTATTTGGTGATTTGAATGGTTGCATCTATGCTTGAATTTCCCTCGGGATCAATAAAGTATCTATCTATCTATCTATCATGTTGTAGAGAAAAAGATGTTCTTTATCATAAACATACAGAGTTAAACTCTACAAAAAGGGAAAGTGGTGAATACACAGGCACAGTTCCTGAGTGCACAGTCACTGCTGGCAAACGGAAACTCACATCACTTTTCACAGGTTACAGCTGACACAAAATCGATGGCATTAACCTGTTTGCAGTTAAAAATCAACAGTGAGAGTAAAATGGGTCCTTTTGCTGTTTGAGGCCCTGGTTCAGAGAAGGACCCTGCAGGCTCTGTGGCCTCAGCACAAACACCAAACTGTCCCGATGCAAATGGATGGGCTGACCCAAGGTCATTGAATCAGACTTCGGCACAGGCAGCTCAGCCCTCGAGGATCCACACACACAGTTATATCAATCTGTCTGCCTTCAAAAGCAATTCCAGCACATCAATAGCGTGCTATTGTGGAGAGCAGACGTGGCCACGAGGGCCGATCGATGCTCATATATTCCTTCTGTAGATACTCTCTTTGTCTCTCACCAGGCTGGAGAGCAGTATTTACAGGCGTAGGCTTTTCTCTGAAAGAAAGTCTAATTTATTGTTAAGGCAAGTGATGGGGACTAACATGAAAATTACAGAAAGCAAAGAATGCACTGACTTTGAGCGAAGTGACAGGGGAATATTGCAAACTCCGAGGATATCTGGCAGACAAATTAATATAATAACAAGAGCAGCAAGAAAATAGATTTAGTCTGTTTTTTTTTTTACAGAAACATGGGTGGAAAGTTGGAAACATCAGTGAGCTGAGAAGCTTTGTGGAGAGCGCGGATTCAAGTTCGTAGGAAGTGTACATTTTTAACAAGCACACTTGATCTGTGCTGTTATTCCCTGTAGCTCACGTCTTTATCTTTTTTATTTTTGGTTGACAAGATGAGTGTTTCTGATAATTGCAGCCCACAGGAGACGACTTTTATCCAGCCTCATGTTCTGTCTTTTTCTCCTACAGAAGTCATTTCTGGGAAAATATAATTTTCTCCTTAAGAAAAGAAAACATCAGCTCAGCATGCAGGGACACTCGAGCGTAGGGTGATGCTTTTATGTCATCAAAAAAAAAACAACCCTGAAATAAGTCGCATTTAGGGATTAAAGAAAGGAAGTACACCCAATTACAGATCAACAAAAAGTGATATCAACTCAACAACAGACACACATGAAACCTGACTCTTTCCAGTGTCCTAAACTCAAACAATGGCTCAATCTCATGTCCCTTATTTGCAGTCTCCTCGGTCCTCGGCCAAACCGGAAGTAGTTCCAAAGCCGCCATGTTGAGGATCGTCCCAAAGCTCTTATAGTGAACGGAGGAGAGAGGATCGAGGAAAGAGGAGGCTGATCCGAGGAGCGATGACCGAGGAGACACGAGAGCTGACTTCACGGAAGTCTTTTCACTGACAGACACGCCCCCTTCTCGTATATCACTCACTGATTGGACGCTGCAGCGGATCAGACTTCAGTGAAACTTCTCAACATGAGCAGAGTTTAATACGGGAGAAAAGACGGACATTAAAAAGAGGCTAAACGGAGCGTGGGACATTTAAACAGATGATGAACATCAGTGAGTTTGTAAAGAGTCGCTCTGTGATGAGCTGCCATTAAAAAGAGTTTGATGAAGAGGAGTCCGTTTTATATTCTCACTTATTTATTTAGATTCTAATCAATCATTTTCAGTATCCTGACACATAAATATCTGTGTTTATAAAATACAGAGTTCGTTGTCTAAATACAGGCTAGGTTCAGTCCAAACTGTTTAATAATAATCAATAATTATAGACAATTCAAAATGAAATCTTTTAGTCAGTAGAAACTGTCCTTTTGGTTTGAAACAGACTGCAGGTTGTTCTTCAGGTGTTTTTTTTATGAGGTAAAGACACTAAACACTGTAACTGTGTTTGATTAGAAATAATACAGTGTGTGTGTGTGTGTGTGTGTGTGTGTGCGTGGACATAAACAGCTGTTCGGCTGATTGACAGCTGAACGTGATCAGCTGATGTGGCGTCATGTGACGCTGTCGATGAAACGACGTCTCATGTGTCTTAAAGCTGATTTCCTCGGTCCTCTCTCCTCGGCTTCGTTTCCTCCGTGCATCTCTGGTGGGCGGGACTAAGACGCAAGTGGAGGAGACAACTCGGAGGACACTCGGTGCAAATAAGGGACATGAGATTGAGCCAATGTCCAAACAGTAAAGTAAACACAAACAGCACACTCAAGGTGCAGACTCCTCTCTCACTGTGTTGTTTAGTTGTCTTGTTTTAGTTCTCATTTTCCCCTTGTGTTGTTTCCCTGAGTTTTAATGTTCTTTTGTTTGGTCTGAAGTGTTTCCACTTTTATTTTGAAATGATCTATTCCTGTTTCTCCCTGTTCCTTGTGTGTTATAGTTACATTCATTGTTTCATGATTTAGACTGTAGTTATCTTCAGTGTTGTCTGCTTTCCCTCCTGTCTTGATGACCCTGATTGTCCTCACCTGTCTCATTAGTCTCACCTGTGTTGATTACCCCTGTGTGTAGACTCTGTGCGTCAGTGGTTGTTTGCATGTTCCGGGTCCATGTTTGTTATTATTCTGGATTATTATTTAGTACATGTTGATAAATGTTTTTGTTCTGGCAGTTGGGTCCTCCTCCCTGTTTTTTTAACTGCTCGTGTACAAACACTTTTTGAATTGTTCCCATGAAAAATTTAAGCTAAAAAAGGCAAAAGTACACGATCAGGCTGAGCAGAAGTGAAACATCTTTAAACAACTCCTAGAGATTTTTTTTGGTTGTCATTTTATATAACGGATGGGATTCTTATAGTAGCTCGTTGTCCAACTGTCTTTTTTATATCCTTCTGAATTATACTATCCACTGTTTGTAATGATTTATTTTCTGTCTGTATGTTCACCTTGTTATGATGTTACATGTTTGGAATAAATAAACAGATGAAATTAAAGGTTACGACATGCAGCCCGACCTTCGCTGAGTTAAATATCCACATTTTGAACGTTTTTTTTGTTTTTTTTAAAGTATCTTATTTTTGTTTTGTGAGTGTTTTTCATCCACTGGATTTATGAAATGAGTTGTTTTTGCAGAGGTGTAAACATGAATTTGATCGGCTCATCCTCGTCGCCTCACATGGCTGCTCACACAATTGCTTCTTTTATCTGTGCTCGTTGTGTGTGTGATGACCTCGGACAGACATCATTTCATTCTCCATTACTCTATCGATACAGCGACGGCGGCGGCAGCTCTCCTCTCACTTCCTGCTTCAGATCACCTCCTCCTTCGATGCCCTGCCGTGTTTATCCCACGATAACGCTGACCGACGGAGGCTGCACCGTCAGTCAGAACTTTGTGCAACTTTAGAAATCTTGGCGACGTAAACTCATACCATTTAATGTCAAAGAGTCAGACTTACAACAAACAATGGCTCAATAACCAAAAGAGTCAATGAAAAAAAAGCATCAACAGCCACATGACATTACTGCCATGTTTTATATTTTTAAACTCTATATTCAACCACAAACATTACAACCCAACTAATCGGACATGCATATCAATTATTTTCATCTCTAAATCTGAAGAAGACAGGTGATACATTTTGCATAACATGCAGTTTCATGAGATTGATGCACCAAACACTTAAATGCAAAGTATGTAAATTCTGCCAACAAAACCAGAAGAATCGTGGGAGTGATTCTCTCCGCTACTCTTCAACATCCCCGATGAAAACAAACTCAGAGTCGATCGTAGTCAAGATGAACCATCACAGCAGCACGAACGGCAACAGAACGGCAGCTTTCAGTCGCAGCGCTGTTTGAAAGAACATCCGCGTTTCCACGGCAACGATAAACACACGTCCCGTTACAACTATCAAATAAAGGATTTCTCTGGCTTCCAGAACTGTTGGAAATATTTGAGATGATCTGCTCAACAGCAAAATCTAACTCAGGTTTAGTCTTAATGCATTCAGATGGTTGAGTGTAAATATTCTGTAACGTGCGTTTACCAGGAGAACTTTCTTAACAAAGCAACTGCAAGATTTTAGTTTGGAAATCCTCTTTTTCACGAAGGGCACACAACTCTTCGATAAAATACTGAATATGCTGTAAGGGAGGAAAAAAGGTCTGTGTTGGTATTGTATGTACCGTCCAGCTCTTTCCTACATTTCCTCCTCCTAACAGCCTCCCCCTGCTGTGCTGCACAGGCGCCACCGCAGCAGACTCCATCATGTAGGCTAAACTATCAGAACACAGCAGAAACCAATCTTTTTTTCAGATAATGTAATTTTCTAAACAGCAGCCGTCCGTGTATGTATGCATCTGTGACATATGGAGCGAACTAAAGAAAGCGCTGTCCAGAGAAGTGCTTAATATGAGGTTCAAACAGATGAATGGCAAAGAGAAAAAATATATTAGATACAGAAATATAATGAATAGAAATGCTCCCATACAGGGTTTGATTGCTTAGACCATTGCAATTATGTTTGGGATGATTGGGGGTGTGGGGGGGGGGCTTCTATGTGTGAACGCAGAAAGGCACTCTTTTCATTCGGACTCCATCCAGAGTTTCTCCTGCCAGACCCCGAGTATCCAAGTCCGAGTGAGTTCAGCTGGATATTCTCCGGAGAATTCAGCTGGAGCTGGGGGGGGGCGGGGGGGAGTAACATTTAGATCCTATGACTGACGCATGGTGCACAGACAGTATGCAAGAGAATGCTAAGATCACTTTGCACGTAATTAAACAGCTGCATTATGTCTTCTGTTCGTCAGTATGCTCATCATTATGGACTACTTCTGTCATTAATACTGTACAAAGGCAAATCACAGATTATTTGGTCTTCGTTATGTAATAAATGTCTCTCAGATAAAATAAGCATCAGCTGTTGATTTTTACAAATGCTTCATTTACTTATTTTTCTCAGATGTTAAATTTGCCACAGTTAGTAAAAAATAAACCTCACAGGCTTCTGCACAAATGAGATCAGAAAACGACGACAATAAGAGGGATATTTAAGTTTATGTAAAGTAAGGATGTGTGCTCAATGCATTTCTCCACTCTGTTCGTTACTCAGAACTCCTGTGCACAACATTAATAAATAATTGTATCCCTATTTGTTCCAGTTTGCTCTGTGGCATTGATGCTGAGATTTTATATTCTAACCTAATTTGTAAAAAATCATTTGACCTAGAAAGTCCAGCAAGCATTTTGGCCTAACAAGTTTCCTGTTGAGTCTCTCGTGTTTTTATTTTAATCATCCGGTGGAAGTCGCGATCAAGACCGAAGCAGACAGCTCTGGGTCTCTCGGTGTCCGCTGCCTGTTACGAGCCGATCGCATTAATCTTAAAATCGTGACAGACGACTGCAAAAACTCCACCAAAAGATTCTGTGATTGACTGACACGTCGCTCCTCCGGGCGCTCGACAGCCCCTCCAAAAAATGGCACCATAAATCTTCCCTGCCCGCTGTTCTTCAGTGCCGTTCAATCCACTTGCCACTTGTGCTGTCTCTCCCTCGCTCTCGTCTAGCGTCCCGTCTGTCCGAGCTAGCTAAATAACAGTGACTTTAAATGCTCGCAGCCTGACAGGCCTTGAAAGGCCGCTGTCTGCCCCATGACACACAGCTCCCTTTGATCCCCCGCCGTCAAGATCGACGCAGCTCGTCATAAAAACCTGCCTCATGAACTTTTCACAATCACTTTTTTCTCTTGATCACACACGCACACACACACACACACACACACACACACACATGCCTTGTTCTCCATCTCGGCATTGCTCTGCTGCAATTTAACAATTTCTTCCTCCTCTCTTTTCTAACTCTGCTCCCCATTGGTTTCCCTCTTCTGTGTCTCTTGATTTGGCTTAATGACGACATCTGACACAGTCGAGTAATCAACTAAAATGATTCCCCCTGTGGCTCGTGACAGACGCAGAGAGGAAGCGGGTATCAGCAGATGACGATTGGCAGCTTTTCCCATTTGCATATCTTCTGTTTAATGTTCAGTGCCAGACTTTTACAACAGGGGAATATGTACACGCAGCAGGGGAACCATATTCTCAATATCTGTGAAGTAGAGTACGTTCATCCTCATGCTGCTGAAAGGAAGTTCTTATGTAACAGTAAAACATACTGTAAGAAACACATGACAGCCGAATCCATTAGCAATCGGACTGTACCACATCTGGGAATTGTCTCTGCTTGTTGACATCATCGCAGTCCTCCTCTGTTTATGACTTATTCATTTTTACATGGTGGTGGAAAATGAATGGAATGGAAAATGTGCTTCTTTCTGTGAGGTATCGACTCTCGAGTGGGGCATGCAGAGATAGCTAAAGCTGCTATTTATAACAGATCCGTCTTCCTCGGAGCGAGCAGCCCTCAGCAAACATGCACCTCGGTGAACGGTCCGTCAGCAGAATGTTAAACCTCCCCTCCAGAGTTGCTGTCCTGCAGTTTACTGACCTCTGACCTCTCTGTGGATGAAAGCAGCCCTCGGTGTGCATTTACACACAAACCACTTCTGCCACTTCAATTTGTATGTTCGTGTGTCTCATGGTGGCACGTCTTTAAGACGCTGACATCGCTCTCGTGTTTCTTTGAGCTATAAGAGACGCAACTAAATGTGAGGAGACATTGTCTGTTTAAATAAGGATACGTTTGTTTATTCAACCACAAATCTCACAGTATATTACCTGACCCATAACACAGAGTAATGACAGTAGGTGCAGTTGGATTTGTGGGGAACTTGAATCACTTCTGGATGAGACTTGTTGGGGTTCGATCTCTCTCTGGGTTTGCTACGTGGAGACGCTTGCAAATGCATCAGCACCATTCTTGTTGGTTTATTATGATCAAGAGAGTCCAGCAAAACGTTTACTGGTGAGAGGAAAGACAGTAAAACATGTTGTGTCTTTGTCAGTGTTCTGACAGATGTGTAGACTGTGGCTGCTGGTTGCATCAGCACATACACTCACGTCCCACGGTTGGGAAACGGGCTTCTGTAATATTGTTTTAGGAGAGTGGATGTGAGAGAAAGAGGATCATCATAGACTACTTTATCAGTGATTGTGGTTTTGGGTTAGGAGACAGCATCAGGGTTTGTCTGAAGCCTCGTTTCAACCAAGCGGTCTGTTTGGTTCAGAACAGTTTGATCTTGGTTGTGTTTCCACAGCCAACCTTACCCGTACTCAGTGGTGTATGCAGAGTTTATACCCAATCATCATCAGCCTCCTTAAAGTATACCAGCTTCTAAATCCCCTCTTTTTCACATCATTGATTGATTGAGGTACTCTCTCTCTGATTGGCTAATATTCAATATGCAAAGACGTTTCATGTCACAGTCTATAAGCCATTTATCTCCTGTTGGATGGGACACTTGAACAAAAAAAAAATGGAGGGAAATTAAGAGTAAACAGACTTCTTCAGGCACCACTACACCACTGCCGTTACTCGTCACCCAATCACAGAGGGGGGAAATGTAGACCGCCAATAAATCCAACAAATTGGAAGGACTTGATAAAATAAACAAAAATCAACCATTCCTAGGAAGGTCTGCATCTCCGACATCGTCCATGACGCTGTGCTACGTGCTGACAATTGCTGCAAGGGTACCAAAAAAGTAGGACAGTACGGATCAGTTATTTTGGTAGCATTCCCAACGTTTAACGTTGAAATGTATCAGCGTGGAAATGTGTCCCGTACCAACACAAACTGAACCGGACTGCTTGGTGCAAACAAAAGACATACTGACTTTATTGAGCTGTAGACAAACACTCTGGACTTAGAGAAAAGATTAGTGATTCATTAAAAACGATGAAAAGGACGATGACACATGACTTGACAAACATATCTTTAACTAGAACTTCAAATAAAGCTGATGCCAAGTCAACACCACTGAACACTACTCATCCACAGCACTGTCATTGGACGAGGGAGGTAGAGAGGGCCTGACTGATGGACTTGTGATTGATAAAGAATGGGAAAGTAAACCTGCTTATAATTTGAATTGTGTCTTTATATGGTTTATAATTGGCTCCATATTGCTCTGTGTGATACCTGTCATAAAGTGCACAAGAAGACATCTGTGAAATGAGGATGTAATGAAGTAAACAGATGTTATTCAGCACTAATGATGAGGAGGTACTATTAAGATTTAATTTAGGCAGTCACACAGTTGTTGGATTATAATTGTTGTTGTTTTTGGTTCTTCCTGCATTTGGCGAATGCAGCCGTGTTCATTTTGATCTGGATTGTGTTCAATTTTATCGTTCATTTCAGGAAATGGAGATTGAAGCTGCAGAGTAAATTTCTGTCCCAGCTGTCTGAGGCACTTGTGGGCATAGCTGCTGTGAATACCTCTGAATCTACCCCTGATGAGTGCTCCTAAGGCCTGAATCACTAAAATTGCACAAGGATTCCTTTCTAGTCGTCTCAAGGTCTGGTCAACAAAGCACAAAGCACTGATGATGTTCAGATGCAAATAGGCAGACAAAGTTGTCCTGCTCTGTGCAGCTTGCTTGCTGTACCTGAACTTGTACCTGAAACAATGACAATAAAGTTGTCTATCTTTTTGAGTCTGAATACAGACAAAAGCATTCTGCACATTTAGTCCGTGCAGATCTACATCTCATGCTGATGAAGATGTTTTGTCCACATAAAGATGATGAGCTAGGAGGGGGAACTTTGTTTAGGTGTTTGATGCCAGACTCAACAAACATTTCATGACTTTCAACTTTAAAAAACAATGTCGGTCTTTGAATGAAACAAGCAAGACGGAACAAAAGGTACATCCACGACACACTCCAGAGCGTCTCCGTGCAGGCGAGGTGAAGCGTCCAGCCGTTGGCAGCCCTGGACTGAGTCAACTCCTGGTGAAAACAAATAACAGTAATGTAAAAGTGAAATTCACAGACTTTAAATACACATAAGTCACACAGGTGCAGAGCTGTTTTCCTAATCACTGGACAGTTTGCGGCGCAGTTACCACCAACTCTCCACTCTAACTGTGCGAGGCTGTAAAAGCCTGCGTTTGTTAATTTGAAGCCTTGTTGCAATGTTGCTTATTTGGGACAGTTTTTCCCCGAATGACTGCATCATGACTTATTTAAATGCAAGCAGACAGCAGCAGTCTACAGAGACGCGGTTTGCTTTGCTGCACAGTTAAGAGTGCATTCAACGCCCAGTGTTTGTTTTGTGAGTTAGACCGATACTCTTTATGATTTGCACTGGTTCAGCAGAGGCAAAATCTGCTTAATCCTTCTGTGACTCCAGCCCTGAGCTTGTAAAACACAGCTATGTGTGATCACTTTGCATCATCTCCTTTGTCAGGGTCAGTGAAGCCAGATAACCCAAAAATACCCCGGGAGTGTGCAGCTCGCTTCATTCATTCAGCATAGGTTCATTTATTCTAGGCTGAAATTTGTCGCCCATGTTATATACATTTGTATCAGGATATTAATGAGAGCGATGCAGCTTCCAGTCCTCACGTGTACATAGAGTGACATATTATTGCTGCGATAAAGTGTTTTAAGTCCTTTTTCTAAATGTGTTAGCCGTGATGTTTGAAGCACACCAATGCCATCAGATCACACTCTGTACTTCAGCACTCCTTTTAATTAATCAGCTCTCATATTCATCCTCTTCAAGCTTTTTTTCCCAGATTCTCTTTGAAATAAAAAGGAGAGCTTTTATTAACCATCATCAGCCGTCAACAAAGTGGTGCAGGTTGTAATTCAGTCAGGTTTTAGATAACAGTTGAGCCAAATGCATCCACTTCTTTTAATTCATCCTTTCAGATGCTCTGGGCTGTACTACGAGCTCCTGGTGATGCCTGTATGTAGGCTACAGTGTTCTTTACAGTAGCTTCATCTGCTATCGGGGAGTAATGTTGCTGATTTAGCTCCTTTCACATTACACCATACATGACCAAGCAGACCTCATTTATTCTTCCTCCATTTTCCCCTCTATTTCTCCCCCATCCTGCTGCAATATTTCCCTCCTCTGGCGGTGAACATGGGAAAAGATTTTTACAACTCCACATTTAACGCTACAGTGACTAAAATGTGATCCAAATGGCAGCCCCCCCCCCCCCCCCACACACACACACACACACACACACACACACACACACACACTTCCTGGCTGCTTCTTGTGTCAGCTCTGCACGTCTTCCCTAACTGCCTTCTACTTTGGCCACAGGACTGCTCCAATCACACGGCTCTAAATGCCTAAGGAGGGTTGCAGCAGTTAAGGTTGTTTTATAAGCTGTGTCATTGTGAGAGTCTCTGTTGTAAATTTGCCCGAGAATTCTGCCTCAGTTGTTGCCTTCTTCTCCGTCCATTGCTCTCTCCGTCTTTGAGTGCTCTGCGAGGCGACTAATTAGCCTGGAGGAACAGACTGCACACTGACCTCCACTTCCTCCCCTTCTCTCTGTCCTCCATCCATCCCTCCTTCTCTCTCACTTTACGTTTTCATGTCTTGCCACACTGGTGCGCCATATGTGCGACATTATGCTGTCCTGGTGTCGTCTTTATCTTTCTGTTAGTGAAATCATTCTGATGAACGCCATTAATCCAGTGAAATCACTGATCGAAACTTCAAACCCTGAAGTTAGGGCTGGACATCGGAGAGGAATATATTTCAACCAAAGAGCCATATTGTTTTTCTTATCCTAAGATCTTAATGAGCAATATGTAAAAACAAAAAGTTTTGGAATTGCTGTAGTAGCTGGTAGATATGACACAAGCACGTTGTCTAATAATTTGTTTAAATCCAGCAAAGCTTTATTTCTGTTTTGCACATATAGTCACAGTTGTAAAATTGATGAGTTAGTTAAATTGAAAGTATTTAAATTCCTCCACCAGGGGGCGCTGCATCAAAACTACAATAAAAGATGACGTTGAGGCTGGGGAATCATGGGAGTGATTCTCTCTGCTACTCTCCACCATCCCGTATGAAAAAAAGGCTCTGAGTGGACCGACCTGAGGAAGAGACAATGTGTATAGACGAGCTGACGTATCCGAGTATAAGCTACATGACGTCATGCAGCGGACTGTGACAGAACAGACGGTGTTGCCATGGCAACGATAAACACGACGTGTCTTGTCATGGCAACTGACTCAGCAAGACATGTCCTGTTACTTCTATAAACTTTCTCTGACTTTAAAAACTGTTGGAAATATTTGAGATGACGTAAGTACTCAACAACAAAATAAATACACCTTTGGTTTAGTCCATTTTATAGGAGTGTAACAATTTGACATATTACACCTTTAAGTCATTGACAAATCTGTTATCTTAAACTTTTATTAGATAAATGTTGTTTAATTGGATTTAACAAAAACAATCTTGATTAACTCATTTACAACTTTTCTAATAAAAGGCAGAAATGATGATGTGCTCTTCACTCGTGTGTGGAGAGAAGAAACATTTCTCTCATTAGAAGAGCTGAAATCACCAGGTGTTCTATTCAAACCTTCAAACAGCAACCAGCAAGTGTGGAACACTGGATGGATGTGAAACACTCGCATTAACACGCCACGCGTCCATCTTTTGTGTCGCAGTGAGGCTCTCAACCTTGGATTCTCTCTCTGTAATGTTCTCACACAATTCAACATTTAATCAGTGAGCTATGTTTTCCCTCCAGGATAAAACGGCATGTTTGCATGCTTCAAAGGAAAATCTTTTTGATGTTGAAATGGAAAATAACGCTCAATATCTTTTATTGTCTCTCTTTAAGCAGTTTCAGAGTGATGCACGGCTTGTCTGTGATTTCAGGCTCTTCAGATGTAATCTTTCCATACGTATATATCCAGTCCTCGAGGGGACGGAGGGGTTTTTAACAGCTCAGATTATAAACACATTCTGAGAGGTGACAATAAATGACCACGCATGCAACAGTAAATTCATCTTGAAACACTATACAGTGCAAAACAAACTCTATTATTAAACTTGAATTTCCCTCGGGATCAATAAAGTATCTATCTATCTATCTATCTATCTATGTTCCTTCCCTTAAACCTGCAGCTCTGCCCTATTAAATTTGGACTGCAGTACCCATTCTAAACACTAGGTTGCTCCTTTAATGTTGCTACATAATAAACATGTAAAGAAAAGGCTCTCCTGTTTTAAGCTTCAGTCTGGCTGTGACATGGCAGCTGGTGTTTCATGCAGTGTCTGACCAGTTTGTGAAAAATGCTAAACAGATGCAGACTTGAGTAGTATGTGGCCATATAAAAAAATCTGATTGTTTTACAGCACACCTGATTTATGATTTTAATCAGCTTGATGCCCTCTTTGTTGGATTCCTGCAGGTGTTGTGTGGCTGCAGTCGTTCGACACCCATCACCCGCTCTGCAGCTTTCTCTTTGTTTAAAACGCAGGTTTAAATCAAGTCAACTTTCCATTTCTAGTTTTGGCAGACTCAAGACGAACTTCATGCTGAACAGTGCCACAAAGTAACAGGGCAACACAGAAATACCTGCAAACAGCCGAGGAGCCCAGAGAATAGAAATAGAAAAATCCAAACTGACAGAAAACAGAGCAGCTTTCACACTCGCAGAAAACTCCTGAAAAACTCCTGATATTTGCAGAAGGATCTTGACTGCACGTAGATTTTATTTGAAGGCAGATATTCTCATTATAACCTTGTGATATGAACAGTCAATTCAATACAATTTCAGCAGCATATATTTATAGGAATGCACATCTGAAACCAGTTTAATTAGATTGGCGCCAGTGTGCAATCAGCAGATTTGATCAAATTTTCTTTTTGTAAAAAATCTAAATATGTAAAGAAATAAAGCAATGTGACGCCTGGATCTTTAGAGGGTGTATAATGTTGTGTTTCCTTGAACCTAGCACAACTCACTGTCAGGGTAAACCGGTGCCAGCAGATCATCGATCACAGACCAAACTGAAGAGTCCAGACAAACCCTGAATCCTCCACTGAACCGTCCCCAGCGTGCTCCAGGACCACGTCAGACCAGATAAGTGACAGAGTTAAACAAGGTGTATCAACTGTGCTTCATAAAACTCACTCTTAACAGTCAGCCCGCTCTACTAAACTGTCTGTAACCTCAGCCAGTTAGTGAGCCTGAAACTTCATCACTGCTATTGTCAGGCAGAAAAGTATTAAAGTGAGCTGCAGCTGTGGAGAATGAAACGCTCTTCCACAGGCTGCTTTAGGAGATGTGGAGGGATGAATGTAGGAGTTATTTCTGTTCTGGATCTGCATTAGAAGAGACTTTTTACAGTATATCCAACAACTCTCATCCTCAGAGCTTCTCATCTATTAATGGATAAAACTGACTCCTGTGGACCGACAGCTCTGTCAGAACACACGGCCGTGCTGCACACGAACAGCAGCTGCAGGAACATGTCACATCCATCTTCAGGAAGGATGTGCACCTGTGACTGAACATAATAAAAGAGATACATCCACATTGTTGCATCTTTGTGCTGATGCTAGTTTAGCTTAGTATCTGTGGTGGCAAAACATCAATCAGTTTCTGGCAATTTATATTCGGCACAATCTGAATTCATGACAGATTGTTTTTAACTCTGATGTGACAACGAGTCCGTCGGATGAAAGAAACAAGATTTGTTATCATTTCAGTGAAAAGGTCTGTGAAGAGAGGGTGAAAAAGAGCATGACTTTGAAAGTAGCATTCCCTCAGTGCTCGCTCTAAAGCCACGCCTCTTGCATTGTGTAGAAACAACGTCGTCTCACTTCCTCATTCAGCGGTCAGTAAACTCTCAGTATCAACTCTGATGAGCTTTGAGTCTGAGCTAGAGCACGTAAGAGGCAGAGAACGAGGCTGTGATTGGTTCATCAGATTGGTACCTCGTTGGTCAATGTTTTTACAGTTTTTTTCAGAGCACATGAGTTATTATTTTCTGTCAGGACCTAAAGACAATTTCAAATCTTAAAAAAGTAGATCTTAAGGAATTTATCAACCCTGCCTTTTATCTGGCTCCCAATACACTTCAGAATCTATTTTAAGATTGCACTGTGTTTCTAAATCCCTGAAAGGCTCTGCTGCCGTGCACATAATCAAACTTTTTAGCCCGTGCACTTTATCGAGGCCCATTAGCTCGCCCGACATGCAATCAGGCTCCTCTTATATTCAAGCTAATGCAGAATATGATGGGGACGAACACAGAGGGGATAGCAGTCTGTTGTTACATGGTTTCTGCAAACAGAGTGAAAAAACAAATGGTCTGAACAACCAGAGGCACACACTCACACACACACACACACACACACACACACACACACACACACACACACACACCCTTATATTGCCTTTTTTCTGTTGTCTGTCTGACTCCCTTTGAACAGAGAAGCTGTTAAGGATTAGGATGCACTTGATTGATGACAAACGCAAAACAAAGACTTTAATTCTCCAAGAAAATGCGGCACAATAATTGTGTGAAGCAGAAACTGTTGTTTTCTGGACCATTAGGAGAAATTAAACCTTTATGTTTTTATTTCCAGTCCTCACATGGATTGTAAATCTGCAGCTACTCAAAGTGCTCACGGAGCATAAATGAACATTAAAGAGTCGAGAACATTGAAAAAAAGGACAAAGTAGAATAAAATGATCAGACTGGTGAGGCTGGAGACTCCATGTTTTCAGGTCACAGGAGACAGCAGACCTGGCACAGGCTGCCTGTCTTCCATTAGAAGAGCGGTGCGATGCTGGGCCGCAGAGACCAAGCATCCAACAAGCCATTATATTGATGCTGTGCTTGACAGAAGCACAGAGAGCAACCCATCAGACCTCGTCTGGGACTAAATGACAGATAACCCCCCCTTTCCTGTCTGAGTCTCTCTTTATTTCTCTCTCTCTCTCTCTCTTTTTGCTTTTCTTCATCTTTCTCTCTCTTCTCCCCCTTTCAACAGGCTCTCTCTCTCTCTCCCCTGTGGTTGCTCATCGCTCTCTTTAAACTCCCTTTCTACCCACTCTCTGTCCGCTTTTATCTTTCCTCCCCTTCTTCTCACTTTCATATTCCCCATCTCCCCGAATCCTTCTCTCTCTGTCTCTGTCCATCACCTCCTGTCACTTCAGCAGACCTGGCAGCTCTGTATAGACGCAGAGAACGGACGATGACTCCATTCTTTCTCACACTCGGGGCGGGGCAGGCTGAAGCCGGGCGCTGAGCAGGCATTAGTGTCAGCGCGACAATGTGGAGTGAGCGCTTAGCGGTACAATTTGGAAAGCTGACAGGATTCACAGCTTTAGTTCAGCAGAGGCCAGAGCACAGAGAGGACACGAAGAACCTGGAAATGAAGGCGGGCCGGCTCCAAGGATGACGACATCTATCGAATACCTTCCTAAAAAGCTCCGCTTCACCGACGCAGACGAAACAACACAATATGGTCTTTATTAGCAGCGAGTTAGTGGCAGCAGATGTGACGGGATTCAGCCATTCTCTGCATTTTAATTGTGACTGTACGAATGAGAAGTGTAATAATCCAATAAACAGGCACAGCTTGCTTCATAAGGCCGTAAAGGCTGTTTGAGCAGAACCATAAATCTTATTCTAACCACTCCTGGAACCACGATGACGGTCCACAGGAGACCCGGCGTGCCGTGTGGAAATAAAGCAGCACAGTGCAGAACAGACAGCTCATACCTGAGACAGGCTGGAGACCTCGAGGCGGCCATAAGGTTCTGAGTAAACAGCTTCATCAAAGACAAACGTTATTTATGATACATCGTCCCTTCCTGCTCCAGAAACGTGCACTAAACAAGGTTTACATGCTGAACATAGGGCGTGGGGAAAATACTGATGTTTGGAGTAAACACGTTTCATTACATGAAAAAGACATTTGAGTCTGCACACTGATTTGACTCTTTCCTCCGTCGTTACTTTTTTCAGAACAAGTTCAAATTGCAGACTTGTAGTGTCGATTTTCTGCATTTGTACACGTCCATTCAGTGGTTCCAGAACTGAGAGCACTATATATCCTGACATCCTGAAATACACCTGGAAGTGATGGGGATAATTATACAGCAGCTTCTCACAAGGAAAAACTCCCAGGTGAGACTGTCCTCGCTCGTCTTCTTTAATGCTGTTGCTGTTGTTGTTGTTGTTGTTGTTGTTGTTGTTGTTGTTGTTTTTTCAGGGAGTGAAAGAAGCACAAACCATCTTCATCACTCTGCGTGATGATGAGTACGAGGCCTTTTGTCTCATAATGAAACATTTTACCATCAATAGAAAAATAAAACTCATCGGACTGAGTGTGTGTGATGTTGTGTCAGCAGGCTAATGTTAGCGCTCTTTAGTTAGCTCATAGCTTCATACTGACAGAATGACCGAGATCTAAAAACCTTAACTTTAAATCCAAATAATATATAAAAATAACAATAATAATAATAATAATAATAACAATATAATAATATATATAAATAATAATAATAATATAATAATGATAATAATAATAATAATAATAATGTATAATGATAATAATAATGATAATAATAATAATAATAATAATAATAATAATAATAATAATAATAATGATTAGATATCAGACTGGCGGCGCCGGCTGATGGAGAAAGACGATTGGGCACGCTCTCAGCTCGTACAATCTCACTTTGAAGAGGTTCAGGCTGAGCTGTAGGATCGTCTCCATGACGACGTTCAGACGAGATGGAGCCGATTCTTCTGCGTGATCACAAGGCCAGTTCTGCTGAAACATGTTCAAACATGTCTAAAAAACTATCACAAACACTTTGGCAGTACTTTGTAGTTTGAGCTACACAAAGAAAAACAAACTTGACGAGATTAAGCTTCAGTGGTTCAGAGTCGATTCTTGCACTGTGATAGAGACATCGGATAAACTGCAGGTAGTTTTTTATTGAAGCTGAAAAGATGAGCCGAACACAACTGTATGCCTTCTCTAAATCAATTTTCTCTCAGTCCTCGGACACACATACACAGTTTTATATCACAGCATTCACGTCGTATATTCTATACCGTTCTGATCACATTCAGAGAGAAAATCTTTGACCTTTCTCGACCAAAACCAAAGTAAGGAGCACACAGTCCTTTGGGGAATGGAGCACACAGAAGCAGCATGTTTTGAAGGTCACTATACTGCCTTTCTCTCAGAGCGTGCCCCTCCTCTTTAACTGTATCTGTGGAGAAGATAGGAATCACCGCTGTATGCACAGGAGCGTCCATATGATCACTGATGGTGGAAATAGGCAGAGAAGCCATTTCAGGCAGGAAATGAGAAGGCAGCGACTTGTGGAGGTCCTCCAAAACGATGCTTATCTGCCAATCAGAGAGGAAATCAGAGATAAGGGAGAAAGCGGATCGCAGGTGAGGACGGACGAGGAAGTGAGGGTGAGGAGGTGAAGGAGAGAGCGATGCTGAGAGATTCGACGGGGAGCGTGAGAGTGAACGGTGATCCGGAGATCGAGGGGGGTGGAGGGGGAGCGGGTAATAGATTGATGGTGAAAAAGCACACGTGGGTCATGGAAGAAAAAGAGTGCGTGCAGGAGAGAGAGAGAGAGAAAGTGCTCAGACGCAGACAGATGAAAAGTGTGTGAGTGAGGAGGAGGTGCAGGGGTGTAATGGAAAGAGAACATCACACTTTTTTTTTTTTTTTCTTTTTTTTTAAACCGGCTGCAGTTGGGGAAGACACCAATTTGGCCTTGAAGTGAACATTAGATGAAAATGTCATCTCCTCACAGGTAATTCACTCTCCCCTGCTTAAAAAAAAAAAAGCTCTTCCAAATGGCAAAGGCCAGGCGAGAGGAGGCTGACGGCCCCGTGCTCGCTGTAATCATGAGTGGGAAGAGCACGATGAAATATTCCCCCTGCAGAAATTAAATGAAACACTTAAATGCTACTGAGAACCCAGCAGTCAGTATGGAAGCAGGTGTGAGGAACTTTCATTTATATCCACGAAGACGTCCCCTTTGGATGAGGCAGTGCGTCTCCTCTCAGCCAGGACATTACACACGTTTGGAGGTTTCTAACCACAAATCCTCCCTTGCTAACTTTGAACTGGTTAGCTGGCTTTACAAGCTACAGAACTAGCCGGGGAATGAAGACCTCTTCACTCCGTCAGAATCCAGGGAACGCTCTGACAGTAAAAACAGATATGGAGCGTACTGCTAATTTCCACATTGTTTGTACCCGCAGCGGTCCTGTTGCGAGTTACCTCGTGACCATATAGTTTTCCTGGGACCCTCGACTAGAGAGAGAGAGAGAGAGAGAGAGAGAGAGAGAGAGAGAGAGAGAGCGGCTCATTAAGGTACATTATGATTCAACATGAACACAACACTGTGAGATGAGCTAACACATTAAAATGAGCCGTTTAAAAACATTCTCATGCAAATAAAGATGGTGATTGGATGATTGGTTTCCTCGGATGTTTTAGTCTGTGTTGGACACTCGGTCTGAGAAAAGAAAACAGGATGATAATAAGTTGACAAAGCAATAGGAAACATCCATCACATGTTTTATTACATGCTGTTTATCTGAACGCTCAGTTGGAAAACAAAAGTGTACAAATGTGTCTCAGCGCTTCAGCATGTAGCCCGCCTTTCATTCTCCTGCAGGAAACATTCTCCTCTGGCAAGCTGGGTGGCTCAGATAAGCAAGTGTGCTGTCAACTCAGCACCTTGGCTCAGTGGTAGAAAACAGTCCAATCAATACATCATTAATCATCGGCGTAATGTGGCCCAGCCCGATGTGGACGAGCATTCAAATGGTGGGATTAGTGGGCGGAGGAATGAGCTCGACGGCTCGCATGTGAACTCTCCGTAAAAACAGAATCCAGATAAATGATGTGAGAGAAATTTGTTCAGAGTGCTGAATCGAGCCTGAAGGGTGGCAGCTACTGGCTCCCAGTGTGTGTGTGTGTGTGTGTGTGTGTGTGTGTGCTCGGGTGGATGCAGCTTTGCTTGAACAAGTAACCATGCATATATCATACATGTCCACTAACGGTAGTCATCTTTTTCAATTCCTCGCGTTAAACGATAACTTCATCATGTGAGTGCATCCGCTCGTTTGTTTTGAGCGTCCTGTAAAGCTGTGATTCATCGCTCTGACTCGTCGGCGCCGACTCGTAACACGGAGGGATTTATCTCCATTGCTGACAGAAAAATTGACTGAGAGACAAAATCACTTGACAACAACCGTCTTACCTGTGCTGATGTGGCTCCTGAAGTGTAGCAGATAAAAAGGAAATAATTAATTAACTCTTCGACTTCCTGCGGGGCGATCTCACAGTATATTATAAATCAAACTATGATTGCTGGAGGCTGCACTCTTTGCAGCAGAAAATTCTGTGATTTAATGCAGGACGTCCTGTCAATGGGGAGTTATTTTGAATAAACATGGCTGTTATATTCTTTAAAGATGACCACATTTAAACCCGTCTTTCTTTCTGTGACTTGGATAATCTTCTACGTTATGATAGGAAGTATCAGCTCCTGAAGATACTTCAGATACATCGGGATATTCGTTTGGATCGTTGGATTTAACAAGTTTGATCATCATAAAACAAGGAAAGAGCAACACTAGAGTTTCTGCACGCAGATAGCCCTGAGCCGACTTTCCTCTTCACCACATTACAGCCTTAAATAATAAATGGCGTGCACTCAGAAGCCTTCCTGTCTGTCTGTCTCCGCCTGTGCTCTGCCGCTTGTGCTCCTATTGTGGGACAGTGCGAGTGACAAGACCCGGGCCCCGTCCTCCGGCAGCAGCTCAGACAGGCACACTCCAGCCGTTTTCCCTCAGCCATAAATTTTTTAACCAATTTGTCAAAGCCGTCAGAACATGTAACATGCTTTGACCTCCCGCAGGCCTCATGTGGACCACGGAGGGAAGTGTGAAGGGTCCAGTTGCTGCCACCAGCAGAGAGAGGCAGTCAGAGCCAAATCCTGGAGTGGGGGCAGAGAGGGGATCAGGAAACAGGCAACCTGGGCTGCAGAGGGGGATTATGCATGTATTCAATGGCCACAGTAAAAGCCCCTCACTCACTGGGGCTTGGTCAGTGCGTATCAGTCAGCAAGGAAACTATAAGAAGAGTAATTGAGCCCTAAAAAGTGCACTTCCTTGAATGGCCACTTGAGGCTCCAAATCTGAATCAGTCCTCACAGAGTCTCATGTTAAAAGTCCCTGTACAATTAAACGTGTAGTAAAAGGGTTTCATGCCCAGCCTGTAGTTTATGTATCTCACGACATGCATGTGGTTAAAATCTATAAAAGAGCCATTTGATTCATGTGAAGGAGTTTCTGCATAATTAACGGCGTGTCTGGTTGAGTGAAGGCTGGGCGCTGCAGACTGTCTGGGAGGATTCACCTCTACTATTTTTAACTTTCATCTTCACGTCTCGAAGGTAAAGTCATTTGTGCCCTTTTATGAGAATATTTTTTATCCCAACATCAGACGTACCATCCAATGTTTTCTGATGAGAGGTGTTTGAGTATTAAGATGTCAGCAACAATCAGGACGTGTCAGACTCTACCCTCACTTTACCCGACCTGAGAGGTCGTCCAGTGTTTCTCCTTTATTTCTTTTAGGTAGCAGCCTGTGCAGGCCTCAGGGCCGGGGGGGGGGGGGGGGGGGGGGGGGGGGGGGGGTCAGGATAGTCTTCTCTCCCAGCAGAAGGATGGTATCAACAACACCTGTCATCTAACACCACAAATACATCTCTAAAACACCTACCGTAAAATCCTGAATGAGCGAGGTGGTCGGGTCGGGCCTGAACCCGAGTCGCCTCCTTCACACTTTTTAAAGTGGAAGAGAACGTGCTGTATGCACGGAGGGCAAACCAGCTCGTTGAACCCTGAGGAACACATTGTGTATGTGCGCTGCGATAATCTCACCCTGCACTTTAATGTGAACTCTGCATGAACCCTAAAGGAACAGCATCTTAATACAAGATAATGATTCTCTCGTACACATGTCAAAGCACACAGATGGCAAAAACGTCGAACAAATAAGTCGAGCAGCTTTTTTATTTTCATTGTTGTCAAAATATGCTGCGCTGAATCGCATAGTTTTAAGTTGAGATTGACCCAAAAACCTCGCCGTGACCGATTCCGGCGGTAATTCGTCTGCGTTTATTTTGTTTTCGTTTAACATCAATGTCAAGTTAAAGGTCTTTTGAGCGAGCAGACGTCCTGCCAGTTGATGTTCACACCTCCTCTGCAGCATCTAGACGTGAGGGTCAAGCATGTACAATTATTTATTACTCAGACACACACAACTTTCCACAACATGGAAGAAGATTAATCCGCTCGGCGCCGAGTGTTAGCCAAGGGAAGAGAATAGGACATGAGGACGTTCTGATTTGGACTCCTTTTTGAGGGTGTGACGGACCCAGTCCCAAAACAATCTACTACCCCCCCTCGATCTGCACCAGCAGGGGGTGTGCAACGCACTTTAATTGACCCTGTATTAAATCTCCAAACACCATCACACCTTCGCGGCTGTCCCTTGACCCAGACAGTGAGGTCTGAACCAGTATCCACCATCCACATCGGCTGTACTTTCTGTTTTTTTTCTTCTTCGAATCCAGGTCATCTGTTGAATAAGAGCTGCAGGAACATTTTATTTAAAGGCCAGACGGGAAGTTAGCATCTTCAATAATCAATAATAATACAGCAAGATGGAATTTTTCATTGGATTTTAGATTATTGTACAAAAAGTCTCTTTGAGAAACCAAAAAATGTAATACAACTCACTATACATAATAAATTATGTTGTCAGATATAATCATGTGTAAAATCATTACCCTCAGATACATAACTTCCTTATGTTCCTGACTGAACCTTCACCTCAAACTTCTAAAGTCTCCAACCTTGCAGGTCTCATTAAGTAACATGAAGGAAATTTGTTTTTAGGATCTGGACATGTGCACAGCTTTAAGAAACCACTCATCTTAATTTATGCCCGAAACATCACCTACAGCTCTGTCATGAACCGTGTGACCGAAAGAATAAGATCTGGGATACAAACGGTCAAACAGAGATTCCTGGGGACGACATGGGCCGAGGAGCTCGGATATTCGAGGGGAGCTCGGAGTGGTGCCGCTACTCTTTCGAATCTAAAGGAGTCAGTTGAGGTGGTTCAGCCATCTGATTAAGATGCACCCTGGTACCCTGGAAAACCAGACATGCCCACCTGGGAGGACACCCCGGGGGTAGACCCAGAGTTCACTGGTGGGATTATATTCCTCGTCTTGCCTCGGAATCCCCCAGGAGGAGCTGGAAAAGGAGTCTGGGTTGACTGACTTCGCCCGCTGCCGCCGCGACCCGACCCAGACGCAGCAGTATTTCTGCTCATGCTCGTCTGAAGGGGATGTCGGGGAGGGGAAGTGATGACGTTTAAAGAGCTATTTGATGTTTTGATGTGATGAGTATTTATACTCTTCATTATGGAGGGATCTGAGTGCGCACAGTCTGCAGTGATTTACGACACTGACATGAAGGTAGAGCACTCAAATAAACTGCAGCCAGCGACTGACACTCAAAAGGAGATTTAATTCTTGTGTGCAATTTATTAAATTACCTTTTAAAAGACAGATGTTTACTGATGTATTGTTCAATATGATAATCAGACACTGAAGACAAAGCTTTTAAATGAGTAGTCTAGGAGAAACACAATCACAGTGTGCCAGAGGAATAAATATTTATGTCTGACCAGCGACACTAGGAATAGAATTTGAAGTGTTTTGTGTTCATACTTTTGAAAAATGATTTATCTGCACTCAATAATAAACAACTAATAAAAAGGAGATGTAGCCACACTAACAATTTGATCATTTTCTCTCTGTCTTCTGCCTGCTCCACTTTTCTTAAAATGTGTGCTCAAACAGGCCGTTTGGAGATGTTCCCTTCATGACATCACAAAGGGCAGTAGCCCCTCCCCTAGGTGGGTGACACTCCCACAGCTGGGTGTTTGTTCTGCCCTCTGAGTCTGCCTTCTCACCGTAAACAATAGGACATGGAGCCAGAAAGCTCTGAGCCCTTCCATAGAGGGGGCGTGGCCAGACACAGCTCATTTACATATTTAAGGCTACAGACACAGAAACAGCCTGTTCTGAGCAGGGCTGAATTTGAAGGTTTGAATTTCCCTCGGGATCAATAAAGTATCTATCTATCTCTATCTATCTATCTATCTGAAATAGAGGGGTTTATAGACACAGGATCAAAAACAGGATCAGAGTGGATTTACAACAACACACTTCACACACATGTTGAAGAGGAGCTCTGACACTGATTTAAACCAGTTGATATTAGTGTTTTTGAACAAAGCTTAAAACATGTTTCTGCTGTAAAAAAACAAACAAAAAAAAACCAGCAACCTTGTTGGTGTTGGACAAATGCAGAAGTGCAAAAATCTGCAGTTCCTCGACTCCCCACTTAAGGCTAACCACAAAAGCACCACTGCACTTTTTCTTTCTTTGTCCTGCAGTTTGTTCATCTGAAAATAACTCGGATCACTCTATCATTGCAGAGCTGCTTGTTTGACTTTCAACTGTAGTCTTGCTATTAACAAGATATTTCTCAAGACGTTCATGTTTCTTTGTTAAAGGGGAGAGTGCTCAGTCTTCGGCTGTATTGTGTAACCCGGCCTGGAAAAACACCCTTTGTATAATTGCCTGCTAAATGTATGATGACAGTACATTTAGAACAAATTCCCAACTGGCCAAAATGATTTCCAATACACTTTATGTTCCACAAAGGCCATGGATGAAAGCTTCATACCATTAGCACTTGCTTGACTAATGCATTCCTCCAGTTCCTGTGTTTATCTCTTGGACTTTACAGTATAAGCCCCAGTAGAGCCGCCTCCGCAGTCAACTGTACGGGTGATCAACTTTCACAGACCCCCCACGTTAATACACACTTTGGCAACCAACCGGATCCAACCATCGCTGCACTGTTTGGCATTGTCCTGTGGTGAACGGGGACTGTTATCATCAACTAATTAATGTGTAATGAATGGGCTTTTTTAAATGGAGAACAGGATAACAAATGTGGTGCGGATGCTAGCGCTGCACTAATAAATCAAACGAGCGACTGTATCCGTGCAGAGCTCTCACGCACACTCGGGCTTTATGAATGAGCTGTCAGCTCGCCTCCGTCCACCGATGGCAGCTAATGTTCAAAGCTCTGACCTTTGACGTGACGTTTACCTCTGTGAGGTGCTAGCTGAAGGGAAGAAGTTAAAAACTATTTGACTTTCTCCTATGTGAACACATTTTAATACAAAACGAGGGGTTGACGTTCTGAGTGATTAAATCAGCCCAACGACCAATCAAACAAAACTCAAAATAGACCATGTGCACTGATTTCACCGTCCTACATTATTGGTGTCTTTTCACAATAATCTGTATGATCAAACTGATCCAACTCCTGTCATGTAGCTCTAATGGAACATTGGTGTTTGATAAAAGCACGTTTCACATCACGTGTAGTTTTAATATTTAATAACAGTGAAAACGTAGAGAAATGATTGATTTGCTTCTAAAGATGTTTTATTTGGATTTCTTTTCCACATCCATTGAGCCCTGCCGGGTCTCTCCACGCTCTGGTTGGTGTTTCTGATGTGGGTTTACACTCGGTGTGTGATGTGCTGGAACAGCTGTTTGATCTCAGAGCAGGCGAGCAGGTCGGTGTAAGCAGCATTTTAGTGAACTTGTTTAAAGGAACTATCTGATGTTTGGTCTCGTATCAATGCACTAAATGATCTAGATGTCTGTATAAGTAGTATCCAGATGTTCAGTGACACCTTCACACACACAGCTTGATTGGACTACTGTCCTTGTCCCAGTTTATATGCATATAACTTATGGTGACATCGAATGTTAACCCTGCTCCAGACTCACACTTGATGACTTCTGCGTTGAAATGTGTCACTGTGGAGCGTGCTCAGAACACTATAAGAATCATAATATGACCTTCATTTGAATAGCCATGTTCAAAACAAGTTACAACAACTTTACATTCAATAAAAAGCCAAAGAGTGAAAGTTGATGAACTACGTTGTTATAGTTACAAGGATATTCCTTCGATTGTTTGTTTCGGCTTTTGGTGCCTTTATTAGAGAGACAGTGGACTGAAATCAGAGACAGAGAAAGGAAGGACATGTGGGAAACGGGCCACAGGTCAGATTCAAGTCCGGGCCACCTGCTTAAACTACACGGACTGCAGCCCCCGTACGTGGGGCGCGCTAACTAACCGCTAAGCTAACTAACCGCTAAGCTAACTGCGCAAAGATTTCTTTTGTTTTTGATTCTGTTAATGATGCATCAAAATGTTTATCATATTTATTATTAGATATCCAAATGTCGTAAAAAGGGAAACGTTTCTCAACCAGCTTCATGTGAAACATTTAACCAGATGTTGAGTGACCATCCTGCAGAGAGAATGTGTTGTGCATGAAGAGTACAACACGATGGATGTGATTGAGCGTTTGTTGCCATCGAGGTCCTTGACATCATGTCACTTTGTCATAACTTTGTTTTCTTCTTCAAATATAAACCAATGGTTTACTTTTTCTGCAGACACATCTTCTGCCTCCAATCAGCAGACGTTGCATTCGTTAACGCAACTGCTTCATTTACAGCTTGAGTCAAACATCCTTCTGCCGTTTTTCTTCAGTTTTATAAACAATTCAAATGAAAAAAAAAAAAAGAGAGGGGCAAAATGTTACCATCTGGTGCGACTTGAAAAACCAAGACCCCCTGTCCTTCCACCATCAGCCTCAGAAAGAGAGACGACAAAGAGAGGAAAATTTGGAAACCAACGGGAACCGTGAATCATAACCTCGCTCATCAAGTCTCTTTGCACAGAGTGAGCCCGTTCATGGAGACGAGGCAGTTTGCTGGTTTCTCAGCGGGCCTCATCAGTGAGCTTGTACCGCACTAATACATGTGAGGCGTTCTGTCAGCCCCCCTCTGCCACCAACCAGCAACCCATTATTACAAACCCCACACACTGGCACACCACTGCTGCTCTGAATGCACGGCAGATTGGAGGAGAGGATTTCTGTGTGTGGTGCAATCAATCTGTGTGTGCTTGATGTGTCTAAAGTTTTGGTTTAATACCCTGAAAGTGTGTGTTTGGTGTGTGTTTCAGTGCTGATCTTGCAGCACATGGAGTTAAGAGCACAGTCTTCTCTTCGTTCACCAGCCCCTGAACAAGACAAGATTTATGTAACAATCAACCCCCCCCCCCCCCCCCCCCCCCCCAGGTATTAAGTATTCAATGCATGCTGATGGATGACTTCTCGTTAAAGCATTGTAAGGGTTCACACAAAGCTGAAGGAGACATGTTTATGATTGGACAGATATGAAACATTTAAGATGCTACTCTTTCCAGGACCAACAAGCTCAAACAATGTGATCTTTATGTTATTTATTTTTATTATTATAGATGTATTATCTCACATTTAGAAAATATAAAACAACTCCAATGTTAAAGGTTTGACTCCCAGATGCACATTTACAAAAATGAAGAATTAGCAGAAAGACAAAAACTATTCAGTTCTACATTTCAGATGGTTGGAGGTTGTATGATTATCCGCTCACACTTGTCGTGCTGTTAGCGGTGATTCTTTGTCGTGAACTCGAGGACAAAAAGAGTAAATTCAGTTTGACTCCATGTTTGTGTTTCCGTCTCCTCGATCATTTAGACGTTACTTTACTGCGTCTTGTTCTGTTTGCTCCAACAGCCTAATGAATATTTTTCTCACATTTATTGAGCACTCGTTTTATTTCACGTTTGAAATCTTGATTGAACATTATTCACCCTGTGTATCACCTCTTAAAACAAGGAGGAGAAAGAGTGGAAGTTCACGCCAGGGCTGCCCCACTTTTCTCCGTCACTCAAGACATTTAAGGAATTCAGCCGTGCAAAATCTGCTGAAACAAAGACATTTAGCAGGTGCTGAAAATGCAGAAGAAAGCCATTGGTCTGCTTTGCTTCAAACACTTCACACTTTGACTGACCTCGGTGCATCTACAGATAAATATGCAATCCAAAAAACAATGTTTGAGCCTTGCTCTGAATTTTAAAATGAAAGGTTTCTGTTTAAAACAAATGAATTAGTCTGGACGGCATAGGGCTGAGTCTGTCTGTGTCTCTGTGCAGAGCAGTGAAACACTTCCTCTACATTAACTCTGTGTCTGTGTGCTGCATGCTATAATTCTGAGCTGCTCACCAAAGAGCCAGCTGTAATAAAGTTCTCTCATCCAGAGGGTCACTGGTGCTTGATGAGCAGAGAAATTACACTGTTCCTCATCTTGACGAATGGGCGGATTCCTGTCAGTGTTATGTTCTGCCGTATTAGTTATTCTCCTCAGGAGGATAAAGGCTGATGCATGTGTTTTCTGCATCATTCCTGTGTAAGTGCCTACTTAATGCCTCCACACATAGTGCAGTGTAATCGTGTAGGACGCCATGTGGCTGACACGGGATGAGTTAGGGTCAAAACAACCTCGCGTGTTGTTCTGTGTGATAGCTTTCGATGTTGAGAGGTAATCAAACATCGTTTCTGATCACATTTTATTTGAATACTTAATGAATGATCTTTATGTTTGATCTGTCATGATGACTTTGAAAGTTTGCTCGTTTTACAGTTAAAAGGAGGATTACAGGCGATTGTGTTACATTTGCACACATTGAAGTTTTCTTTTTCTATTAGTTATCGCAGCTATAAAATTGCAATTTCTCCATATAATCCTTTCTCATTATTCATGAATAAACTTTTACTGTGTTGGTGCACCTTCCACAGAAGCACCGCTACAGAACAAACAGAAATATGGAAACTGACTGCAGAATGAGTCAGCCCGGTGCTGCAGACTGTGAACCAAATAAAGAAATCTAATCTAAACGCGCTGTTGCAAATGTCACGAGTAAAAGATTAATATTGACTGAGGGAAATTAAGGCTCCTGGAGAGAGAGCGAGAGAGAGACAGAGAGAGAGAGAGAGCATATATTAGACAGCCGAGATTGAAAAGGCAACAAGAGTTTGTTCATTTCCAATCTGCCTCTGTCTAAACCTCCAGTGCAGTCTGGTTTTGGAGCTCTTGAAAAAAAAGTCCAAACACAGGTTGAAAGGAAATCCGTAGAGACAGACATCAGGCTGTGAAGACTGACACAGAAAGTATTTCTAACACCCATTCCACACTCCATGTTTTTCATTTGTTGTTGAGTATAACATCTGAAATCCCAAAGGTCTAATGTTAATATTCTGCTCTTCCCCCTGTGTGCCATCCGTCTCCGCCCCCTTGCTCTCTCGCATACTTTCCCTTTTTTCACACATTAGCCAATTACCAACACAGGGTAATGAAATCTGCCTTTTAAATCCACACCCTGGTCATCTGCCGTGCTGAAGGGATAGCATTAGTTATCCATCAGTGGTGATCTGTTGGATTAAGTTTCTATTGCATTACAGGGCCGGGCTGGGGCACGTCAATTAGATTTGTCTTTAACGCAGCTGCTTGATGGAGGCGGTTTTAAAAGCTCTCTGTATGTGCTGGTCTGTGGATTGTGTGTTGTGCGACTCGCTGAGCATGTCTGAATTTGCTCGTGCATGCACAAGTGTGTCTCTGACATCTCTGTGTGTGTAGGCTTACATGGATGTATGTCCATTTTCCATTTAACAAACACACTGTGTCTTTTGCTCCGATTGGTTTCGAGGTCAGAGGTTGTCTGGTAAGATGGAGCCAACAGGAAGTGACATCTGTTGTCTGACATCTGACAAGGATGGATTGCATGACTGATGCGCATGGGGCACATCGAGGGTTCCCAGGTCAGCCGGCGCTCGCCTGGAGGTCAGCGAGGGTCACGGCTCCTCTCGAACTTTCTCCCCGTGCAGACTGCAGGAAGCAAATCAACTTCAAACGGCAGCTGATCATCTTGGGGGTAATTGCAAATCAAATAGAGTTCTCATTCTGCTCGGAGGGCACCCTCATCTATCTTTTCACGCCAAACAAGAGGCCGCTTCCTCCTCTACTCTCTTTTACTCTTTGCAATTTGTATTTCCCCCCTCTTTTTTCGGCGGCATTTATCCCATAATGATGTGGTGTGTGATGAAAGATATTTCCTTTTGCATGTGGAGAAACCCGTGCTGCAGGAACGAGGCAAAACAGGACAATATGAGACACAGCTTCACTATGTGTGACTGTGCATGTATGGTTCTCTTGAGTGCCAGCTGACAAACACACAGGCCTGCACAGAGCCAGCTGCCTTCAGAGTATAGTGGCTGTCTTTGTGCAAACAGTCTGAGCCCAAACTCGCTGCATTTACTCTTCATTAGCATAGCAGCATTTTCCAGATTACATCTTTTTGCACATGACCAGCCTGTGTTTTCTCAGAAATCAAGAATGATGACATGTCCTGTGTTAGAATGACTTTAACTGTAGAAACAAGGCCGATAGATGATAAACAGTTTTTGCAACAGTCATCTTTGTGTTGCACACTTGTACACGAAGGACCAAGCGTGCATGGGGATTTTTATGATTCTTTAATTTGCTCTGAAACACAGAGACACAAACATCAACTTCACGTGGCTGCACACTCTCGGACGTCTAGGTTAACTGAGCTACGCATGGCATCAAAGACCCCTGAGCTGCCCCAAAAGTGCCTGTTTTACACTTTGTACTTCTTCGATCCACAAATATACCCACTAAAAATATCACAGTGCCTTTGTACAGATATATTTAACAATAAGACTTAACAACTGACAAAACAGAAATACTTAAATAATATGGGGGGGGGGGGATGTGTTTGGCATCAAACACATTCAAGGTTTCAGCCTTTGAGACCATATTCTGCACATGCATTTACGCTTTGAACGTGCTCATGCATACACTTCTTCATGTTATTGCTTGCTTAAATCATGTACTATAATCATATTCAAACTGTGGCATTGACTGATTTGTCAAATTGTGTGAATGCATGGTTATTGTGTCTCATGCATGTATGATGAGAATGAATTTAAGGTGCGAGTACAGAAAGTCACGTTTCTTCTTCGTTGTGATTCAGGCAGCCTTTTGCATGTGTTCTCAGCATGTTAATGGAAGTACACGATCTTGTGCAGTAATATGTGCATTTAACATTTCACATTTTTTGAAACATCACCCACTGGCACCAAACGACGTTGTTAGGAGTTTGTGGGGATGGGTCGTGTTTCTGTGGGATCAGGTTGGACCAGCAGGACTCACATGCTGCTGCTGCTGCTACATTATAAATGGCATCTTGATGTACAGTGTCAGAGTCTCACAGTGTAAGTGGGGCCGTGTGTGTTTGTCAGTTGGTCCTCAGAATGACATGCAGCCACTTAAAGCCAGCTGCCTCCTGAGCGGTGTACTATATGGCGATCTGGGCGAGCTTGTTAAAGGACAGCCTCGAGGCTGGCTTTCTCAAATTACTCCTGTTGTGGAAGCAGGAAGGAGAGCCAGCCGCTCTCCTGTGTGGCTTTACTTAATTGCAAAAGGCGGCGACGGAACCATCCCTCCTAAATCTCAGCACTTATTGGGCACAATTTCATGGATGAGAAATACAAAAGAGCGTTTCCCTGTATTATGTACATAATGTTCTACGTGTCAGGGGAGCGCTGATGGAAGAGTCCGGGGTAGCTCCAGGATTCTTTCTCGCAATGAGCCATGCAGGATGTCCTTACACGCCACTATCTCTGCGTTTCTCTCAGGGGTATCAGTGTAAAAAATGAACATCCTATAATTTCCCCTCCTCGCTTCGGGCACTGTTTCAATTACAACCTTTCAATTTAAAATACTAAAGATCATTCTTCTCTGTATCTCTGGCTGCGAAATGGGTGTGAATTTATGGAAAGGTCAGAATTAAATTAGAAAAGATGGGACCTGCAGAGAGCTGGCCGCCCGGATGACCGTCACTTCGTGTAAGTTATAGAGATATGTGCTTTTCACTGGGTGGCTTCTGGATCGCTTTCCATTAACAATAGGGTTATAGAGAGCGTTACATGCATTTTCACAGGTCTTGAGTAACTGATACCCCATTTCCATCATCCCTTAAGTCCTCCAAGTGTTAGAGCATGTTGAAAAAAGTGCATGTTAATAATAAAAAAGCAATAGAGAGGACTGCAGTCTTTTTGGAACAGCTGTCAAATAAAAAGCTTCGACGACAGACGGCTTTTCAGCACAAGTGCAGCTGCGAACCTGAAGTGCAATGTGACACACAGTCATTTCACACAGCTGATCCTATTAGTGTGTTTGTGAAAGGGTGCATGCATCTGTGTGTGCGAGTGGGACTTTTTATATATGTACAGTATGATATACAGTGGCAGTTACACTATGTGCCATCCATTAGGGAAGTTCATCCACTGCTGCGCCGAGCTAATTATGAAGCTTTGCTGCCAATTTCAACACACAACATCATAATTCAAGGTTCATGTTTTTATTCATGAGGAGCTTCATTTGTGTTTCCGCCACAGAATCAACTTTCATTTGCATTCAATCTCTTCTATCATTAGTCACCTATATTTCTGTGCGTTCTGTAAGACAAGCTCAGTGTGCTACCCGCATGTCTGTAAGTATGTTGAAGGAGGTCATTAAATCCTTAATCATTATTCATGGAGGAATCCCCATGTGACAGAACGGCGTGTTGGAGATGGACAGTGTAGATGTTGAACTGCAGTGAAAAATTATCTCTTATATTATTGATAATGGATATTTATCAATAGCAGAACTGGGATCAAAATTGAAGTTGAATTAAAGAAATGGATTTAGAGTTGTTTCTACAAAATTTTAGGTTTTTCAGAAATCAAACTTAATGAAGCCGGCATCTCGTTGTTACTGTCCCCACTCAGGTGAGAGTGAGAATACATTCTTAACCCTCCTGTTGTCCTCGGGTCAAAATGACCCGCCACTGTGTTAAAAACCCCAAAAAAATCCTCTTAACGATATTTTTTTAACTTGAAATTTTATGACTTTGCCTAGATTGGCACCAACAGTAGAAAAAGTGAAATGTTGCTTTTATTCACATTTCCATGTAAGCTGTACAAAAAAAGGTACAAAGGTGGTCTTCGGGTCAAAATGACCCGTGAGACAAAAAGAGTTGAAATCAAGGTCACAGAGTTATTTACACACTACAGAATGTTACAATGTTTTAGTTGTTTTAGTCAAGCATTTGCAGAAGTGGTCTTCTCACAGACTGCTGTGCCTTTGATCAGTCTCAGATCAATTAGCAGTAAACGTGAACAAGACAGTAGCAGAAGTAAACAACACAAAGGCGTTCTCGCAGACTGCAGAGCTCTTTTTCTGTGGATTTCCAGAGATTATAAAGGTGCTGCAGATGACAGGGCCCCGAATTCTGTCTGTGCCAAAGCCATGAGTGTGCGTTATAACGTTGAAGAGGCTCTAGAGCTGATTTTTTCAGATGTCCAGCAAGACAACTCTGATTCAGAAGAAGAAGTGGAGGATGTATCAGAAGAAGATGGGGAGGAATACAACCCAGAGCATGATGAATCATCTTCAGAAGAAGAAGATGACAATGGGAGAGACACAAATGCCCATGACATTGTCTCTACATTCTACCTGTTTATCACACCAAGGTATGCCGTTTCTCATGCCGGCATACCTTGGTGTGACAGAGGGACTGAGGGGTCACAATGTTACATGTGACAACTTCTTCACATCTTACGACAGCAGCTCCTGAAGAGGAAGATCACCATGGTTGGTACAGTTCGAAAGAACAAGCCTGAGCTCCCACCTGCACTGCTTGCGTCAAAGGAGAGAGAGGTATTCTCAAAGTTTGCCTTCACGCCCACCACCACTCTAGTTTCTTACCTCCCAAAGAAAAACAAGAATGTAGTTCTTCTGAGCACACTGCACACAGACGGTGACGTTAGCGATCGTGAGAACAGGAAGCCAGTCATCATCCTAGACTACAACCGCAACAAGCGAGGTGTGGACAACCTAGATAAGGTGATTGGAACATACAGCTGCAGAAGGATGACTGCCCGCTGGCCCCTGGTCATCTTCCACAACATCATTGATGTTTCTTCCTACAATGCCTTTGTGATTTGGAGAGAGATCAACCCGACCTGGATGTCTCGTAAGCAGAACAAGAGGAGGGTGTTCCTGGAGCAACTGGGACTTGCACTTGTAATTCCACTCATTGAAAGAAGGAAGCATGTCCCTCGCACAGAAGCCTCAGCAGCAGTTGTGAAAGCTATTCAGAGTGCTGGAGCTCCTGATCAACCTGAGGATCTAGCTACCACAGCCACTTCCCCAGCTAGGGCAAGTAAGAGGAAGAGATGTCAGTTCTGCCCTCAAAAGAAGGACTGTAAAACAAATACTGTGTGCTGCAGGTGTAAGAAATATATCTGCAAAGGCTGCGCACTTGCATACTGCCCTACATGTGCCAATTAGTTCAACGGGTTTTGTTATTTTTCATATTTTTGTATTGTATATTGTCTTAAATTGTTCACTGAAAAAAAGAAAGAAAGAGAAAATAACGAAACTGAGTCATTGGGATGAATAAAAATGCATTCAAAACTTTTCTTTTCATAAGCTATAGAAATGAAGTGAAGAGGGAAAACTCAGGTATTCACACATTTTGTGGTGAATGACAAGTTGTTTCTTCAAATAAGATGAAATTTGGTGTTTAAATTCAATTAAGCTGCTTATATTAGGGGTTTAGTGAAGACGGGTCATTTTGACCCGGAGGACACGGGGTGTATACAGAAAATGAGGACAACAGGAGGGTTAAAAACCGTCACTTCAACCCCCCCACCCCCCAACACACAGACACACACACACACACACACACACACACACACACACACACACACACACACACACACACACACACACACACACACACACACACACACACACACACACACACACACACACACACACACACACACACACACACACACACACACACACACACACACACACACACAGGCTCACTTTCTGTTGATTGGCCAGCTCTCTGGAAGCCTTCCTGGGAGGCCGAACGCTGCAGGGCTGCCAGAGGAGGGCTGCTCTACTATGCTGCATGGGAGAAGTTTCAACAGCTCTCTTGGGCCTTGTTCACACTGCACATCCAGATTGTATGTGGTTTGATTTTCTGCCAGTCTGAACACAAAAAGCCACATGAGATCTGATGTTTCCAAATCTGATTCAAACCACATACGATAGATAGATAGATAGATAGATAGATAGATAGACAGACAGACAGACAGACAGACAGACAGACAGACAGACAGACAGACAGACAGACAGACAGACAGACAGACAGACAGACAGACAGACAGACAGACAGACAGACAGACAGATAGATAGATTTCAAATCGGATTCCTAACCTCAGCAAACAAAACCTAAGCCCCGCCTCCACAAATCAGATTCAGCATCCATTTCTTTTCACAGTAATGTTTGTGGAGTTGGGGCTGGTTGATAGCAGCACATTTTGCACCGTGTTCAGCCTCTGACTCAGATGAGCAACTTTGAAGAAACCAAAAAGAACAAGCTATTCTTCTTTTAATTAGTAGTGCGAAAAAACAAATGGTTCCCTTAAAACGTCCTAAAAAGGATAATTGGCCATAAATCTGCGATGCACAGTTGGAGAGAAGATTCAGATGATATAAAATGTTTGAAAATCCTCATTCTCTGGTGTTTTTTTGTTGATATGTGAGCTTCTGCATAATGGCCGTCTCTCCTCTGCTCTGCTCTCTGTGTCTCACAGACCGAGACGACACTAGGGAGCACACTAACTCCAGAAATAAGAGGAAGACAGAGAGTGGGGAGAAAAGGGAGGGCTGGATGGGGGGGAGGTTCAGGGGGGTTCAGAGAGAAGGAGGTGGCTTAAGGGCTGCAGGGCGAAAGGAAAGAAAGAGAAACAGCAGAGAGAGAAACAGAAAAAAAGAGAGATAGTGAGAGAGAGAGAGAGAGAGAGCGGGAGAACCGGGATCTGGCTTTATGGGCTCGATGGAGAGTGAAAGGGAGGGGAGATCAGAGCGAGAGTGAACCGTGTGTGCACAAGTTGTGTGTGTGTGTGTGTGTGTGTGTGTGTGTGTGTAAAAGGGGAACTGTGGTGTCAGGCTTGATTTCATTACCGGAGCTAATCAGGTCCATATACTTTAAGTGCTGCTTTAATTTGTCTAATCTCTGCAGGATATGGCGGCTGCCCTCTGGCTATATGGCTGCTTTGCCTTGAAAAGCTGCTGAAGAGCACGCACACATGCACTGACTCTGACCTCCGGATGGAAGATACGCTTCCTCTCTTATTAAGACGTACATATTTTCACTACCTTCGTGAAACGGACGCTGACATATCTTGGGCTACATGCTGGATCTTTGCAATCAAACATCGACCAACAGAGCAGCCGACACACTTCTCCCACTGATGTTCAAACACATATCAGCTCCATTATTTGCCTCTGGAGGTTTGGCTGAACTCAGTTGTCGTCTTAAAATATTGATCGTGCCAGCAGTTTCTTTACTGCTGCTCAAAGTAAAACTGTCAGAGCACCTACTGCAGAAATATGACAAGTGATGCTGACGTGTGGTGCATGTGTGGTGCTCAGTGTCGGGCTTGTGTGGTGCTTGGGGGGGAGGGGGGGGGCACATATGAGGGAGTTTAAGCTGGTGTTGAATATGGTGACCCTAGTGGACAAAATGGGTACACCCTGCGTGGTGAAGGTCTTTTACAAGGAGCAGTATGTCACTCTGACAGGAAGCATTTAAAACAGCTACTGCAGTCCAAATCCAAAACACAGGAGAGAGCTGCCCCCCCCCACCCCCCCTCCCAAGAGTCGATGCTCAGCCAGATTGCCATCTTTGTCTTAAGAGGAGTTAGGTTTTGATGACGCTGTTATTTTCAGCCTGCTGTATCTCCCTCATATCTCACCGAGGTACAGACTTTTGTTCAGAGGTGTGACGCTAACGTCCTCGTTGTAAATGTAATTAAAACAGAGGAGACGGTGCTGGATCCTCGGTCTGTGGGAGCATCTACAGGTATGTTACGTAGACTCACGGTGTTTGGTGTTGACCATGAGGTTTAGGTTTATCAGTCCTTGTCGGAGAGCATCTTTAGGTACAGCATGTCAGCGCGGTACACTGAACTTCCTGGTCTGAATGTTTGACAGGACTTTCTCCAAGATGACAATAAAATGCATCGTATGTCCAATCAGTCTCATCTGACGATTGTTTCGACCCGCTAAAGATCCCTCACACAAAGTTAAAAAAAAGTAAGGTTTGCTTTTGAATTCCGAGCGGTGCTGTCAGCATGCTGAGTGGTTTTCAGTCTGAAGGCGTGTCACAGACGCACACATTTAAACGTGTTTGACAAGTTCAGCACAGAGACCCTGAATCTGTGTGCACATATGTTCTGCAGAAACAATTAGTCCATAAATGCCAAAAAGGTGCACAGAGCATGTTTGACATCCACGGCACTATGAGCATGAACATTACTGTCACTTGAATTTTAAAAAAAAAGGTGACGTGTTGGTGTTTATTTTTTTTGAGAAATAGAGCTGTAAAAAGCCCGTAGAAGCAGAGAGTAGTGGATGTAAACTAAATGAAGTTACTTTCATATATAAGGATTCTCACAGGAGTCTGATACAGGTCACATTTAGCTACGTTTACCTGCAGTGTGAACGCAGCCTTTGCAGGCAGCGTGCTAGTGCTCGTGTTCTTCAGACAAGTTTCGATCTGGTTCTGTGTAAATGAACTTAAAAAAACACACACCCGAAATACTGAAAGCCCTCGCTCTTAAACATACCAAGATTGAACATGTGCATGTGTCTTTGAATGGTGACACCATCTTCTCCTTTCAATGTGAGCACTCCACTTCAGCGCTGCACTCACCGTCCAGTGGTCACGCTGTTACCTTCTCTCTGCCACCTCCTGTCTCCTCACAGTTAGCAGCACCTCTGGTAAAAGCTAATCCTCATGCTCTCACTTGCACACAACATCAAGCATTTATGGCCGCTGCTGTCAGGGGACATGACAATGTGTTGTGTGCATGGCTCAAAGTGGATGCTGTGTATTCCAACCACCTCCTCGCTTTAAGACAGCTTTTTTTTATTCTCTTTCTCCGTTCAAGTCTGAAGCTGCTGCTGCTGCTGCTGTGGAATCACAATGCAGATTAATTTAACCTACTGATAACAAACATCACATGCATCTGTAAATAAAGTAAACCCACAGATGTCTCATGCAAGCTTTTGCACATTGTCCCTTCCTAACCTCACTTTGGCTCATGATGGAGGCGAGTAAACACAAAATACAGGCCTGCATCTCCAATCTCCTAGCAACCACATCTGACACCATCATCATCATTATCATGTAAATCCAGCAGACAATCGCCTGAGCACAAAATCTGACTAAATAATATAGCAACCAGGGTTCAGTTTAGGGCCATCTTGTACACTTTTATTGCCAACAACATGCCGATGACAAACACAGGGGCTTTCATGGCTCTTCATAAAAACCACTTATCAGGATGTCAAAGCGGCAAAGATGCATACAATGTGTGTTTTCTAATTCATATATGCAACATTTATCAGCACTGGATACAATAAGAGCTGACGTGTGTTTACAGCCCCTCAGAATAATATTAATATTTGCATTACTAAAGCCCTATTGGCATGGCATTAATATGGTTAGTATTACTTTTGGACATCTGATCATTTGTAATTTTGTGTTGGAGTTTCTGTCAGAGGTCTTCTCATAACAGTGATCCAGTCTGAACTGGCATCTGCAGAATTTGGGTTTTTCTTTTTTTAAAGGTCTTTGAAGCTTTTTCAGCAAGAATTTCCAAACATGGCTCTTGAGTCGGGATAGTCGTTGCAAAGAGAAAAGAGTTTTGTGTTTGAAAGAACCGATGATGCCGAACTGATTAAAACCATCGAGTCCATTTGTTCCTGAAGTTTTGATGAATCTTTTTAAAACAGTGTTTAGCGTCTTCGTCTGACACAAGCCTTCATGTTCACTTCTAAGAGCTGACCAGTGTGTGGATGAAAATCATTGTTAGTGCACATCACACTGATCCAAAGCTGACAGACTGCAGAATAACATTGACAGTATGAAACCATTAAAGTGACAGCTGAAGAAGGTTGAAGATATTTAACATAAGATGTGACAGCGCTGTCACTCCATCAATTGGAGGGATGTAATAGTTGATCTCTCTGCACTTACATCTTATGATGCTACTTTCTTTTGGAAGCGTGCAGGTAAATGGTTCAGTATATAACAAAGATGACACATTGAAAAAGAATAAAAACACTTGAGCAGCACGCACTTTGAATGCATGAATTAAACTATCTCTAAAAAGTATTATTTAAAAGTCAATAATGACTTAATGTCAATCCATCCATCTTCTTCTTCTCTTATCTGAGGTTAGGTGGCGGTGGCTGCAGGCGCAGTAAAACCTGACTCATGCTTCTTATGGTCGGTGCGGTCGTCACGGTGCTGACGGCGTGAATGTCCCTGCCGGTCAGACCGGACCTCCTCAGCACTCTCTCACATCTCTTCCAACCCCTCCATTTTTAAAGTGCAGAACATTTTGAACGGCGTAAAGTACTTTGAGGCTCCGTAGCCAATCATTGTAACGCGGTCGGCACGAAGACGTCTACGTTGTTACCAAACCTTCGAGGTGCGTGGCTGGGCGCTCTGACCCTCCAATATCGCCGCGCTGACAGTAAAAAGCATGAATCAGGTTTTAGTCAACCCAGACTCTCCTCAGTCATGTTTTCCCGCTCCTCCAAGGCTACACCAGAAATATAATCCTTCCAGCGAACTCTGGGTCTCCCCTGGGATCGCCTCTCAGTTGGGCGACCATGAGGCTTCGTAATCAGAACCACCTCTCCTCGCTCCTTTCGATGTGAAGGAGCGGCGGCTCTCCTCTAATGTCCGAGCTCTTCGGCCTGTCTCTAAGGCCGCTTGTACCAGCGGTGTCGTTTATTTCCACTACCCAAAGATCATGACCACATGTGAGGGTGGGGATGAATACCGAGCGGTAAAACGAGAGCTTTGCCTTTAGGCTCAGCTCCTTCTTCGCCATGACGGTCCGGCACATCGCCTGCATTTAACAGGCGATCATGAGACGTAATCCCACTAACTCAAAGTGTTTGAGGTTAGTTAAGATAGACTTAATTGATCCCAATTGAGGGAAATGTGGATGTTAAAGAACTTGCAGTCCTGTGACTTGGACTTGTCTTGTCAACATGTCAGAAAGCATCACAAAGATTTCTTGTTTGATTTGGTCGTTTCTATGGATACCCTTGAGATAAACAGCTTGCAGCCCTCCGCCGTCTCAAGCAGACAAGAGCAGTTAATTGGAACGCTAGATAAGTGTGATTGGAAAAACAGTGATGTGAGGAACATAAAGCAGCATAGAGAAGGAACTAGAGTCTGGTTTGTTTGACTCCTCTGTCCGTGATAATGCTCAGCCCTCTGTGGGATCAACTCCACAACAAGCTGTTTCATCTCTCATGAGGCGAGACCACCATGTCATTATGACAGTGGAGACTCTGCCTCTCCACCGAGGCCTGATCCCTGCAGCTTAACAGTCAAATCCCGTCGCACTATTACGACGTGACCACATGACTTTGGTTCTCATGCTTCTTCTAGTCCCTAAAAAATCATCGACACATGAATGGAACAACCAGCCATAGTGTTTTTTTTTATTGCTTTTGGATGCATCCTCTAGTCGTGTCAAGCTTCCCAGTGTCCTTGACGTTCACCCCTCCTAACCATAAATCTCTAAATCTCCAGCTGCCATCATATCTTGTAAATAAAGCCTGTCGTTATAGTGACAGGATGCAAAAAGCAAAGCTGTATAGTTTCATGATATACCACTCTAATGGATTCTAGGATTAGTCATGGCATGCTATGACCTCACTGGTTTTGTTCTTGGTTGGTTTAATACAAAGACAACAAGACTTCAGATTATTGTCTGAGAGCGCCGCGGCCGCCTGGTGTGAGTGTGCCCAAACTTACAGGATCACCAAAGTCATCACTAATTCAGCATGTTGGACACATAAGGCAACAATCAGCAAGTTTTGACAAAGAAAATTCTAGCACACAGTTAAGCCTGTTAAAATCTCCCACATGATGGTGTGCCTTTAGTTTTACTCTGCATGTGCACTTACAAAGTCCCTCACTTGAAAGTGATTCAAAGGGCTGAGGAATTCACCAGTCTGGAGTGCGGACTTCATCTGTCTCAGATTTTATTTTAAATAAACCGCTAATTCTTTGGAGTGTTTTTATCAGCTGACCGAAGCTGAGGTCGTCCAGGATTTAAAATGTCCTTCGGACCTCTTTTGGAGGGTTTTTTTGGGGGGGGTAATGCACTGATAGGAGAATACATGGTATGAATTATAATCAGTTACATAAACCTGCTCAATAATAAATATAATCTATACGTTGGAGGCGAAAAACCTCCAAATGATGAACCAACGCCAATCTTTGTACGATTTAGGATTTGTATTTGTATTATCACTATTTTTAATATAATTTTAAATGCATCCAAAAAATCCTGAATCCTAAAAATGGAGGACACACTCCTCACTCTGGAGTATAAACTCCACTGATCTATATGTCTTTAAGTCGATGTGAGCGTTCCTGGTTTGCTCTGATCTTCAGTGTTCGGTTGTTCTCGCTCCAGCTGCACCCTGACTGAGCAACATGACTCTGACACAGGAGTATACTGTACTGTTGTTTTATTTGTTTATCCCCAGAAAATCCAAAGGAAAAACACAACTCATTTATAATCTGATCATCCAGCTGGCTTTATGTGTGCTGTGACGAGAACAATGGATGTCATGGAAAGGCTATTTGCTTTGAAAGGTTTCCATCATTGTTGCGGTGGAGTCACTCGACCTTGATGGTGAATCAGATGAACATTCAGGTTGGTTTACTTCTTAAAACTTAATTCATTTATTCTCCAGCAATTATTTATCAGCCTGTGCTCGGAACGAGAAATAATACCGCTTTAACATTTTCCTGCTGTACAAGACATGGGTTATTTACACACACTCTAAATATTGTAGATAAACGGAGACATTTGGGAAGCCGAGCATCCCCTAAAGGCAAAGGATTATGGGAGTTTATTTGTTTGGCTTTGCTAATGATGTAGAGCCGGTGATGTCTCGAACAAAAGCCCAGGACGTTGCACAATAATTCAAATGAAAGTTCTTAAAGCGGGACCAGTGGAGCACATTTATCCCCGGGTTTGTTGTAACACAATGTCGTCTAATTGCAGGAAAGTTAAGTCCTGAATGTAGATGTGTTTGTTTGTTAGGGAGTGTTAGAGGGGGCGATGTGTACAAGCTCTATCCTGTCTATTCATATTAGTTCAACAGAAATCTTTGACTTCTTCGAGGAAGCTTTTTTTTTTTTTTTTTTTTTTTTTTTTTTTCTAATAAAGAGATGAGTCCAGGGAATAATCCCAGACAGACAGGAAACAGTTTACACAAGAGGAGCAGACATGATGTCTCTGGTGGATTTAAGTCGTCTTGTTTTTGGATTAAAGGCTCAATTACCTTTTCAATGTGTCTTTGTTGTTACCTTAAAAAGCAGCTAAAAAAAAGGCGGAAAAATCTGCAAGCCTTCCAATCCATGCGACACAATGATTTGTTTGCTTCTTCTGTCTTGTTTGAGCCACGGCAGCATTGTCTCATGAAGCACACTTTATAAATGGACAGACACTTGGTTTACATTGGTATTTGGTAAAAAGTTTATTCAGGTTTGGTTTGGAAGAAAGCATCATGTTTTGGTCTCGTAACTGCACATCTTTGTTTTACGACATAGTGGGCATGTAGTTTAACTTAACAAAAGATGTTTGTCAGAAAACCAAGGTAGTTTGATTTTGGTCCGGTTAGGATTTTCTTCCAATGCAGACCTTCGGGGGTGTCAGTGGCTCAGTCCGCAGGGCCCTGTGGGGTCGGCGGTTCAAGTTCCGATGTGGACCATAATATGGAAGTTGTTCTTGTAGCTGGAGAGGAGCCAGGGCACATCCCGAGTATAATTTGGTCAACAAACACCTCCGGCACGCTGCCTCTTTATCGTGGGACATACGGTGGGGGTCATTCATTTCACAGCTGTCATTCTGTCCTTTTTCCCAACTTTCAGTGAGAAGCCTCCGGGGCGAGCTGCAACCTTGAGCCACTTTAGAGAGTTGTAGTCTTTGTCTGTCACCTTCAAACTCCACCTCCCATCACAGATACATGCAAGGCTATGGGTGCCCTTAGCCCCCCCCCCCCTTTACTGCATGTACGCCTCGGGGAGGAAATAACAAGCGGTTGGTCGGTAGGCTGATGTATCTCTAAACGCTCTGTGAGGATGTGCAGGTCACTCTGCAAGCACAACTGTTATTGATCACTTGTGTGTGTGCTCACACACCCACAGGGGCCACACACCTACACAGGTTGGTACACCATAATATCTGATGTGTTGTCCAACGGCAGAAATATGACTCCTGTGAATATCTACATTAAGGATGAAATCTTAAGTCCACACGTGTCCTCTGATTTAGACTTGATTACTCTTCTGCCATGAAAACTTCTTTTTATTGTTGCATAAGTTTGCACTTTAAAAAGCTGCTTGTCTCCTCCTCCTCCTCCTCAGCTGAAGAAAGGTTGAGACTTTCTGCTGCATAGTGGACAGATAGATTGTCCTGTTGAAGAAGCGACTGTCTCAAGTTATTTTCCAAAGGAATCAAGCTCTGGTGTCCTGTGTGACCTCTTTCTGTGACCCTGACTGACTTCCTGACTCTTCAAAATCTGTTCAAAAACAAATCAAATCAAAAGCTTGCTGACTGACACAGATCACTTGACACGATTCGATCTATTATAATTCGTTCTAAAAGCTGCTTCTGTTGGACAAGTTTGACTCTTTCATCCACATTCTCACCAGCACACAGCGGACCAGACGCCGTGTTAAAAGGTGTGAGTTTTACACTGTCAGTTTTCAGAGGTTTAAAAAAATGTTAACACTCCCTAAATTCCGATGTGGGAAGGTGTCGGGGGAGGAGCTTTCAGATGCTGTTAGACAAACTGTCAAGAAAGAAGTTCGAGGTTTTCTGAGGCCTTAAGCTGGCTGCCAAGATGAATGAACAGAAAATAATCCGAGAGATCATCTTCCCACAATCGGACTTTTCTTTAGCTACCTCGTAGTTTTCTTTGCAGCTTTTCTTTGCCGGGAAAAAAATAGTTTTCCAAAGGACAAACAAGGACATTGACATTTAGGGGTTACAGTAGGATATTCAGAGGAGATTTTTCAGACCGAAACAATCAGCTCCCCTCCTGTCTCCTCACCTTCCCCCACCCCCTCGACGTTTGTCTCTCTGTTTCGTTTGAAGCAGACCAACACAAGTCTCCATTTGCATCTCAAAGTTGATTCGGTGGTTATTTGTTTTTTAGGCCTGGGAGAGTCTTGAAGTCTGTTGGTTTTTCACACTCTGAGATACGTCGTTCCTGAGTGGGCGGGGCTAACAGGTGGAGAGGGAGGGCTTCACTGGAGTAAAACAAACAGGTTCAAGTGTCTGAGTGAAACAAAAAGACTCAGTGAGAACACAACAGACCAAGAGGGAGTCTAACTTTACCTTTATTTTAGTCTTTAGGATAAATGAAACAAATTGATTTTTGTGGTATTAAAACTCAGAAAATCACAAATTATACCTTTAAAGAAAGTTTTCATTTGTAAACTACTTCACTCTAAATCACAAAATAAGTATATATATTTTTTAAAGTATAATCTACAAAGATCATTGTTAGCAAATACTTTTTCTTAATTTGTTATGTGAAGCTTTATTTGTGGTGCTTTTCATTCCTTTATTCAGAGAGGACACAGTCAGAACTTGATAGAAATGACGGAGGAAAGGAGACACAGTTCAGATTCAAACTGAGACCGTCCGTTTAGAGGACTCGAACCTCTTTGCACTAACCACCACGCTCCCAGCTCTCTACATATTCCTTTAATGGAAAAATGATTTGACTCGTCATAAAAACAAGATTTAATGTCCTAAAGCGAGACAGTGACGAGCACAGTAAAGTTTCCTGCTTGTACTTCCTTCAGATGACATTTTAATTAACTTAATACCTTTTGGATATTATTGCAGAAAGTCAAACTGAAACCTACAAGAAAAAACATGTACACAGCTCAGGCATGTCTACATGCTTTACGCCCACACACACAACCTGCAAACACACACACACACACACACACTGATCAATATTCATGACAGCCCACAGCAGGAAGTGTGAAGTCGGTGCGTGCTCGTATTAACATGTATGAACTCAAACACCCCTAAAGCATAACTTCCTCTGTAATCACAATGTGGCGGTGCATCGGGAGGCTTCACACACACACACACACACACACACCGCTGATAGAATTCACCGCTGGCTACAACAACATGTCATCCTCAGAGACTGTGAACTCCCGCCTTTATCTTAACACCTCCACCGGCTTCACTTCCCCCTCGTCAAGGCAGTTTAGACGTCAGTGCTGCGTTAAGGTCTGGCGAGGTGTGAGAACGGTGTTTTCTTACATCAAGGCTAGAGCTGTGCCACACCTTGGCTCTGTCAATTTCAAATGTTGCACTCAAGATGAAATGTAGACATGTTCAGCATTACAGGCTATAAGACATTGGAAATTAGGAGAGGATAATTTGAGTTTTTAAATCCTGGAAACTCGACCTGCAAATGTTCACGTTAAAATACAAAACAGATGTCTTCTTCCTGCAGCCACACATCTGCCTTTAATGACACCAGAATAATCCCAAACAGCGTCTTCAGCCTTCACTAGAAGTACCTTTGCACAGTCCAGTCTCTGCAGCTGAAGTAAAAAAAAGTAAGACGTTGAGTTTCTATCACGGGAACTTTCAGCCATCACAGAGTCACTCTGCTCTTTGTCCATCCAGAGCAGTTTTTTATCTGAACACGTGAATTCAGTGCTCGGACAGGATTTGTCTTTCTTTAAGAAGCATCCGTGGCCTTGCAGATAGACTTTAGTCTGACATGATCTACTTGCATGTTGTTAGATCTTGTGGTGGTGGGATGTGTTGTGCCCCTGGGATACGCCGGCTCTCACACGGTGTGATTCTACGTGCAGCAGCAGATGGCTACTGGAAGACAGCGTGCATGACAACTCGTCACTCTCTCTCTCTCTCTCTCTCTCCGCTGTATCTTGTTCCGCTCACGCATCAGTGATCATGGGCGCCTGCAGTAGCTTATGAGCTAATCATCAGAGCAAAAACACTGGACATTGATCTAATTTAAGCCGTTGTTGGGCAACAAGAGCCTGGAGGAGACAAAGAGAGCGAGAAACTCGGCAGATCATTACGGCAACATCTGCTCACTTCCTCAGCATCACAGCGAAGCATTCATGTGCAAACACTGAATAAGAAGAATGTCTAGTAGATGAAGTTGATATCAAACATAATGGCAGTCGAATATATAAAAACAAGGCTTTTATTTAAAAACAGAAAAATCCACTTCAGTTTGAACACTGACACAAGAGCGTGATCAGATTTCTCCGTGATCGATGATCCACATGCCCTCGCTCACTCACAGCTGATCATTCCCTTTAAAAGGCAGAGAAAAGAACCACGAGAGGCTGGTGGATCAGACGCAAAATTAATAAGCCCTCAGAGGCCGTTGTGTAAGCGATGCACTTGCCCCCTAAGCACAAGGAGACATTCATCTCGTCCCCCTCCCTCCTGTGTGATCTCTTAATGACAATGAAACAGGCCTGCAAGAATTCGAGCAATTTTCTAAATTGATTTTCCTCCTCGGACGATTTACTTTGTCGTTAGAGCGTCATTCATAACTTTTCAGGGGATTTAACGCGAGCCTCTCTGTGGGAGTCTGTGTGATTCAGCAGCAGTGTGAAATGTATACTCAGTCACTAACACAAGCGCCTATATCCAGTGCTGTGTGTTTTACTCCAAATGGCCTCATCAGCAGAAACATGTCCCTAAGTGTTGTGTGTGTGTGTGTGTGTGTGTGTGTGTGTGCGCCACACTACACAGCAGGAGATCGCAGAGCTTCCAAGTTACGGCTCGGAACATTTGTGGTCAGGGGTAAATTATCGCCTCGATCTCGAACACGTATGATGCATCGACACGGCCGCAAACCTCCCCTCCAACAACGTGTTCTCAGACGCCTCTGGAGATTTGCTGTGAAGTGGTTTACATGCACACATGACACTGGAGCTGCGAGTCTCATTTAGCATGCTAACGTCTGACGACTGCTGTCTTGTTTCTCAAGACGTGGCATGAGCGTGGCGAAGCCATGTTTTGATTGACACCTGCTTGGTTCCACACACAGTCGTGAGTCGTCTGAGTCAGAATCAGAGGAAGTAGAAGCCCAACTGGTACCTGAACTAAGAAACACATGCTGCCCGTGTTACAGTACACAGGTTAGACCTGCAATACCAGATGTGCTATCTCTTTTTTTGTCTTCATATTGCTGATAAAACGTAACTGTTAATGTTAGTGTGGTGCTAAATGAGCTTGATACGATTAGATGCCTTGATGCCTAGATGTAGATTTGTGTTTGCAATGTTTTTCCAGTGCAAGACCGTGCAAACGGCATGCATTTGAACGTTTCTTGCAGCACAAGGTGAGACGTGTGACCTGCATTTAGAAACCAGCGGAGAGCTGCACGAACATGAAGACGAATGAGGTACAATAGGAAGAGGCTGGCAGGCTCGCTGACGGCTGGACCGCTCGATAAAAAGAAAGATGAGGAGATGCTGTTCAATAAAGCAGCCGGGCCCTGCCAGGCAGAGATCTCCCCACAGGGAACGCCAGGGAGGAGAGAAAGTGAGAGTGGGGGAGCAGCAGGGAGGAGTGGAGGAGTGAGGTGGCAAAAGAAGGAGAGAACATAGAGTGACTGCGGGGACAAAAAAAGACAGCACGAGCTGAGAGAGGAGGAGGGAGGTTGGTGATAAAATCCTCAACGATTTAGAAATTGGGTGGGATGTGTCATGCACATACAGGGAGCCATGTTATTCTCTCTGATCTCAAACATACAAACACAAAGAGATTTGAGGAACAGGGCACTTCTCTCAGGACGTCATTAACAGTGTTGTGTGGGCCGGCGGGGGCAGCATACCTCCACATGAGAGATCAGCTGACCTGCTGATGTGATGATTTAGTAAAACAAGAAGGCAAAACAAGGCAATCAAGCCTGCAGGAGCACAGGTCGGCTACTTTCAGCAATAAGAAAACTGGATGCTGTGTCACCGCCATGCTTTACCCTGGTGTCCGTTTACATGGAGACTCGGTCACAGCTGAACATCATCACCCTTTGCGCCCTTATCCTGTGGCAGTGACGTGTGGACAGCAGGCAGCTTCAGCCTCGTCAAATATCATCACTCCATCTGAGGGACAGGTTGAGCTCAGCTGCAACATCACATATCTGTGCACGACATGAAACCTCACGATCACCTTATCCGCATAAACTGCTTGTACCTACACTGCAAGCTAACACAGAGTATTGAAATCGTTGTCATGGAAAAGCCAATCATTTAGCGACTAGTGACCGCCTGCCTTTCTATCAGTGAGTGAGGCTATATGCGATAGCTGCTCCATACAGAGCAGGTGAAAGCAAACAAAGTTCTCTTGTTTTAGAAAAAAGCCAAATCCGCTTTTTTAAGTCGTTTCATCTCATGATGGATATATTTTCCTTTCTTTGCTGCTTCATCTGCATCTGCCATATTTACCATATTTACCCAGAAACATCCTACAACAAGCAAAGTCTGAAAGTACAGACAGAGGACAGGCTCCCTGCAGTCACAGTCACACATGTGATAGTTGTTCAGTAGGTTAAAGGAGGAGGACGTATGAAGACTCAGAATCACTCTCCTCCCTGCAGTGTTGCCTGTGATAGATTTGTCTCCACTGGTGTCAGTCTAACTGGAGGGAAGGATTCGGTTGTGGTCGTCAGCCCCAACACCAGGCTCCGCTGAATATCTGCTCCCTGAGCTGTCACACACTCCGCAGGGTTTTGTGCTTGTTCTGCCCTCATAAACCTGTTTATTGAATTTCGATGGTAGGCATAAGGCTGTTGTTTTTCCCCCATATTCTCGTCAAACCCCGGAGACAGGAAATAAAACGAATGAGAAATGGTTGAGAACCTCTCAGTGATTGTATGGGACCGGCCTGCTCCGCCGGCTGAATAGCTCTCCTTATAAATGCCATGTTTTGGCTCTGGTTAGCCAGGTGTAATTAGGGTTAAATCCCGGGCTGTCACTCAGATTGTCGTTTACGGCCACTAAAAGGGACATCTCCTGTGCTGAGGAGCACAGGTCTGCCACTCCAATCAGCTTTATGATGCTGGGGCCTGACAGATAAGCAGAGGCCAGGCGGAGGCACAAACTGTGTGGAGGAGCAGGATTTGGGGGGGGGGGGGGGGGGGGGCTGTGCTTACAATGAGAAAATTAATGCAAGGAAAGAAACAAAAGTGCTGTTCAGAAACAGGATGAGAAATAAAAACAATCCATTGTAATAGTTCACCCGACAGAATCACAAACCGGTGTTTTTTGAGAAGTCACTTTCTTATTCCTACTTTAAAATGACACTTTCAAGACGTACACGCAATTATACATTCCATCATTACAAGTCGTGCAAGTATACAAAGAAGAAGCAAGACGTGCTCGGCTGATAATCATGACGTGGAACCATCTGGAATTGAAGTGAGGGAGGCTTTTGATTAATTGGGAACATCTGGCTCTTAAAATAAAACTTTCTTACAACATGTTAGCTGAAATGAAGGAGCAGAGGACGGCGCTGCGGTTTGGCTACTTCAGTCGCTTCACTTGACTGGCTGGGAGATAATGGCTTTGAGCATTTTAGGACAGTTTTGGCAACTTTTGGTATTAATTGAGCAGTTTAAGAAATGTTAAAGGAGCAGTCTGTAACTCTGACCCCTAGTGTTTAAAATGAGTACTGCAGTCTAAACTCTAATCATCACAGAGAGCTGCCTCCCCCCCTCCTCTCACACAGGTCAGCATGTGGTGGACACTGTAGCTTCAGTGTTTAGCCAGCTCTGCATGTGGTGGACACTGTAGCTTCAGTGTTTAGCCAGCTCTGCATGTGGTGGACACTGTAGCTTCAGTGTTTAGCCAGCTCTGCATGTGGTGGACACTGTAGCTTCAGTGTTTAGCCAGCTCTGCATGGGTCTGTAAAGCTTTCTGCGTTCTAACCTCTCTCCATGTTTCAAAAGCATCTCCAACATTGATCCTAGTTTGAGCAGCTTTCTGCTGCTGGAGCTTATTAGAAACATGCAGAGGCTTTTTAGCTCGGGTACAATCACTTCTATCTGAAGCACTTTGACACCTGCTGGTTTGCCAGTTCAGGGCCGTTTTAGAATTTGCTTGCATGTTGTTGACATTTGGTTTTTATAGACGTAGAAAGAAACTCCTTCAGTTTGTACCTGATTTTTATAACTTACACTTTATGTAGTGCTCATGTTGAAAGCACAAACGTCACTCTGAGATCTCATCATATCTGAACGACTTAGTGATGAAGTGACACAGGCATGTCTGCACACTTCAATGGATAAAACCTTAACAGCCTGATAATCTTTAGCTGCCTTCACCGTGACTCCTGCCAGAAGATCCTAAAAGGACGCCTAAAAGAAAATATACTTTAAAAGGAATATAGAATATCTGTCAGATTTGCAGGGAAAGGAGCTGAAGTCTTTTTTTTCTAATGATGACTTCAGTGTCAACTCAGGCGGCCAAAATATCTCCAGCAGCAGCGGGCAGTGATGGTGAGGGTCTGATTCGTCTCCAGCCCTCCAAGTTAATTAGAGAAAATGTCACATGTTCCTCTCCTCCAGCAGACAACAGCCCGACCCACCGACTGCGATATAATATTGTTAACCGATCAAAATAGCTGACCTCATTAAATTCTCGAGACGTCTCTTGTCATCAGCTCCAGGTTTCGACGGGGGCCAAGGCATGCTGCTTCACTTTCACACTTTTTTTTTTTTTTTTTTCCACCTCAGAAAGTGCAGAAGAAGAACCTGCAGGAAGAATAAATCCAGAAACCTGTGATATGGGACCTGTAAGTGTCACAGCCAAAGTGCCCCTTTTCAGAAATCTACTTGCACCCTGTCATGACTCCCTGTCTGCCCCTGTGAAGAGCCAACGCTAATTTTCACTGAACGTAACCCTCATTGTCTGTGAACTGTAATGAAATAATGATACTCTGACTGAAGAGGAACCGTCTGAATGTCGGTCTGATGGTTTTGGCTGGAGCTTGAGTCACTTCGTCAGGCCGTACCAACTTTTTAAAAGTGAGAATAAGATAATAGAAGTGTGGACAAGCCCTTCAATTATGAATAAATGTAATAACTCAGTATGCTGACATGTCTTTGTGTGTTTAATTGGATCTCACTCTTTCATAATATAATGTGTTCTGTATCTGAGAAGCAATGCCAAAGCAATGCCAAATCTAAAAGCATAGCAATACACGGTCAAATCTGGAATATAAGACACACAGGGTGTCCCAAAGAAAAAGGTTCCTGCCTGATGATTTCCATCCTTTAGCCATGCATGATTTATTTGTTGTCTTTCAATCCTCCACACTTTTTTCGTTCAGTGAGAGATTATGAGTAAGGTTTCCTTTCTTTTTGAGTTACAAGGGGTAGAGGTAAACTCTCCAACCAATGAAAGAATGAAATGGGATGACCCTTCAGTACCATGATACGTTATCAGCAGTCATGTACGACCTTACTGCAAGGCATTCTGGGAGATTTCTCATCACACTTGGTTTTGGAGTATGCATCTGAAGATCTCTTAAAGGGCCATGTAGCCCAAAGTCTGCACTGTCCTACACTTCAGGTCCAACAAGAACCAGGACAGCCCCCCCTGACATGAACATGCATAACGTCAGGGTGGGCTGTTTAATATTTACCATTTCAAAATGGGGGCAGTCTGATCGTCTTCGTCTTAAATCAGAAAGAATATTAAAAGTGTCAGGATTTTTTTTTCCTTGGGACAAATTGACTTTATGGAGATTATATAACAGCCCAGTTAACCTCTAAGTGCTGACAAAGTCAGACGTAAACTTTTGACCCGAGGATCATTGAGAGAATGACTCCAGCACCTGTTTTCACACCATAAGGTTGACTATAAAAGGGAGCCATGCAGGCCAGAGAAGAATAGTGGAAATCTGAGCAGTTTGCTCTCTGATAGGAGGCTTAAGGAGTCATTGAGGTGTGTAAAGCTCACCTTGCCTAGCATCTGCTCTCTACGTAAAGCACAGAGCTCATAAAGTGGATCTTTTGTCAGACAGCCCCGGCCTGTCCCAATGAAAAGGGAACCTTAGTGCTGCCGTGCAAAGCGCTAATGTAATTCAATCTGGACGCCATCGGCTCTTATGTGTGGAAGCGGACAGTGAACACATCTGCAGGTTCCATCTCCGTGTGGCGCGGCATAATTTGTTTGTCATTACGGGCTTGGCTTTCATCTGTGGGTTATGTGCGAGCGCTTCTGGCAGCTGCAGCTTGCCTCTGCATTAATGGACTGCTCACAGCCTCGTCTCCAGATGCCGCCCCGATCCTGTGAACCTATCTGGCATGCAAGTGTCCTTTCTGATGTTATTCTGGGATAATTACAACAACAACAAAAAAGTAAACAAACGTCCTTCATTGTGTGAGAAAAAAACCCCAGAAAAGACACCTTTCTCTGAGTCAGGAGTTTTTGAGTGGGACAGTGGGAGAAAAGGGAAGGACTCAATGTCAAGTCTTTAACCTTGTCTCTTAACCTAGCGGCACAATTCATGCTGTTAAAGCTCAGTAATTGAGTTCTTAATCAGTCTGAATGTTTTATTAAAGGGTTGCAGCTCTTTAACTGCCATGACTGATATTGTCTCAAAAGAACAATTTTAAAGGTCACATCCTCTTCCTCTTCAAACAGTTTAAATCAGTGTCAGAGCTCCTCTTCATCATGTGTGTGAAGTGTGTTGTTGTAAATCCACTCTGATCCTGTATTTGATCATGTCTATAAACCCCTCTATTTCAGCCCTGCTCAGAACAGGCTGTTTCTGTGTCTGTAGCTTTAAATATGTAAATGAGCTGTGTCTGACCACGCCCCCTCTCTGGAAGGGCTCGGGTGTACTCGCTGCTTTCTGGCTCCATGTCCTATTGTTTACGGTGAGAAGGCAGACTCAGAGGGCAGAACAAACACCTAGCTGTGGGAGTGTCACCCACCTGGGGGAGGGGCTACTGCCCTTTGTGATGTCATGAAGGGAACATCTCCAAACAGCCTGTTTGAACACACATTTTCTGAAAAGTGGAGCAGGCAGAAGACGGAGAGGATGGACTTTTCTCATCCTTGGGGGGTTTGGAGACAGACTAGAGACATGTTAGAGTTAGAGGAACATGAGGAAGAGGATTTTGCAGAATATGTGACCTTTAAGAAGAAGCTAAATGGTACGCTAAGAATGCTATTCTCATTGTCATTCATGAAACTGTAGGAAGTGTGAACCCATCCACAAAAAGAAGTCAGAATAACTGAATAAGTTCTCTCAAACACATGGAGCCAGTTTGGTCATATTACTCAGAAGATTTGTTTTCTATGTAAACAGCTGCAGTCGTGCCTTGTGGCCCATCAGCTGTGCTGCCATGGTTTAATATCCAATATTTATCTAATTACCCTTTTAATCACTGATAATGCCTTTCCCCACACTGTGCCAAGATTCAATCAGTGTAAACGCTGAGTCGTCCATCAGCCAGTTTAAAATTCAAACTTGAATGTAAGTGTAGTGTTGACAGGCCAAAACGCACAGGAAGAGTGAGCAAGTAGATGATTATCTATTTAAAGGTATAACACGTAGAATTTGAGTACAATGTTTACACTTAAACATCTAAATTAATGAAATGACTCAATTGTTTTACATTTTCTTTATCTGAAAGTACCTCAAATAATTCAGACGGTTATCAAAGCCAGATAAATCCATAACTTTATGGTTAGTAACTGGACGTGTCGTGGTGACTGACATGACAGAAACACTGTCTGCTACTGAAAGCTGCCGTACTGTTGCTGTGCCACTATGATAAACACATTTAGTAAATTATTCTCCGATACATTAACTCGTCTGTAAACATATTCTCCTCCTCCTCGGTTTCATCTGGTCGGGGTGGAGTGTAACAGCAGAGAATCACTCCCATAATTTCACACCAGCTTCAATGTAATCTTTTGTTATTGTTGTTATTGAGAGCACCCTGGTGGCAGATTTGACATACTCTGTGTTATTAATATATTAATATTAATATTTTCCAAATCAATAAAAAGGATGAGTTGGTCGTGCAAAACGTTTTTCAGAAGTAAGCAGGTAATTTCTTCCAGGCCTTCGTGTTCAAAAGGGGCATTTTTGAAGGAGAACCCTCTTATGAAGTGCAAAACCAAGCCTTATAAGAAAATAACCCAGACAGTAAAAACCATATTCAAATTGGCGTTACTCTGCAAGGACCTCTAATTGTAACCAAGCCTACAAGCAGTTATGAGAACAGAGGCCCTGAATGTCTTAAAGCAGCACTTCCAAGGGTCGGGCACGCATGATGGCCGTCTCAAATGAGCAGCAAAGCTTTGGAAAGGCTGGGGGAAGTCTTTTGAAGAGAAGCTTTGAATAGGAAACTGAAGTGATGGTGCAACTTTTATTGTGCCAAACTAAAGCAAAGTTGAAATTTGGTATATTTTACAGCTTTGGGTTATAAATCTGTCATGCGTAATGAAACACAGGGAGGGGGGCTGTTAGGTGTTGCTTGAAGGGGCAACACTGGAAATATATGTATCTGTGCTATGGGATTTTCTCTGTTAGTATGAGACCATTTAGTCATACTAAATAAACATTTGAAATATACACAGATTTGTTTTTGAAAGACTCTGACCTGCCTGAGCTCATATTGTATGAATAACCAAAATCCACATCATCACAGAACTACCTTCTGTTTTTATGGCGTCATCGCCAGCATTCGTTAGTTACCGTGGTAACGATGTTGGCACGAACTCACCGAGCTGGGTAGGTTTGTGTGCCACAGCTCTGGGAACAGTGACAAGCCAGTACGATGGATGTTTGGCATCCTGTTGATGCTGACTGCAGACGCCACAAAGTGGAAACAATGTGATATCTGGCTGATCTATTTTACACTTTAACCTTACTGGAGCCGCCTCTGCCATGTGTGCTGCCATGTGTGCTTATTTATGTGCTGGTATATTACCTTTATAAAGAGGGAGGACAGAGCAGGTATGGATATATTTAGACAACTTCTGCAGGATTCCCTTGAAAAAGAGGTTTTTAACCTCGATGGGACTTTTTCTGGATGAATAAAGGTTGAAAAAAAAAAAAATAATAATTAATAATAAATTAATTAATAAAAATAAAATTCTTCTGTGATCAGATATGAAGGAAACATGCAGCAGCCAGTATGTCCTCCTTCTAACTTTAGATTCTGATCCTCAATAGTCTGGATTAAAAGGCGCTTTAAAGGCCCCGCCTAGAACACAGAAAGCTCTCAAAGTTCCTGCCTGCGCATCGACTCAAGGGAGGAAGTAAATTTGACTTGCAGGACCCATTTGTGTGTCAGACTCCTGTGGAGCTCCTTTAAGGACCATGAACACACAGGGTAAGGACATGTTCTGGTTTGTTACTTTATTTATTGAACAAAGCTCCAAAAAGTTGACATCACTTCACAGTTTCCACGTCTCTTGACGAGAGAACTCACTTGTAAAAAAGCTGGAATGCCCTTTAAAAAAAGAATAAAAGTTTTTAAATGAGTGGAGATGATAGACAGGGAGGGCAGAGCCTGGGGGGTGAGACCCCGCTGAGCCCAGGAAGATCATCTCCAAACATTACAGTGCACCTGTTCCTCCTCATCACCGCACCAGAGCTCTGACTATTAATTACCAGTGAATACGTGCTCAAGCTAACATGGGAGATGGCATGAATTAACCAGGTGGATGGGTGTGTGTGTGTGTGTGTGTTTGAATGTTCATCCATTAACTGTTCTGTGACCGTGCATTGCTCCTACAGCTCTCCCACCTGAGACAGGCAGGTGAAGGTAAATGTTGTCACAGAGGGACAGCTATGGGACGGTCAGTCACAGTGCTCCTGGATAAGTAGGACGTTTACGTCTATATTTATATAACACTCAAAAGACATATGGACACTGTGAGAGCTATCTCATGCGTGAAAAAGCTCATTTATTCTTAAAGTGCTCATCAGAATCAGACAGCGGCCGTGCATCAATTGAGCTCAGTCGTTTCTCAATCAGCAATACAAAGGTTCGAATCTGTTTACCATTTACAGAAATGAAGCGTTTTTCATGCCTGACTGGATTTGTTTACCTGCACATGTGACATATTTATGACTTTGCTTTCAACAATGTGTGAATGAAAAAGTAAAAGTAAAATGGATGCAAGAAGAATAATTCATTTAATAACTTAAATATTTGAATCCTCAAGACATCCAACTTCTTCTTCACACCTTTCGTTTGTTCGCTCTGGTCTGAATCTTGTTGCATCGTGCTCTTTAAGGATAGTTGAGACGCCGTGCATTTCAGCTCAGCTCCAGGTCGGGTCTCGGAGTTGATGTCCTTGTGATTGGCATGGTGCATGAGTACAGCATGGCAGTAGGATTATTAACAGAATGCAGCTGGACTCTGGATGAACACATTGATATTCCTCCATGTTTTTAGGTCGGCTCTATTACATAGAAAACATCGTGGATGTTTGTGGCTGAATAACTATCCTTGAACTGTTTATTTGGGAGGAAGAAAGTCACTTTTTCAATTGCCAGACTTTCAACATTTTTGCAAAATAGTCCCATTTCCTTTTTTCGCAGAACGTCAGCCACAATGACAGGGCAACAAAACAGGACACACTGTAGATGTTTACACTGGCTGACCACCAGTGAAATATATTTCATTTGGATTGCAACACGAGGCTGTCAGGAGGGTTTTTCTCTCTGATTGTTGGTTTGTTTGTTTGCTTGGCTTCTCTTCGGTTCTGTCTGTAAATAGAGCAGATACAGTAGCATGTCCTTGTGAGAGCCTTGGGCAAATTACTAACCACCGCTCCGTTCTGACCACTATAACGGGGCTTCTACAGCGAGCTACTGAAATGTAATTGAACAAAAAAGCACTTTAATGTACCTGTATACTTGCTTGATCATACGTGAGCCAATTGGCTTCCTGTGAGGACCAGACCAACAAACTCCTCCTGCACCACCAACCGAGACAGGCCTCCCCTCTAACGACCACGACCTCGGCATTCACTGTGTTCAAACACGTTCAGGTCTATTTTCGAGCTCCTGGACAATTTCAAAATAAAAGACCATATTCAGAGTGCTGATTGTATTTTTTCCTGACTTTATAAACATTACGTCAAAACAGAAACTGAATGAACAACAAGCCATCCCCAGAAAGACACAGAAACATGTTTTTCTTGTTACTCCCGCGTGATCTTGTAGTTCTCCTGGGATGTGTGAAGAGCTGCTCGTGGCTTCGATCACGTTCCAGAAACACACCTGATTGGCAGAGTAAAACCGTGTAAATGTGGAGTAATGACTCGTACATTACCTCTTTGCTTAAATGCCAAGAAGCAATTAGCATGCAAAAAAAACAAACCAAACCGTGAACACACATTTTTATACGTGCTAAACATTAGCCTCTTAGCATGTCAGGGGACTCAATGTTTCCCGCCGAAACAAGTCCATTACCCTGTCTCTTTATCTTACATGATCCTGTGAAGGATAATTAAATCTCTCAGAAAGAACAGCCTGGAGGTGAAAGACAAACAACTTTTGGAGCTTTGATTACTAAATCAAACATTCAGCCGCCAACACAGCTCACTTCTTGTTCAGCCTCGCTGTCTGAAAATGTTAAAGCATCTTTTTTTTTTCCCAGACTTGTTCGTCAGTAAAAGGAAACCACAGTGGAACGGAGAGAGCCAGGGCATTTCCTGCATTACAGCAGAATAACAACCTATCATTATGCACAGCCACTCATTTCACAATAATAGAAGTACAGAACTCGCTGGCAAGACTAATGTCCTCAGAGAGTTTCTGCTTTTGTCTGCTAACTTTATGTATTGATGCTTTTCTTTCCCTTCACACTCATCAGTGGATGTGCTTCAGCGGCTCATTATAAAACCTTCAATAACCAAAGTGCAGTGTGTGTGTGTGTGTGTGTGTGTGTGTGTGTGTGTGTGTGTGTGTGCAGTATTGATTTGACTTCATGTACATGAAGCTTTGTTAATAATTGATCATAACAAACTCTGAGTAACTTCTTGTTTTTCAAACACAGGTGAAATCGATGAGTGTAGTTATCCATTCATCAAAAACAATCTTCATATAAACTAAACATCAAACTTCAGTGGCGGTATTTTAGTTTTTAAATTCATCAATGCAACACACTAGACAAGTTCCTTTGACGACCACACAACAGAAGATTTTCTAAAAACTTGCTCTGAAGACGCTTAAGTCTCACATCCTAAACATTTTAGTCACCCACCAAAACCTCTTATTTTGAAAGATCATTATTTACAAGGCTACATCCTGTTTCCTGCTGAGATTATTTCCCATAATGCTCCTGAACCCAACAATGGAACAGAAACAGAAGTGTCTTTTGACGACTTGCGTTGCCATGGGTTACCGCAGCAGAACGCAGCAGGATGTTCTCCAGACTGAGTCAATGTGAGGGTGGGGGGGGGTCCGATTACATCCGATACGATCTCCTTCACGTAATTCAACGATTGCATTATGATCTCAGTTTGTCTGTAATTGTTGTGTTTTAACAGTTCAACTAGCCAAATAAATTGTATTAATTACAATTGGACTATTTTAACAGGACCCTGTTTGGAGGATTGGACATTTAACCTTTAATATAGGGATGACTTTAAAACTGTTTCCATCTGGTTCTAAAGTTATTCATGTTAAACATGTAACGTGAACTTCTGAGCCCGGTCAGGAGAATATCTGGAGATGTCCTCCTGAAATGATCTAGATATCTGCAGGGATGCAGCTTTAATGTCACTGTCACACTCATGTCGTGTCTTCTCACTCAAAATGGACGATGGAGACAAAAGTTCTCTGATGTTAGCTCAGTGTGTTTTATTCTAATCCAATCCTCTTCCAGTCAGGAAATTTACTAAAGCTGCTGAACTTCTCTGCCATGTTCCCCAGCTAGTTGATAACTTTATCCGTCTTTTGTTTGCTGCTGGGCATGATGGGAGATGTGTATTCATGAAGTTGATGAAGCAGATATCGGCTAAAGAAGTGTGTAATTCTCTTTGGGTTTATCGCTGCGAGCATCCTATTGGCAAAGTAATTTTATCCACTTGTAAGATAATGAAAATATTAAATACAGCATTATCTGAATTTTAAAAAAGCACATTTTCCTGGCAGGAGTTCCTGCAGCCCAAAGAAAAAAAGAAAAAAAGATTTAAACCTGGTTGTGAATTCAGTTTCCACTTTAAATGGTTTTCCCAGCTGTGCTTCATTATTTGTTTTGTCCTTTAGTTTTTCATGGTTAGCAGAGTTTAAACGGATCCTTCAGTCCTCTGAGGTCACATTGTTTTTCTTCTCATCCACACATACTTCACATCACTTATTTGTATGTGGTTTTACTAATGCAACAACTAATATGAGCTGCAGGACGGTGAACGACTTCCACACGAGTGCAGTGAATACAGTTCACGTCATTATAGTGTTGATGCCATCCTTTGCTTTTTCTCACCATACACTGTTATCATTAAAGGACGAAGCTCCTGAGTGACCTCACCCCATGTACAGTTAATGTTAGAGCAAACGTGTGTGGGTTTAAAAATAGCTTGAAAGCTGTTACATAATGAATACCTGCTGGTAATTATTCACATTTTTAGGGTGAAATGTTCCTTGAACTCGTGTGTCATAAGTCTGTGTTGTGTGAGTCCCACCATCTCCAATCACCCCACGTCTCTGTCAAACACAGTTTCACACACACACAACCTTCAAACCGCAGAGCGAGCGAGCGAGTGAGTGAGCGAGCGCTCCAGACTCCGACATGACAAAGAGAGAACTGTGCTACATTTAAAATCACTTTGAAAATACTCAGCTGATTTTTTATAACATGCAGGAACTGCAGGAGGGTTATAATGAAGGTGGCAGGTCGGATCTAATAACCCCCGGTTTGTTTGCACAGAGCCCCCAAATTTATCTGATTATGTTTAAGTGACGGAGTGAGCTCGGTTGTAATGTGCATGAAAAACAGCAGTAAATGAAACACGTTTAAAATAATGAAAAAGTTGAAGTAATGAGTGGATGAGGCGCCTGCAGCAGTCACTCTCTGAGAGTGGAGGCTGTTAAAGCGTCTGTAAACCATAAACAGAGCGCTACTCAGCAGCACGCTCGCCAGCGAGGCCTGGAAACTGCGACGTTTGTGGCTGGAAAGTCGGAGGCCGAGGAGTATCGCTTCCAAGCGGAGGACTGAAGTGTGATTAGTGAGAGAGCGGGACTTTTGGGTGCTGCAGATCCTGAACTCTAAAACACCATCCTTTAAAAGGAAAAGCCACGGGACGAGGGGAGCTAAAGCTGCTCCACTGAATGTGAGTTATCACTGAACTTGGAGCCTTACATATATTTCTTCCACCATGTGTACCGACAAAAAAAAAAAAAGCTGTAAGACATCCTGATTTAGTCTCAACTATCCTCCACCCAACCGTTCCATCATTCCTCTCAGTGTTTTTTATATACCGTAACAAGCACCTGTTTGTAAAGTAAAGCTGTTTATACATTTGCAGCGTGAAGTGATGACGTCACTCTTGGTCATCTCCTCTAAATTTATCGACTGTTTCTTTCCTCCCGTGTTTTAATGATCCAAATGTTCAGAGAAAACCTTTCCACCCTCTGGAGGAGGATTAAAGTATCCAGAAAGGTGCAACGGTGCGCGGTGTGTGTGTGTGTGTGTGTGTGTGTGTGTGTGTGTGTGCCCTCTCTGAGTACACACTACCTAGCCTGTGAATTCAGAATCCAACCCGGCAGTATCCGGTGACTTTGGGCCGACCACAGAAAAAGAACCTCGACCCAGAACGATTGATTTATCGATTCATGAAGTCCATTTCTCACCGACAGCAGAGAGGGACAGGAAATTAAAAGACGTCTCCCAGACAATTACCTCGTCTTGGTACCTTTATTTTTCTTATAAAAATGATTATTTAGATTTTGGATTATTATCTTTTTTAAATTAAAGATGGAGTCTTTGGTATCAGCTAACATGTGAGCTGTAGTTTGAAATCATCTGACTGCTCGTGTAAATTCACAGCAGATCGCAGCGTCGCAGATTTTCAGCCCTCGTGTGTTTCGATAGGTCCAATGTTTTTCTCCTCCAGCAGCCAATCAAGGAAGAGATCAGTCAACTGGGAGGGATCAAATATCTTGCTGACAGACATCGCTCATGGAAATATAAACCTTAAATATTTAAACAAGAAATATATATATATATAGATAAGGAGAACAAAACGACCTGAATAATTACATTTATTTACTCACCATCATCTCACAGCCTTTTTTTTTTTTTTTTCCAGGTTTCTTTTGGGGATTTTTATCATGGTTTTCAGTGGCTCCCCGTCTCAGTCTGACTCTTCTCTGCAGCCTCTCACATCAGTGTGTGAGTGTGGAGGTGTTACCTGCAGAGTAAAAGAGCTTTGAGGAGTCAGAAGACTAGAAAAGAAACACAAGCTCAAGTCCATTTACTATTAATGTAGCCGACAAAAAGCTTCGATGTTGTTATTTGCTTTTTTAGTTTTTATTTCCTTTAACTCAGAAACGGGTTCTCTAAACTACAATAATCCACCTGCTGCACAGAGACAGAATAATTGTTGTGAAGGCAGAATTTTTCATGCATTAAAAAAAGAAAAGAAAAAAAAGTGCAATGTCAGCTATTATAATAAAATGTGACAGCGAGGCCGGAACATTTCTCTCAGGGAGCCGTTGTACCGCAGTCGACGCTCCCTCCGTGTTTACAGCTTCCAGCCAACGGATACAAGAAGCTCCATGTTTGGAAAGTGAAAACAAAGAAGAATTACCCCTCTGCAATATTTAACATGCTCTGAATGACAAACTGCCATTTGAATCTTCCTCACATTTCATTTCTTATTGATGCTTTATTTTTTTTAAATGGGGCTCAAAGCACCGGGAGGAAAATTTCCCATCAAGCCTCATTCATGATTCACTCCCCATTTCATCCTCGATATCTTAAGTCCCATCGTGCATGACCTTTGGTTTTTTATTTAAACCTCTTCATGTTTGAGGAGCAGGAAAGGGAGTTTGGACGTTGCGTTCCTGTCAAACATGTCATCGCTAAGTGAGGTCAAGAGCATCTTAACTTTGTTATTGTGTTGTGCAATAGTATATGTGAACATACACACACACAATGCTGTTCCCATGCTCGCCCCTGCTGCTTTGTGTTCAACATCCAGACTCTCTAATGCCAGCTGACGTTTGGTGTTTAGTGTGTGTACACCCGAGTCTTTAGTGAATGTACAGTATATTGAATGCACGCTCTCACTGTACAAGGATCTGTCCTTTCTGTGTTTGCAGAGGAGACTGACAGATTGTGTTTGTGCCTGGAGGTCACCGCAAAGTCACATCACTTTCACTCCAACACCTGCCGATCTGCGAGGTCAGCATCGCCGTGGTTGGACGAGCCGCGTCACATGACTGCCCTCCTGCCATGCTAAACTCCACCTTCGTCCCCTTTGGCCTTTTTGTGAAGCCCACCCCCGCCCCGCCCGCACCGTTATCCGGGTGGAAGTGAGCTGATGGATGGGGAGCGACAGCATGTGACCCACAACTCAACTCGACTGAATGTGGAGCTATTCCAGCCGTGCAGCAGCAGCAGCCTGCTCATGTGACACGGCAACTTTGTGCTGCTGTTACTGGAACACCGTCAGACTGAACAACACTATGCTTTCAGAGGAATGGCTCATAGCAGGAAGAGAAAAGGGCAGACGTTCACTCAGACTTCATTATTTTTTTTTACCTTTATTCAACAGTATTTTAGTCTAAAAAAAATGATAAAAAAACATTTTCAATCCAGGACTGAAACAATGAGTCAGCAAAAACAACCTTTTCCCCAGGCAGAGTTTTTTTATTTTTAAAATTTAAACCACAGATAAAAGGAAAAATGCTTAATGTGTCAGCAGTAAAACATGCAGAAGTGATGGCACATGGTGATCATCACGGGAGGAAATGTAGATGATAAAAAGTCAAACAAATAATAATAACCACTCAGGACATATTGAAGACGATCTTTACAGAGAAAAACAATATTTTTAAACAGCAAGATGATTCAAAAACTAATTAATAAAATATTTTTTCTTTTAGGTTATTCTAATGGTTGTGAACCCGCGTGAACACAACAGAAGAAGAGTGATAAATGAAGCAGTCGTGCAGCATCGTCTCGTAGTCTGCAAGGTCATTCAAAAAAGCTTTATTTGTACCAGAATGACTCAGCAACACAAAACCTGAAGCCAGCATGAATGGATGCACATTTTAAGATTGAATAACAACAGATGACGAGATCGATCTATCTATCTATCTATCTATCTATCTATCTATCTATCTATCTATCTATCTATCTATCTATCTATCTATCTATCTATCTATCTATCTATCTATCTATCTATCTATCTATCTATCACAACACATCTAAATACTAATAATAGGTTCATTACAACCTACTTATTACGATCAGTCACTTAAATCTGAGTTTCATAAAATTCACTTTTTTATAGACATGAAACACTTATTACAAATAAACAACCTCACATACATAGATAATAACCAAAACAAAGCAAACAGGCCCCTACATGAAATCACAACTTAAAAAACAGAGAAACAAATCCATAAACTGCAGGGATCACATCGAGGTGCAATTTAAAGGAAACATGAACAGTTTGAAACTCTGGTAGATTAAATCTGTTTACGAATAGTGTAGAACTCCTTATATGTACCAGTGTTTGAAAGGAGGTAAAATACAAACAAAAATAGTAATGTCAATTTTGCACATTAAAGTACATGACAGTGTTTTTTGTATTCATTATATTCCCCCCTCACCCTCCCATCAATCAAACTTTCCTCTCTCTCAAAGTCGACCTTGGTTCAAACACATGTTGTCCCCATACACACACATGAACTATTTGTCAAACAGAAACTTTAAACTTCAGTGAAGAGAGGAGCGTCTGTGAATTTAAAGAATGTCGATCTTCATTTGATTTGTAAAACATTTCATAACACGCTGAACAAAGACGTTACTCTTTGTCCATTACAGACTCGAACACTCGACTTCAGGAGGAGACTCAGGGAAAGTGAGCCGGCCTCCTTCACACTCTTTTCTCTTTCAGGGGAACAATGTCCATTTATTTAATTTCATTTTATGTACACTTTTTATTTAGATCTCGATCTCCCAGCATTGATTAATGGATTTTTTTTTTCTTTCCGTTATTTATTTATTTAAATTGACCGATTTTAAAAGAACAGTAACAAAAGAAGAAACAATCATAGTAAATGTAAGTGTCTCGTTAATTGCCCCTCATTTTGTTTATTTTTAATTTCCTGTATGACCATATTTGGAGCATTTAGCTGTTAATTCAAAGAGTCAAAATCATCTTTATCATCCATTTTTACCATGCAGGAAAAAAAAACGTTTCTCTCTAAACCCCGGTGCAAGCTGTAAAATTATAAAAATATAATAGATAAAATACAGATTTACAATTTGCAAAGATAATGTGCAGAAAATGTGCTTTCACCAATAAAAACAAAAACAAATGTGCATGCACTCAAAATTTAAATACAGGTCGATAACTTTGTGAAAAAAGATTTTAAAAGTTCTTTATCTTTTTTTTTAAAAAGACGGATGAATCTGTGACGACGGGAGAACAATCTGAACAGAGACTCGTCACATTATGCCGAGTTGGAATTTTTTTAATTTAATTTTAGCGGGACTCCCAGATGAATAATGTTTCCCTGATGATGGACGTGTACGTGTGTGTGTGTGTGTGTGTGTGTGTCAGGGTTTTGTTTGCAGCTCTTCTTTCTTAAAACTCTTTTACACTTTAACTTTTTTTCGAGGTGTTTATTCATTTACTTCATGTGATTGTTTTCCGTCAGGCCGTGCTGCTTTATCACGTGGTCAACATGTCGGCGTCGGCGATGTTTGTATTTACATGAAGCTCTGTGATTAATCATCCAATCACAACCCTACAGACAGACCTGCAGTCGACGGTAACTTTCAAAATAAAACTGTGGAGGATGAGACAGGACATAACATGACACATTATCCGTGGTTAACACCAGCATGTTAGTAATGTCACTTTTAACAGGTTAGAAAATGTTAGCCGAGATAAAGTAGAGTTTAAAAAGTTACTCATAAAGTAAGTATTTCTGTTGATTTCTTCAAACGCTCACTGAGCACATTCACTAGAAATACTTGACACCATGAATCCGTCATCAAAAGACAAATATGAGTTTAAAGAAAATGAATGAAGCATGTTTGATGACGTCTTTTTCCCCACAGTGAACCAGGTGACACTCAGGGTCCTGTTTGATTTAACAAGGTCGAGTCCTGCTTCAGTTCAGGACACTTTTCCTGGCAGAGTTTATGCAACATGAGTTTAAGCGAAGGTGAGACTTTTACCTCCGTGACTGACCTTTAAAAGAACATTTCAAAATAAAACCAAAAGTAAAGATGTTTGTGTTTTGGAGACTTGTAGTCATTGTCCTTGTCACTCTGTCATTGTGCACTCGGGCAAACTTGAAACTTTGACTTTGAGGACTTTTCGCTTCCTGTTTTGTTGTGCAGCGAACACTCAGATGTCCTTCCTGTTTGTCAGGGATGATTAAATCCGCTCCCTGCTCTTTCTATAAGCACATACTTTAATCTTTCACTGCCTGTATTTTTTACGAGTAAAGACATTCCCGTCTTCACATACCTAATCTGATAAATTACTTGAATCCTTCAGAAAACGTCAGATCAATAAGACATAAAGTCAAGTACGCTGTTGGCCGTACATCTGCGCCCTGCTCCTGAATATATCAAGTGCATGTTTACTGCGTGCAGTATAAATAAAATTCAGCCTAAGTGGTTGTGCCAGGTCATGGAAGCCGGCGCGCTCGTTTGGCTCTGCACGGCCCTAATTCCTTCTGTCAGGCAGTAATCAGGTCTGTTTCACATAACGGGCCATTAGTTTAAAGAGCAAATCTGCTCTCGGCAGTGCTGACAATGGATGAAATGTGTGTATGCTGTGACAGGAAGGGGGGTGTTGTGTGTGCCAAACCTGACCTGGCAGGGCCGAGAGAGAGAGAGGAGGAAGAGGAGAGAGTTAAAAGAAAAGAAGGGCGTTTCTGAGGGATGGCACAGCCGCACTCGCAGCGTCCACTCGAGGAAAACGAGGCTGACAGGTCAGAGTGTGCCCTGAAGATGTTTCTATTTGAACTCTCGAATCACTGCCCTCTGCATGAACTCGCTCCTCTTTACCGCCAGGATTTAAAAAAAAAAAAGTCAAACATACAAACCTGGATGAAAAGAAGGTGTCTTGTATCCTGTGGACTTTAAAAAGGTGTCCTGCGAGTCACGCTCACTCCCCCCCCCCCCCTTTGCCTTTCTCTGCCGTCTTCACAGACCTGCTCCTTCCCAAAACTTGAGGGTGTGTTCCCAAACGAGATTATGCAGCAGACAAGTGTTGACAAGAAGATGACAAGTGTCTGCTGTCCCCCCCACCTGCCCAGCCCAGCCGGCGGAGATGCCACTCCGACCTCGCCACCACAGTCCAGCGAGCAAATCATTGGAAACACAGAGGGGCGAAGAAGTCACACAAATACCTCGCAACGCACTTTCACACAGCCCCAGTGTAAGTTAATTCTCTGGAGTGAGAAGGGCAGCGCTGAGCGAGGAACTATTTTCTGTCCGTCCATGTCTGGCACCGAGGTGGAGGAGGGGGGGAGGGGGGGGGTAACAGCGCTCCTTACCCTAATAGCTTAAGACACAGCCAGCATTTGCTTTCATCTCTCAGGGGGAGCGCTGACACAAACCATTCTCGTCCTGTTCAGCCCCCCCCCCACCCCCACTTCTTTTTCTTCTTCACCGACACACACGTGAACTTCTCTTGTTGATCCATCTTACTTGTTTTCTACACAAATAAAAAAAGGTTATAAAAAGAAAAGACACCCTGGAGATGAATAGTAAAGACACACTCACTGCGTGGAGGGGGGGGGAGGAGCAGACGAGACCCGCACAGCCAGGAGTCCCCCGTTTGAAGGAAGTTATTGATAAGTGGAGTTAGGAAGTCCTCAGACTTCAATGTGTACTTTGTGAGCCGCCATCTTAACCACGTGACCCCACACAGCTGAAACTCATCCTATTCTTTAAGTAGCATCGAGCTAATTGAAGATAAAACCCCACGACAAACAGACGAGCCTCTACACCAAAAAAATAATCACTACGTCACCTGACAAATATGATATAAAGGAATTTTATTTGCTAAACGTGTGCAGCTTTTTACATGAAGATCATGTTATCCTGTGTGTGTGCACACATAGCAAGACCACGTGTGCACACAGAAATCTGCACCTCATCACCTCAACGTTTGGCGTGTTTTATATATTAGAGTATGAGTGTTTAAAATGTTTTTTAAAAACGGTTTCTCATTTAAAGAGACTGAAATCTTTATTTCCACGGCTCAACATGATGCTAACAGGCTACATGAGACAGAGGCTACCTGCTCTAGGTAAATCAAGTGTTCAACCGTTGGGACATCGATGACCTTCATCAAGTCGTTTTGCAGCAACAAGCTGGTTCTTCGGTTAATCCTACGGAGGCCCTGAAGTCCCAAAAAGTAAAAAAAAAAAAAGTAAATATCTTGTGTTATAATGTGTTATGCACATTCAGGCGCTCCCTGAAGTCGGACAGTCATGGCCCAGCCTGCTGTTCTGCCTCCTCGAAGGAGCTCATTTGAAGAAGTGAGCTGGACGAGGATGGAAAGATGTTTCAGGTGTTACAATTTTTTCAGGACTTGTAGCCCAAAAATAGGGAATCCTGTGGTGAGTAAACAGTGTAACACAGGTTGAAGTGGTGTGAAATAAATACATGCTTCATGTTTGATAATACCTGCAGAGAGTCAGATTTGATTTCTGTACTCGTCCTGAGTTTGAGTCTGTTCCGTGAGGTCTTCTTTTAGTTTTCTTCCACAGTTTGTGGGGATGTGTGGCCCACACCTCACGGAGCGCCGTCCTCTCCGGAAGCTCTTTTTTTCCCCCTCCTGTTCCTCCACCCCGTCAGGCTCACTCAGCGAGCCCCGACCTCTCCCCCCTCACCACCCAACCCCCCCCTCCCTCTCCTTCCTCAACCAACGACATGGCATTTGCACTGCTGAGGAGAATGTGAGCTAATGAAAGCGTAAAGCCTGTGGTCACTAGAGTATAAAATTCACATTTGGCCAAGACCGGCTGTGCAATCTGATATTATGAGCCCCGCCGCACAGAGAGCGAGGGCTGGAAACAGCCTCGAAAAAGACACAGAGGCAGGCAAACCCGGGAGAGGGACGCACAGTTAACGTGTGCTTTTTCTGACATGATTTCATGGCGTGGACGTCAGGATGGGATTGGGTTCTGTTTATTGTTCTGAAGCCTTGTGGTTAAAGAGTTAAAAGCTCACAGGGAGAAATGTTTTCTCCATCCTGAATCGATGTGGAGTTTAAAAAAAAAGTAAAGTTGAGAGAAAGCTCGTCGCGGTGGTTCTGTCTTTGTCTGAAAAAGAAAGAAGAAAAGCAGGAGACTGAAGGTACTGTACGCCGCCATCTTGTTTCTCTTGTTTACACCGAGCAGCCGCTTGCCCTCAGTAAATGGAGGTTTTGCTGTGATGGAAATGAGGTCACAGGCAGCGTGGGCGCCGTGACGCAAACAAACCGGGCGAAAGGAAAAGGAACAGGGGGAAAAGTGCAAACCTCTTTCTGTCGTCTCAAAGCAGGCGGCACGTCGACATAGAGAGACGAAGCTTTACATTTCAAAAGATTAAAGTCGTGGTCTGAGATCCCTGCAGCACGTCCTCCCGCACTCACTCAATGATCTCGCTCGTCTTCACCGTCTCCTCTTCCTCAGCAGCCCGACATGCTTTATTGTTTTTTTTACTTTAAATCTGAAGCAGCTTCATATTTTTCTACGAGTAATTAAAATCATGGCAGGACACGTTTGTGCAGAACGCCGGGGGGGGGGGGGGGGGGGGCTTTTGTTGAAACAGTAGCTTTTACTTCACGCAGGTCAGAAGTTCAGTCGCATTAGGATCGGTTGACCTATTTTTCTCCACTGAAACTTGGGAATCCATCTTTCTTCTTTTCGTCCTCCAGCCTCTGTCCACTCACATTAATCACTGCAGCGCCGTGTGACTCGAGCTGCACATAAACACAATCATAATCAAACACATCTGATCATTTGGACCTGAAACACTCAGTCACTTCCTCACACACCACTCAGCTCGTGCTCTGAACACCACACACACCACCTCGTCTTCCAAAGCCTCACACTCATCCACATTATGTTCTTTCATGCTGACTTTAATCCTGCTCTACTTCTGCCTCCACATACTTCTGTCATTTATTGTCAATCAGCTGAAAGACGCTTCATTCTGTAACCACTGAGCTTGAGTCCCACATTTAAGTGTGTGTGTAGATAATCTGCAATGTTTGTTGCAGACATTTTATATGTTGTATTACTTTGCTAACTAAGCTAACACTGGTGCAATACATCAAATGGTAACATTAATATTTATTATCGTTCATGGTCCCTTTACAAATAAAAGTTCGACTAAAGTTTCCAAGTGTTTCTTATGCTATGTGTTGCAGGATCATTGTTGCACAATATTCTTTTTTGTTTTTTTTTATTTGATTTTGAACATCACATGATATGTTATCATCCTGCAGTCTGTTCATATGTGCATGGTTCGATAAGTAATAATTAATAGTGATAGGTTTAAAAGCTGCATGCTGAACTTTCTATTTAAATGCCTTTGATGTCTTTCTTTGCAGAGTGTGTAGCTCGTATCTGATGTAACACACTCCCAACAGGGATTACAGATCACACTGTTGCAGCTGCAGTCACAGCCTGATAGAAAAACACATGAACATAAAAAATATGCAAAGTGCTCTCTAGAAGTTATCGCTGTTCTCCTCATGAGTCCTGTATATTCGACCGAGCATCAGGGAGGCGACTTTGTAAACTGTAGAAGGACTAAATGGAGGTCAAATACTGAACACAGCACGACGTGTTTCTGCGTTACATCACAGTTCATGTATCAATACATTATTTACCAAATACCAAGTCTCACAATGTCACAGTAAAGGAGACACAACAACTGTGAAATGAAAGTAATGATGTGATTATAGTTCATAAAAAAAGAGGAAACCGTGTACGCCCTGATTCCTGAGTGAATCCAGATAGTTTGAAATGTCTTTCACAGTTATTCTCCTTTTGAATGACTTTTTAAAAAGCTTTCTAAAATAATGTCAGGTAGCACAGGGTCACCTGATTTGTGCCGGAGGTAGATTTGGTTTACAGCGAGCGAGTCGGCCTCAAGACCAAAAATGAACGGAGAAAAAAGGAGAGGAAGCGAAGAGCAGGGTTCAACAGCAGCTCGAGTCTGCACGGCTGAGCTGCTTTATTTCGACACTCTTCACATCATTTCCACCTTTTGTCTGCATCACAATGATATAATGAGAGGAACAACACACTTTAATTACTCTCTGTAATTAAACAAAATGTCAGAGAAGTTGTTTTCTGTTTTAGTGCACCAGCAGGTGAAGCTCGAGCAGCGTCTGTCCCACAATCTGAAAATAAGTGAGGCGACAGCTTCGAGACGTTTTTTTTCTTTTTTTAATTTCACCTTTATTTAGACAGGAGAAAGTCTCATTAAGATTCAGAATATATTTAGGAGGAGTGTCCTATTTGAATCTTAAAATATAAGAAACATTCATCAACAACAACGAATCAAGAGACAATATTTGTTTTTGATTTTATGATTTATACATTTCTGTAAATATGCCATCCGTTGTCTCCAGATTTGATAAAAGGCCCCCCTTAAAAATAAAAAAAATAAAAAAATAATCAAAACAAAAACTACAAATAGAAATATTCCAACAGTAAAGTGAAGCAACATGAAGCATGCAGGACAAACACGAGGCAGCTTGTGTTCAATATTTAGATAAAAAGTACGTTAAAATATGTCAGTGAGAAATAATGAACATTTACAGTCTCCTCCAAGAAGATGAAGCTGCACACACTGACGCCATTGTTCCCCAAGTCACTACGAGCTTGAAGGATTATTATCACGGACACATCATGAGTATGATATGGACAATAAGAGGAAACTTCTCCAGCATGGCTGCAGCTTTGTATTCCTGCTTGAATGTTGTGAAAGGTGTCAAACGGCCAAATGACACGATGAGTTTTATTTTTGTAGATTTTGATTTCTGGTCATGATATCTGAAATGAGACGGACGAAGGGGCGTCTGTCGTTTTATTAGGGAGAAAGAACCTGACGCTAAATATTCATCTGCCTCCTGAGATTTGAAGCTTTATTGAAACGAGTCGTTCCTTCAGTGTCAGCTGAAAGGCAATATGTCCGACTTCACAGTAACATGCTGAAAAATAAGACATGATGAGTCATTAGAGAGAAAAAAACACCTGTGAATCGACTCTTCACACTGACAGGAGAGAAACACACACACGGCACCCTGAGTAACAAGTCTCATGGTGATGACTCATCGTTAGTCCTCAGCTTCACTGAGAGGACGAGCCGTTTGATAAACGATGGAGAGGTCAGAGGTCATGGAGGCACGGCGGTTTTTTTGGGGGGGGTTTTTTCTCGTCACCGGCAGCAGCTGATCGGTGTGCGAGGGCGAACTGCCGGAGCATCCCGAAGAAGAGCAGAGCTGCCAATTATAATCAGCAGGAGCAGAAATTACAGGCGCACCTTTGTGATTGCATACTATCGCGTTTCAGCGGCGGGCCGTTCACACGGCGAGGAAACTCGCCCCTCCGTCTGGAGCTTTTCTCGTCGCTGAGAGTTTATTTTGATTTGACCTTTACCACTGCAGGATGCATGTACACACAGGAGCAGAAGGCTGTATGTAGGCCAGTTCCTAACTCCCCCCCCCCCTCGCTCGCTCCTGTTCTTAACCCTCTGTGTGACTCGCTCCTCAAATGTTCAGACTTCACTATTTAAACTTCCACTAAATATCTAAAGCGTCTGTAAACAACGATAACGTCTGAAAGTTGGGAATAAATAAGGCATTAAAATACTTACTTTTGTTTCTTTATGTCATCAGCACATCAACAACTAGCATCCATGGAAAGGAGATTATTTTAATTAGCACAGAAGCTTCATGTCAGGCAAACAAGAAAAGAAAAAAACACAAATAAATTGGACTGAGTCGTTGCATTATAAATATCAGACCCTCGTGGAATCAGTTAATTAAAATCGCGGGATGAGCTGGAAGTCCCGGTGAACGGGCACCAGAAGGAGGCGGACATATTTACACACGAGAGCGTGACGGATTTGTTTTATTTTGAAGGTGAAGAAGTCCCTGATGTGTGACGGTCATTTGTTGAAACTTTTTCAGTCATTCCAGTTTGACACTTCTAGTTTGGGCTTTTTATGTTTCTGGATAAAATCCTTTAATGTTGATGTGCAAAACTTTAAAAACAAGTTTAATTCATACATTTCCAAATGTTCTCAACACTCTAACATACCAAACCTCTCTTTCCATGAATGCTTTAAAAACATTTGATTACTTACTCTTCATGTAATAATATTTCATTCATTAATTTAACTCTGGTTCTGCTTTTATATTTCATGGTTTAAAACGTGTGACGCTCAGTCACGGACTCTTCTCTGTCGGGCGGGTCATTGCAGATTTCCAGGCGTGTGTGTTGGGTCAGTATGGAGGAGTACGAGGGTTAGATTAGATGATTTCAGTCTGTAGTTTTATCAGTGGGGCAGCAGCCGCCTGTTAGATGAAGAGCATCTTGTGAAGTAAAGGATTGATAAATGCTTCTTGGTGTCGTCTGTCATGCAGACTAACTGAGCTGCTGTGAAACAGTTTGACGACGTCTCTAAATGTCCCCTGGGTTGTGTTGGAGCTTCACGTCTGCAGGATGGACCGACATGTTCTGAACCTGCAGCTTTGACAGAACCACACTGACCTGGAGGAAGTCGTCTGTCTGTTTCAGAATAAATGTCTCTAATGGTTCTGCTCTAGCTGCTCTTCTAATACGACCTGTCAGAGTAACAGTTTGAAACGTTTCCTGTTTGGGATTGATTTATGGATTTATAAATCCGTCGTATGGATTTATAAACCCATAAAGCAGGGTGACATATTGTTGTTTGCATTACTCGTAAATACAAAACAGCAGAAGGAAATGTAGAAATCATTTAAGATGTAAAAATCAAACAGAGCAGAGTTAAATTAATAATAAGTCAGACGAGACTGAAAAGCTGTGTTCAAAGTGATTTACAGATAAAAACAATATTCACGGTCATGACTGAACACAATGAGCTGATGTGAACAAAATGTCGGAGCGGTTTGCAGAAATATGGAGCAGTTTAACGATTAAATACATCGTGGAATTAAAAACGATATTCCTGTAAACGTACGGCTTTAATCTCGACATAATTCCCCCCGTCGTAAAAACATCCAGTTTTATTTTTACTGCTGTCAAATATGAGCTGAAGAGTGCAGGAGAGGAGACAGAGAGGCTTCACCTTGAAGTGACATTCAGACATGTCAGGGTTCGTGCTCGTCATCACACGGGTCGTACGCTCGGCCACGATGGCTTTACCTTCTGCAGCTTTTCTTCAAACTTCAGCCTCACAAACAAAAACATGTCATCCTGACGCATGGCCTTCCTGTTGCTTTGACATGAAAATGAAACGTATTAGTTTATTCAAACTGAAAGTTAATGCACGTGAACGTTTGCTCTAAACTCTAATCGTCAAGGAAAGACTGAAACGTTTCAAGATTTGGAAAAAGAAAAAAAAAGAGAGAGAGACAGAGAGAAGACATATTTTTGCTATTTCCTCTGAGTGGAGATGTTGTCGGTGTGTTGTGTCGGTCGGTGTTTGAGTGGCCGGTCACTGCGAGGTCAGTCAGTGGGCGAGAGAGAGCGAGAGAGAGAGAGAAAATGGTCGGATGGAAATCACACTCAGATGCACACAAATCAAAGTCACCTCTTGAAGTATTTTAGTAGCCTTTCAGCAGAGGGGCTTTTGAGGGGTGGGGGGGGGGGGGGGGGGGGGGGCTGTGTGTGCAGAAAGGTAATGCACTTTCACACACTGTGCCTATATAACATTTCAGTCGGCAATTTCCAGAGAGAGAGAGCCGCTCTGCCCTTTTCCATCACAGCTTTAAGTCCACACTTATGGAGCTGCCCCCCACACACACACACACACACACACACACACACACACACACACACACACACACACACACACACAGTGCTTCTCTGTGTCCCGGCCTCGTAGGAAGATAAGTTCACACTTTACAGCAATGACAGCCTCGGGGCTCTTAACCTTGTTCAGTGGAGAGGAAGGATTCAACAGGTGAACACCTTGGACTGATGTGGTATTCATCTCTCCCCCGCCCGCTCGCTCGCTCGCCCACCCGCTCGCCGCAGAGAGTCTGCATCACGGGGAGGAAGGTGTCAGAGCAGGGCTGGACTGAAAACAAGTGGATGGAGTCCTCACCTTCACCTCGTGATGTTTCACGTCCTCGTGACTTCACAGTCGACCTTTAAACGTAAACGCCAGCCGTCCTCGTGCAGGCGGAAACATAAACTCATTAAAGGGATTCAAAGAATATTTAACCTTATGATATTATATATATATATATATATATATATATTCTTATTATATTTCTCTGAATAAAAAGTTAAAGTGCGATAATTATCTCCAAATAAAGAGTTAAATTGTTGAAGATTTAAATGTTTGAAGATTTTCTTGAATTTTTTACAAACACAAATATCATTAACAAAAGTGTTTGAGCTCCAATAAATCAAAGATTAAAGTGAATCACTTTGATTTCTAATCATGATAAATATGTTTGGTTTTTTTTGTGAATCTGTTGCTTTAAAATTGCATTCAAATATTGAGTTTTATGTTTTTCTTTGTTTATAAAGTTTATGATACGAAAAAAAGTTTTTTATTTGAGGGGCAAAATGCTGAAATTACAATATCAATAAAAATTAATTTAAAATGTTTTTTTTATCTGCGTTAAATGGAATCAAATTTTTAAAGTTTGTCTTCCAATTCGAAAAACAAATTTCCCAAATGAGGAGAATTATTGTCACATTTGCATTTCTTTTAAATGACCAGTGAGGTGCAGCTTGCACGGCTGACCTTTAGTGCCAGGCGCCGCTCGTCTGCAGAAAATTAATAAACTATTTGTAATGATTTTTAAGGCTGATTTTTAATTTGTAATGTATTATTTAAATCTGGGTTTTTTAAATCAGGATCATTTTCCCTTTAGATCCACGCAGCTGTAATACAAATTGTGTTTGACCAGCAGTTCCCAACGTCGGGGTCGGGATCTCTCAGGGAGGTCACGAGACACTGAGATGGGGGGGTCACAAGATTCCTTCCAAAAACATAAATCATGTAAAATGTATCGATTACTGTGAAAGTACTAATAGAAATGTGTTTGTGCCGTCCACACGCCACTTTAAGGTTAGTCAGGAAATGTTTTAACCACCTCCAGGGTGATGGGGGGTCTCCAGTCTTACATTCGAACCGTTATTTAAGGGGGTCGCGGGCTGAAATGTTTGGGATCCCCCGTGTAAGACATCTCGCAGCAGCAGAGCCGAGTGTGAGTCGTGAGCTCAAACAGGAAACGCAAACGTCTGACATTTACAAGTCGAGGTGGCGTCACCTTTCTGGCCTTTTAGAAAAATTAGAGAAGGAATCTAGAAACATAATATATGGAAAACGGTTACCATGACAACCTGACATGGTGTCTGAGAATACATTTTAAAATAATCCGCAGTTTGTTTCACGACTTCATTATTGAACATTTATAACAGAAATGTCCCGACCCACCAAATAAATTCTTTATTTAATTTCATATTTACTTCTTTTCAGTTTCCTCCCGTTTGCCCAACATTCATGTTTTCTTCCAATTATTTTAATTATTATAAAGTTTGTGAATCAGAAATTCAGCACAGTGTCATATTTATACATATTCAAATGAAAATGAACTGTCATAAAATTAACAAGACTTTTTAAAGGTCAGTTTGCAATAAATTAAAAAAAAAACAGATTCCATAATTTAGCAAAATAATTTACAGGGAAATTAATCACACTTCTTAAAACAATACATTTGTAAAAAACATATATATACATATATATATATATATATATATATATATTTAACATTTTTGTCTGTATTAGGGTTTTAGTTTTTATTATATTAATTGTTTTATTTTGTCTGTATTTATTACGGCATTGTTTAATTATTTTCAAAAACTGTTTTTATGATGATGTTGATTTATTTTGATCAAATTAATTTAAAATGTAATAATAATAATAAAACCTTTCCCAAACATAATGTAATATTTTATTTAGTTCTTTTTGATATTATAACTGTCGGGACAGATTTTAAAGAACTGGACTGTGAAGTTTAATTGTTTGACTCGTTGAAGTTTTGGTGTTGAAAAAAGTATTTTTCAGTATTTTAATGTTAAATATTGTTTTTTTTTTTTTTTTTCCCGTAACTCGAAATATTTTACCGGGATTTCTCAGCAAAAACTTTTCCGAGCTTTAAACCGGCGCACTCCCTCCTCCTCAAACGTCGTTTTTATCAACGCAAAAAAATATGTCAAAACTTCCTGCATGTCCGCGCAGTTCAGACCGCTCGTGTCACGGAGTAATGATGACGGGGTCAATTAGTCTGACTGACCCCGGGGTCGATGTCTGTTCTCTCCGGGGGAACACTCTGGGAAAAAAAAAAAGCACGGGTTCAAGTAGCGGTTTACATAGGCGCCCGGTTTGTACGGTAGACGGCACACTCGCTCCACATCAGATCAGCTGAGGCCTTAATGGCTGCTCAGGGATGTGACACAACTGCGGCTCAGTGTGTGTGTGTGTGTGTGTGTGCGTGCGTGTGTGGGCTGCATAGACGATCTGACCGAGCACTCACCTCTCCAAACACTTTATTTATTTATTTCCGCTCGTGGATTAAAGCGCTTTTGTGCAGCTAACCTACATAACAGCTTGGTGCTGGGCGAGCTGGACGGGCTGGGTGAGCCGGGGGATCGGGCTCCTTGATACAGATATGATGAGGGTGCTTAGAAACGGAGACAATGGGTGCTCAATCAGCGCCACTGGCCCAGATCATTACTGAAATGGCGCCGAGACTCTTGATTGAGCTGCATTGAGTTTACCCACTGAAGCGCGTCACGTTGTATTGTGTAACTTGGTGGCTCAATCCAAACTGAATTATTTCCATATCTCGAGCTGGAGCGGCCGGAGAACATCAGAGTCGTCTTTCTGCCTGTTTGTTTACAAGAGTTCTGAAGGTTGCGTTTGTCATCGTCATGACGTGTTCGCCCTTTAATGAGACGGCGTTCGTTCGTCGTAAAGTGCTCTTAAAGTGGCTCGTTGTAAGAGCTCTCAGAGTATTTGTAAAGGTATCACCATGTCTGATTGTTCACAGTGCACTTCATGAAGGTGTACACGTACCAAGGTGCAGCACGAGCTTTGATGAGGTCAGAGTGAAACACTCGTCCGTTCACGAGTGGATCCGAAACATGAACGTGGAGGTCGATGACGAGCATTCAGGGCCTCTGAGTGTGAATGATAAATGTATCATTCATGTTTGTGACTGAAGCTGCTGTCATGTAAAGACAAGGTTCAGACCATGTCTGTCAATAAAGATCAATCAGATAATTCTAAGATAATAATCAATGATAGCATCATCACACGTTCAGAACTTTGTGAAGTCTGTGCAGATTTTATGTCATTGTTGCGATGACATCACTGTTAGCTAACTCACCAATACAGGATGAACACGTAACTTTAATTCTTTCATAATTCGACTTTGATCCCGTGGTTACAGCGAAACCTTCTCGATGTCGCGCTCTGAGTGAGTGACACGCCCCCTCGCACACACGATGCAGATTTTTCAGTGATAACTTCGGTCTTGGTCCCGCCCTGCTTTGGTCTTGACTCGGTCTCCATCCCTAAATGTCTCGGTCTCGGTTGGTGTGATCTCGACTACAACACGAGCATAAACAACATAAAAGAAATGTTCCGTTTCTGCCAACATCCAGACTGCATGTTCATGCATTTTATAGAAGTTTCATTTTGGATTTTCCTTCATTCTGATTTCCCACGATGTCTCATCTCGACTGCACTCGCTCTCTGGACCTGAGACTTATGAAAATAAAAAGGCTCTGATGAGATGAAGTGCGCTGACGTCGGCTCTGACTCCACCTTTGTGCTGCAGATTTTTTGGTTTAGTGGAAAAACATTGAGAGAGATTTTCTTTGTTAATCTTTAAAACCACTTATATCCGCTCTGTTTGTTTGAACTTGGAGAATTAAGTAAAGCTTGTGTTTTGGTAAGTGACTGGTACGGTGTTTATCCGGGTGGAGGAGGGGGCGGACAGACTTAGTCTGGTTCATGTGGGTACACGAGCGATGCAAACGCTTCCGTACGTGAACACTCATGGCGTACAGGTTGCTGCTGTTTTTCAATGACTTGCTCTCCTCGTCCCGCTCCTCGACGTTAGCGGTGAAAGCGAGATGAAGAACGTCGGGCAGCGAGGACAGTTCTTACACGGGACACAGTGGGACACACATCCTCCATTAATGTTTAGTGTTTCACTTGTTTTTCCTGCAGATTTAAAGGAGATTTTGTGTTTTTCTTTAACTTGTGATCGAGGACGGAGCTTGTGACCTCTTGAACGCCACATAAAAACTGTGAAACACAGATTACTGCACCGTGGCCTTAATATCCGGGTGTATGGTTGCTGTTGGATAAATGTAAAGCATGTTTCTCTCTGTCAAAGACGAGTGAGCCGATAAACACAGAAGTGTGTGAAGGCCTCATGACCTCCTTCGTCTCCACAGGTCCTCCAGGCTGCAGGAGGAGTTCTGGAGAACTTCAGCGTCCGTGGCCTACATAGTGCCGTCGCATCCGGTCCATCCTCCGCCACCGCCGCCATGTTGAACTCCAGATGAACCTGCCTGTATCTGTGGGAGCCGAGCAGATCGGAGCGTGCGATTGGACGAGGCCAGCGTTCCATATTTGGAGATTACTGAAGGCAAGTTTAGACTGCGTTCTCCCCCCCCCCCCCCACGTGTGAGGAGAACCTAATCGCTCCGCAGGCTTTTTAATGATCTCGTAATATGTGATGTGAGTCGCTGCCACGGCCCGTGGGATGAAGGGGTAAGACCACATGGAGGGGGGGTTTATCTCTTTACTCTAAATAACGTTAAATAACACAGCCGGGTACACGTGAGACCTTTACAGGGTTTCTAATTATATTAAAAAAACAAGTGCACATTGTGTCTCTGAATCCTGAGAAATAAAATGTAATCTCTGAGAATTCAACGAAGCCCTCTCATTGGTTCACATCATTATTAAAAGAAATATTGGTTTTCATTCAAATCATTTTTAAATATATATGTTGTTGTTGTTGTTTGCATTAAAATCAAAGGATTGTAAAATTGTTTTTTATTTTGTCACGTGGACATTTGTGTTTTTTTGACAATCAAAATCTAAATAAAAGGAAAAAAATCGTCCAAAGTGTTCAAAGTCGAAGTGGGACTATTAAAATGTCAACATATATATTTTTATATTTTTGTGCATGAACAGTAAATCAAAGTATTTTAAATGTATACTAATTTAAAAAACAATGTTTAAAGAAATGTGAGTTTTATTCATTTATATATTTATAATTATTTTGTTATTTGTTGACATTTAAATGTCACATTTTTAATTTTTACAGTTTATTTCAGACGTTTGAATCTGAATGTGAGTGTGTCGGGAGATTTGTTCAGATCTTTTTTAAATGCTGCAGCACAGTTAGTGACCATGCAATGAAAAGATATATTTGTCTCATTTTTTATATTTTTAAATTAGAGTAGTTGTTGTCGTGAGCATTTAAATATACATTTTATTGATTTTGTTTGACATATAAATTTGAATTTAATCAATTAAAATGTTTTGTTTTATTTATATTTGTTTTTGTATGTATTTATGACGATGATGTGCATTTACATCAATTTAGTTTGAGTGTTTTATAGAATATTAAAACTAACATTTTGTTTTTGTTGACATGGAAAGTTAAATTGAAATATTTCCCTAAATATGTTGAAGGTGTTTTGTTTTTAAATACTTTACTTAATAAATGTATAAAAACATTTACTTTCATCTGATATTGTATTACTTGATTTTCTAAATATTTGTTTTATGTATTGAAGAACAATTTTTCTGCTTATTTTATGATTCTTTCACATTTTACTTATTTTAGAAATTAAAGTATTTTATGACATAAACAGGAAGTGTTCACTTCATGTTTGTCCTGACTTTAAACTTTGAATTTTTTGTTGTCATGATTTGAAACAAAATGGATATTTAATTTAAATCTATAAATGAAGGAAACTTCAGTCAGTAAATATGAGAATGAACTGAATGCATTTGAAATAAAAGCAAAGAGAGTCTCCGTTCTGTAAATTTATTCGATTGTGGTTTATGTAAAGTGAAAAAAAAAAACTTTTCTAATATAAAATACTTTATTTTTTCTAGATTTATGTTACCGTGACAAAAAAAAATAAAATCAAAACACACATTAATGTCGGGATGGTTCTAGTTTTATTTTGTAGCTGACGACGGCTGATTGAATCAATAAAAGACAAAAAATAAAAAGTCATTTCACTTTGTGCTTTTAAATAAAGTTTCTGATTTTATTTCACTTTAATCCTCGTGTTGTGTTTTTAAAAAAGTAATAAAAAAGGGTAATACATCGAGATGAGTAAAAGTGTTTCCTGGATTAGAACATGAACGACGTGTTTGACGAAGTGAGCGTGAACTCTCCCGACCCGGCCGAGTTATCTCGGGACGGCGTGGCCTCCGATTCACCCCGACTTTTATGGATTAAAAACAAACACAATTTATCCTTAAAAAACCGTCGTGATCCGCCAAACGAACAGACGCGTCAGGGTTCACGCAGAGTTTAGCGTGATGCTGAGGCAGATTTTTGGGTTAGCTCGCGCGACGCCAGCGGTCCTGATGATGACGCTGCTGAGGAGGCGGAACAGTCGGGGTGGAAGAGTAGCAGCTCCCTCCTCGTGCCACACTAACCTCTGCCTGAACTCCTCATGAGTCTGTCCCACGGGCCTTTTCCTCACCCCCAAACTGTCACATGCTTTTTGATCGTGGGTTTCTAAACCGAGCTCCCCCCCCCGGGAGCCGTCCAGCATCCTCGCCACAATGATCGCAAAAGGAGGCAGTGTTTCCCTTCTTTTTTATCGCTCCACTCTCTCCTTTATCTCCTCACTGCTAGTGCATCCCCCCCCCGAGCGAAAAGTAGAGTCAAGACAAATAATAAGGGAGTACGATGTATTCTGCGACAAACTGTAAACCAGCACGGTGACATGGCGAGCTTTCTGTCGCTTAAGAAGAAGAGCAGAAGATTCGCTGCTCTGACGCAGAAAGAGTTAGAAAAAGGAGCTTTTGATTCCACTAAATTAAAACATTAAATTTGTTTGTTTAACCATCAAAAAAAAAAGTCTTTCTCTGCCATCAGGGTGCTGGATAGCCTGACACATGAACACAAAGTCAGACAGCCTGCCGTTCGCCCAGCGTCCCTAAGGTTTCACCCTGAATGTTATCTCACTGGTTTTAAAGTGCACCAAGGTCCGTGGGGTTGCAGGAAGGAAGGTCGTCACAGGAAGTGGCTGCAGGCAGCTGACCACCTTGACGTTCTTTTTGTGGCCCATCACAAGAAGAAAAATTAACGGCAAAATTAACATGAAAACAACAGAGGGTGCCAAGATGATAATTTATAATATGGGGAAAAGACAACAAGCTTGAAACAAACCAAAACAAACTCAAAGAAAAGGGAAAGAAAATGTCGGAAGTAAAAAGTTTACTGAGCTGTTTAATCGGCCTCACAAGGCTGCGGAGGACGGCCAAGACGAGGAGGTCGAGACACGTTTATTTTATGAAACTGGAGGTTGTAGACGAAATATTGAATCGATTATTTAAAGGTCCTTCTGCAGCATGTGATACTACCAACTGGACCTAACATACATTTAAAGGATTTGTTTCTTCTGGCTGAAGACAGTTACAGCTCAGCATCACAACGTGTCACACAGTCAGAACCAGTTTGTATTTTTACCCCAGAAAAATCTGTTTCTATGAGAGAGATCTGAAATAATGTTGTTTTATTATAACAAACGATGAACAAATGATCATTGATTGTGAAATATTATTATCTGTTAATATTTTCAGTCTAGCAGGCTCGTGGTGTCGTATCTTCAAACACTGGAAATATTTGTATTGATGCAAATATAAGAATAAATAGTGAAGTCAAAGTAAAGTGCACTTTGTGCACATGTGGTTGATGCATCAGCCTGATGTCGTTCACAGTGCAGCTTTGATTCGTCCTGTTTCAGTGTTTGTATCACCAGTGCAGCTAAAGATTACAGACACATTTAAAAATATGAGTGCAAAAAAAAAAGAGTCCCACGGTGAGATGGTTCAGTACGGTGGCTCGGACGTGCAAACCAAAATGTGTGAGACACTTTTCAGAAGCTTGAGACAGATTTACATAAAAATAAAATAAAATAAAAAAAATTGGAAAGGGACCATGGACTGAACAAATGTCCTTTTTACAAAACAAATTTACAAGATGTGAAAAACTTTTACGAGTAGAAAGACAAATTTACAATCAGCAGAAAAAACTTTTACTGGTCTCCAAATAAAAGTACAAACAGCAGAGTCTTTCTGGGAAGGGAATTAAGTGATTGAGTGAGCGCTCAATTCAGGGAGGGAAATATATATATATACATTCCTATATATATATATATGTATATATATGTGTGTGTGTGTATATATATATATATATAAATATATATATATATAATTCCCTCCCTTACATTCCTATATATATATATATATATATATATATGTGTGTATATATGTGTGTGTGTGTGTGTATATATATATATATATATATAACTCCCTCCCTTCCATTCCTATGTTGAATTTGATGGTTTGCCTTTTAAAGTGGATATGTTTCCTTGAATTTATTCTCCTCTGTCTTTATGATGCTATGAATACAACTGTGTAATTATTATTTTTTAAACTCTCAACGTCTGATATTCGTTCCTGTCTTCTCTCTTCTCCTTTTAGCTCACTTTTTTTTCTTTTTTTTTATCTTTGGAGATATTGTGTTTGGACGCCTGTGAGCACAGTTGTGTTCCTCCGCTCTGTGTGACCTCTGATGCACCGACGGACCCGGCCTGAGTCGGTGGTGGCGCCATAACCTCACAGAGGAGCCGGAGCTCCTGATTGGGCCTTTTAGGTCTGTTTCTCTTAAGCCGGGTTTAGCACGAGGCAACAGCTGGCGCGAGTTTATAGTCAGAGGCCGTTGGTGAGAAGGAAGAGGGGAGGGGTGAAGGGGGGGACAGGCAGTTTTTCCCCCCTTCATTTCTTTTTTTTTTTCTCAGATAATCCCGACACCCTGACCCTTGATTGAAACCTCCAGGCACAGTTGAAGCCGGCGGCGGGGATTGAGCGGCAGAAATTACAGCAGTGGAGAGGCATAAAGCTTCCTAAAGCTTCCCAACCCCTCTCTCTCTCTCTCTCTATCCGTCTTCCCTCTCTCTTTTTCTCTCTCCCTCTCCCTCTCTCTAAACCAAACCTTGTTTTTGATTTCGCTGGCTGTTAACTTAGAAAACTCGCTCTCCCTCTTTTCCTGGTTTTCTTTTCTTTGTTGATTCTTTTTACGTTTCACATGAACCGAGTTTCTCTGATCTTCAGTATTTGTGTTTAACTGTTGAACCTGAAATAACTGTTTGATTGTTTTTATTCCTTATTTTAATTATTCCATCATGGACATTTGCACAGTAGAAGTTATTTCTCCATTGTAAACCTGTGTGCTCATTTCATACATGAGTATTTGACTCATTGTGTGACAGTTCATATTTTAATGTGAATAAATCTTTATGTTAGATACGAGATAATAAAGGATCAACTTTTCCTCATGTTGACCTTTGTGGCGACACAGTGACACCTCGCTCCCCTCACACTGAAGGAATGAATAAATGCATCTGTTTATTTCCTCTCATGATTTCCTCTAACTTCATTACATTTATTCAAGTATGAAGCCCCGTACACATCAGAGTGCATCCAAACAGCAAAGCATCAGAGAGTCACTGACGACCTGCTGCTTCCTCCTTTCTGTTCTTCCACTCCTCTCTGAAACAACATGGAAACAGTTATTCACAATAAAAGAGTGTACAGAGGAAGACGTTTCAGTGTTCAGTTATTGCTGCACCACTCTGCTCACTTTTATTTGGACTGAATGGATCGAAATGTTGGAGATCGTCAACAGCTCAGACGTTACTGTCACTTTGATGGATGACTCGACTCTCGTAAAACGCCGAACAGGAGAAAAGATTTCACTGGAAGTGAGCGTTGGCACGTCACATAAAATATGAGACGCACGTGTGAATCCACATCATTGGTGGGTGCTGCAGGCGTTCTCACGTACTCTGAGAGCAGATGTTGATGTGGAGCAAAAAACACAAACATGTTGGTTTAGTTCTTTTAAAGTTTAGTTTTTGGAAACTATCTTCAAGCTATTTGAAGACAGTGTCGATAATTTTCCTCCAGATTCACTTTTTCAGATTTAGGTTGAAATTAGGTCCTTTAGATCCTGACAGGAATTAATAACTCAGGTGCTCTGAAACACGTAAATCTGTATCAGTTTGTAAGTCTGTAAAAACTTCAACCAATGTCTGCCACGAGGTACCAATCTGATGAACCAATCACAGGCCTCCCTGCTCTCTGATGAACCAATCACAGCCTCCCTGTCTCCCTGCTCTCTGATGAACCAATCACAGCCTCCCTGCTCTCTGATGAACCAATCACAGCCTCCCTGTCTCCCTGCTCTCTGATGAACCAATGAAATGCCTGAGTTTATACTGAGAGTTTACGTACTGCTGAATGAGACATGAGACGACGTCGTTTCTACAAGATGAAGAGATGCGCTGAGGTCACCTTCTGGACCAACAGCACTCATGCATGTAAGTGAGGGGGCGTGGCTTTAGAGGGAGCACAGAGTGGGAGGGGGCGTGGCTTTAGAGGGAGCACAGAGGGAATGCTACTTTCAAAATCATACTAGTTTTACAAAATGACCAACCCTGCCCTGAAGTCGTTTTCAAAAACTAGATGGACAAACGGATAATCACTTCTAAACTTTGAAGATCATCTTAGACACATATCTGTCTGCAAGTTTCATAAACGAGAGCGCTCACAAACAATCCGTCAAGCGAATGTGTTTGAGGAGTCTGAAAGTTCCTTCATGTGCCGTCTGTTCCATCCTCCACTGCGCCCCTTTCGTTTCTGACATCAATAATAAATCAGCGCAATCGGACAAATGGAAGAATCCTTTCAGGACATTTCTACGACTGTATTTTTAGACAGCTTTTATTGCCACACACTATTTACTGAGTTGGAACTATTAGAGGAATTTATAAAGCACAGAACATGCCTTCCATTTGAGCGTCTCACCGCGGGCACAGCGCTCTCTGCCCGTGTTGTGTGTTTTTCCATCTGCTTCTTTTATGTCGGATCTTTGAGTCCAGCCAGCGGGACGGCAGATGGAGGCATCACAACAGGGCCAGCATTAATTCTTAATACCGTGAAACATCGCTCATGCGTCCTTTTAAACGGTTCAAAAGACAGTAAAACTGGGGCTGATTTCATTTTGCTGGTACTCTGAACCCGCTCAGGCCATGAATACAATATTTCTGTCCACACGTGTGAAGAGATGCCCTCTCTACCTTTTACACATGCACTGCTGAGTGATCTCTCCATCTTTTCTTGTTGTGTTTTTCCTCCACATTTTCACCATTTGCCTGGAGTTCTGTTGAGTGCATCTCAAAGAAAAAGCATTTGTACATGAACCAAGCGTGAATAGAAAAATAGAAACGCTCCAAAAATAGCGATAAATCCAAGAAACTCGATTCAACGTGGCTCACTCCTCCAACAACTCTCTCTCTCTCTCTCTCTCTCTCTCTCTCTCTCTCTCTGTGATGGAAAATTATCAAAGTGTCTCAGTGGCCTCGCGGGCCCCCAGCCTCGTCTGGAGCTTGTCAATCAGTGTGTGTATAAACACCAGCGCGGTCTAACTGGAGTAACTGGGACACATCAGTTAAAGCCAGCAGTGTTAACATCACGGGAGTGACAGCTCTGTGGAGAGAGCATCACCCAAAAATAAACCCATCTTTGATCATCGACACGCTCTCAGATCGAGGACTGACCAGTAGGGATGCTGTTGTCTATAAAATCTACTACACCCCCATCCCACCCACACACACGCACACACATACACACACACACACACACACACACACACACTCTTTAGCTGTGAGTACAAATTTGTTATTTTTGCTCATCATCATGTCATTTCATGAAGTATTTTCAAACACTTCATATCTCTAGAATCTGTGCAGCCACAACACAATCATTAGTCAGGATCAGTTATTTAAGCATTGTAATTGTTTCATATTTTATGGAGCCAAGACGATGTTGAACACAGAAAAGAAAAAAAGAAAAGCTTCAAAAGTTCGAGTGCAGAAGCATTTGATTAACGCACGTGTCTATTGACGTAGCATTTTGCACCTGCTGCACCTACGACCTCAAAGCCCTCCTCACCGCTGCTCCTTGTTGCTATGGTTACAAAATGTTGGCAGCGACAGTTAGCTCTGTTTTAAATCGCCCTGTACGCATCATTTGTTTTTATTCAAGGAATATGCCAGATTGGTTTCTCCTCTGCTATCAGAAGTCCCGCCCCTTCTTGATTTTCATTGGTCGGTAAGGCGGAAGTGACATTGACACCAGAGCTACCTATTTGAAAAACAAATTTTTCTCAACTAATTGCAATTTCGTGTTTCACCATGCAGGACAGGAGTGACAGTCACAAACACATTCAGAAAAAAAACAAACAGAAAAATGTTGTTGTGTATTCAAGATATTATTATTGTACGAAACATGACAACAATAAAGTTGGAAGAACTAGTGTGCAGCTGCAAAAAGACTGAAGTCTTTGGCTTCTTCTGTCTTTTTATTTCCAATACATTTGAACAGGATCGTGTAAAACAAAAACAAACAAAAAAAAAAAAAAAAAAAAAAAAAAAAAACGTCTTTCCTCATATCCAGCCTGCTCAGCTAAAAAAAACAAAAACAGCTCAAAGGACAAAGTGCAGTCCTGGGTGGACCCCGGTCTCTGTTAAGCACTGTGAAAACTCATCTCTTTAGCCTCTCCTCCCTCTCTGGGCTGCTTCAGTCTCAGGCCCCATAATGCCACATCAATACCTCGACGGGGAGGAGACACCACACTAATGTAAACACACAGGTCGACCTCGCTGTGCTCCCTGCGGCCGACGCCAGAGAAATAAAACTGCGGCACAAAGGAGGGATGAAAAAGGTGAGGCGTGTCATCCCGATTAGATTTAAGAGCAGAGACGGAGAGGAGGAACAAACAGCGCCGGAGACGGATGGAGAGGCCGTGTGGAGGGGAGTGCTGGGCGCTGTGCAGTTGTCATGAAAATGGCAGCGTGGGCATAAGTCAGGCAGTAAGAATGGCCACCCTGTGAATGGCTCCTGTATGTGGGGGCCCTGTGAGAGAGCCGAGCTGGACCAGCGGGTAGTCGAGTGTGCCTCTCGAGCCTTAATCCTCCACTCTCTGAGAGGGAAAGGCGGGAGGAATTGAATTTTTCACAGTTGTTACTATGGCGGTGGGAACCTGCTGCTGCTCTTTCTGCGAGTCATAAAGTATTCAGTCGGCACTCCTCTCTGCTGTTTGACACTTTTTTTTTTCTCCCCCAGTGTACTTTTAGTCCCGGCTGAAAGACTCGCTGTTTTTCACAGACTAAAGCGAAAGGGCCTCCGACGGCGACATGCTAACCCCTTTCAAATGTCAGAGCATCTCCGGGATCGACGGCGCTCAGGATGAAAGGCACAGTTTAAAAAATGCCAGAAGGTTTAAATGAGATTTGCTCTCTAGATGATTCAGTAAACTCACCTCACAGCTGCTGTAAGAGTCTTTCATTCTTCTTCTTTTGATTACAATATCTGAATACAACTCAGGTTAAAGTCCAACTCAAGGCGGAGTTTTCGACTGGCGTCTCCCTCAGAGAGAGAACGATGGCGTGTTACTCTCAGATGTTGTGGCCACGAGACAGAGAGCGTCACGTTCCAAACCGAGCTCCTTCATTCTGCAGCTGAAGTGTCCTTGAAAAATACAACCACCCCCCCAGATTACTCCCAGAGGTGACGGTGTGTGTGTGTGTGTGTGTGTGTGTGTGTGTGTGTGCTCGTGAATATGTTAGCTGGATCCCAAGGAGCAGGACGGGATGAATGTTGTGAATGTTGGTGAACGGGGGAGTTTGGACTCGTAGTGTAAAGCTGTACTATAACGAAGGATGACAAAGACGTGTGCTCCTTTGAGACCAACGCAGTGTTGGACACTCCAAATCGGTCTTGGTCTCGAGATCATGTTTTAAAGGTCTCGTCTCAGAGTCAAAAGGGAAACCTATGGAACCCTCGACCTCCAACCATCCGTCTCTCACCCACGATCGATGCGTTCAAATCCCGCCTTAAAACACATTCAGTAACCCATTCAAGCAAACTAACTCCATCTCTCTGTTGTTTGATGTTTTTATCTGCGCTGTTCAGCACTTTGGATCAACTGTGTCATGTGTGTAACATGTTATATAAATAAAGATGAGTGGAGTTTCTACTCGGTCTTGTCTCGGGCTCAGACCGGGCAGACTCAGGATTTTTAATCGGGTCAAAACCAGCACAGACAGAGTATTTATCCACGTCGGTGCTCTGATTAGAAGTTTGATTTTTCTGTCCCCGGTCACAGCCTCACCCTTCCCGGTGTTATGGTCTGAATGAGACGCGCCCCCACATGAGGACTTATTGTCTCGGTCTCGACTCGTGCTCTTGGAGCGCGCGCATGTCTCGGTCTTGTTTAGTGTGGTATTGACTGAAACTCTTTTTTACCATGAACAAAACAAACAGCAGTCGTACAAAGTGAGGGAGATATTCAGTTGTTGCCCGCTCGGCAGACTGGATGGCAGAGAAGCACATGGACCGTCTCTCCTCCCTGAAGACCTCCATCCTTCTGAACACTGAGCCTGCCGATGTGAACGTTTGTCTTGGCGGTGTTTCCACTGTGCTGGGGGTTTGAGCTCTGCTTTTGTTTTATTTCAGTGCCACATTATGTTTCACTCTGCTTCCTGTCAATCACCTCGCACCCACGACATGAGATGAGGGACGGGGGCGGGGGGGGGGGGGGGGGGGGGGGGAGTGGGAACACATTCACTCTCACGAACTTTGATGCAACATCCATGTCGACATGTTTTCCTTCTGTCATGCCATAAACGTGTTTGGAAAAGAAAAATAGCGTGAACAAGAAAGTTTGTGGAAGAAGTGTAAAAATAAATATATAACTCTCTGAGGAAGGCCTGATTTTCTGCAGCGTGTGTTTGAGCCTCGAATGTAAAATGTATTATGGAGGAAAGTGCAAAGCGAGCTCCTGGGAGGCTGGCTTCTCTTTAATATCCAAGGATGTCTCAAATTACTGACTGATGCATTCTTTTATTTCTCTCCATGTACACATCAGAAGGTCAAGAGATATTTTCATTCAGAATAATTACCAGAGCAATTAGACACACTTTGCATTCTCATTTTGCCTCCGTGTCCCGCTGCTGAGAGTCTTTTGAAGTGTGCAGTGGATCCCTCGGGTGTTATTAGAGCCCTGACTCGCAGAGCAGACATAAAAAATAAAAAAAGAAGAGAGGGCTCGCCCGCTGGCCTGGGTGTCTAGACACTTAGTTGGGGGCCAATCGAAAGAGATCAAACAGATTGAACTCTTCCTGTTCAGAGATCAAAGATGGAGCAGCCCTTGTTGTGCTGTGGGAGACTTCAGGGATTCATTCAGGAACGTTCCTGGACACGCACGGGAACAACGAGCTGGGAACATTTTATCCATCCGTGAGAGGAAAACAAAAAGAATATAAAGGCTGACAGTGGGGAGGGAAAACACACTCATTTAGTCGTGTTTATTTGTCTGTTCAGTTAACTGCTTTGATATCTGAACAACAGTGAAAGAGCTTCTGAATTACTTACAAATATTATTCACAGTTCATCCAAGACTGCTTCTTCCCCCCTGCTGTGTGTGTGTGTGTGTGTGTGTGTGTGTGTGTGTGTGGACCCTGATATCTATCAGCATGTCCAAACAGCCCGTTTTTTATCAACCTTTACCGCTCCTGCAATCAACCCCCCAATCAGAGACGAGTAAAAGAACAATAGTCAATCAGTGCATGTGTCTGGGAGGAAGCAGCTTGTCTGCTCCTGTCAGTGACCGGTGTGTTAAATATATTTTAAATCACCTCACTCTTCTTGTGAGGATATGGTAAGTACAATGAGGCTGCAGGTTTCTGCTGCTCATGGAGGCTGGCTGCACACCAGAGCATTTTCAAAGACGTGAGAGACCACCAACACCAACACACATAGACGTTTTCACACCTTCTCCTCGTCAGCTCCATTGTTGTACGTCTTGTATGAGACGTTATGGAGACACCTGTGTTGCTGACATAATTCCAAGCTGCTCTTCTTCTTCATCAATATTCCCCTTGCCATGGGTCGCAGGTTTATATGTTTATGTTCACTGCCAAACACATCCGGTAAGTGACGCTTCCTTTTCCCTCTCATTGGCTTTATACGTTTATTCTGTCAGTGCCAGCTCCATCTGAAATATCAGCCTTAGGAAAATGCATCATCAAACTGTTAACAGCATCATGCATGTCTGTACTTAGTTCCTCTAAACATTGGTTAGAAGGTGACATGACAAAGGAAGTGTCATGGTTTGGTTTTGTTCAGTATTTAATCCTGTTTTAGTTTTCATTATTTCCCTCGTGTTCTGTGTATGTATGTTCCTAGTGTGTTTTACTTTAGTCCTTAGTGTGTTTTCCTGTATCCCTGTGTCCTCCTATGTTGCCTGTTAGTTTATTTCCTGTCTTGTGTTTTAAGTCTAGTCTTTAGTGTTTCCTGTTTTATTTTGTATATCTGGTTTTGGTGGTGTCAGTGTTAGGTTTTACTTTGTACTTGTCTTCAGTGTTCTGGTCTTGTGTTCTTTGTTCCTTGTGTTTCCCGCCTTCCTGATTACCCTGATGTTCCTCACCTGTCTCGTTAGTCTCACCTGTGTCTGATTACCCCTTGTCTATTTAGTCTCTGTGTTTGCCTGAGTTTCTTGTCGTGTCATTGTCTTGTTGGATGTCTTTTGCTGTCGGTTGTTTCCTGTGCTAGTGCCCTGAATTTTGGATTTGGATGTTCGGCGTTTTGGATTTAGTTTTTTCCCTCAGTAAGTTTTTGTTTTTACCTTTTTGTTAAAATAAATTATTATTTTCTGCAATTGGGTCCTCCTCCCTGTTTCCTACCCCGGAGCGTGACAGAATGACACGACCAACAATGGACCCAGCAGAAGATTTTGATTTAATGGACGGTGTTTCTAAAATACTTTATTTTCAAAATATTTTTCGTTTGGCCCGGAGCACTGCTTCTTATGAGCAGTCTCCATGGACTGGTACCCGCCTGGCCATTTTTACTGGGAACCGAGGAGGCCCAAGGAAGAGAGGCCGCCATGGCTCCCGGTTGCCTAGCCCAGCAGTGACTCTACCTTTGTGCTCCACAAGGCCTCAATCCGAGCCTCAGCCCAAAGAAGAGCCTAAGCCTCAGTCCTGGCTTCGGCCTTATGGTGCCTCGGCGCAGTCTCCATTTGATGGCACCCGCCTGGCCATTTTTACTGGCACTCGTGGTGGCCCCAAAAGGAGAGGTGTTCGCCGTGGCTCCCGGTTGCCCAGCCCCCCAGTAACTCTGCCGTTGTGCTCCCCAGAGCCTCAGCCCGATACTAAGCCTCTGCTTCCTGTCCCCGTTCCGGCAGAGCGCCGTCTGCCTCCTGTACCTGTTCAAGCAGAGCGCTGTCCGTTTCCTGTACCTGTTCCAGCAGAGCGCTGTCCGTTTCCTGTACCTGTTCCAGCAGAGTGCTGTCCGTTTCCTGTCCCCGTTCCAGCAGAGCGCCGTCTGCTTCCTGTACCCGTTCCGGCAGAGCGCCGTCTGCTTCCTGTACCCGTTCCGGCAGAGCGCCGTCTGCTTCCTGTACCCGTTCCGGCAGAGCGCCGTCTGCTTCCTGTACCCGTTCCGGCAGAGCGCCGTCTGCTTCCTGTACCCGTTCCGGCAGAGCGCCGTCTGCTTCCTGTACCCGTTCCGGCTGAGCGCTGTCTGCTTCCTGTTCCCGTTCCGGCAGAGCGCCGTCTGCTTCCTGTACCCGTTCTGGCAGAGCGCCGTCTGCTTCCTGTACCCGTTCCGGCAGAGCGCCGTCTGCTTCCTGTACCCGTTCCGGCAGAGCGCCGTCTGCTTCCTGTACCCGTTCCGGCTGAGCGCTGTCTGCTTCCTGTTCCCGTTCCTGCTGAACGCCGTCTGCCACCAGCTTCGGCAGAGCGTTGTCAGCTTCCTGTCCCCGTGCCTGCTGAACGCCGTCTGCCACCAGCTTCGGCAGAGCGTTGTCAGCTTCCTATTCCCGTTCCAGCTGAACGCCGTCTGCCACCAGCTTCGGCAGAGCGTTGTCAGCTTCCTATTCCCGTTCCAGCTGAACGCCGTCTGCCACCAGCTTCGGCAGAGCGTTGTCAGCTTCCTGTCCCTGTTCCAGCAGAGCGCTGTCTGCCTCCTGTCCCTGTTCCGGCAGAGCGCAGTCTGCTTCCTGTCCCTGTTCCGGCAGAGCGCAGTCTGCTTCCTGTTCCCATTCCGGCAGAGCGCCGTCTGCTTGTTCCCGTTCCAGCTGAACGCCGTCTGCCACCTGCTTCGGCAGAGCGTTGTCAGCTTCCTGTTCCCCTGCCTGCTGAACGCTGTTGGAGTCAAGTTGAGGTTTCCCCGGCATTCGGGCCGACACCCGACGACGTCTCCCCTGCGGTCCGGCCGACACCCGGCGACGTCTCCTCTGCGGTCCGGCCGACACCCGACGACGTCTCCTCTGCAGTCCGGCCGACACCCGACGACGTCTCCTCTGCAGTCCGGCCGACACCCGACGACGTCTCCTCTGCGGTCCGGCTGACGCCTGAGCTTCCCTCGGCAGTCCGCCTGACGTCCGACTATGTTCTCTCTGTGATCCGGCCGACGCCTGAGCTTCCCTCGGCAGTCCGGCCGACGTCCAATGACGTTTCCTCGGCGGCCCAGTCGATGCCTGAACTCTCTCCCGTGCCTGCTCGGCCTCCCGGCCGTCCCCCAGAGCTCTCTCCCGTGTCTGCTCGGCCTCCCGGCCGTCCCCCAGAGCTCTCTCCCGTGTCTGCTCGGCCTCCCGGCCGTCCCCCAGAACTCTCTCCCGTGTCTGCTCGGCCTCCCGGCCGTCCCCCAGAACTCTCTCCCGTGTTTGTTCGGCCTCCAGGCCGTCCACCTGAACTGATTAAGGCCTGTATGCCTGAAGGTCCGGAGTCCCTCCTCCGGACCCCCTCCACCCACCCTGGGGTGGTTTTTTGAGTTTTGGGACATCTGGGAGCTGTCCCTTAAGAGGGGGGTACTGTCATGGTTTGGTTTTGTTCAGTATTTAATCCTGTTTTAGTTTTCATTATTTCCCTCGTGTTCTGTGTATGTATGTTCCTAGTGTGTTTTACTTTAGTCCTTAGTGTGTTTTCCTGTATCCCTGTGTCCTCCTATGTTGCCTGTTAGTTTATTTCCTGTCTTGTGTTTTAAGTCTAGTCTTTAGTGTTTCCTGTTTTATTTTGTATATCTGGTTTTGGTGGTGTCAGTGTTAGGTTTTACTTTGTACTTGTCTTCAGTGTTCTGGTCTTGTGTTCTTTGTTCCTTGTGTTTCCCGCCTTCCTGATTACCCTGATGTTCCTCACCTGTCTCGTTAGTCTCACCTGTGTCTGATTACCCCTTGTCTATTTAGTCTCTGTGTTTGCCTGAGTTTCTTGTCGTGTCATTGTCTTGTTGGATGTCTTTTGCTGTCGGTTGTTTCCTGTGCTAGTGCCCTGAATTTTGGATTTGGATGTTCGGCGTTTTGGATTTAGTTTTTTCCCTCAGTAAGTTTTTGTTTTTACCTTTTTGTTAAAATAAATTATTTTCTGCAATTGGGTCCTCCTCCCTGTTTCCTACCCCGGAGCGTGACAGGAAGGATGTATCATGACTGAGAGGGCTTGATCTGCAAATTGTCGACGTCATTGTTAGATGACCTTTCGACCTTTTTTACACCGAAACATGGCGCTTCAAAAGTCTTCGTTTGACTGGCTCTAAATGTCCGAGCCATGTGGAGGTGAGACTATTAGAAATAAGAATCCCCGAATGTAGCATATTTTCCTTGAACATGATTGGCCAGTTCTCCCACTTACAGTATGACCTTGATGAAACACATGGAAGCATTTTTCTCTGTCGTACGTTTTAAAGAGGTTTATCTTATTAATATCACAAACACTCATTCAGCAGATTCTGTCAGCAGGACCTTTAAATGATCCAATTACTGCAAGTCTATTTCCATTACTAAGACCACAGTGGGCCGGCTCACATCACCAACACCACCTTCATCCACTCCTCCACATCTGCTAAGACAGGACGGAGCCAGACGAGACTCGCCGCCTCGCAGAAACTTTTTGGGCTGATACTGGAATTTCACTCAGTCAGATAAAATAAACCAGGCGAGCCGTAGATGCTGGATAAATAAGCGGTACACTTTGACGTGGGGGGGGGGGGGACCCAGCACTCTCCACCTCAGTGATGTAACTGATTGTTCCTTTTCCCCGCTGATTATAAGAAGGTTAAAATATACAGGGGTTATTACATTCTACCGGAAAAACAGCCCTAATCCCTGGAAAATAATCAGCAAAACCATTTGGATTGGCATGGAGCCACGTAAATAGGAAGAATTTGAGGTGCTCTGCTCTTTTTTTTCATGTGGAAAAACACACTGGTCCGGAGGGTCTGGCTGCTGAAGAAAAGACTTACAGTCCGTCTACCTATGCCTTTATGGAAATAATATTTAGAGACATCATGGCTGCACTTTAAACGCCAGTAGCTGCTGTTTTCTATTATTCATCATTTACAAATTTCCGATATTAAGAAACCAGAATTTATGGACTGTCTGGAAACATGCAGACACTTTAAACACTTACAGCTTTAAAGCTAACCGAAGCAGATCTACACTAGCATACACTCACAGAATGAGCGTGATCTACAGACAAATAATCAGTATGTTCTTCTTCTTCTTCTTGACTCAGACAGCTTTTATACACAAGGGGAGGAGCCGGCCGGCCCGTCCATGTAAACACAGCTCTGACAACAACACAGCCAGCAGGACTCCAGCTTCTCCCTCACTGGAGACAGTCAGGACTCACACACACATTCACACAGGAGAGACTTTTTTCTGCTGTTTTTTTTTGTGGCATTTTTTTCCCTTAAGTCATTTCAACATCACACATCTTTAAAATCACAGTTATGTGCTAAAGGCCTTTATTGATTGTAGCTTTTTTACGCTCATTTAGAGCAAAATCATTTGAACATGAGCAACAACTGAGTGTCCTGAACAATACGCACTTTTGATCAAATGATTGTTAGCTCTACTTTAAGTGCTACAAACTTGGTTATTTGAGCAGAATGTGAAGAAAAAAATCAATAGAGTGGCACACAAAGCCCACACACAGAGACACACAAACACAAAAGAAGTACTATCTCCACGTCTAGTGAAGTTCACAGCCAGTGCCAGCGTCTCCTTTCATCTTCCCCAGTGAGATGAAGAGAGGGAGAGATGAGAAGGAGTGAGAGATGAAAAGAGCGACAGAGTTGGTCTGAAAAGGCCCTTGAAGAGGTATTCCTTCTCAGAGTCGCTCTGTTTGGGGAGAAAAATGTTCTTTATTCTCATGTTTGTTCATGTAGCTTCATCGCTTCACGCAGCTCTCACTGCACGACTCCTCAGGATCTACAAAAGGGCAGAAGGGCCGTTTGGCCAAGCTCTTGTTGTTGTTTGGAGCGAGAATTGACCAGATTTGGAGGAGAGGTTAAAAGAGGATGGCTTAACATCAAGTCGTGTTTTATATTTGTGTGAATAGAGAATGCATTAGTTGACGAATGAGTGTTTTTTACCTTTGTGAGGACAACTACCGTGGATTGGAAGTTTTTGGTTTGTACGGTGACCTTGAGAGTTTTGAATGGCGCCTTGAAATAAAATGCATTATTATTATCATTAAAACGTGTGAACTTTTACAAAGCTTGAGAAAAATTGACATTTTAGGAAACATTTTCACATTTTTTAAAACAAAATTACAAAATCCAAAACACTTTTACCAAGGACAAGATTGACAAGATGTGAAGCACTTTTACAAGTGGCAGAATCTTGATGGAAAGGAAACGTATCAAACGCAGGAAGTTGCATATCTGGTCCTTCCGTCTCATCGGTGTCCTTTAAAAATTTGAGAGACCGTCGATACATGAAAAACTAAACGGTCTAATCTGGCTCAAAGGAGTTCCACAAAACATCTTTCTGTCACCACAAACTCTGTCTGAGTCCCTATCACAGTCCACTAAAACAAACTAAATGACCCCTCGCTAGCAAAAAGCTGCTAACTCCAGCCGCTGATGTCAATCAGAAAGCGAGTTAGTGTGATTCAAAACGATGCGTTCATCAAACTTTAACTCTTTGTGAATCTGATTAATCTGTTAGAATACAGTTAAACTTAATGTACAGTCTTTACCACTTTGGTTAAAACAAAATAAACCCCTCCCCCGTGGCTTCAGGTCACTGATGATCAAGTTTCTATCCATCCGTGAAAAAAATGTACTTTTGGTTTTTTTGCGTAGGACACTGGGAGGCATCTTCTGTATATTTATGGATCTTCTGACATCAGTCACAGAAGAGGACACGAGGCGTCATGCAGAGACTTCCTGAACACGATGCTGTTTTTACTTACAAACAGGAAAACAAAGTTTGGAGGTCTCTGATGACGAACTGTTTCTGGGTTACCTTCGTACAGTTTCCTGCTTTTACGTTTATGTATTTGTCCAAGTACCTTTTGAATTGTTGAGTTGAACACTCTTCACCGGGTTTATTCACGAGTATACAACATGTTTGTGCAGTCGAGGTCATCTTTAATAAATACCCGTACAGTAGCTGTTTTCAGGGACGGTTTGGAGCAGCCATTTAAAAGATTCTCCTCGTTCCTCCATGAAGCTCGTCTTGGTTAAAGCACAAAGAGAAAGCCCTGATGTCTGTTTAAACTACACAGAGGGCTACAAAGAGGCTTTCTGCTAATGAGAAACAAGAATGAATAAGTGCATCTTTTGTTAGCTGTGTTTTGCATGAACGATGTAAAGAGATAAAGAAACAAGGACAGTAAAGGACATTTCAGCCTATCACGCTTTCACTGCACAAACATATTTAATAACTGGAATAAAGCCAGTAGAGACTTCCAGTCCACACCATCATGTATTATTACTACTGGCATTATTTCACTCTCAATTGATTGTTACCATGGTTACTGAACTTTTTCTATTATTATTTGACGCACAACTGTCAGTTACGTACATTAATGAGGCGACGCCTACCAGGTCGTTCTGGCAGTCAACTCGAGCTACACTCGACACGCGTCATTCTCAACAATCACCCGACAACACCTCCTTCCATTCAGCGTTCCATTTAAGCTGCAAGACTATTCCGGTCTCTCCGTCTGACCTGCACCACCACGTCCACCCCGGCATCCACCTGTCCCCTCCGAGTGGGGGGGTCGAAGGCAATCACTCGTCAAACTGTTGCACGTGGGTTAAAACTGTGAGGGGTGATGACGTTGGAGTTCAACACAAACTATGTTCTGCTGTCATAAATATCATAAATGGAGACGTGTGAGGGAATTAACATGTTTACAACCAGAGGAAACTCTGGACACTATTTCTGTTTCTAAAATTTGACCTTGACGCAGAAAGAACTTTGCACAATCCCAGAGATCTTCTTCACCAGCCCTCTTTTAGGGCCCGGACTGAGGGTGGAAACAAAAACCATGGTGTAATAAAAAAGTCATTTTAGATGTAACTTTGAGTCCAAACTGACCCAGCAGCCTGTCTGGTTACACGTTAGACAAACCATTAAAACCACAGTGTGTCCTTTTGTAATGAATTCAATGCGTCACCTCGCCACGACATTAGGCAATGTCACTTTCTGAATTGGCCCGCCTCCATTATCAGCAGGCTGGGAAACGGTAATTATTACTTTGTTATATTAAAAGGAATTAAGCGAGGCTATTAGCATCTTTAGCGAATTAGACATCCTGTGCATGTACTATGAGGCCTATCTGCAATCTGCCACCTCCTGATGCAGTCTGCTTTTAGCTTTGAGTGACACTGACAGTCATTTCAGTTGGACAGGAGACAAACGGTCCATCTGTGATGCGTCAAATAAACCACAAGTAGTCCCATAACGCACAGTGTGTGTGTGACAATGTGTGTTAATGTACATGTGGATATTGTGGTGTGTTCCAGACTGTGCATATTTGTATGCACATGTGAACTGTTTCTCAGTCTGTTCATGTCTTACTTTTACACGTCTACATGAACATGTTGCTGAATTACCCCCCCCCCCAGGGACGGAGCAGCATGTCTGGATAACAAGCGCCGTTCTCGGCCCGAGCCCCAGTTCTGAGCTGTGGTCACAGGCCTTCCAGATGGTTCTTATACTGGATGAGTGATGCATCCTAGCTGGTCCGAGATCTGCCAAGCCCCCCGTCTTAGCCAGCTCTTATCATGGCCTAGACCAGGTCCAGAACAGGAGGGAGCTTATTAGTGCCTCTTTCCTTGAAAATGTGCCTTCTGCTTCCTTGCACGCTCTTTCTCTGCACATCTCAATAAGACGTCATTCTAAGTGTTTTCAAAGACTCGTGTTCATACGTGTGATCCACTTCACACATCGCCACCCGTCTGGGCTTTGTATGGGATTCACTGATGGTAATTGATGTTAGTTAACGGCTGCCCTTGGGTCCTATAAGCACAATATATAAGCTCTGTACGCCTTAGAGAACCAAATAAACATCTATTCATTTGCATGCTTAAGCTGCACCCGGTGGTTTGACCCAGGTAATAAAGCTGCTTCTGATGTATTCATAAGTGATGGAGCCGCAGGCTCAGAAATGCAACAAGGAGGAGGAGAGAGGAGAGAGGAAAGTGAAGAATGAGTGGGAGGGTGTGGGCGAGGGTGGTCTTGGAGTGTGTGTTCATGTTTGTGTGTGTGTGTGTGTTGGTCAGTGTATTTTTTCCCACTGAAAGAATGAACATAATCCACCACAAGACTTGTCTAGACTTTGTATTTGTCCATACATGCTGTGTAGAGATAGCTCCAAGACATTACAGACATTCTGCTTTTTAGTTTAAAGAACTAAATTATCTGTCCATCCCCCATAAATAAAAACATGAAGAACCTCTCGTCGTTATGTCATCATTTTCCACCACTGTTGAAACAGTCTGCACCAAAAACGCAAAAAGCGAATCACCAAGGCCGAGGACTTTCATTTCCAAATCAATTTTAAGAGGGATGCTGAATAAATCTGACGATGTTCAGGCTTTGTTCAAGTCCGATCCCTGAAGAAAAAGACACCATAAGAGTCGTTCCTATACGTCTTCAGCTCACCTCCAGATGTCCAACATGTGAAGTGCTTCCTTGGCGGCTCTCGTTAAAGAAAAATGGTTTCTGGCAATATCAGAAAATGTCAAACAGCTCTCTGCCCATGATGTATCCTCACTGCACTCAAGCAGGAGTGCTGTTTGAGGGGCACTGGAGTACAGGACCTGTTCTAATGGACAAGCACTTGGCACCTTTCCTCTCAGAGAGGTCGCGATGGCCACGGCCCAATCACTGTCCGCCGAGGTCCGCTCAAGCCCGTTGTTGGCTTCTATACACCGAAATCCACAATCTTCCCCTCGGCCGGCCTCTCCCACCCTGCTCCGCCTGTGGAGACACGCTGCCAAGCCAAACACTCGCTGATGAAAAGACAAATACAACACCATCAGCCTCAATACCTCACAGGCTGCAAACGACAGGAAGGAATTCCAACCTGTGATTCATGCACCCTCCAAAGCCCCGTCTCCCAGAATGCACTGCAGAAGCAACACATGATTCCAGCGTGTAATGCAAACACACGGCAGGAGGGCGCCACTTTAACTGCTCACCAAATGTCACTGCTCTGTTTGGTTTACAATTAGCACTGAATTAGCATGCCAGCCGTGTAGCCGTCAGGTGTTGGTTAGCCTTGGTGGCGTATGATAAAATAAAACAAGCCGTTTCTTCTTAGGTTTGTTTTCCTCCCGCGCTTGGTTGTCTTTTATGATAGCCCACGCTGAGACGGCGTGCACGCTTCATGACAGCTTCACAGAGAAAGGGATCAATGTGAGAGCCACTGGAGGGTGCATTAGAGTTTCCAAACCAACTGGGTCCCTCTCTCTGTTCATATTGTATCAAAGGCATCTAATTAGGCGGACGGGTAGGGAAAGAACAATGGTGCACAGGCTCAAGGAGTCGCTTCTGGATGAGAGTCTGAGAATCACGAGGAGAGGTGCTTTTCTGCTTCTCAGTCGGCAGGAAGGAAGATGTAGCATCCTCCAGTTCATGTGCTTCATATTCCATCAGTGAGATCATTTCATCCAAGGCTGATGCATAGTCGATGAGGGCCTCGCTGTTAATTTAAAAAGATGAATAAAACCGTCTGAATAATTTTATTAGGAGCTTTCAGATGGTTTTTATTTTGCTCGCCAGGTTGCACAAGAGGAAGGGAGGGAGGGAGGGCCTCTGGTTCTTGAACAAAAGTTTGAAAAAGTTTACTTTGCGACAAGAAAAGTGTGGGATCAATGAAAGAAGAGACGATTATCATGAGCATGACAAGGAAGGTCCAGGTTCTTTTTCCAGTGAGTATCTCAGCACCTGCCCTCACAAATAAAACTTTGGAACAGACTTTTAAAATGAAACAGTAATCCTTGAGCTTGAATAAAAGAAAGAACTATTAATGAATTTAAAACTGGCAAATTTTAAAAATAATATCCACTAAACAGTTTAGAAGTTCACGTTTATTGTGGGCGAATATTAGTCAAAGCCACCCTGGAGAAAACCTGGACAGGAAACTGTACAGGATTAAACGAACGACACACATTTTTAGAGGGAGACTGGTAGTATTCTCTCACATAAAGTTAACACATCTGAAGTTTGTGCTTAAAAAATCTGAAGTGTCAAAAACCATTAAGAGACATTGAAAAGGTACTGGGATTCAAAATATAGAGAAGCATTTATAAGCAGAGGAAAAGGAAGAAGACAACAGTGATGTCATTCTTCTTCTCCAGCTTTACACCCGGTGACCGAGGCTCCACATTCTCTCTCCCTGCTTTGGCAAGGACACAAAAAGTCTTATCCCGTGCACTTTGATATACACGCTGATGTAAGACATACATCAGCGATGAAGCAAGGAGACTAACAGATTCATGAAGAAGGCAAACAGCGCTCTGTTCAAACATTCAAACGGGCAGCTCATCTGGTGTGCGAGCTTTGTTTAGTCTCACGTCCGGCTCATTTCTGAGAGAACGCCGTGTTGATGTGGAAAATGGATGAAGCAAAGTCTGCCGGTCACACCAATTCGTGGCGTGAAACCTTCTCTTGTGTTTGACTAAGGAGGCCTATGTCATCAAAGTCCCTGAAGCAACAGTTAGCTAAATAAGCTTTGTCAGGCCTCGCTATCAATGTCCAGGTCTATATAGAAAGATTTATACCACCATCATTGTTGTTGTTGAACTCCCCCCCAGACTCTGTAAAGGTCCGTGCAGAGTCCGAACAAACCGTGCAGACAGCAGGTCTGTCAGGATCGTGTTTGACGAGGGCTTGAACTGGGTCTATGTCACCACAGAGCAAATGTTTTAATCTGAGAGAAAACAACACCTCCGAGATTCACCCACTGCTCCACTGACTCTGTGTAGACTTAACAGGGAGTGCTCTCCGAGCGCTGTTTGAGCCTGTCACTTCATGAGACAGATAGACGACCGGATCAGACCTCCCCCCCCCCCCCCCCCCCCCCCCCCCCCGCACCCGCTGAATTCTGAATTGACGTTGTTAAACAGCATGGTGAGAGTCCAGAGCTGTCCCTGACCCGGGTGATCTGATCAGCAGAAGACTCACTGTGCAGCTCACACCTCGCAGCAGAATGCATCAACGCAATTATCTCAAGGGCCCACTGGTGATCAGGACTCAGCAGCCTGCTGCTCGATATGCAAAAACAAGAGGGCGTGGCTTTCATTATAAAAGGGAGAATTTCTGACCTCATCAAAAACATTGTTTGACATACAGCATGCCTCAGAATCACCTCAACACATTTATCACATCAGCTCATCGTATCCATCTCCTGTATTTTACACGAGGGCGAACAAGCATGCATGCTTAAGCTTTCATACCCACAGACACAATTACGCTCACAAATGTCGGACAATAGTTCACTATCTCTCTGCAGACCAAGTAACCCGATGTTCATGCAAAATCACTGCTGCCTAGTCCCCAAAACAACAGAAATAATGATTGGTTACCATAGAAACCACACTGGGAGCTTTGAGGCGTGTGAACACGTGTGGACGACTTTTTGCACGACGAGTTTTAAGACTTGGTGCTGAGTGCGAAGACGTTTGTAAGACTGATACCTCAAACAACACGATGAACGGCAGAGTCAGCTGTTCATAGCGACACATCTAATTGATATTCTTGCAGAGCAGTTCACAGATTTGGAGGACAAAGGTAAATGTTCTCCGCAGAGTTGTAAAAATTCATAGCAGAGCTCGGCAGTTATTGTAGGCAGAGTTGTAACAGACTTTAAAAAGACTGAAGCTCCCTGCTCCCCCAAACCTGAAGAGTGTGAAGCGAGCTCACCGGAGACCAAACGTCCACATATGTTGCTCCAAACGGCTCAGTGGTGAACGCAACGACTTATTTGCTGTTGAATTATAATCACAACCAATCAGGCTCAAGGCTCTGTGAGCAGCTTAAAGGTGATTGTTTTGTTTGTTGGCGTTCTGAGTGAGTGAAATGGATGACTGAAGCTCTTAATGTCACTAAATAAGAAGTGCAGCTCAGAACATCTCCCATTTCAAGGCTTGCATTTAGCGCTGCAATATTTGATCTTATCAGCCTTTTATAGGCCAAATATACAGCAGTGATACCCGATCAATAAATCTGACAGCTGACAATATCTATCACGGTGTCGTGTTTCTGAAAAAGCAGAACCTCACTTTTCTCTTTCTGTGCCTGAGAGGTCGAAACATTCCTTTAGGCAGAATTCTGCACAAAATTCAGATATCAATGATGAAATACTGAATATCATATCCAGTGATCGTAAACTCTGCAGCTTTTAGGATTATTTGATCCAACTTAGAAGTTGTAGCTCACAAACATTTCCATCAGTGTTGACGTGAGACAAAGTGACTGCAGCACCTGAAAAGGTTTCCTGCATGCTAACGGGCAAAGTGTGTCCATAAACACTTCCACAGACGTCGTGTTCAGCGTCACGTTCACGTCATGCGTTTCCCTCCCACAGACTTTTCACTTCCTGTGTTGATTGAACCTTTTTTACCCTTTAAAACTGAATGAATCTGTTTGAGAAAAACAACTTTACTGAACTCTCCCTTTCATACAAACATGTGAACCTCACATAGATGTGTGCCACATTTCAGGGATGCTGAGAGCCAATAACAGCTATATGACAAATGAATGAGACTCATAGAGGGGCATCGGTGGCCCAGTTGGTAGAGTCGGTCATCCTGCAAAGGTTGGGGGTTCAATCACCAGCTCCTGCAGCTGCATGTCCAATGTGTCCTTGGGCAAGGCACTTAACCTCGAGGTTCTCCCACTGCTTCGTCAGTGGAGTGTGAATGTGTACAAATGGGATTGGTTACTTCTGATGGACTCTTTACTCAGCAGCCTCCACCATCAGTGTGTGAATGTGAAAGTGTGACCTGCGTGTGAAACAGCTTTAAGACTACAAAAGTGCTGCACAAGAGCGAGTCCATTTATCATCAAGAACACAAAACTACAATCGTCCTTTAATAAAGGAGGCCGATCAGAGACTGCCTCGTCAATCTGAGCCACACGGACGCAGCGGGGAGCCTTTTGATCCGTCCACTGCTGAATACAAAGACTCCCAATATGAATGTCCACAAAAAAAACCCTCCTCCCTGCTCGGACCAGATGCTCTCCTTTCTCCCCACCTGGAGAGAGGAGACGACAGGACACTGCTGTCTCTCTGCGCCCCCCGTCTGGGACTCAGTCTGTGTCCTTTGATCTACAGATGCTCCCAGGTCCCGCTGCATGCAGCTAACCAGCTAAATCAAACACCTGCGATCTTAAGGTCTTAACTGGGAGGACTCTGCCTTGATGTTAATCCTCGACACCTTTCAGTCTCACTTACAAACACACCTAGAGAAATAAATAAAGATAAGAAGTTGTTGCAGAAATTACTCCATAGTCAGAAAGTCACATTTTGCTCATTGGTTCTGTGGTTAGTGCTGTCCCCTCACAGCGAGGAGGTTGCTTGTTTGAATCCCTGTCTGACAGGAGCCTCTCTGTGTGGAGTTGGCATGTTGTCGCCGTGCATGACGTTGGTTCTCTCCGGGAACTCCTCCCACAGTCCAAAGAAACACTCGTTAGGTGAACTGGTGACTCGTAGGTGTGAATGTGAGAGTCCGTCTCTTTACGTCAGCCCTGTGATTGGCTGCCGACCAGTCCAAGGTGTAAAAGAGTGGAACAGATAATGGATGGATGGATCCTCCTCGTTAGAGAAGTGTCAGATATGTTTAGTTCCAGGTAACGGGAGCAGCAAACTTTCACGCTGCTTCCCCCATGTTCAGGTGTCAAAGTGTTTCTTATATGAAGTTGCAACGTCCTTCCTTTAGAGAGCAGCTGTAAAATGTGTAAATTGTATGGAGTGTTAATGAGTGAGCGCCTGCTGAACTGTGTGTGCGTCGACACGCTGCTCACATTCAGTCCGCAGCCTTTGCTGCTAATTAGCACGTCTGTTCTTCAATCCCATCTGATTAGAATTCAGCTCTCTTCTCTTTGTCTTCCTCGGCTTCTTCGTCTTCTTCCCCTCCAGTGGAGCTGTTCAGGAGGTGTGTCTGCTGATTTTGATTTCAAGCTGTGCTGGTTTATATGAATGCAGAAAAGAAGGCAGAGGTCCGTGCACCTAATCAATGGATTCACATCACATACAGCTGGTCATGCATGCTAAATATGACTCAGTAATGAAGCACAGGGCAGCAGTTGTAAATGTCACATTTTCTCCGCATCAGCATCTTTTACATTTTTTTGTTGGGTTTCACCACACACACACACACACACACACACACACACACACACACACACACACGAGTGCAACACTAAAGCCAGATTATTCATTTAGTAGTTAACCATCCACTCCTTTCAGAGTGGACTAAATGTGACGTCTCCCACATTATTTCTGACAAACACTCGTCTTTGTTCGACCAAACGATCCAGACTTTTAAGAGGTCTACAGCTATCAAACTCACAACACGTGATCTCAGTGTTTCCAATGGCAACAGCTGCTGAGAGCTGCATGTTAGACAAACACCTGAACATAACTGGATTAAAAGAAAAAAAAGTTGAGAATGAATGTTCAGTGAACGCAGCACGAGGCTCGATGTGAAGTGGAAGAAGGTAGAGGAGACGGGCTCTCTGACGTGTGTCCAGATGAGTCATCTATACGGGGTCTGTGCCCAGCGCCGCTGTCCAATCCCGCTCCTCGGAGAATGTGCCGGAGGAACACTGTGTGCCGAGCAGCGAGCGAGGCTGCAGGACCCCGCCTGTTATTAAAGCAGACAAAAAGTGAGCAACGTAAATCAGCGGCATCACGAGGCGCAGAGTCTGTGACCAAGGAATCCTGCAACAAGGCTGCAGCTGTTTGAAACAGACTTCACTGTGTCATCACTGAATAATCTGTTCTATAGATCAGAAGCTGTTTGGAGGTTTTATTTATTCTGGTTAGATTAGAGACAGAATTTGCTAAATTTTCCCCGTCTCACTTTAATATCGATATGATGTGTAAATCGACAAAGTTTCACTCCACTCAGTGTTTGTCCCCTAGAGGGACTTGGGGTGGGGACAGAATCAGAGGAAGAACATGGCAGAGTCACTGTGGATACGGAGGAAACGATTGTGATGCTGTAGTGTGGAAGTGTTACGGCGTGCAGAGGAGCAAGAGGCCGCCGCATCAGAGGCTGGAGCGACGGCAGCCGGTGAGGAGAGAGGGGACGAGCTGCCGTCTTTCTGCAGGGAGCTTCAGCCTGCGACGCAAACAAACATTCAAACACATTTCCTGACAGGTGGAAAACCTGCGTCGTATTTACATTTAATCAGCAAACAGAAGGGCTGATCGAGCCCATCCGACAGGGAGCGGCCTGGACATAGAACTGGAAGGCTACAAGCCCAGTGCATTCTGGGTATTATGGTATTTAAAAGCTTTTGGGCAGAAGGGAATGACAGAGCCCATTTTGGAGAATCTCTCAAACAATCAAGCAGCGATTTCGATAGGCTTGTTTTCTTCTTCTTTTCAACTCAATAGACAGTCGATAGTTTTTTGGAAAGCCTAACAAGCAGCAAATATGTAGTGATTTTAAATTGTTATTACACCACGTTCTTGAATCAAACATGTTTAAATCCAAATCAAAAGTGTTTGATTTGATGATGCAAAATCAAAGCAGCAGAAATCCACCAAATATTCACGAGGTGAAGGAGGAGGCAGCAGCATTTGTAGGAGCGTCTTAATAATGGATATGTTCAAATCATGACCCTAATGAAGAAGCAGGAGAAATACTTTACACTTGTTGTCCCTTTCTCCAGACTGCAGCTAGAAATAAGACTAATAATAATGCACCTGATCACAACTGATCATCAGATGGAACAGGTAACACGGCTGGGCGCTGATGCTTTCTCGTCACGTGAATGTTGGACATGAAAACGACAGCAGCATCAGTCAGAACACTGCAGGATTCATCAAACATTTTATACTTTTAAAAGCATGGTGATCTTCTTCCTCTCAAAGCAAAACGTTCTCCAGTGATAGACGTCCTCGGGAGCTTCTGTTGTTCCTGAGCTTTGCTTCTTCTGCAGCCATCAGCTGACAATTCATCTGTTTATTTCATCAATACAGAAGATTTAATGGCAGCTTGTCCGATATCTGCTGTTTCAGGAGACTGCTGCATCCATTGAATTCTCTCTCTCTCTTTTTTTTCTCTCCACTGCGACATGATGAAGGTTGAGACCACACAGCAGAGAGAATCTCAAACACAGTTTCCTGCAGGGATCTCATCAAAAGGCAGCATCAGCGGTTCATCGCTCTCCCTCTACCTCCACAGATGTGCAGCGACTTCACACCCGAGTAACTTTACCTCCTTTGTACCTTTTTTCAACACGGCCCGTGTGCTGTTTGTGTTCAGACAAACATCTGGCCCTTCGTCATCCCGCAGCACTTCACCTGCAGCTTCCAGTCCAAACCAGTGAAGAAGAAACACAAGCACTTTGTGTGTGCTGGAGGTAATTAAACAAACACAGGATGTGGGGTGGAGGTGACACCTGCACAGTAAGCCTGCCATGTAGACATGATCACTGCTGATGCTGTGATAATTAAAAATGAGCCATTTAAATCAGCTGAATAAATTGAGTCTTGTCTTTTATAATATGGAGCCTCTCCTGACAGTTTCTCAATTATGTTGACTTTAACATGACAACAATGGCCGCCAGATATCTTCTAATAACAGCTTTGTGGCTCAGTTGGTAGAGTCATCGTATCTTAACTGGAAGGTTAGGGGTTCGAACCCCAGCTCCTGCAGCCACACATCGATGTGTCCCTGAGTTGCTTCGTTGGGCGGTGTATGAATGTGAATGAATGAGCGACCAGCTGAGAGGTCGACACCCTCCAAATGTTTCAGAATAGTCTGATAAAGCTGATAGTCAGGGATCCTACTTCTGCTGCTGTAGGCTAAGACGACCGGGGCAATTTGTTGCAGCGCTGCATGTCGTGGAATTGCAATTAAAAAAAAAGTCTTACACTGAGACTAACACTGCAGATACATACATCACATCTAAAGGGGAACTGAATGTTCTCCAAGTGGAATTCTGCAAACCTCCAAAGTTTGCAAAGTTTATATTTGTAGAAAAAAAAAAGATTACAATATTTCACATAATGCAGAAAAGAAGTGTGAGGCAAAACTGTTCACTGAGCAGAATATTAATTTCCTGGGTTAAAGGTAGTAAAAAAAAAAAAGGTGTAAAAGTTGTCATTCAGCATCTTTTCACTGTCGTTGTTTACTCCTCTAACAGCTGCTCCCTGTCGGGTGCAGATGGAAACTTTTGCAGGAAGTGCTGAAGTGACATTGTTTTGACATTGCGTTTTTTTGGGGGTTTTTTTTCCAGGTGACATCTCTTCCCAACCCCGGAGGCGAGAGATTTATGTCGACAGTGAGTGTGGAGAGCGCCATGATGGCTTCTGCTGTGATGTTTTATGACTGTGAGACCCTGAGCATCCCAAAACCCTTTATGTTCAATATGTCAACCCCTGCTACGCCAACGTCATCGCCCATTCCTCCGCACGCTCACTGTCCCGGGACCAGGACGGTGTGCAAAGAGAAAGTGCTCATTCATGTGAAGTAAACAAAACGACAACACCACATGTGTTTTTATTCTACTGCGAGAGTTCAATAGTCAAAGTGGAAACAAGTAAATCAACAAAAGGTGGCATAAAAACTGCACCTTCATGTTTTCTTTGAGTGATCTGGTACACGCAGATCGAGCTTGACTCATTAGGTTCTGATTGTGTCGCTTTAAACCCAGAAAGAATGACTCGCTCCATCTGCCACCAGGAGAATTTGAATTTCATTTCACCAAGCTCTAATTTTCTAACACAAAAAAACAAAAATGTGTAAATTGTCAATTTGAGTCTTTCATTCCCATATGCTGCACAACAACAACAAGAAAAAAAAAGGTAACCACAAAATGATAAACCTCTGAGGGATTTCGGCCGACTCAGCAGACGTGAGTGAGCGAGAGTGACGCTCCCTCAAGCTGTCTGCCATCCATCAGTTGCTCGGTGACATCCCAGCAGACCACTTGGCTCGATGTTTTCCCTGCAGCTGATGAGCAGCAGCGGCAGGAAGCGTGAAATTCACTCGACTTCACTCGGCGGACGGCAATCTGTCTCTGCGCAGACACAACAGTGAATCTCAACCCGGATCCTGCTTCTACATGTTCCGATGTGCAAGTCAC